>NC_141538.1:98802000-99491000 GCF_021556685.1 Rattus norvegicus
TCACCTGTGCTTGTCTTATTACCCCAGATAAGTCTTCAAGTATTATGTAGTAGGAAGAATGGACATCTTTGACTTATTTCTGAATTTAGTGGAAATACCTAGAATTTTTTTTCCCAATTTCAGATAATTTTGGCTTTGGCTTAGCTATATATTGTCTTAATGATGTTGAGTTATATCCCTTATATCTCTAGCCTCTGTGGGATTTTATTTTGAAGTGATATTGGATTTTTCTCAAATTCCTTTTCTGCAATTAATAAGAAGATTATAGTTATATTAAATACTGTTGCTATGTCATCCATCACATTGATATATTTGTGATTGGCTAAAAGTAAACATTGATGTATCTTGCAAATTAAATCCTTTAGGAATTATTATTAAATTTTCAGTACAGTTGTCATTTAAAGCAATTATTTTTACAAGTTTTGTTTGCAAATATTATTCAGAAAAACATTAAGTTCTATTGTCTTTATTTTAGTTGTTTTGCATATTATTTTTTTGAGAACTTCATATATGACTACTGTGTTTACATCATTCTTATTCTTCCTTCAACCACATCTACATTTTTCAGTATTTTTCTACTTATTCTCAAATTGTTTAGGTAAAGTATCTTACAGATGTGCATTATAAAAAGTCAACACAGTGGTGCAAGCTGAGAAATGCACAGGTACAATTCAAAGTATCTTTGATTCTGATACGTAAGTTTTGACATGTCTGTAAACATTATTAATTGAGAGAAAATATTTGCATTCTTACTGTGATCATTTAAAATATAATTTTCATTGTAATGATGTGTACATGTTTTAATTGGGTAATAACGCAAATGCAGTGATCCACATATGCTAGAAGACATTACTAGATCCCAGACTTCTGGTGTAACAGACAATTGTGAGCTGTCTGACACAGGAACTGGGAACCAAACCCTGGTACTCTGAACGTGGTATTCGCAACCACCAGGCCAGTATGTCTCAATCTTTCTTATACTGCAGCTCTTTACTATAGTTTTTCATATGCTGTAGTGGCACCAACCATAAAATTATTTGCTACTCTTATGAGTCATAGTGTAAATATATGATATGTACGGTAGTCTTAAGTGACCCCTGTTAATGGATTCTTTGACCCCCAAAACATTATAGCCTACAGGTTGATAACAGCTATACTATCCTATTTTTCTAGACTCATTGATCACTTTATTTTTATGTGTGATCAAAGGCTTATCTTAGAAAACATCAATTTTAGTTTTGTGGGTAAGCCAAGATGCCAAAGTGTCAACCGTAATATCCTTGGGCTTGTTTCCATTGATAATCTCACCTTGGGAAGTAGATTTGGGCCTACATTGTCAATGCAGTCTCTGACAACCAAATACTAAAGGGATTGACACTGCATCTTCAGCTCTTGCTCCAACTCCATGTTCTCTGCTCCAGCTCATGTTCTTTAAGGTGTCCAGGTCCCAGTGTAAGTCTGTCGAAAGGATCTCAGTTGTCAATTTGCAGATTACTCTGTCTGATTTCATTTCTACAAGTAAATATATGGCAGAATATAAGGAAAAATTGGGTCACAAACACATATACTATATAAACAGACAATATTCCATATCTTTGCTACAGAGTAAAATTAAATATTACAGCAACACTAAAGGAAGTCATATGTAATGTCATTAATAAATGGTTTATTTTCTACTGCTACAATTATAGCAACTTGCAAAGCTTATAAAAGTAATACATGCTTATTTTGTTTAAAAAAATTTCTTTTACGATTTAATGTAAGGTAGGCAAGTAATTATGGTTGCTGAAGCACTTGCCTAACATATAAGACTTTTCTGTACTTTCCAAGCAATATGTTGCCTCTTGGAAAAAACAGTAGAAAGAATAAAGTAGAATCATACAAATGAAGAATAAATTCATAGTTCAATTTATTTGAAAGTAAGTTTGTATTGACTATCTACTTTTTGAGAGGGTACTTAGTTTGTTTGGCTACTGCAATGATGGAAACCTACCATATACATAGTTTAGCATTAGTCTATCTGGTAATCTCTAGTCAACTGTATTTCAAATCTTATTTTAGCAATACTAAGACTAGCAGTTTCTTATATTAAAATAACTTTTTATCTACATCAGTTTTTCCTATCAAAATTTGATATTTGACAACAGCAAGGGGGAGCCTTGCTCTTGTAGAATCCATTTACAATTTTAGGGGAAAAAATTCTATTTGAGGGTATTGGCAACCATTAAAAATACTATAAAAGCAAGAAGTCATATCAGACATGACATAATACTTTCAATTCCACCTCTCAAGTTTTTTCTTTTTATCATTTAGTGCTGTTCATCAGTCAAGAAAAAAAGGTATATTTATCCATCCCTCTTATAAAAATTTTTAAATTAATAAAGATTTCATCAATTAAGTTATCATGAAATAAATCATTACTTCAGTTTTCATGGAAATTATTCTATTTTTATTTATTGTCTGGTATTTTAATTATATATTTAATTTAAGTAATAATGTAATAATAAACATAGTATCATTTTTACTTTTTTAATGATTAATTTATTTTTGTAACTCTATTGACCCTGTGGTTGTTTTTCATGAAATGATTTTCACATTATTTTGGGAAAATAAAATTTCACTGCAACAGTTTCAAACCACAACTTACTTGATACATCCTTATGCCCATGTGCCCTCTGAGCTCTCTAATTAATTCTGGAAAATCTCGTAGGAAATGTAAAAGACAAATGAAACAAATCAGGTGAATGGAGGCACTGAAATCTCTCTGGATTTTGTGGGTGGAAAGTAAAGGAAAGTAAATCTGTATGGGAAGACAGTTTAGTTCACATGCCTAGAAAAATGCATTAATTAAAATATTGAACTACTTATGAATATTGAAGACTCTACAGTTGTTGAGAAATATTTGTAGAAAATTGTGATTGATGGATTTAATATCTGTAACCATTCAGAACACTGCATAAGGGTAGAAGCAAATTCACATTAGACGTTGCCTAAATTAGTAAAATAAGTATTTATTGGAAAACCATGTTGTTTTTGCAAGAGGCCAGAGGTTGCATTCTGAGAATCTACATTATGGTTCCCAACTGTCTTTACATCCAGTTCCAGAGTATGTTAAGGTGTCCTTTGACATCTGTGACTACTAGGCATGAAAGAACATATAACATACATGCAAGGTAAAAGTTCATATTATGAAATTATAAGATAAGGAAATAAAAAGTAAAGGAACAAATGTAATTATATACAGATTTTATTTTGTGCAAATAGAAAGCTATAGATTTAGTTAAGGTATAAATTTTATTTCCACATTAATGGTTCAACTAAAACTTTTATGGAAAATTATTCACCAATAGGTTTTAGCATCTAATATGCACAAGATCGGTGACAATGTGAACTAAAAATAAACATTTAATGAATTAAATTGTCTCTCTGGGGATTTGAAAATAATTATTGGATTTTTAAATGATATTTATAAAGGATGATTTGGCATCTTTTGTTTCTGGAAGCATTCCAAAGTAAAGAATACTTTAACCTATGATCCCTAGTCTCTTTTCTTTATCTGAACAAGGATGCCAATGGTGGCATCCATCCCATGTTTATGTCTTACCTGTTGCTGAGGTTCAGAAAAGGTAAATCCAAACTAACCTTTGTATGTTTTAGAGTGGAGGTTTATAAAATTCAGTTAATTTTTTGAAGGTTGGTATTTTTTCATCTAGAAGCAGCATACTTTGGAATAAATTTAAACTTGTTTCTCATGTCAGCAATAGGTCCCCTGAGCATATATACTTAGTCCTAAGTTTCTTATGTTGTTGTTGTTCAAATGAAAGTTTTATCACTAGAAATTATTTGAGTATGCAAATTACACAATTAGATAAGTAAAAATTTTCCATATATTACCTTGAAAAGAAAAATGGGGAAGAAATAAAATGGAAAGTACAGATTTTAAGACATAAAAGCTTATTTAATTATGTTTTCCTGAGAGGTTGTCACATAATATACTGTGAACAGCATATTGTGAGAAGTGGCAAATCACAAAGAATTAGAAAAAAACCCTTTTTTAAAATGTTAATTTTATTGGTTATTTCATATATTTACATTTTTATTTCAAATAGTTGAGAAATTTAATATATTTTTTTTTGGTTTTTTTTTTTTCGGAGCTGGGGACCGAACCCAGGGCCTTGCGCTTCCTAGGTAAGCGCTCTACCACTGAGCTAAATCCCCAGCCCCAATATATTTTTTTATTAACTTGGGTATTTCTTATTTACATTTCGAGTGTTATTCCCTTTCCCGCTTTCCGGGCAAACATCCCCCCTAATCCCTCCCCCTCCCCTTCTTTATGGGTGTTCCCCTCCCCATCCTCCCCCCATTGCCACCCTCCCCCCAACAATCTAGTTCACTGGGGGTTCAGTCTTAGCAGGACCAAGGGCCCTTCCACTGGTGATCTTACTAGGATATCCATTGCTACCTATGAGGTCAGAGTCCAGGGTCAGTCCATGTATAGTCTTTAGGTAGTGGCTTAGTCCCTGGAAGCTCTGGTTGCTTGGCATTGTTGTACATATGGGGTCTCGAGCCCCTTCAAGCTCTTCCAGTTCTTTCTCTGATTCCTTCAACGGGGGTCCTATTCTTAGTTCAGTGGTTTGCTGCTGGCATTCGCCTCTGTATTTGCTGTATTCTGGCTGTGTCTCTCAGGAGCGATCTACATCCGGCTCCTGTCGGTCTGCACTTCTTTGCTTCATCCATCTTGTCTAATTGGGTGGCTGTATATGTATGGGCCACATGTGGGGCAGGCTCTGAATGGGTGTTCCTTCAGTCTCTGTTTTAATCTTTGCCTCTCCCTTCCCTGCCAAGGGTATTCTTGTTCCCCTTTTAGAGAAGGAGTGAAGCATTCACATTTTGATCATCCGTCTTGAGTTTCATTTGTTCTAGGCATCTAGGGTAATTCAAGCATTTGGGCTAATAGCCACTTATCAATGAGTGCATACCATGTGTGTTTTTCAAATATTATCCACTTTCCTCCTTCTCCCGTACCATATCCAACCTCCTCCTGTTTGTATGAGGATGTTCCCACTCCCACTCATCTGATCCCACTTCACCATTGGGGAAATGAAATTTCACAGGACCAAGGGCTTTTCCTCCTATGGATGCTGGAAAATGACATCCTCTGTTACATATGCAGCTGGAGTCATTGGTCCCTCAAGGTGGACTCATTGGTTGGTGGTTTTCCCTGGGAGCTCTGTTGGGTCTGGTTGGTTAATATTGTTGTTCTAACTATAGAGTTGCAAACCCCTTTACATCCTTCACTCTTTTCTCGCACCCCTTTTCCGTGTTCCCTTGTTTGGTCCAATGTTCAGCTGCAAACATCCTCATCTGTATCAGTAGGGCTGTGGCAAGGCCTCTCAGGAGACACCCATATCTGGTTCCTGTGAGCAAGCACTTTTTGGCATCAGCAATAGTGACTGGGTTTGGTGGATGCATGTGGGATGCATCCCAAGGTGGGCAGTCTCTGGGTGACCTTTTTTACAGTGCTTGCCCCACTATTTGTCCTTGTGTTTCCTCTTCTGAGTATCTTGCTCTCTCTTCTAAAATGGAATGAAATATGCACATTTTTGTCTTCCTTCTCCTTGAGCTTCGTATGATCTGTAAATATTTCTTAGGTATTCCAAGCATTTGGGATAATATCCACTTATCAGGGAGTACATACCATGTGTGCTCTTTTGTTATGGGATACATCACTCAAGATGATATTTTCTAGTTCCATCCATTTGCCTAAGAAATTCATATAGTCATTGTTTAAGTCCAAGTGGATGAGAAATCTCCACATAAACCTGGATACATTCAAACTAATAAAAGAAAAAAATGAGGAAGAGTCTCAAACACATGAGCACTGGGAAAATTATCCTGAACTGAATACAATGGCTTATGCTCTGAGATCAAGAATCAACAAATGGGACCTCATAAAATTGCAAAGCTTCTATAAAGCAAAGGGCAGTGTCATTAGGACAAAAACAGCAACCAACAGATTGGGAAAAGATCATGACCAATCATACCTCCCATAGAGGCCTAATATCCAATATATACAAAGGAGTCAAGAAGTTAGACTCCAGAGAGTCAAATTGCCCTATTAAAAATTGGGGTACAGAGCTAAACTAAGAATACCCAGCTGAGGAATATTGAATGCATGAGAAGTACCTAAAGAAAGGTTTAACATCCTTAGTCATCAGGGAAATGCAAGTCAAAACAACCCTGAGATTCCACCTCACACCAGTCAGGATGGCTAAGATAAAAAAAAAATCTTATGTGACAGCAGATGCTGGCAAGGATGAGGAGAAAGAAGAACACTCCTCCATTTTTGGTGGGATTGCAAGCTGGTAAAACCACTCTGGGAATCAGTCTGGAGGTTTCTCAGAAAATTGGATATTGGCTTACCTGAGGACCCTATCTCTCCCTTCTCATTCCTGATTTTGATAATTAGGATACAGTTTCTGTGCTCTTTTGTAAGTCTGCCTAAGAGTTTACCTATGCTGTTGATTTTCTCAAAGAACCAGCTCCTGGTTTTGTTTAATTTTTGTATGGATTCTTTTTTGTTTCTTCTTGGTTGACTCAGCTCTGAGATTATTTCCTGCTGTCTACTCCTTTTGCTTGAATTTGCTTTTTTTTGTTCTAGAGCTTTTGGGTGGGTTAAGCTGTTAATGTATGCTCTCCCCAATTTCTTTTTGGAGGCACTCAGAACTATGAGTTTTTCTTTTAGCACTGCTTATATTGTATTTCATAAGTTTGGGTATCTTGTGCTTTTATTTTCATTAAATTCTAAAATGTCTTTAATTTCTTTCTTTATTTAATCCATGAACAAGTTGTCATTGACTAGAGCATTGTTCAGCTTCCATGTGCATGTGGGCTTTCTGTTGTTTTTGTTGTTATTGAAGACCAGTGCTAGCCCATTGTCATCTGATAGAATGCAAGGGATTATTTCAATCTACTTGATTCTCTTGATGCCCTTTTTGTAAATATGGTCAGTTTTGGAGAAGGCACCATAAGGAGCTGAGAAAAATGTATATTCTATTGTATTAGGATATATATATATATTTGACCCATTTGGTTCATAATTTCTGTTAGTTTCACTGTATTTCTGTTTAATTTTTGTTTCCATCATCTGTCCATTGATGAGAGTGGGGTGTTGAAGTCTCCTACTGTTATTGTATGTGATGCAATATATGTTTTGAGCTTTAGTACAGTTTCTTTTATGCATGTGGGTGCCCTTGTATTTGGAGCATAGATATTCAGAATCGATAGGTCATTTTGGTGGATTTTTCCTTTGATGAATATGAAGTGTTCTTCCTTACCTTTTTTGAAAACTTTTGGTTGAAAGTCAATCTTATTTGATATTAGAATGGCTACTCCAGCTTCTTTCTTGGGACCATTTGCTTGAAAAACTTTTTCCCAGCGTTTTACCCGTATGTAGTTTCTGTATTTGTCACTGAGGTGCATTTGCTGGATTCAGAAAAATGCTGGATCCTGTTTAAGTATCCAGTCTATTAGTCTATGTTTTTTCATTGGGGGATTGAGTCCACTGATGTCAAGAGACATTAAAGAATACCTATAGTTGTTTCCTGTTATTTTTGTTTTTAGAGGTGGAATTATGTTTGTGTGTCTCTTTTCTTTTGGGTTTGTTGCAAGAAGATTACTTTCTTGCTTTTTCTAGCATGTAGTTTCCTTCCTTGTGTTAGAGGGATGGATTCGTGGAAAGATATTGTGTAAATTTGGTTTGTGATAGAATATCTTGGTTTTCCATTTATGTTAACTGAGAATATTGCTGGATATAGTAGTCTGGGCTGACTTTTGTGTTTTCTTAAGGTCTGTATGACATCTGTCCAGGTTCTTCTAGCTTTCATTGTCTCTGTTGAGAATTCTGTCTCTGTTGGTGTAATTCTGATAGGTCTGCCTTTGTATGTTACTTGACCATTTTTCTTACTGCTTTTAGCATTCTTTCTTTGTTTTATGTATTTGGTGTTTTGACTATTATGTGATGGGAGGAATTTCATTCCTGATACAATCTGTTTATAATTCTGTAGGCTTCTTTTGTGTTCATGGCCATCTTTTTCTTTAGATTAGGGAGGTTTGCTTTTATAATCATGTTGAAGATATTTACTGGCCCTTTAAGTTGGGTATCCTCATGCTTTTCTATTCCTATTATCCTTAAGTTTGGTCTTCTCATTATGTCCTCTTCAAACATTTTTCTCCCCCATACCCTCCACTATTTGAAAATCCATGGGCTACTGTAATGCTAGAATAGAAGCCACCTATTTTATATGCAAATATGAATCAATGACTCCAGTTTTGATTTGTAAAATCTGCTCTATATTTTAGCTCCAAACCCAGGCTTTTATATTATATGTGTAAGTACCTACTTTGATAAAAGAAAACTCTGATTTTCAATTTGGTGTATCACAATATGTGTTATAAGCTACATCTGTGAAATTGTGAGATCAAATGTGCAACAGTCAAGATAAAAAGTCAATAAACAAAACAAAGCAAAAGAAACAAACACAAAACCCAGGAAAAATAAACATGGTCATTTTGTTTTAAAGACACAATTCGCAGACCCCAGGCACACCAAGCAGCAATATGTTCTTTTTCTTTTTAGGGACATGGGTTCAAGTAGTCTCAGGTCTAGTTTCTGCTTTCTTGAGACTCTAGGGAAATAAACAGAAATAATGAAGTTCTAACTGGAGGTGTATTTTAGTAACCAGGGAAGGTTGATGAGAGTCGAGGCCAGTAATCAGATACTGCATCAGAAAAGGTATGAGTCTGAAGTTGAGAGCTCGTTAATCTTATGTAGAGGATCTAGATCCTGTTAGCATGGGATTGTGTTACTATGTTCTGACAAACAGCCTTATTTATTACAGCCAGGAGCTGGAAAGAACCCAGATGTCTTTCAACAAAGAAATGGATACAGAAAATATGTTACATTTACAATAGAGTATTACTCAGCTATTAATAACAATGACTTCATGAAATTCTTAAGTAAATGGATGGAATTATAAAATATTGTCCTGAGGGATGTTACCCAGTTACAAAAGAACATGCACTCACTGATCAATGGATATAGCCCAAAATCTCAGAATATTCAAGATACAATTCACAATTCATGGACTATAGGAAGCTCAAGAACAAGGAAGACCTTCTTAAAAGTGAGACCAAAATACTCATATGAGGTAGAGGGTGGGATTGAATTAGGAGGAATAGAGGAGGGGGTGGGAAAAAGGGGGACAGATTTGAGTATGAGAGGGGACATGTATCAAATACAGGAGGTCAGAAATTTGAACAGTGTTGTATAGCAAGGAGGGATGGGAAACTCGGGGTAGCCACCAGAATGTCCCATATGGCAGGAACCATTAGCCTCCCAAAAATTAGATTGACTGAATCTTTGATGCCAAAGAATGGGGAGGAAAAACCTGTAGATAGTATATGTAGAGGTCATGCAGTGCCCCAGGTTGAGGAGTGTGGCCACCCACCCTTTTCAAAATTTTAACCCAGAACTGTTTCTGTCTGAAGAAAATACAGTGATAAAGATTGGAGGAGAGATTGAAGGAAAAGCCATCCAGAACTGCCCCCACTGGGGATTCATCCCATATGCAGCCACCAAATCCAGTCCCTATGGCCAATGCTAAGAAGTGCTTGCTGATAGGAGCCTATTAGGGATGTCTCCTGAGAGTCTCTGCAAGAGCCTTACAGATACAGATGAGGATGCTTGCAACTAATCATTAGACTGACCACATGGACCCCAATGGAGGAGTTAGAGTAAGACTGAAGGAGCTGAAGGGGTTTGCAACCCTATAGGAAGAACAACAATATCAACCAAACAGATGACACCAGAGCTCCCAGGGACTATACTACCAACCAAAGTGTATATGCGGAGGGAACCATGGCTCTAGCCACATAGGTAGCAGAGGATGACATTGTATGGCATCAATAGAAGGAGAAGCCCCTGGTCCTCAGCCCTTGGTAAAAAATGTAAAGGAGGAAGAAGAGCAGACATGAAGAAACCCTGTGGAGAGGCATAGCACCAAAAGTGTGGAAATGAACAAGAAAGTAAGAGAATGTTAATGCCTCCCACTCCAACACTACCAGGGTTAGTACCATGAGGTACAATGCTGGATTCCTGGAAGTCTGCAGCAAAAATTCCTGGAGTATTATATTATAACAAACTATATAAACTTATGTGGAATGTCTTTCCTGACTCCTATGGAGGCCTACACTAGAAAGCTCTGCTTAGAAGGAATGGCTGAGAAAGTTCCAGGGATAGGGTGGTAAAAAATTTTGCAAACCTGGGAACTCTGACAGAAAATATCTGTAGTCATAATTTTTCTCACTACTGGACAGACATATTTATTTGATTTGCTTAAATTACTAATAGTGGAAGAACTTACTCTAATCTTTTATATGTGTTATACACAACAGATAGACACACAGAGACCAAAGAAAACACAATGGATCTATGAAGCCATAAAAAGAAATCATACTTTCTCAAGAGTAAAGAGACACTGAGTAAGGGATGATAACACTTCTTTTATGTTTATGTTTTATGCTCATTTTATCTACTTATCTATTTGTTTATTATCATTTTCACTTTTATTATTTATTTTTTCCACTGGTTGTGTTGTAATATTTGCCTTACTAGAAAAGATCTTTTTCCAGTGTATTATTTACCTATTTATTAATATATACATTTTCTCTAATTTTACACTCATTACACAGATATTTTCTTTTCCATACCCTTTCAATATTGTATCCTCTTCCCAAAGAAAAGCTATAATCTATCATTTCTCTACCCACTGATTATCAGACTCTCAACCCTAAAGGGCAGAACAAATTACACTCCCAAATGTCTTCTGCCATGACTTGCAGTGATGGCCAACCAGATTTGTTACTATTGTCATCTTTGTACCTGCACATCAGTCCCGGCAAAGAAATTCACTAGAAAGTCCCATGTAATAGTAAATAATACAAGTTAAGAAGCTAAAATGCACACCATACACATCCCAGCAGATACACAAAATACAACAAAGCAATGCAGAGACACATGGCCCATCATTCATTACACTATGACGTCTCTACAAGCTGACAATTCTATACCTTTTTAAAAAGATTTTATTGATTAAAACAGAGACTGAAGGAACACCCATTCTGAGCCTGCCCCACATGTGGCCCATACATATACAGCCACCCAATTAGACAAGATGGATGAAGCAAAGAAGTGCAGACCGACAGGAGCCGGATGTAGATCGCTCCTGAGAGACACAGCCAGAATACAGCAAATACGGAGGCGAATGCCAGCAGCAAACCACTGAACTGAGAATAGGTCCCCCGTTGAAGGAATCAGAGAAAGAACTGGAAGAGCTTGAAGGGGCTCGAGACCCCAAAAGTACAAAAATGTCAAGCAACCAGAGCTTCCAGGGACTAAGCCACTACCTAAAGACTATACATGGACTGACCCTGGACTATGACCCCATAGGTAGCAATGAATATCCTAGTAAGAGCACCAGTGGAAGGGGAAGCCCTGGGTCCTGCTAAGACTGAACCCCCAGTGAACTAGACTATGGGGGGAGGGCGGCAATGGGGGGAGGTTTGGGAGGGGAACACCCATAAGGAAGGGGAGGGGGGAGGGGGATGTTTGCCCGGAAACCGGGAAAGGGAATAACACTTGAAATGTATATAAGAAATACTCAAGTTAATAAAAAAAAAAGAAAAAAAGAAAAAAAATAAATATTACAATACTACAATAAAAATTGCATGATGAAACTTCAAAAAAAAGATTTTATTTATTTATTTATTTATTTATTTATTTATTTATTTTTATTTATTTATTACAAATAAGTACACTGCAGCTGTGTTCAGACACACCGAAAAGGGCATCAGGTCTCATTATAGATGGTGGTGAGCCACCATGTGGTTACTGGGATTTGAACTCAGGACCTCTGGAAGAGCACTCAGGGCTCTTAACCACTAAGCCATCTTTCCAGCCTAACAATTCTTACCTTCATACACAAATAAGGGGATAGCATATTTGTCAGAGAATGGACTCTTAGCGTTCTACTTAATGCATGTTAATGAGTTCCAAGGAAGTCAAAAAAGCAGATGAATGAACTAAGAAACCCAATTAGGCCAGGACAGTACAATTATGAAATAATTTGTGTGAACTGCTGATTGGACAAAAAAGTTACAAAAGTAGATAAAATAATAAAATAAGTAATATTTACTAAATTATGACTTTTGACAGAATGGTGTATTTTATGAAATTTGGGGTCACTTTTAGATGGTTTAAGCAGTTTTATTTTTGGAAAAAGAATTTTAAAATTTTTAATTCAAGTCCTAGCTAATTTTTTGGATTTCTGTTAGAAATTGAAATTTGTGACTAAAGTAAATCCATATATGATGTTTTTTTTTTGTTCAAAACTCCTACTCTGATGCTCACAAATGTAGCTCCCATATCACAAACAGAACAGAACGAAATGATTGACAAGAGAGGAGGGATAAGGATTAGTGTGGGGGGAGGAAAAGGAGTTACATACCAGCCTCTTAAAATGATTTTTCTTCTTATATCCTTTAGTTTCTGTATTCATAACTTTTATACAGCAAAATTACATTATATTGAAGATTGTTTTGTACCCTACCCCTTGTGGGGAAACACAAATATTTGTGTATGTGCATATATATAGATGTTAATATTACTAATAAATTATTTGAAGCTAATTACTAGTAATAATAAGTTATATACACATATACATATACATTCACATATATACACATATATATCTATGTGCATTTGTATACGTATTTAGAATACATATATATTCTAAGTTATTCTAAGATAATTAATAGTATATACTAATTACTACCAGTGACAGTGTTATATATACATAGATACATATACATTCACTGTATACCTATATGCATATATATGTCTGTGTGTGGGCGGTGTGTATTGAAAATTGCACATCTTCTAAATAAAAATGTTTAATATTTGGTGTGGTAATATGTTCCTTCTTTCTTTTTTACAGGAACTGTCACTGGGAGTAAAAGCAAACCACATAAATCTTTGAGGAATTGTACATGAGATTAGGGAATTGTGCAATACCACAGATGACATTCTCAAAGAGGAACTATTATTGATGGTAAGAATTCCAGTTCCTGTTGTGGTTTGTGAATTTATTTGTTGAAAATTTGATAAAGCTTGGCAAATTTCTATCCTGGGATGAGACCTAAGAGGGTAACGTATCACTCATGCTCACATCGTTCCTCTCTGTGTTTTAAGTGCACTTACCAGCTCATTTGTTTCAAAGGCTTTACTGGAATTTGGGAAGCAAATAGACATAAGTATTGATACCTTTATTTTTTTAAAGAATAGAGAAACTGAGATTAAGGTTCACACACCTGAACACTGAAAGGTGTGAAGATGTCCTTGAAGCTTTCTCTAACCAGAGTGCACCTGTATGACAATAAATAATGGAGGCTGGTTACAAAAAAAGAAAAGGTCTAATTGTCTTCAATCCCATTTTCTTCCCCTGGGAATTCATATTCAGTTCTTCTCGTGAAATGTACTTTTTGATTAATAATATAATTAAAGCTTAATGAAGGAACTCTAAGTGAGTCGCAAATGTTCTCAGAATTTGTAACACAAACATGCATTTTAACCCTATTGTTCTCTTCAGGCTGTCCCACCCATCACCATAGTCAGGAACCTAAACTCAGCAAGAGCTTCTTTGATGAAAGTGATACATTTTGAAAACATACTAAAATAATTTTTGTAAGCCCAGAAATCCCAGCGACACTTTCTCTTCCATCCCAGTAGTTGCCTGTCTATGTGTGAGAAACATCCCACCTGCCCCCTGCTTGCAGCACTTTAATAGGCCCTACGAAATGTCCAAGAGATCCTGGAAAACATCCTTACAACACTTCTTTCTGACACATCTTCACTCAGAATCCTTCAAGGTCCTGTGAGTCTCACAGTTACTATTCAGTTGCCCAACAAGACTTAGAGACTAGGGAAAGTGACCTCAAACTTCCTCCTCTTGCTACTACCAAATTTAAAATTCCTTCAACACAAGTCACTACTTCAATCCAGAATTATCTCCAGCCACACCTGGAGGCTCAGAACACTTGACAAGTGCCCAGCTGCCGTTTTTCTTTTCTTTTTTTTTCAGGACTCTATTTTAGTGTATCCTCTTGTCACTTTCTACTTTGCAATTGCCCAACATATTCTCTTTCACCATTTTCTGAGCTCTGGCCATAGCATATGGTCCAGAGATCCTATAAAATATCTCATATCCTTTTATCCTGGACAGTCATTAATGGACATTCTCAAGTCACCACTTTGTTATTCCAAGGTGCTTTCATGAGTCTAATGGAGTCAGCAGAAAAGTTAAGACTGCTTTTAAAATCTCATAAGTATTTCACTGACTGGAAAAATTGTTAAGAGTCAGCTAACTAACTAACTAACTAACTCTCTCTCTCTCTCTCTATATATATATATATATATATATATGTATATACATATATATATATATATAAATTTAAAAACAGATTCATATCTTTCTCATGAAAATATTTTTAATACAACACTTTCGAATCAACATAAGATCTCAAAAATATCTCCAATTAACAATTTGGTTTCATTCCAGGGTTTCACATTATGATCTGAAAAAAATAACTTGAAATAAATTTAGTAAGAAAATAAAGGGTCTCTACAATGAAACACTCAAAACAGCAAAGAAAGAAATTAAGAATGCATTAGAAGATAGGAAAACCATCCACACCTATGGCTCAGTAATAACAAAATTAAAAAAACAGTCATCATATCAAAAACAGTCACAAATCTAATACAGTTCCAGTGAAAACCCATGTGTATTTTTCTCAGAATTAGAAACAATCTTAAAACACAAAGCACACAGATAGCCACAGAAACCTTCTGTGAAGAGAAAAATCCTGGGTATATTTGTATATCTTATTTACTGTTAAGACAAATATACTTTGTTATAAAAAAACAAGTTGGGGCTGGCACAAAAAATGGACAAGTAGAACAATGGGTTGGGAAACAGGAACCATAAATAAGCCCATGCAACTTAGTGATGGATTGCTGAAAGAAATGCTTGGAAAAAGATGGGATCATCAACAATGGCTTTGGATAAACTGGATTTCTGTGTGTAGAACAATGAAGATAAACCTTATCTCATTCACACAGAACTCAAGTTCAATGGATAAAGACTTCACTATATAGAAACTTTGCAACTTCTAGAGGAGAGTGTGGAAGAAAACACCATGAGATATAGGCATAAGCAATATGAGAATCAGTTGCTTAAGAAGTATGGCTAATAATTGAAAATGTAACTTCATAAGATTAAAACAATTCTCTACATCATGAAAATTGTCAATCAGAGGAAGAAGCAGCCTCCAACTTGGGAAAAATAATCTTGCCAGATCACTGATATCTTGAACAAGAAGATTCTAAAAGATTTAACATCAAAGGGTCAAACTATATAACCAAAGCAGGCAATTGAATACAGGATTCTCAAAAGATGAAACACAAATAGATAATAAATATTTTAAGGGCTTAACTTTATTAGTCATAGGGAAATCAACAATGAATTGCATCTCAAAGTAAACATAGTAACGGTGAAGAAACCAAATGACTACAGATGTTAGAAATAAAGTACATGAAAATGGGAGGTAATTTAGTTGGAGATAAGGAAGAAGTCAGTACATAAGGAGGAGAAAAGAGTGAAAATAACATTAGGGATGTTTGAAAAGCAACAGGGAACATTGTTTTTATTCACTGTAAGTTACAAAATTATGTAAAATTTGCATATGTGTTGGCCTGGTTGCTGGAAGCTTTCCACAGAGACCTCTAGTCTAGCTAGGCGCTCCATTTCAAAGGAAGGCTAGAGAATTCATGGGAACAGGTGAGCTTCTGGTGGCGATTTCAGGAGAGCAGATTTGTTATGACAGCAGGGTTACAGCTCTTATGACAGAAGCTCTCAGATGATGAAATAATTCCTGCACACACTTTAATCCTTCTGAATAAGAGCCTTTTTTCCCTCCATCTTTATTAATTGGGTATTTTTTATTTATATTTCAAGTGTTATTCATTTTCCTGGTTTCCAGACCAACAACCAACTAACCCCTCCTACTCCCCTTCATGTATGGGTGTTCCCTTCCCCATCCTCCCCCCATTACTACCCTCCCCACAACAATCCCATTCACTGTGGGTTCAATATTGGCAGGACCAAGTGCTTACCCTTCCACTGGTGCCATTACTATGCTATTCATTGAGCCCAGGGTCAGTCCACGTAGAGTATTTGGTTAGTGGCTTAGTCCCTGGAAGCTCTGGTTGGTTGACATTGTTGTTTATATGGAGTCTCAAGCCCCTTCAAGCTCTTTCAGTCCTTTCTCTGATTCCTTTAACGGGGGTCCTGTTCTCACTTCAGTGGTTTGCTACTGGTATTCGCCTATGTATTTGCCATATTCTGGCTGTGTCTCTCAGGAGAGATCTTGGTCCAGTTCCTGTCATCCTGCACTTCTTTGCTTCATCCATGTTATCTGGTTTGCTGGTTGTATATGTATGGGCCACATGTGGGGCAGGCTCTGAATGGGCGTTCCTTCAGCCTCTGTTCTAAACTTTGCCTCCTTTTCCCCTCAAATGTGTATTCTTGTTCCCCTTTTAAAGGAGTGAAGCATTCACATTTTGGTCATCCTTGAGTTTCATGTGTTCTGTGCACCTAGTATAATTCGAACATTTGAGCTAATTTCCATTTATCAATGAGTGCATACAATATGTGTTTTTCGGTGATTGGGTTACCTCCCTCAGGGTGATATTTTCGAGTTCCCTCAATTTGCCTATGAATTTCATAAAGTCATTGCTTTTGATATCTGAGTAATATTCCATTGTGTAGATGTACCACATTCTCTGTATCTATTCCTCTGTTTAAGGGCATCTGGGTTCTTTCCAGCTTCTGGCTATTATATATAAGGCTGCTATGAACATAGTGGAGCACGTGTCTTTGTTATACGTTGGGGCCTCTTTTGGGTATATGCCCAAGAGAGGTATAGCTGGGTCCTCAGGTAGTGCAATGTCCAATTTTCTGATGAACCTCCAGACTGATTTCCAGAACGGTTGTACCAGTCTGCAATCCCACCGAAAATGGAGGAGTGTTCCTCTTTCTCTACATCCTTGACAGCATCTACTCTCACCAGAGTTTTTGATCTTAGCCAATCTGACTGGTGTGAGGTGAAATCTCAGGGTTGTTTTGATTTGCATTTCCCTTATGACTAAAGATGTTGAACATTTCTTTAGGTGCTTCTCAGCCATTCGGCATTCCTCAGCTGTGAATTCTTTGTTTAGATCTGAACCCCATATTTGAATAGGGTTATTTGTCTTCCTACAGTCTAACTTTGTGAGTTCTTTGTATATCTTGGCTATAATCCACTATCATTTGTAGAATTGGAAAAGACCTTTTCCTAACATGTTGGTTGCCATTTTGTCCTAACAGAAGCTTTGCAGTTTTATGAGATCCCATTTGTCGATTCTTGATCTTAGAGCATGTCATTGGTGTTTTGTTAAGGAAGTTTTCTCTAGTGCCCTTGTGTTCAAGATTCTTCCCCACTTTTTCCTCTATTAGTTTGAGTATATCTGATTTGATGTGGATGTCCTTGATCCACTTGGAATTAAACTTTGTACAGGGTGATAAGAATGGATCAATCTGCATTCTTCTTCATGCTGACCTCCAGTTGAACCAGCACCATTTGCTGAAAATGCTATCTTTTTTCCATTGGATGACTTTGACTTCTTTGTCAAAAATCAAGTGATCATAGGTGTGTGGGTTCATTTCTGGGTCTTCAATTCTATTCCACTGGTCTATCTGTCTGTCTCTTTACCAATACCATGCAGTTTTTATCACTATTGCTCTGTAATACTGCTTGAGTTCAGGGATAGTGATCCCCCCCAGAAGTCCTTTTATTGTTGAGGATAGTTTTAGCTATCCTGGGTTTTTTGTTATTCCAAGTGAATTTGCAAATTGTTCTGTCTAACTCTCTGAAGAATTGGATTTGTATTTTTTTTCTTTTTTTCGGAGCTGGGGACCTAACCCAGAGCCTTGTGCTTGCTAGGCAAGTGCTCTACCTCTGAGCTAAATACCCAACCCCATGGATTGGTATTTTGATGGGGATTGCATTGAATCTGTAGATCTCTTTTGGTAAAATGGCCATTTTTACTATATTAATTCTGCCAGTTCATGAGCATTGGAGATCTTTCCATCTTCTGAGGTCTTCTTCAATTTCTTTCCTCAGAGGCTTGAAGTTCTTATCGTACAGATCTTTCACTTGCTTGGTTAAAGTCACACCGAGGTATTTTATATTATTTGGGACTATTATGAAGGGTGTCATTTCCCTAATTTCTTTCTCAGGTTGTTTCTCTTTTGTGTTGAGGAAGGCTACTGAGTTAATTTTAAACCCAGCCACTTTGCTGAAGGTGTTTAGCAGGTTTAGTAGTTCTCTGGTAGAACTTTTGGGATCACATAAATATAATATCATATCATCTGCAAATAGTGATATTTTGACTTCTTCCTTTCCAATCTGTACCCCTTTGATCTCCTTTTGTTGTCTGATTGCTCTGGCTAGGACTTTGAGAACTATATTGAATAAGAAGGGAGAGAGTGGGCAGCCTTGTCTAGTCCCTGATATTAGTGGGATTGCTTCAAGTTTCTCTCCATTTAGTTTAGTATTAGCTCTTGGTTTGCTGTATATGGCTTTTACTATGTTTAGGTATGTGCCTTGAATTCCTGTTCTTTCCAGGACTTTTATCATGAAGGAGTGTTGAATTTGGTCAAATGCTTCCTCAACTTCTAATGAAATGATCATGTGGTTTTTATCTTTCAGTTTTTTATATAGTAGATTACATTGATGGTTTTCTGTATACCAAAACATCCCTGCATCCCCGGGATGATGCGTACTTGATCATGATGGATGATTGTTTGGATGTGCCCTTGGATTTGATTTGCAAGTATTTTATTGAGTATTTTTGTGTCGTTATTCATAAGGGAAATTGGTTTGAAGTTCTATTTCTTTGTTGGGTCCTTGTGTATTTTAGGTATAAGAGTAATTATGGCTTCGTAGAAGGAATTCAGTAGTGCTCCATCTGTTTTAATTTTGTGGAATAGTTTGGATAGTATTGGTATGTCGTCCTCTATGAAGGTCTGATAGAATTCTGCACTGAACCCATCTGGACCTGGGTTGTTTTTGGTTGGGAGATTTTAATGACTGCCTCTATTTCTTTAGGAGTTATGGGGTTGTTTAAATGGTTTATTTGTTCCTGATTTAACTTCAGTACCTGGTATGTCTAGTAAATTGTCCATTTCCTCCTGATTTTAAAGATTTGTTGAATATAGGCTTTTGTAGTAGGATCTGAGGAGTTTTTGAATTTCCTCTGATTCTGTATTTATGTCTATTTTTTCATTTCTTATTTTGTTAATTTGGACACACTCTCTATGTCCTTTGGTTATTCTGGCTAAGGGTTTACTTATCTTGTTGATTTTCTCAAAGAACAAGATTTTGGTTCTGTTGATTCCTTGTATGGTCCTTTTTGTTTCTACTTGATTGATTTCAGCTCTGAGTTTGATTATTTCCTGCCTTCTACTCTTCCTGGGTGTATTTGCTTTTTTTTGTTCGAGAGCTTTTAGGTGTGCTGTCAAGCTGCTGCTATGTGCTCTCTCCTATTTCTTTCTACAGACACTCAGAGCTATGAGATTTCCTCTTAACACAGCTTTCATTGTGTCCCATAAGTTAGGGTATGTTGTACCTTCATTCTCATTAAATTCTAAGAAGTCTTTAATTTCTTTCTTTATTTCTTCCTTGACCAGGTTGTCATAGAGTAGGACATTGCTCAACTTCCGTGTATATGTGGGAGTTCTTTCCTTATTGTTATTGAAGACCTGCTTTAGTCTGTGGTGGTCTGATAAGGCACATGGGATTATTTCTACCTTTCTGTATCTGTTGAGGCCTGTTTTATGATCGATTATATGGTCAATTTTGGACAAAGTACCATGAGGTGGTAAGAAGAAGGTATACGCTTTTGATTGAGGATAGAATATTCTATAAAAATCTGTTAAGTCCATTTGTTCATGACTTCTCTTAATCTGTCTATGTCTCTTTTTAATTTCTGTTTCCATGATCTGTCCATTGATGAGAGTGGGGTGTTGAAATCTCCTACTATTACTGTGTGAGGTGCAATGTGTGCTTTGACCTTTAGTAAGGTTTTTTTTTTTTTTAATGTATGTAGGTGCTCTTGTATTTAGAGCATAGATATTTAGGTTTGATAGTTCATCTTGGCGAATTTTTCCTTTGATGAATATAAAGTGTCCTTACTTATATTTTTTGATGACTTTTGGTGGAAAATTGATTTTATTTGCTATTGGAATGTCTACTTCAGCTTTCTTCTTCAGACCATTTGCTTGGAAAGTTGTTTTCCTGCTTTTACTCTGAGGTAGTTTCTGTCTTTGTCCCTGAGTGTGTTTCCTGTAGGCAGCAAAATGTTTGGTCCTCCTAGTGTATCCGGTTTTTTAATCTGTGTGTTTTCCTTTGGGAATTGAGTCCATTGATGTTGAGGGATATTAAGGAATGGTGATTTTTGCTTCCTGTTTTATCCGTATTTGGATGTGTGATTATGTTTTTGTGCTTGTCTTCCCTTTGTTTTGTTGCAAAACGATTAGTTTCTTGCTTTTGCTAGGGTTTAGCTTGACTCCTTGTGTTGGGCTTTACCATTTATTATCCTTTGTAGGGCTGGATTTGTAGAAAGATATTGTGTAAATTTGGTTTTGTCATGGAATTTCTCCATCTATGTAATTTGACAGTTTTGCTGAATACAATAACCTGGGATGACATTTGTGTTCTCTTTGGGTCTGTATGACATCTGTCCAGGATCTTCTGGCTTTCATAGTCTCTGGTGAGAAGTCCGGTGTAATTCTGATAGATCTGACTTTATATGTTACTTGGCCTTTTTCCCTTACTGCTTTTAATATTTTTTTCTTTATTTTGTGCATTTGGTGTTTTGACTATTATGTGATGGGAGGAGTTTCTTTTCTAATCCAATATGTTTGTAATTCTGTAGGCTTCTTGTATGTTTATCGGCATCTCTTTCTTTAAGTTAGGGAAGTTTTCTTCTGTGATTTTGTTGAAGATATTTACTGGTCCTTTGAGTTGGGAGTCTTAAATCTCCTTTATATCATTATCCTTAGGTTTGATCTTCTCATTGTGTCCTGGATTTCATGTATGTTTTGAGCACGTAGCTTTTTTCATTTTACATTTCCGTTGAGAGTTGTGTCAATTATTTCTATGGAATCTTCTGCTCCTGAGATTCTCTCTTCTATCTCTTATACTCTGTTGGTGATGATTGTATGTATGTCTCCTTGTCTCTTCTTTTGGTTTTCTATATCCAGGGTTGTCTCCTTTCTGCTTTCTTTATTGCTGCTATTTCCATTTTTAATTCCTTTTCCTGTTTGATTGTGTTTTCCTGTAATTCTTTTAGGGATTTTTTGTTTCCTCTCAAGGCTTCTACTTGTTTATTTGTGCTTTCCTGCATTTCTCTAAGGGAATTCTTTATGTTATTCTTGAAGTCCTCCATCATCATGGTCAAATGTGATTTTAAATCTACTTCATGCTTTTCTGGTGTGTTTGGATATTCAGTGTTTGCTTTGGTGGGAGAATTGGGCTCCAATGATGCCATGTGGTCTTCGTTTCTGTTGTTTGGGTTCCTACGCTTGCCTCTAGCAATCAGGTTGTCTCTGGTGTTACATTATTCTCCTATTTCTGACAGTGGCTGTACTGTCCTATAGGCCTGTGTGTCAGGAGTGCTATAGATCTATTTTCTTATTTTCTTTCAGCCAGTTATGGGAACAGAGTGTTCTGCTTTCAGGTGTGTATTCTTTCCTGTCTACTGGTCTTCAGGTGTTCCTGAGGGCCTGTGTCCAGAGTCCACCAGGCAGGTCACTTGTAGCAGAAAAGTTGGTTTTGTGCCTGAAGTCACTCCTTGGAGCTGTGTTTCAGCTCTCTGTGAGGGCAGCAACCAGAAGGGCCTGCCCTGACTTCTCCTGGGTCCCTGTGCACAGGAGTCCAAGATGGTGCTGTGTGTTTTCCTCTAGAGTCAGAATATGCAGAGTGTAGTCTCCTCTGGTTTCCCAGGAGTGCCTGCCCTTCTGAAGCTCTAGTTCTCCCTCCCACAGGATTTTAGTGCAGGGAGCTGTTTGACCAGGTCCCTTCAGATCCGTGCAGGCACAGTCTGGACCGCAGGGCTCCTGCAGCTTGAGTGCCCCTATCTTCTTATTCCTAGAGGCCTTATACAGTTTCTTCTTGGGCCAGGGATGTGGGCAATGGTGGGCAGTACTAGAGGTCTCTCCTGCCCTGCAGTCTCAGGAGTGTCTACCTGTCTGGGCGGTGAGCTCTCTCTCCCAAGGGGTTTTGGGAGCAGGGAGCTGTGGTCCAGGATCATGAGGTTTGGGCTCCTGCTAGAAACCGGAAGTGTCGGGTCCCAGAGAAATTTTGCCTTTTTGTGTCCTGAGTCCACCAGGCACAGAAAAGTTGGTCTTACCACTGGTCTTGGGCATGAAGTCGCTCCTCTGGGTTGGGTTTCAGCTCTCCATGAGGGCAGCAAACAGAAGGGCCTGCCCTGCCTTCTCTTGCGGCCCTATGCACAGGTGTCCCAGATGGCACTAGGCATTTTCCTCTAGAGTCAGAAATGGGGGCCGAGAATAGTCTCCTCTGGCTTCCCAGGCATGTCTGCCTCTCTGAAAGTCTAGCTCTCTCTCTCACAGGATTTGGGTGCAGGGAGCTGTTTGACCAGGTCCCTTCAGATCCTGGTGCAGTCTGGACTGCCCTGAATAGGATTCTTAAGTATAGTGTCAGGATGGGTCAGTGTCTGACAGCAGGTACTTTCTATTGATTTGGCCTGAAAACTTGGAAATGCCTCATCTACATATTTGACGGTGTGGTCCTGCTTCTAGTTGACTGATCTGTCTTGAACCTACATGACCTGTGGTCACATCATTACCCTTGGAGGAGGGGCTTCAGGCATTCTTTCAAAGCTCTCTAAGGGGCTATGGTGGGCTTTACTATGTGAGAGGGGCCTAATCTCCTGGGAGACTGGGAATGATCCTGCCATATCTTAGAGTTTCTGGGTGTAAGACCTATTTTGACCAGGAATCAGGGTAGCTTTCACAGCCTGCCACTGCACACATATGTATCTATTTAAATTAATTTATGTTACTTTGGCTGACAGTCTTCCACCCAAGAACCATAGACTAACAAAACCTAAGTACAAGGCATAAGAAACTCCCGTAGCATTGAATATCCTAGTAAGATCACCGGTGTAAGGGGAAGCCCTGGGTCGTGCTAAGACTGAACCCCCAGTGAACATGATTGTTGGGGGGAGGGCGGCAATGAGGGGAGGATGGGGAGGGGAACACCCATAAAGAAAGGGAGAAGGAGGGGTTAGAGGGATATTGGCCCGTAAACCGGGAAAGGGAATAACACTCGAAATGTAAATAAGAAATACTCAAGTTAATAATAATAATAAAAAAAAACTCCCGTTTGAATTATGGTCAGGGAGTCCAAGAAATTCACAAACCAATATTTGCTATAGATTTTGTCATTCATTACCGACCAAAAGTCAATGGTAAATTCCTAAAGCTTTAGACATTAGAAATTTAGACATTTAGACTTTAGAACTAGAACTCAAAAGATTTAAGCTTGAGATCTATAAATGAAAACTTCATTCCTGAGTATTGTATTTTGTGGTCCTACTTTGTGATACACAAGCTTCCAAGGAAATGAAGCAGATAATACTGTGAGGCCTATGAAATATGACTATGACCAGCATGGCCTGATATCCTAAGTGTGCAATTATGGCATGTATATCCTGATGATAACCAACTACTGTGTAATTAGTATTAATGAACACTCAGCCAGGAAGAAGTAATACCTGACTCTTACTTTTATTCTCACAGGTGAATGTAGGTCTCACCTTTCATTAAAGAAGCTTACCTTTTCAATAAATGGAAACTATTCCAGAGAATCACAGCTGTTTCAAATGCAGAGAACAATTGACTCTGGAGTCCTAGTTATCATGGACACATCTAAAGCTCTTGTTCCTGGGGCTCAAGAAAGATGAGGAAGACAAGATGGTAAAACTTTAAGAACTAGAAGAAGATCAGTGAGTGAAGATTTTACTCCCAATCTATAGTTTACCAATTTGTCCTATTTTTTTAACCTCACAGATGCTGTTAAGTGTCATGAGGTCCCATTTATCAATTGTTAATCTTAGAGCCTAGGCTACTGGTAGTCTGTTCAGGAAATTTCCCCCTGGGCCAATGAGTTTGAGGCTATTTTAGGATTTTTCTTCTATTAGATTCCACATATCTGGTTTTAAGTTGAGTTCCTTGATCCACATGAAATTTAGTTATGTCAAAAGTTATAAATATAGATCTAATTTCATTCTTCTACATGCAGACTACCAGTTAGACTGGCACCATTTGTTGAAAATACAATGAACTGAACCATCAAGAGCACCCAGGGACTAAACCACCAACCAAAGAGTATACATTGGGTGAGGGTATGGCTCCAAATATATAACTAGCCAAGGATGGCCTATTCAGATATCAATGGAAGGGGAGGCCCTTCTTCTTGTGGAGGCTTGGTGCCACAATATAGGGTGATGCTAGGGCAGTGAGGTGGGAGTGGGTGAGTGGATGAAGGAAAACCCTCATAGAGGCAAAGGGGATGGGTGGAGAGAGGATATGGGTTTGTGGAATGGTATCCAGGAACCAGTATATCATTTGAAATGTAAATGAATAAAATGATAAATAAAAATAATAATAAATAAAAATGAATAAAATGCTCTCTTTTTCCTCTGTGTGGTTTTGGATTCTTTAAAAAGATCAAGTGTCAATTTGTGTGGGTTTATTTCTAAATCTTCTATTCTATTCCATTGACTAACTTGTCAGTTTGTATATCAATACACTGAGGTCTTTATCATTATTTCTTTGTAGTACAGCTTGAGAAAAGGGATGGCAATTTATCTAAAAATTTTTCTTTGTTGTTGAGAATTGTTTTGGGTATCCTGGAATTTTTTTCCATATAAAGTTGAGAATATCTCTTTCTATGTCTATTATGAATTCTGTTAGGATTTAATGAGGATTGCAATAAATCTGCTTTAAGTAGGATGGTTATTTTCACTCTGTTACCCCATCAATCCATGAGAATGGGAAATCGTTCCATCTTCCAGGTCTTCTTCAATTTCTTTCTTCAGAGATTTGAAGTTCTTGTCATATAGATCTTTCCCTTGCATGGTTACACCAAGATATTTTATACTGCTTGTGACTATGTAGAAAGGCGTTGTTTCTCTCATTTCTTTCCTCTGCCTGTTTATCATTTGTGTAAAGGGAGGCTACTGACTTGTTTGAGGTAATTTGATATCCTGCCATATTGCTGAAGTTGTTTATTGCTGTAGGAGATCTCTGGTTGATTTTTGTGGGTTGCTTATGTATGTTATCATATCATCTGTAATGTGTTTCTTGTTCTGTCTTCAGTTCAATTTGTCGGATGAAACAATGACATTTGAAAATTTAAGAATTAGACAAGTGTGCTTTTAATTCAAATAGCTTTAGAATGCTTGATAATAAGTATTTCTGTAAAAAGCAGAGAGCAAAAAGAGTTTTAGTAACTAGAATTCTCAGCTGTGAACCAGCATGATGGAAGATCCTCCTTAAAGTAGTTCCTTCTTTCTGAAGAAGAAATCTAGATTTATGTCAGGCAGACAGAGGTGAAATTTCTCTAAAGCAATAAAAATTTCATTGAGGAAAAAATGGAATATCTTTATTTGCTACTTTGTTCATGCATTTACTATTTAGGCTTCTACTTTCCAAAAATAGAGTTAGGCATATAACAATTAAGATATGTTTTAACTATGTGAACTATATATTTTTCAAAAGACAAATTTTACTCTATTACTCTATGCAATAAATCTTGGCATCTTTAATATGAATTTTATCAAGTTAATGGAAAAAAAGTGTTACTTAAAGGACATTTAATGTTAAAAACATGAAAAAGTTGGCTTACTGAATAAAAGAAAGTTCAACACTCACATGTAATTAGAAAAAAATAGAACATGAAAATCTAACACCTGGAATGAGTTATGAAAATTTATTCAAGTAATAAAACCTTAAATTAAATATCTGTTATCAAAAAGTATTAAAAAATGAAAGTTTTTAAATTGCATTTCACTTTAAGATAATAGAATCCTTCCAATATTTCAAAGCTGTTTGAATTCTACCCCGAGGCAAGGAAATAAACAGATGACTAAGAATTCAGTTTAACACATCCTTCAACTTCCAATTACAGTTCATATTATGTTCTATTTTTGATGCATCCAATCATCATATTTGAGGTTTGGAAGACAGCAAAATAAAGCCCACGTTTAATATAAAATACATTAAAATTTCATGTATATGCCTCTAGATTTTTTATATTTATAGAAATGTAGCATTTGTACATGGATTTGTAAATAGCATGAAAATATCTTACAGCCTGAAGGAAAATGTTAGTATGTAGAGAAAACTGTAATTATGGAAGCAAAAATAATGATTATGAAGAATATAGAATTTTTGTTTATCCTATAAAACATAGTAGAGAGGCTCTACATTAAACACCTTCTAAATCAAGTTAACTTTATTATAATCAATAAAATATAATTAATAGAACACATAGACTATGTGTTGTAGATATGCATAGTTAAAGTTATAGACTAGTTCCTCTTAAAGATAGCTCTGTGTTTGGTGATTTCATTAGTTTGTGTATATGTCAGCTAAATACTTTGCATACTTAAAGGTCCCTGTGTAATCATAAACATGATAAAAGCTAATGCCTGTAATGTGCATAATAGCAAAGCCATATTAAGGAAACATAATAAACCTAGCCCAAGGGGAACCAGAGGGACTCTAACACCACCGTGCCCTGGAGTACCATCCTTTAAAGCATTTGCAACCTCACACTCTACCAATTGATAGTTTAAACCAGGCAACTTAAATATGGATTACAGCTTTGCTGAAATGGTGTATTTCCCATTATATGATTGGTACACTGTCAAGTTAATTGCATCTGAAATCAACTGAAACCCTAACAGCTGAGCATACAGGAGAAGGGACTTTTTAATTAACAACTTTATTTATTTATTCCAAATATTGACCCCCATCCCACTGCCCCTACCATAGTTTTTCACCCCATTCCAACTCCCCTTTGCCTCTGAGAGGGTGTCCCTTCCCAAGTATCCCCCTTCCCTTGGGCATCAAGTTTCTAGGGGATTAGACACATCCTCTCTCCTGAAGCCAGACAAGGCAGTCTTCTGCTACATATGAGCTGGGAGGCTTCAGACCAGCACACGTATGCTCTCTGGCTGGTGGCTTAGTTGACATTGTTGGTCTTCTTATGGGATTTCTGTTGACTTTAGATCCTTCAATCCTTCCTGGAACTCTTCAATAGTGGTCCCCAACCTCAGTCCAATGGTTGGCTGTAAGTATCTGCATCTTTCTCAGTCAGCTGCTGTTAGAGCCTCTCCTTAGGCAGAGATGCTAGGCTCTTGCCTGCAAGCACAACATAGAATCTGTAATAATGTCAGGGTTTGGTGCCTGCCCATAAGATTGACCCTAAGTTGGGCCTGTCATTGAATGGCCTTTTGAGAAGAGAATATTTTCATTAATATTTTTTATTTACATTTCAAATATTATACCATTTCCCATTTTCCTATTCATAACCTCCCTTATCCTATTCCCCTTCCCCCCTGCTTTTATGAGGATGTTCCCTTACCCACCCACCCATCCTTTCCTTTCTGCCTCCCCACCCTGACATTTCTGTACACTGTACACTGAGGCATCGAGCCTTGGCAGGACCAAGGGCTACTCCTCATGAAACAGAAGACCAACAATTAGTATGGGCTTCACCTTCTGGTGGCAACCCATATAAAGAGACAGAGATGAAGGAAATTTTGCTTCTTGTCTATTGTTCTCACTTTCTATGCCAATAACTCCTGTCTTGATCCTAAATCCTTTCATTGATCTCAGAACCAAATTTTTCAAAATTCCTTCATAGACTTAACATGAATAGCTCTCCAAGAATCCTCCAGTCCTTCAATGAAGATTGAAACATTGATATTTGTCCACTGAAAAACTAGATTTTTCAGCCTATCAAGTATTAGACAACTATTGTTAGAGTACACAGAAAATATCTTGAAATCTAACAAATCTGCTTTTAAAGGTATACATTCTATTTCTTTAGATAACTCTGGTTAATATACAACCTTATACATATTTCTACAGTTAAGAGAGAAGGATGGCAGGAGCAGAGATATTTTTGAACCTCATCAAGCCAGACAGTGTTGGTATACATCATTCACAAGGCAGAGGCAGGCAGATCTGTGTTTGAAGCCAGCCTTATCCACAAAATGAGTTCAGGACAGCCAGAACTACACAGAACCATCCTGTCTTGAAAACTGCAAGCAAACAAATAATTCCCAAGAATCTTTTCTGTAAATATCAATGTTGCCTAATAAACAATAAATGAATCCCTAATGTGAGAATAGCACAGTGACTTGTGAGCATGTGTGCTTCTTCAGAACAGAAAACTGAAGAACATATAGTCATGACAGTTCTCCATGACATGATGCTTGGCCCATTTCACATTCATTAAATATATATTAGTACTGAAATACTGGCAATGCAGAAATTTGGTTGGATGAGTAATTCAAATTAAAAATAACATTTCTGTGAAACTAGATGATTGTTTCCATGGCAACAAATTGATTAAGTACTGACTGTGGACAGGAGTGATGTGAACAAAGAACTGCCCACCCCATGCAGACACACCTCATGAGTGCCTATGCTCTTGTGCATGCACATACGCGCGCACACACACACACACACACACACACACACACACACACGCACAGTCCACAGCACTTTCAGACTACTGGGCAAATATTCTAAGTAAGTATAATCTAAGTATACTTACTATACCTAAGTAATAGCTGCTACAATATGCAAGAACAGAAAATATTGACCAATATTTTGATATTAAAACAATTAAAATCAGACTCAAGGTAGAGGCCTGTTATAAGGCAAACTTCCTAAATCAGTGTATTTGCAGATTCTTCAAATTAACCAGTAAGATTTCAAGTTTTAGCTAAGTTTATACAAAATAACCATACCTTTCCTATCCCCCCCAAAATAACTGCAAATAGTAAAAAATGAAAGAAGAAAATATATGTCAATAACCACATCTATATTTATATTTATTACTTCATAATCAATGAAAAACTCAGAAATAAATTACCTTCATTTCAATAGGCATAGAACTCAAGAGTCTGAAATCAACTGATAATTGTAGTAATAATTCTATTTATTTATTTATTTATTTATTTATTTACCTACTCATTTATTCCCCTACATTGGGCCTCTCCTTCTATTGATACCTTACAAGGCCATCCTCAGCTACATATGTGGCTAGATACATAGGTCCATCTCTGAGTTCTTTTGTAATGGTGGTTTAGTACCTGGGAGGGCTGGAGGGGTTTGGTTGCTTGATATTGTTGTTCTTCTTAAAGGGTTGGAAACCTCTTCAGCTACTTCAGTCCTTTCTCTAACTCCTCCATTGGGGACCTCATTCTCAGTTCAATGGTTGGCTGCAAGCATCCACCTCTGTATTTGTCAGGCATTGCCTCTCAGGAGACAGCTATATCATGTTCCTGTCAGTATATACATCTTGACAACTGCAATTGTGTCTGTGTTTGGTGTCTGTATATGGGATAGATTCCCCAGGTGGGGCAATCTCTGTATGGCCTTTCCTTCAGTCTCTGTTCCATGTTTTGTCTATGTATTTCCCCCTATGAGTATTTTCTTCCTCATTCTAAGAAGGACTGAAGAAGCATCCACACTTAGGTCTTTCTTCTTGAGATTCATGAGGTTTGTGAATTGTATCTTGTATATTCCAGGCTTTTGGTCTAATATCCATTTGTTAGTGAGTACATATCATGTGTCTTCTTCTGGAGCTCTGTCTAATGTTTGGCTTTGGGTAATGGTTTTGGTCAGCTCTAAGGTGGAGACTCTCAGAGGATTGTGCTATGCTCTTGACAGCTTCAAGGTGCCTAAAAGAAGAAGGCAAGTTTCTAATTTGTCCCTCTTGGTTCTCTGATGATAGTTTGCCATATCACTCCACCGCCTCCCCAAAATTGGCAGGGGCTGCTATTGAATTCATTTATATCTATTCATCTCACACAGGAACCAGTGTGTCCAGGCAAGCACTATCACAGAAAGTTGTCATCAGTGTCTTCATCTGTTGTATCAAGAGAAATGATAGAAATACTCTTCTAGGTAAATGAAAAATGTATTGAAGTAAATTATATTTAAATTACATTTATATTTTATAAATATTTTATAATGCTAATTATATTTAAATTATGTTTATATTTATATAAGTATTTTAGAATTTTAATTATATTTAAATCATTAAGATGAAAAATCATTTAAGAGAACTTCTGCAATTTCTAATGAGTATGTAGATATTTAAAGGTTTTAAAATACTTTTACCCAAGATAGTGATTTTTAAAAAGGTGAAGGTTTTTCTCCCAAAGGTGTTCATAGCAATGTATAGAGACATTTTGAGGGTCAAAACAGGAGTGTGGAATGAAGTACTACTAAGGTTTAATTCAAAAGGCCACAGATCTGTTATTCATGACTTGAAATATGCAGGACATTTTAGCAAAGAATTAGTTGACTGAGGAATCTGTACTGTTATACTTAAAAATCTGATGATCAAAAATTTTAAGTTGGACAAGTTAATAAACCTACGTATTTAAATCTTAGCTAATCTCTTTATAGCTTCATGTAGACTATAGAGAGATTAGAGTTTGTTACATTTATCAATTATATTACTTGCTGTACATTTTTCATATTTTATTTGTACAAAATGCTTCATTCTCAATACTATTTATTCTTGGTATCTGGCTACGTGGATAGGATATGTTTTCTCTCTAACACGAAGTAGCCATTAGTGACTCACTTAATTTAATCCTCTTAAATTGGTTGATTTCATAATCAAGCCTTTTGTTTTCCTCAGTCTTCTTGAAAACCCTTAGTATTCTAATAAAATATCTTGAACTATCACTCATATTCAAAAATATTATTCTGTGACAGTACAATATTCTCCTATTATCAGAGCTCATCTCACCAGACTGTAAAAACAATATATCTCTGACTTCTCAAATTAATACTATTTTAATGAGGCCAAATATAAGTCGAAACATTTCTTAATTGGGAATGCAGGACTTTCAGAGGGGAGAGGATAACATAATCCTCCCACAAAATATTCAACCCCAAATTTTTCTTGTGCATAAGATATGCAGGGAGAAACAGAAAATGTGGGGACAGACAACCAACGACTGCCCCAATCTGAGGCCCATCCCAGGTTAGAGATACACCACCTGGCACTCTTTTGTCTGTCATTGGATCTCCTTCCCTACCAGGACTGTCTGTTGGACCTCAGTGAGCTAGAACTAAATGTCCCAGGGTGAGGTGGTACCAAATGGGATTCTTTCTTCTCTGAGGGAAACTGACTGAAGGCGCCAATGGATGAAGAATCTGTAAAGGTGGGACAGGGAGGAGAAAAAGAAGAGAACTGTGGTCAGGATTAATAATAAATAAATAAATTTTTAAAAAAGAATCATTTCTGGCTTCATACTTAAACTTTATTTTGCTTATCAAAATAAGAAATATTTTGTTAGCTAAAATTGTTTTATTTATGGAGTTCTAATTATATAAAATAACATAACTTTTCTTTATACTTTTCTACCACCAAGCCTCCCACATATTCCTATTTCAAATACACGTATCCTTTTTTCCTTTAATTGTTCTTAGGTACATATATGTGTATATACAGACAGTATTCCAAACTATATCAATACAACCTGCTTGTATGTATGTTCCCAGAGATGAGCATTTGGTTTCTTGATAACCACTTGATGTACTCTTCCCTAGAGAAGACTATTTCTCCCACTCACAAAATTCTTCAGTTTCTTATAATTCCTTGTGTAGGGTTGAGGCCTGCTAATTTCCACCAACCTACAATCCATATTAGTTATTATGCCTGTTCTTTTTCTTTTTTCAATTCACATTTGGGCAGTCATGTGCGTGAGTCTTTATGGTAGTAGCTTCTGACATTTCCAGGAGACATAATCTCACAGAAAACTTCCTTATCCTCTGGTTATGACACACTTCCCAACCCATTTTCCATTATGAACCCAGATGCTTAGAGGCAGGAGTTATACGATGGGACTGGTCTCCCAACTTTGAATTTTGATTGGTTCTTGTTTTCTATAATGGTCTGTCTACTGCAAAGAGAAATGTTCCTGATGAGGAGTGAAGACTATCCTTATCTATTTGTATAAGGGCAAATATTTAGATTGTAGTTAGGGATTGTGTTTATAAAGTATGTTGTGGTGCACATAGATAGATACATAAAGTTATATACTCATGTACATAAAACAAAATTAATTATTTAACAGTATTCCCACCCCACAGAACTGTATATAACTTTGCCCTTTTGAAGGAATAACTGTTACAAATGATAGAATCTTTTCATTATGTAGCTAATGTTTTCTTCCCTTACTTTTTTAAACTCCTTACTCCAAAAACAAACAGGTACTTGTTTAGAATGGGGAATGACAAGCCTCCAGAGATCTTCTCACCCTGTCAACAGGATTCATTACATGTTTGGTATAATACTGACCTTTTGCTTTTTTTTCTGACTTAAAATGGTAACTGAAAAAATGCCACCAAGATTTTCTTGCTAATTAAAATTTGGATATGTACCTATTTGCTCTGACAAGATAATTATTTTCTTTCTGTATATATTATATAAACTGATGTATGATCTACTTGATAGAACTAAAAATGTTATCTACATATGTAACATATTTCTACTTTTGCATATCAGTGTTATAGACTTAGTGTTTAAAACCTTTGATTTAGAACCCTTTGGTTCTAAATTCAGCTCTAGAAATATCTTCTATATAGTTTATGGTGTATTAATAGCAATTGTTAGTGAATCTTTAACATATGTTGATGCCTCTTGAACTGTATAATCTTTCAAATGGTTAATATGTATAAGATATTTGTAACTCTTTCTATATCTATTTATTTAAAAAAACTAGCTATTTTAATGCTTGGTTTTGTTTTTTAAAACCTTACAGCTAAATGTTTAGTTGGTAGATATATTTCTGTAAATACTTATGACACTTTACTAATACTGACAAAAGAATCTGAACATTTTTAGGTTATTATCAGATTTCCCATGAAGGAAAACGAAAATTGAACCTGACGTAATGATCATTTCTTCTATACTTCAGCTGTTTAAATTCTTGCTATAAGAATTATTGATGTTGACTTGTCACACCTTGGGATCAAGTTGGAGCAACCAGAATGAATCTTTCCCTGGCACCACTGGACACTGGGAACAAACAACCAGATGAACTATGTTCAGTGGTTCCACAACTAATGTCTAAAAATAAGGGGGGAGTGGTTAATATAACTAAAATAAAACCACACCGAGCAAAATAGCACTTGCCTATAACCTCATTATTTAAGATGCTAAAGGAGGATATCTTAAGTTTGAGGACAGCCTAGACTTCATGAGAAGATCATTTCTCAAACAAACAAAAATGGAATTGTTACGTTCCTTTCAAAATGATAGGGGAACCAAAATGTTATTAAAAACAAAAACTGAAAGTGTTCTGTGCAGTTACCTGGCACTAACTAGATGTGTTCTAACCTTGTTTGCTACTTGTTTTCTGTTTACTATCGTGGTTTCAAACTTTGCTATATTCTACCTCAAGACCGAATCATTTAAAGAATAAAGTAGAGGATATTTTAAAAGATACCTGTGTCTTTCAATTTATAAGAATATTAGAACATTGATTTAAAAAATCATAATTTCTCTAAGAATATCAAAGCTTGGGTAATGAAAACACTCCAGATCAAAGGGGAACGTGTCTCAAAAAAAAAGAAATTTCATACTTTTCTATAACCATTGTTCAATAGGAGATAGGACCAGATCTTTACCTGGAATATTTAGATAAATATTGATGAGTTAATTAAATTTTAATCTTATTTTAAAACTTCAAAGATGAACTGTGATGTGTGATGGTTGGAATAAGAAGGGCACATGGAAAGTGCTATAATTAGGATATGTGGCCTTGTTTGAGGCGATATGGGCTTGTTGGAGGAAGTTTGTCACTGTGGCCGTAGGCTTTCAGGTCCTGTGCTCAAGCTCCACATAGTAAGGAAGAGAGCCTCCTGGCTACCTATGGAAAAGGGTGTTCTCTAGGCTGCCTTGTGATAAAGATGTAGAACTGTTGGGTCCTCCAGTATCAAATTAGCCTGCAAGATGCCATGCTTCCCATCATAATGATAATAGACCAAACCTCTGAAATAGTAATCCAGCCCCAATCAAATGTTTGGTTTTATAATAGTTAAATTAATAATGTTCTCTCTTCACAGCAATGAAAACCTAAAACAGATCCTATAAATACTTTTTGTTTTTAACTATTAAATATAATAATATAGCAAATATCTTAGATTATATTTGATAGCTTTGTATTTTACCTCAAATAAAAGCATACTATGGCATTTTTTTCATGCATAGATATCAGTATAAAATATTTTTGACAATACGTTATTAAGGCCAGTTTTAAAAAATAGATTATACTTAAATAATCAATAAACAGTAAAGATTACACTATTTGAAATCAGAGAGTATTACAAGTTCAAAGCAATGAAGAACAGCATTCAGCATCTATCTCAATATTTTCTACATGTGTGAAAATAAGATAAATTGGAGAATACATGATTCTCAAATTAAGCATTTATAATCACATCAGGGTATTGCTTTACATTGCAAAATCCAAATTCCCAAAACAAATTGTCAGAAAAATGCAAATAAAACTACAGTCCAGAAATACCCATTAAAACTATCATCTCTGTGCTACTGTAAACAAATTAATTTTTGTAAATGATCTAATCTCAAAAAGATATCACAAAGTAAAATGTAAGCACATACACACACACACAAAAACTCCCCTTTATATGTATATGTCTGTGCATATGAAATATACACTTTATGTACATGTGTATATTAAATGAACATAATTAATATATGAGTATATTTAGAGTTTGGTTTTTATTGTTGCTGTTATGAAATGTATACTAAGTGTACTAATTCCAATGGAATTCATTGGTATAAATCTTTGTTTCAATTGGGAGATCAGAACTTCAAGAAATACTGGATAATAAGGATTTTACCTTAACCAGTGGGTTAATCCAACAAAGAGCTCATAATTTCATCCGCTATTCGGAACTGATGCAGGAGATGAGGGTAAGTTAAAGGTAGGAAGCAGTTAAAGCATGGCAATATATGTCTTCATATATCTTACGATGATTGTCTCTATTTCTCAGCCATCATGAATTCATGTCTCTTTTGCTATGGTACCTTGCGTATGGAGCTAGCTGACTTTGAACTAAAATCTCTAAACTCTTGAATCAAAGTAGAACCTCCCTCCTTGTAAATAAGGACTCTAAGCTTCCATGAGACAATGGACACTGTCAATAGGACAAAATGGCAACTAACAGATTGGGAAAAGATCTTTACCTACCCACATCCAATAGAAAGCTCATATCCAATATAGTCAAAGAACTCAAGAAGTTAGACTCCAGAGAATCAAATAACCCTTTTAAAAAATGGGCCACAGAGCTAAACAAAGAATTCTCAACCGAGGACTATTGAAAGACTATGAAATATCTAAATGAATGTCCAACATCCTTAGTCATCAGGAAAATGCAAATCAAAGCAACCCTGAGATTCTACCTTACACATGTCAGAATGACTAAGATCAAAAACTCAAGTAACAGTAGATGCTGGCAAGGATGTGGAGAAATAGGTCACTCCTCCATTGTTGGTGGGACTAAAAGCTGGTAAAACCAGTCTGGAAATCAGTCTTTAGGTTCCTCAGAAAATTGGACATAATGCTACCTGAGTACCCAGCTATACCACTCCTGGGCATATACCCAAAAGATTCTCCAACATATAACAAAGACACATGCTCCACTACATTCATAGCAGACTTATTTATAATAGCCAGAAGCTGGAAAAAATCCACATGTTTTTCAACAGAGGAATGAATACAGAAATTGTGGTACAGTTAGATAATGGAGTACTAGCTGAGCTATTAAAAGCAATTACTTTATGAAATTCTTAGGCAAATGGATGGAACTAGAAAATATCATCCTGAGCGAGGTTACCCAATCACAAAAGAACACACGATTTTCACTCACTGATAAGTGGATATTAGTCCAAGATATTGGAATACCCCAGATACAATTTACAAACCACTTGAAGCTCAAGAAGAAGGAAAACCAAAGTGTGGATGTTTCTGCAATCCTTCCTAGAATGAGGAACCAAATACTCATAGGGAGAAATACAGAGACAAAACGTGGAACAGAGACTGAAGGAAAGGCTATCCAGAGACTGCCCCAACTGAGGATCTATCCCACAAACAGTCACTGAACCCAGACACTATTGTGCATGCCAAGAAGTAAATGCTGACAGGAACCTTATCTATCTGTTCCTGAGAGGCTCTGCCAGAGCCTGACAAATATAAAGGTGGATGCTTATAGTTAACCACTGGACTTAGCAAGCAGTTCCCAATGGAGGATTTAGAGAAAAGACTGAAGGAGCTAAAGTGGTTTCCAATCCCATAGGGAGAACAACAATATCAATCAACAAGACACTCTAGAGCTCCCAGGGACAAAACCACCAATCAGTGTGCATGGAGTGACCCCATGGCTCTAGTCTCATATGTAGCAGTGGATAGCCTTGTTAGACATCAATGGAAGGAGAGGCCCTTGGTCCTGTGAAGACTCAATGCCCCATTGTTGGGGAATGCCAGGGTGGGAAGGCAGGTAAGAATGGTTGGGTGGGTAAGGAGCACCCTCACAGAAGTAGAGGGTGGGGGAATTGGATAGGGTGCATCTGGAGGGGAAACCAAGAAAGGGGATAACATTTGAAATAAATAAAAAATATCCAATAAAAATGAGAAACAATAAAACTGTTAATATGGGAGTCTTGGGAGTATTGTCATCCCTTAACACCTCCCTTACCAACATACTCTCTATTATGTATAAATTAGGTAGTTATACAAGAATAGGAGTCCTTGAGGCTTTATCAAAGAGCTTTAGTGGTATATGTTCCTCATCTCATTTCTACCTACATTTACTTGCTCCTTCCTCTACCAGTTGCATTCTCCTTCCATTATTTTGTTTGCCATTTATATCACCTGTTTCCTATCACTGTCTTTCAACCCCCAACTACACCTCCCACCTCCTGCATTGTCACTTTATTATCCCCTGGTTTCTGAGGATATAGATAGCTGCATGCTCACATCTCAAGATTTGAAGCTACAAACCACAGATGGTTGAGAACATGTATGACTTTTCTTCTCAGTCTGTTTGGCCTTGTTATGATCTTTTCTAGTTCCACCAATTGTTCTGCAAATGTCATGTTTCCATTTTTCTTTACAGTTGAGTGGCATTCTGTGGTGTATGGATCTACACTTCATTATCCATTTGTATGTTAGAGGCCATTTTTGTTGTTTTCATTTCCTGAGTATTGTAAATGGTACAGCTATAAATATCACTTATAGAATAAGGGGGTGGGGTGGGATAGGGAAACCAGGAAAGGGAATAACATTTAAAATGTAAATTAAAAAATCGAAGAAAAAGAAGACAGTTTTTAAAAAAGTATTGAAATTTTTAAAAAATGTACTTACAAAGTACAAGGCCCAGTCTTCAGGATATATGGTGAAAGTGGTAGAATGAAATCATTGTATATATTTATTCTTATATTTTTTGAAGATTATCTTTACTGAATGTGAGATAGCTATACTTACAACAGTGAAAAAGGGTTCCTCCTTTGCCATAACTACCCAGAGATATTTTATCAGTTGCTTTGTTTATCTTAGCCCTTCTGACTAGGGTAAGATTAATTGACATTAAATTGCTAGAGTTTAATGAACACTTCTGTTTTTTATTTGTTAGCTATTTTTATCTTGTCTATTGGGAAATCTGTTTGTAACCCCAGCTCACTTTTTTAAAATTAGATCACTTCTTTAATTGACTCTTTGTTTTTCAATTATTTGTTTATATGTGATATTTTCAATCAGATATATAGCTACAAGGACTCCCCCATGATGTAGGTGTCTTTACTTGATTATATCCTTAGCTGCACAGTTTTCTAGTTTTATGTGATCTCCGTTATCAGTTTTTTGCCTTGTTTCATGGGATAAGAAGTCCTATTTATTAAACCATTTTTACACCTAAGTCTTATATGGTCATGAATATGATTTATTCTCAAACTTTTAGCATTTCAAGTTTCAAATTGAACTCTTTGAAACATGTGGAATCAAATTTGGTGTAGGATGATAGACATGAGTCTAATTTCATTCTTTTGCATGAGAACATCAAGTTTACAGTCACAATTTGCTACAGATGCTCTCTTTGATCCAGTGAATGTCTTTTGCCTCTTTTTCACATGTCAGATGGTTGTATTTACAAATACTCATGTTTGACTCTTAATATCGTTCATTGTTCTGCAAGTCTATTTTAAGCTATCATCATATTGTCTTTGTTTCTATAACTCTAATACACACACACACACACACACACACACACACACACACACATATATATATACTCTGATCATAATTTTCTCTTCCTTGATTCCTTCAAGACCTTACCTAATCCCTTTGACCCTACCCATCCATATCCATCCCTGTCCCCCCAAATAAAGAAAACTTACAACATACGCACACACAATAAAGCAAGCAAGCAAACACAAAATCAGAAAACATACATAAGTATAAGATTTTTAAAAATCCCTTAACAGAGAAATGCGAAACAAACAAATAAAATTATGGAAATACCTTCCTTCCTTTCTTTCCTTCTTTTCTTTTATTTTCTTTTCTTTTTTTTTGTGATCCATCTACTCTGTTCATGGTGCCTGTTCTTAAGTGAGTATATACCAAGTATGACTTTACTGAGAAAAACAACTTTTCTTTTCCATCTGGTTATCCACTACAGATTGGTCCTTGACTACAGATGAGAGCATGTCCATTTCCTTCTCAGTGATGAAACCCTAGCTAATTTGGACCTGTTCAGGGTTTGTGGATACTCACACAGTCTCTGTGATTTTCTGAGCGTGACAGTTTTGTTGTCTCCAGAAGACAATATTTTCTTAGTATCTTCTATGTGCTCTGGCCCTTAAAGTCATTCTGCCTTCTCTTTGACATATCTTCCTGAGACCTAAGGGTGAGAAGCTTGAGGAAGACATCCCACTTAGGACATATTTAAGTTTGGAATGGAATCCTGACAGTGTTCTATTTACTTAGAATTTTTTGGCTACCTTCTATCTTTTTGGGCTCTGTATGAATCATGGGATGTGTTTGTTTTTCCACTTCTATGAGGAATATTGAAATTTTGTTGCTATTTTCTTTTTTCTTTTCTTTTTTTTTTTTCGGAGCTGGGGACCTAACCCAGAGCCTCGCGCTTGCTAGGCAAGCACTCTACCACTGAGCTAAATCCCCAACCCCTATGAGGAATATTGAAATTTTGACTTAAACTCCATTTACTCTATAAATTAATTCAAATAAAAATATAACCTTCCACAGTATTAATTCTACTCATTCATGAACAATGTACCTGTCCATGCTCTAGAGTCTTTTTCAATGTGTTCATAAATATGAGGTTTTAACTTCAATTTTTATTAATTAATTATTTTCTATATTTACATCCCAAATGTCCCCCCTGTCTCTGTGCCCCTTACAGAGTTCTTTTTCCTATCCCTCTTCCCCTTCTCCTCTGGGAGGGTGCGACCAACTCCCCCTGTTTCTTTCTTCCCTGGGGCACCACATCTCTATAGGATTAAGCACATCCTCTCCCACTGAGCCAGACAGGATAGTCTTTACAAACATATGTGCCATGGGGCAGGTAGTTGACACTGTTGCTTTTCCTATGGGATTGCCATCCTCTCCAGTACCTTCAATCCTTCCGCTAAACCTTCAATAGGAGTACCAGATCTCAGTTAACTGGTTGCCTGAAAGTGTCCGCGTCTGTCTCAGTTAGTTGCTTGTAGAGCCTCTCAGAGGACAGTCATGCTAGGTTCCTGTCTGCAAACACAATGTAGCATCAATAAGTATCAGAGTTTGGTGTCTGCTTAAGGTAGTTTCAAAGTTGGGCTAGTCACTAGTCTACTGTTCTTTCAGTCTCTGCTCCGTTTTTGTTCCTGAAGTTCTTTTAGACAAAAACACTTTTTGGTTGAAAGTTTTGAAGGTGAATTGGTATCATCATACCTTTGCTAGGGGTTGTCTACCTACTGGAGGTGGCATCTTCAGCTTCCATTGCCCTACAATTGGACATTTCACCCACATTGATTACTAGGAGCTTTCTGGACCAAGGACTCTGGGATTTTTCTAGAGGTCTCCTCTACCCTCTGCTCCTGGCAATTGCATATCTCCATTCATTCTCCTGGCCCTCTGGCTTCTCTTCTGTATACTCCCATACCTAATCATGCACCATTTTCCCCTCCCCCCTTTATGTTCCACCCATGTCCTCCCTCTCTGCTTCCCATAATTATTTTATTCTTCTTTTTCTGAATTGGATTGAAGCATCCTCACTTGACCCTACCTTCTTGTTTAACTTATTAATGTCTATGGTGTATATCATGGGTATCTGTACTTTCTGACTAATATCCACTGATCAGTGAGTACATACAGTATATGTCTTTTTGGGTCAGGGTTAATGTACCTAGGAAAATATTTTCTGGTTCCATTCATTTGCCTGAAAAATTCATGATGTCCTGTTTTTTATATAGCTGAATAGTATCTCATTGTATAAATGAAACACATTTTCTGTATCCATTCTTCTGTTGAGGTATATCTGGGTTGTTTCGAGTTTCTAGCTATTACAAATAAGGCTGCTATGAGCATAGTGGAGCACGTGTTCCTGTAGAACGGTGGAGCATCTTTTGAGTATATGCCAAAGAGTAGTATACCTGGGTCTTCAATTAGAACTATTTCTAGTTGAAATAGAAACCTCTAGTTTTTGGAGGAACCACTGACTTCCATAGTGGTTGTCTCAGTTTCTAATCCATCAGCTGTGGAGAAGTATTACCCTATCTCTACAGCCTCACCAGTATGTGCTATGTCTTGAATTTTTGTTCTTAGTCATTCTGATTAGAGAATGACATCCGAGTTTGTTGCTGGGTGGTGCTTTTCAGAGGATAGAAATGCTAGACTCTTGTCTGCAAGCATAACAAAGTATTGGTGCTTTTCCATGGGATGTATATCATGTTGGGTCAATTATTGCTTTCCCATTCCCTCAGTCTCTGTTTCATCCTCTATGCCTGAATTTTTGCAGACAGGATAAATATTGGATCATAAGTTTTGTGAGTTGGTTGATGTCCCTATTGCTCCATTAGGGTTTCTGCCTATCTACAGGAGGAAGCCAATTCATCTCTACCCATATCTCCAATGCTGAGGGTCACATGTAAGGAAACCCCCATTGATTCTTGTGCGCTTCCCTTCCTCCCAGATCTCTGTCTCATTTTGGAGATGCCCTTATCTAACCACCCCTAACAGTTGCAGATTTCCATTCATTCTAATGGCCATACAGTCATCTCACCTGTCTCTTCCCACATTGGAACCTGAGCACCTCCGTTCCTCTCCCATAACCTCCCCCACCCATCTTCCTCCCTCCATGTGCTTCTCATGGCTATTTTATTTCCTCTTCTAAGGGAGATTTAAGCATTCTCCCTTGTACCTTGCTCCTTGTTAGCTTCTTTGGGTCTGTGGAGTATAACATGGGTATTCTATATTTTACGGCTAATATCCACTTATAAGTGGGTAAAATATATGTCCTTTTGGGACTGGGTTACCTCACTCAGATCCATCCATTTGCCTATAAAATTCATTATGTCTTTGTTTTTAATAGTTGAATAGTATTCCATTGTATAGATATTTCACAATTTCTTTATCCATTCATCAACTGGAGGATTTCTAGGTTGTTTCAAGGTTCTGGCTATTATGAATAAAGATATTATGAACACAGTTGATAAAGTGTCTTTGTGGGACGATAAAGAATTTTGGGGTAGATGCTGAGGAGTGTTATATCTGAGTCTTGAGGTAAAACTATTCTGTTTTCTGAGAAATCACCATATTGATATCCAGAATGGTTGAACAAGTTTGCACTCCCACCCTCAGTGAAGGAGTATTCCCCATGTTCCACATCCTGGCCAGAATGAGCTGTCACTTTAGTATTTGATCTTAGCCATTGTGGACAGCACAGTATGCAATCTCCAAGTTGTTTTGATTTACATTTTTTCTATGACTAAGGTATTTGAACATTTATTTATGGTCTTCTGGGAAATTTGAAATCCTCTGTTGAGAATGTTTAGATCTGTACACCAGTTTTAAATTGGGTTGTTTGGGTAGTTGTTGTTTAAGTTCTTGAGCTTCAGTATAAATTTTGGATGTTAGCCCTCTGTAAGATGTAGAATTGGAGAAGATTCTTTCCCAATCTCTGGGCTGCCTTTTTGTGCCATTGACAGTAAGTGTCTTTGTTTAGCTTGAAGAAGATTTTTTCTTCTATGATCATATTAATAATTTGGTCTATACTATTAACCTGAGATTCTTCTCCATTATTTGTGCTTATAGCTCAAAGTTTTGCTCTTTTTACCTTGTCCCACATTTCTTGTATATTCATTACCTATACTTAAAAAAACCCATATCCTTTACTTGATTTAGAACATCTTTAATTTATCTTGAATGCTGATATACTATATTCTCTTGGCTCATTTTTCTATTAAGGATTTTTCCCAAGGTTTTGATCAAGATATGAGTTTTTAATGTCCATCTTCATTTCAGTTACTGTTCTGTTCCATGTTTCTATCATTTTAGCAAATAAAGTTTCCAAATCGTAAGTTATTTTCATAACTTGATTCATCAATGTTCTTACATTTTATGGGATATCACTTAAGTATTTATGATTTTCTTCTTGCAATCCAATGACATGTTTGTTTCTTTCCTAAGGTCCTTAAAATCTTTGATAAAATTTATTGGTTTTTTTAAATTATATATATATATATATATATATATATATATATATATATATGTGTGTGTGTGTGTGTGTGTGTATACATATGTGTGTGTGTGTGTGTTTGTGTGTATTGGTAGCTCCCATTAAAGAATAATTCTCTTGGTTTATTTCTAGGCAGGGTGTTTTGACTGTTCATGTCATTTGTTTTGCAGTTTTACCTGGGCATGAGGCTGTCTTTTCTTTCATTTTGTATCTAATGTGATAATTTGGCTTTCCTTTGATTAAGGCAGTCCAAAGAATGTATGACCTGAATGAGACAAGTCGAAGGTGTTTAATTAGAGTAAGTAAAGATAGCTCTCAAACTGTGGGTGTTGGGGTTTCGCCTGTGTTTGAGTCTGTGGCTTACAACAGAGGGAAGAAGTAGAGTGAAAATGAGCTACTTACCCATTAAAGGTAGCACTGGAAGAAAGTAGGTTTCAGAACCCTGTATCTGAGTAAGGTCTCTGGGTACAGATAGGTGAGGCATGATAGAGAATGCTTAGTGTGATTAGAAAGGGTGAAAGAAATTAAACCAGCATGGGCTTCTCAAGGAAATAGTGGATTTGATGGACATAGACTGGAAACAGGCTTGTGGCTTTTCAAGGAGCCGAGATGGACGGCAAAGGGAAGAAGTAACTTCCAGGCAAAAATGCTTCAGAAATTAAGAGGATTCATGACTACAGTTCAGGAATTAGGCTTGCTGATTTTGAGATGGAGGTGAATTAATGAGAGAAGGAAAAGGAAAATACTGACCCATGAAATGTGACTTACACAGAAAGTGGATTCCTGGGCCATGGTTATGGATCTAGATCAGAAAACCTGACTTACACACAGGATATGTTTGTAGCCTAAAGTCTGAAACTAGGTTTGTTGGTTGCCATTGGCCCTTTCTGTCCCTTCTTCCCTTTCTTTCTTGCTTCCTTTCCTCCTTTTTTTCTTCCCATTCTTCCATTTTAAAATGTGAAAAAGCTATAGGATGACATTATAATTTATGCAGTATTTAGCATATGAAAGTGTTTGAACTTCTAGTCTTCCTTAAAAAAATATGGATCCAAGTGCAAACTGGTAAAAATGCATATAAAAATGTAATAACACATATTGTAATGCAGAATTATTAACTATTTTTAAAACAACAATTGGTTGATCAAACTTCTGTACATAATAAAAGATTTTGTTATAAAATCCCATTACATAAAGCAATAGTTAATATTGATTAATTCATTAATGAAATAAATTAAAATAAGAAACATTTTGAGCTATGGGATTAAAATACCCAAGATTATTGGATGAATTTCCTGAAAATATAGGTTATGTATGTGTTGATTTTCATGCTCTCTTCTCTTTACTGGTGTCCTAATTGGTCATCTATCACATTACTAATACAGAAGTGATCGTGAGTGTCATCCCACTGTGTGATATTAATGTGACCCTGTGCTGTGTAAATTAAGCACTCTATGGGAATTTATTATAGCTCTCAGAACAGCATGAGTGTGATTTAAGTCTCCTTTACACAAAAGCATCTGAAATTATAATTCATTTATTGCTTAATCTTTTATAAATTGCCTACATGACCACATTAGGCATATTTTGTTTTAAAACCAAAATAATTGGAAAGAAAATACTAATTTGGCCATGCTTATCATTTCAATTTTTCTACAGTGCTGACTCTTAATGATGATTTGCAAGTCATTTCCATGTTTTAACCTCTTTCAATTGCAGTCCGCATGGCTGGGGATGTGTAATATCTGGTGTGCTTGACAGCAGGAGGCCTGAATGCCAAATAAGGAACCTATTTTCCAAATAACTGCTGATGCGTTGAGCATCACATATACTCACAACTGCCAGCAGCTTTTCTGAATGACTTATTGTAAACCCTCTGCATATTATTTTCTAATTTACAGGAAATTTACTTAATAGCTGTGGCTCTTTCTCATACTTTTCATTGCCAGGCATGAAATTAATGCAGAAATTATTTTCTGAAATGCTAGGAGAATCCCTTTGTTTCTCAGCATATCCTCCGCAGCAGCTCCTAGTCTATGTCAAACAGTCATGCAGTAATTTGGGTATATACATACAACAGTAAAATTTTGAAACAATAAAGCAAAACAATAGAGATAATGTGTGAAAACAGAGGTGGGTTTTGCACAAACATGAAGGAAATCATCAGGGCAGGAGAGCAGGAATGGATAATAAGATTAAAGATGGTATCCTGCTATGTCTATGCTTGGCCCATGGAATGGCTCTATTTGGAGGTGTGGCCTTTTTGGAATAGGTGTGTCACTGTGTACTTGGGCTATAATACCCTCTTCCTAGCTGCCTGGATGTCATCTTCCCTTAGAAGCCTTCAGATAAAGATCTGAACTTTCAGCTCTACTTGTACTATGCCTGCCTGGTTGCTGCCATGCTCCTGCCTTTTTGATAATGGAATGAACCTCTAAACCTGCAAGGTAGCCCTAATTAAGCTTGTTCTTTATAAGACATGCCTTGAGCAGATCTCTGCTCCCAGACCCGGTGAGAGAGAGACCCAACCGCCTGGTCAGGTGGGCACTCCTGAGGCTGCAGAGCGGAAGAGACCACCAACACTGCTCACCCCTGCCCACATCCCTGGCCCAAGAGGAAACTGTATAAGGCCTCTGGGCTCCCGTGGGGGAGGGCCCAGGAGCTGCAGGACCCCTGCCAGAGACACCGCCGGACCCTGAAGGAAACAAACCTGATAAACAGTTCTCTGCACCCAAATCCCGTGGGAGGGAGAGCTAAACCTTCAGAGAGGCAGACAAGCCTGGAAAACCAGAAGAGACTGCTCCCTGCACACACATCTCGGACGCCAGAGGAAAAAGCCAAAGACCATCTGGAACCCTGGTGCACTGAAGCTCCCGGAAGGGGCGGCACAGGTCTTCCTGGATGCTGCCACTGCAGAGAGCCCGTGGGCAGCACCCCATGAGCGAACTTGAGCCTCAGGACCACAGGTAAGACCAAATTTTCTGCTGCAAGAAAGCTGCCTGGTGAACTCAAGACACAGGCCCACAGGAACAGCTGAAGACCTGTAGAGAGGAAAAACTACACGCCCGAAAGCAGAACACTCTGTCCCCAAAACTGACTGAAAGAGAGGAAAACAGTTCTACAGCACTCCTGACACACAGGCTTATAGGACAGTCTAGCCACTGTCAGAAATAGCAGAACAAACTAACACTAGAGATAATCTGATGGCGAGAGGCAAGCGCAGGAACACAAGCAACAGAAACCAAGACTGCATGGCATCATCGGAGCCCAATTCTCCCACCAAAGCAAACACGGAATATCCAAACACACCAGAAAAGCAAGATCTAGTTTCAAAATCATATTTGATCATGATGCTGGAGGACTTCAAGAAAGACATGAAGAACTCCCTTAGAGAACAAGTAGAAGCCTACAGAGAGGAATCACAAAAATCCCTGAAAGAATTCCAGGAAAACATAAGTAAACAAGTAGAAGCCAATAGAGAGGAGACACAAAAATCCCTGAAAGAATTCCAGGAAAACACAATCAAACAGTTGAAGGAATTAAAAATGGAAATAGAAGCAATCAAGAAAGAACACATGGAAACAACCCTGGATATAGAAAACCAAAAGAAGAGACAAGGAGCTGTAGATACAAGCTTCACCAACAGAATACAAGAGATGGAAGAGAGAATCTCAGGAGCAGAAGATTCCATAGAAATCATTGACTCAACTGTCAAAGATAATGTAAAGCAGAAAAAGCTACTGGTCCAAAACATACAGGAAATCCAGGACTCAATGAGAAGATCAAACCTAAGGATAATAGGTATAGAAGAGAGTGAAGACTCCCAGGTCAAAGGACCAGTAAATATCTTCAACAAAATCATAGAAGAAAACTTCCCTAACCTAAAAAAAGAGATACCCATAGACATACAAGAAGCCTACAGAACTCCAAATAGATTGGACCAGAAAAGAAACACCTCCCGTCACATAATTGTCAAAACACCAAACGCACAAAATAAAGAAAGAATATTAAAAGCAGTAAGGGAAAAAGGTCAAGTAACATATAAAGGGAGACCTATCAGAATCACACCAGACTTCTCGCCAGAAACTATGAAGGCCAGAAGATCCTGGACTGATGTCATACAGACCCTAAGAGAACACAAATGCCAGCCCAGGTTTCTGTATCCAGCAAAACTCTCAATTAACATTGATGGAGAAACAAAGATATTCCATGACAAAACCAAATTTACACAATATCTTTCCACAAATCCAGCACTACAAAGGATAATAAATGGTAAAGCCCAACATAAGGAGGCAAGCTATACCCTAGAAGAAGCAAGAAACTAATCGTCTTGGCAACAAAACAAAGAGAATGAAAGCACACAAACATAACCTCACATCCAAATATGAATATAAAGGGAAACAATAATCACTATTCCTTAATATCTCTCAATATCAATGGCCTCAACTCCCCAATAAAAAGACATAGATTAACAAACTGGATACGCAACGAGGACCCTGCATTCTGCTGCCTACAGGAAACACACCTCAGAGACAAAGACAGACACTACCTCAGAGTGAAAGGCTGGAAAACAACTTTCCAAGCAAATGGTCAGAAGAAGCAAGCTGGAGTAGCCATTCTAATATCAAATAAAATCAATTTCCAACTAAAAGTCATCAAAAAAGATAAGGAAGGACACTTCATATTCATCAAAGGAAAAATCCACCAAGATGAACTCTCAATCCTAAATATCTATGCCCCAAATACAAGGGCAACTACATACATAAAAGAAACCTTACTAAAGCTCAAAACACACATTGCACCTCACACAATAATAGTGGGAGATTTCAACACCCCACTCTCATCAATGGACAGATCATGGAAACAGAAATTAAACAGTGATGTCGACAGACTAAGAGAAGTCATGAGCCAAATGGACTTAACGGATATTTATAGAACATTCTATCCTAAAGCAAAAGGATATACCTTCTTCTCAGCTCCTCATGGTACTTTCTCCAAAATTGACCATATAATTGGTCAAAAAACGGGCCTCAACAGGTACAGAAAGATAGAAATAATCCCATGCGTGCTATCGGACCACCACGGCCTAAAACTGGTCTTCAATAACAATAAGGGAAGAATGCCCACATATACGTGGAATTGAACAATGCTCTACTCAATGATAACCTGGTCAAGGAAGAAATAAAGAAAGAAATTAAAAACTTTTTAGAATTTAATGAAAATGAAGATACAACATACTCAAACTTATGGGACACAATGAAAGCTGTGCTAAGAGGAAAACTCATAGCGCTGAGTGCCTGCAGAAAGAAACAGGAAAGAGCATATGTCAGCAGCTTGACAGCACACCTAAAAGCTCTAGAAAAAAAAGAAGCAAATACACCCAGGAGGAGTAGAAGGCAGGAAATAATCAAACTCAGAGCTGAAATCAACCAAGTAGAAACAAAAAGGACCATAGAAAGAATCAACAGAACCAAAAGTTGGTTCTTTGAGAAAATCAACAAGATAGATAAACCCTTAGCCAGACTAACAAGAGGACACAGAGAGTGTGTCCAAATTAACAAAATCAGAAATGAAAAGGGAGACATAACTACAGATTCAGAGGAAATTCAAAAAATCATCAGATCTTACTATAAAAACCTATATTCAACAAAATTTGAAAATCTTCAGGAAATGGACAATTTCCTAGAAAGATACCAGGTATCGAAGTTAAATCAGGAACAGATAAACCAGTTAAACAACCCCATAACTCCTAAGGAAATAGAAGCAGTCATTAAAGACCTCCCAACCAAAAAGGGCCCAGGTCCAGACGGGTTTAGTGCAGAATTCTATCAAACCTTCATAGAAGACCTCATACCAATATTATCCAAACTATTCCACAAAATTGAAACAGATGGAGCCCTACCGAATTCCTTCTACAAAGCCACAATTACTCTTATACCTAAACCACACAAAGACCCAACAAAGAAAGAGAACTTCAGACCAATTTCCCTTATGAATATCGACGCAAAAATTCTCAATAAAATTCTGGGAAACCGAATTCAAGAGCACATCAAAACAATCATCCACCATGATCAAGTAGGCTTCATCCCAGGCATGCAGGGATGGTTTAATATACGGAAAACCATCAACGTGATCCATTATATAAACAAACTGAAAGAACAGAACCACATGATCATTTCATTAGATGCTGAGAAAGCATATGACAAAATTCAACACCCCTTCATGATAAAAGTCCTGGAAACAATAGGAATTCAAGGCCCATACCTAAACATTGTAAAAGCCATATACAGCAAACCAGTTGCTAACATTAAACTAAATGGAGAGAAACTTGAAGCAATCCCACTAAAATCAGGGACTAGACAAGGCTGCCCACTCTCTCCCTACTTATTCAATATAGTTCTTGAAGTTCTAGCCAGAGCAATCAGACAACAAAAGGAGATCAAGGGGATACAGATCGGAAAAGAAGAGGTCAAAATATCACTATTTGCAGATGACATGATAGTATATTTAAGTGATCCCAAAAGTTCCACCAGAGAACTACTAAAGCTGATAAACAACTTCAGCAAAGTGGCTGGGTATAAAATTAACTCAAATAAATCAGTTGCCTTCCTCTATACAAAAGAGAAACAAGCCGAGAAAGAAATTAGGGAAACGACACCCTTCATAATAGACCCAAATAATATAAAGTAACTCGGTGTGACTTTAACCAAGCAAGTAAAAGATCTGTACAATAAGAACTTCAAGACACTGAGGAAAGAAATTGAAGAAAACCTCAGAAGATGGAAAGATCTCCCATGCTCATGGATTGGCAGGATTAATATAGTAAAAATGGCCATTTTACCAAAAGCAATCTACAGATTCAATGCAATCCCCATCAAAATACCAATCCAATTCTTCAAAGAGTTAGACAGAACAATTTGCAAATTCATCTGGAATAACAAAAAACCCAGGATAGCTAAAGCTATCCTCAACAATAAAAGGACTTCAGGGGGAATCACTATCCCTGAACTCAAGCAGTATTACAGAGCAATAGTGATAAAAACTGCATGGTATTGGTACAGAGACAGACAGATAGACCAATGGAATAGAATTGAAGACCCAGAAATGAACCCACACACCTATGGTCACTTGATTTTTGACAAAGGAGCCAAAACCATCCAATGGAAAAAAGATAGCATTTTCAGTAAATGGTGCTGGTTCAACTGGAGGGCAACATGTAGAAGAATGCAGATCGATCCATGCTTATCACCCTGTACAAAGCTTAAGTCCAAGTGGATCAAGGACCTCCACATCAAACCAGACACACTCAAACTAATAGAAGAAAAACTAGGGAAGCATCTGGAACACATGGGCACAGGAAAAAATTTCCTGAACAAAACACCAATGGCTTATGCTCTAAGATCAAGAATCGACAAATGGGATCTCATAAAACTGCAAAGCTTCTGTAAGGCAAAGGATACTGTGGTTAGGACAAAACGGCAACCAACAGATTGGGAAAAGATCTTTACCAATCCTACAACAGATAGAGGCCTTATATCCAAAATATACAAAGAACTCAAGAAGTTAGACCGCAGGGAAACAAATAACCCTATTAAAAAATGGGGTTCAGAGCTAAACAAAGAATTCACAGCTGAGGAATGCCGAATGGCTGAGAAACACCTAAAGAAATGTTCAACATCTTTAGTCATAAGGGAAATGCAAATCAAAACAACCCTGAGATTTCACCTCACACCAGTGAGAATGGCTAAGATCAAAAACTCAGGTGACAGCAGATGCTGGCGAGGATGTGGAGAAAGAGGAACACTCCTCCATTGTTGGTGGGATTGCAGACTGGTAAAACCATTCTGGAAATCAATCTGGAGGTTCCTCAGAAAATTGGACATTGAACTGCCTGAGGATCCAGCTATACCTCTCTTGGGCATATACCCAAAAGATGCCTCAACATATAAAAGAGACACGTGCTCCACTATGTTCATCGCAGCCTTATTTATAATAGCCAGAAAATGGAAAGAACCCAGATGCCCTTCAACAGAGGAATGGATACAGAAAATGTGGTACATCTACACAATGGAATATTACTCAGCTATCAAAAACAACGAGTTTATGAAATTCGTAGGCAAATGGTTGGAACTGGAAAATATCATCCTGAGTGAGCTAACCCAATCACAGAAAGACATACATGGTATGCACTCATTGATAAGTGGCTATTAGCCCAAATGCTTGAATTACCCTAGATCCTTAGAACGAACGAAACTCAAGACGGATGATCAAAATGTGAATGCTTCACTCCTTCTTTAAATGAGGAGGGAAGGGAGAGGCAAAGATTAAAACAGAGACTGAAGGAACACCCATTCAGAGCCTGCCCCACATGTGGCCCATAAATATACAGCCACCCAATTAGACAAGATGGATGAAGCAAAGAAGTGCAGACCGACAGGAGCCGGATGTAGATCTCTCCTGAGAGACATAGCCAGAATACAGCAAATACAGAGGCGAATGCCAGCAGCAAACCACTGAACTGAGAATAGGTCCCCTATTGAAGGAATCAGAGAAAGAACTGGAAGAGCTTGAAGGGGCTCGAGACCCCAAAAGTACAACAATGCCAAGCAATCAGAGCTTCCAGGGACTAAGCCACTACCTAAAGACTATACATGGACTGACCCTGGACTCTGACCCCATAGGTAGCAATGAATATCCTACAAAGAGCACCAGTGGAAGGGGAAGCCCTGGGTCCTACTAAGACTGAACCCCCAGTGAACTAGTCTATGGGGGGAGGGCGGCAATGGGGGAGGGTTGGGAGGGGAACACCCATAAGGAAGGGGAGGGGGGAGGGGGATGTTTGCCCGGAAACCGGGAAAGGGAATAACACTCGAAATGTATATAAGAAATACTCAAGTTAATAAAAAAAAAATAAAATAAAATAAAAAAAAAGACATGCCTTGGTCATGGTGTCTGTTCCCAGCAATAAACCATAAGCAAGACAGATGATCAAAGTATTCTGTACACACACATATATATGGAATTCCATAATAGCACCATTATTTTGTGTCATTAATAAAATAATAAAAATAGAAAAGGGTGGGGTGATGCCCACACAAGCAACATGAAAATTTCCATTTTTCAGTATCCTGTCAATTTCTGCTTGTTAACCACAGGATGAATGCTGCTATTTTCAAACATTTTCGTTAATCACAGGATAAATACCGCTTTTTTCAAGTATTTTATACAAAAAAGCTTTTTATTTTTGTGTATATACAACAACTTCCTAGATTTTCATAAATATTTTACATACAAGGATGATGCGAACCACTTCAGACATATGCTTATTATAGAAAGTTACAAGCTACAACAGATACACGTATAAAATTTCTTAAAATTTATCATCCATCAGTAATAAAAGAATTGAATAGAGTGATCCATTTTGACTTTCTGCTATGCAAACAAATACAAATGAATTGTTTTTTTAATCTAGAATGTTCCTAAAGAAAATATACAAACTTTGAAATAAAATTCCTTTAAAGAAAATCAGATAGTATCTTATGCCTGGTACATAAACAAAGGAACAAAAAGACTATAGAAAGTGTGAGAGTGTTCTGTGTGCATCTCCTTTATACCACTTTACATTATTAAATCTAGATTCGGTTTTATTTCTTGTTTTCAATAATAAAATATTTAATAATTTTATGCCATGCAAAGCAATTTAAGAAACTATTTCGACATACAAAGTTGTGAAATTATATATCCACTTATTTCAAAGAATTTTATATAGTATCTCTTAAATATATTTGATAATTCTGAATATTCTGATAAACACTGAATAATTTTTTGGAATCTCTAATCACCTTTATTGACTCTATGTCATGATTTATTTACAGTCACAGAAGCCAATAAGTAAAAGAGGAAACAGAAGCATGTTGAAACAAAAATAAACAAAAGTAAATAATTTAAGCTATGTAGGCCATAAACATTCAACATTATATGAAATAAGATGAAGCTCAGGAATGGGACATAGAAAGACTGTAGAAGCCAAAGAAGTTGACTACACAAGAAGAGCATGGCTGAGAGAATCAACTAAACAAGGCTCTCAGAAGCTCACAGCAACAGAACTAACAATAAGAGATCCTGCATGGGTTTAATCTAGGAACTCTGCATATATGTTATGATTGTATAGCCAGAACTTCTTGTGGGACTTCTAACAGTGAAATCTAAGGCCAATATTGACAATTTTGTCTGCTTTTGTGACCCTTTTCTTCATCCAACCTTACTATGAGGGTTTGTGCCTATTCTTATTGTAACTTCTAAGGCAAGGTTGCAAGGTTCATTGATATTCTTGGAAAGTCTGGGGGTTTTTTGTTGTTTGTTTGTTTGTTTCTTCAAGGAAAGAGAGCGAGAGTATATTTGAGTGAGAAGAAGGTGCTGGAAAGACAGAAAGGAAAGAAACACAGGGAACCCACAGTCTTGATATGTATGAGAGACAAAAACAAAGATGGTCGAGGCTACAGGCACTTGCAGGACCACAGAGTTCCTCTCAGGAGCCAAAGATATGCAGAGAGACTTCAAGGAAAATGAAGAGGCTGAAGATGAGGCTGCATAATGCATAGAGTCTCCAGAAGTTAAACCCAAGTAATCCAGTAATGGGGATAGAAGCAGGGATGCTCTGGACAAGGAAGCATTTTCTTGTTTAGTAGGGCCCATTCCTGGCCCATTGGGTGGCTCAGGTTATCAGGCCTGGCTCAAAAATTGAAGGCACTCTTACTGCAATTCATAAGACTATAGCACTCCCAAAAGCCTACAAGCAAGATAGTTGAGGCCTGGGATCCTTTCCTCCTAGATTCCCTGCTGAGCTGCAAGTTCACCCTGATTCTAGGCAATAACAGAGTATCTGAGGTGAGTCTCAGCATTAGTTTTACAGTATTCACAGTGCTTCAGAAACCATGAACCCTGGGCCAGACTAATGACTTCCTTGCAATAAGTATTTGCATGCATATCTATCTCTATCTCTATCTCTATCTCTATCTCTATCTCTATCTCTATCTCTATCTCTATCTCTATCTCTATCTCTATCTCTATCTCTATCTCTATCTCTACCTCTACCTCTACCTCTACCTCTACCTCTACCTCTACCTCTACCTCTACCTCTACCTCTACCTATCTCTATTTCTATCTCTATCTCTATCTCTAGCTATTCCTATACCTATACCTATACCTATACCTATATCTATCTATCCATTATCTATCTATCTATATATATACACACTATATATCTATATATCTATATCTATCTATCTATCTATCTATCTATCTATATATATATATATATATATACCACAGAAGTTTGCATTCCCACTTTAATGGATGAATGTACAATGGAGAGGTAGGAAAGAAGGAAGAGTGGAGCTGGGTTTGCATAGTTTAGAGAAGCAGAACTAGAGATCTATCAGCAGCATGTAAGGAAGTACAGCTCTTGTGGACAAAGGAGCATATTGTTGCTCAGTAGAGCCAGGAGAGTGGTATCCATCAGTCTGGAACTCATGTAGGCTCTACCAGAAACACTGTGCCCAGCTCCAGAATCATCCTGGCTATGGGAAAGACAAAGATATTCAAGATGCAGAATAGTTCATTTTCTGGATTAAGCCTATCTGAAAGACCTCCTCATTCTGTACTGCTACCAGGGGCAATGCTGATGCCCACGGTTAGTGATGCCACATGACTCCAAGTTAATGTTCATGGTATATGTTGCAGCCTGAGGCCATGTGGATATCCTTGTTAAATCCTGCCACTAGTTATCATGTGAGGTTCTACTATCTGTGTCACTACAGATTGTTATGGACAAGGAAGCTTCTTTTTTAGTGACTGTGAATACAGACTCATAAGTGAGAATGAGAGACATTGAAGTCTTTCATAACACCTTATGCCACCCTCCACAAAAAACCTTTAATAATCTATCAAAACAGTCCAGACATGTATTCAATGATGAGTGTTCTAAAAAAAAATGTAAGAAAGATGAAGGCCAGCTCTTTACAGTTGATGGCTTGTGCCAGGTGGGTAGAGAAGAACTCGGTTATATTTAAGAAGCTGGCCACTGGGAGTTCAATCATGCTCTAATCAATAAAATGTTGAAATTTTTAATTTTACTCAGTCATAAGAAAACAAATTTTTAGCACTAGATGATATTTGTAGCATATTTTTAATGTGGTAGCTAATAAATACTAGAAAATTACTGCTATACATGGATCATAGTAATATGGATATGATAATAAAATAGTAAATAATAATAACAATGGTATAAGCAGTCTTTCTTAAAACAAAAAAATTAATAATTAAAATCATAAAATATCAAAAAGTGATAGGATATTTAAAACCTGCACTGATTCCTCTTTCATTGTTGGATTTTGCAATTAAAACGTATTTTTCTCTTTCCTTAGCTGCGATTCTGCTGTTTTAAAACTTTCAAAAATCTAGTTTTTGATGTCCTCAATCTTACCTGACTTCTGTCTCCATTTAATATATGTGTCTACTCTTGATTATTTCTTTAATTCTTTCTCTTTCTTTCTTTCCCTCATTCTTTCATTCTTCCTTCCTCTCTCTACCTCCCTCCTCCCTCCCCTTTTCTTTCTTCCTTTCTTTCTTTCTTTCTTTCTTTCTTTCTTTCTTTGTCTCTCTCTCTCTCTCTCTCTCTTTCTTTCTTTCTTTCTTTCTTCCTTCCTTCCTTCCTGCCTTCCTTCCTTCTTTCCTGTCTTCCTCCCTCTCTCCCTCCCTTCATTTCTTTCTCTCTCTCTCTCTTTCTTTCTTTCTTTCTTTCTTTCTTTCTTTCTTTCTTTCCTCCTTCCTTCTTTCCTTTCTTCCTCCCTCTTTCCCAATCTCCCCACTCTCTCCCCACTCTCTTTTTTCTTTCTTTCTTTCTTTCTTTCTTTCTTTCTTTCTTTCTTTCATGTCTTTCTTTCCTTCTCTTCATCCACTTCCTCCTCCTCTTCCTCCTCCTTTAACGCCTCTTCTTCCACTTATTATTATTAATTATTATATTATTAATATATTATCAATAATAATTATATTATTGATTTATTATTATTATTATTATTGAAAACGATACTTCTCCCATACATATGAACTACTATTTCGCGTTCAACAGTTCCTCTCAGTTTCTACCAGCTTGCCTCTCCCACAGATTCACTCCCTGTCCATTTCCCTTCAGAAACAAAGCGGCCTCCAAGGGATAACAGTCAAGCATGACAAAACAAGATAAAATAAAAAGGCAAAAGCTCTAGTATCAAGGTTAGACAAGGAAACCCAATATATAAAGATTTTATGACAGGCAAAAGAGTCAGAGATATACCCACTCCCATTGTTAGTATTCCAATAAAGCCACCAAGCCACCAAACATAACATATTGGTTAAGAACCTGATGAAGACCCATTCTATGCCTGTGCTTGGACCTTTAGTCTCTGAGCCCATATGAGGTCTGCTTAGTTGACTAAGTGAACAAAGCTCTCCTGGTTTCCATCATTCCATTTGACTTCTAGAGTCTTTTTTCATCCTTTTCTTTTGGGTTCCTTATATCCAACGGGAGGGACCCAATGAAGACCACAAATTTGGATTCTTCCTCTGCATAGTGTCTGGCTGAAGGTCTCTGAACCATTTACCATCTGCTGCCAGAGGAAGCCTCTCTGAAAACTTGCAAGGTAACAATCCTAGGAGCATAACAGAATATCATTAGGAATCCTCTCTGGATCTCTCTCTCCTCTCCTCTTCTCTTCTCTTCTCTTCTCTTCTCTTCTCTTCTCTTCTCTTCTCTTCTCTTCTCTTCTCTTCTCTTCTCTTCTCTTCTCTTCTCTCTCTCTCTCTCTCTCTCTCTCTCTCTCTCTCTCTCTCTCTCTCTCTCTCTCTCTCTCTCTCTCTCTCTGTTCCTATAGTGTTTATTTCTATCCTAGATCTCTGGGCAGTATAGTATCTGGTTCCTGGCTATCCAGGCACTGTAGGTCTTCTTCTTATGGCATGAAGCTCAAGTTAAATCATTAATTACTTGCCCACTCTCAGAAGTTCTGCACCACCACTGACCCCACACATCATGCATGATAAGCAGGTTGTACGTTGAGTGGTTTATAGATAGGTTAGTGACCAGATTTTTCTTCTGTTGCCCTGTAAAGTACCTTCTCTTGTCAGATAGACTAAAACACAAAATGAAGTTTCCATGTGGGTGACAACTTAACCTGTATATCCAGTAAGCAAGTTTGGATGTTTTCCTCAGCAAAGGTACCCTCTATAAATTTTCAGAAAATGACCCTCTTTCCAAGCACACTCTTAGTTTTTTGAGGTTCTCTACAGAACATCCTTGGCCAACAACTTGACTGATTGTTTTTCTGTTCCACTATTTGAAGCATTATGAGGGTACAAAAGATGGCCAGAAGAATATCATCTCTTCATCTCCACACAGGACCAACCTTGATTGTGAGCAGAAGTGAAACAACAAAACAGCAAGCAAAAAGCAAGTTTTCCAGCTCATGGAGTAGGACAGGTGAAGGGCTTTTTTGAGGTGGGTGTGATCACACTGAACCAAAAATTTTATGTATCCCAACAGCAGGAAGCACAAGTTGTAAATTGGATGAAGATGGATCTTATACCAGAAAAGGCCACTGTTCACATAGAAAGACCCATAGAAACAAACACCCACACAGAGATACAGTAAAGACCAGCAGGGGATCATTAACACAAATCCATACACCTGAAGAGACAACAGCATCTTGTGACATTTCTCATAGCTCCAGTACACTCGATCAGCAGCTTCATTTGATTGCCAAAAGAAGGCATTTTAAACAAACATCTCTAGAAGTGACAGATCTATCAACTTTATGATTTGTTTCCTTTTGGGTTGGATGTGTCAGACCCCCCTATATCAATAGTGATTGGTCAAAGGGAGTTCTGGGGACCTGGAGCATCTCGGGTTGCACAACTCCTAGGAGCTTCCTCACTTCTGCATTCTTTCTTGATCCAAGGAGCTTTAAGACCCCCAATGTCTTGAAATCTAGTCTCTAGGATCTCAGTGAGACCTCCAGAAATGTGGCCTTATTCACCAGAGTAGACTGCTAAAACATGGGTTTAAGCTAATAGAAAGTCTCTGTGAGCCAGCCAGCAACTACACTGAATATTTTCATTCTCAATGTAGCCCTGAGCATTTCTCATGGTAGGGTTTTTTTTTGTTTTTTGTTTTTTTATCTTTATTAACTTGGGTATTTCTTATTTACATTTTGATTGTTATTCCCTCTCCCAGTTTCCAGGCCAACATCACCCTAACCCTTCCCCCTCCCCTTCTCTATGGGTATTCCCCTTCCCATCCTCCCCCCATTACTGCCCTCTCCCCAACAATCATGTTCACTGGGGGTTCAGTCTTAGCAGGACCAAGGGCTTCCCCTTCCACTGGTGCTCTTACTAGGCTATTCATTGCTACCTATGTGGTTGGAGCCCAGGGTCCGTCCATGTATAGTCTTTGGGTAGTGGCTTAGTCCCTGAAAGCTCTGGTTGGTTGTCATTGTTGTTCATATGGGGTCTCGAGCCCCTTCAAGCTCTTCCAGTCCTCTCTCTGATTCCTTCAACGGGGGTCCCATTCTCAGTTCAGTGTTTTATTGATGGCATGGTAGATTTTGAAGCACCAAATCACATTCTATTGTTGATATACTTCAGTTAAGAAGAACGGGAAAGGGAATAACATTTGAAATGTAAATAAGAAATACCCAATTTAATAAAGATGGAAAAAAAGAAGAATCAGCCAGAAGCAGAACTGTCAAATCTAAAAAGGAAAGAGTACTTTGAGACTTTCTTAGAACATAACTTTGATTGATTATGTCTTCGTTTTAGATTTGGCATGGGGTGTTGTGTTCCTGCCAAATTTTACAGCCTGAATGGAACTTCTATCATGGAGTCAATAATGCTAGCATATAGGGGTCTGCTAAGTTTGGCAGTCTGTCAAGACCAGCAACATTGTTGAAGATACTTTGTAATTTTCAAGTTTGTATTTCTGCCTTTATCAAGAATGAAATGTCCGTTTGGGCATGAATTTATGTCTAGGTCTTCAATTCTATTTCAGTGTTCAATTTGTCTGATTTTGTGCTGATATCATGCAAATTTTCATTAATGTAGCCCTATAATACAGCTTGAAACAGAGATTTGTTATACATCCACAAGTTCTTTTATTGTTTTAGTTATTCTAAATTGTTATTAGTTTTTTTGTTTTTTTAATATGAATATGAGAATTGTTACTTAAAGCACTGTAATGGATTTTTTGGTAATTTTGATTGTGATTGTTTTGAATCTGTACACTGTTTAGAAAGCATAATCATTTTTATAATTCTATAGATTCATACACATGGGAGATCAAGCCATCTGATATCATCTTTATTTTCTTTCTTCAAAGTGTTCAAATTTTTATCATATAGGTTTTTCACATGCTTGGTTTTAATTACAACAAGATATATAAATATCTATCTATCTATCTATCTATCTATCTATGTGTACGTGCGCGTGCGTGTGTGTGTGTGTGCGTGCGCGCGTGTGTGTGTTATTTGACACTATTTTGAAGGGTGTTTTTTCTAATCTAATTGTTTTTTTGATAAAACTAACCTTATTTTTATTAATAATTCTACTCATTTACGTCTCAAATAATATCCCACTTACAGTTACCCCTCCACAATCTATCCATTCCACATCTGCCCTCTCTTTTGACACTATAAGCGTACTTCCCCACCAACCCACCTACTCTGTCCCAACCCCACTGCTTCATCGTCCCCCTACCCTGGTGCATCAAACTTCCATAGGACCAAGGGCCTCCCTTCCCACTGCTGTCAGGCAAGGTCATCCTTCCTGTACACTCCATGGTTGGTGGGAGAGTCTCTGAGAGCTTCAAGTGGTCCGGCCAGTCAAGGTTTTTCTTCCTATAGGGTTGTAATTCCCCTCCACTACTCCAGTCTTTCAACCATCTCCCCTATAGGGACCTTGAGCTCAGTCTGATGGCTCCAAGAATCCACATCTGCATTTGTCAGTCGCTGATCCAAACATCCAAGGAGCAGCTACATTAGATTCCTGTCACCAAGCACCTCTTGACCACAGCAAGTATCTGGTTTGGTGTCTGCAGACAGGATGGATTTCCAGGTGGGGCAGTCCTCAGATAATCCTTCCTTCAGCCTCTGCTCCATTTTTTTGTCCCTGTTCTTCCTTTGAAGGAACATTGTTGAGTTAAAAATTTTGAGATAAGTGGGTGTCCCCATCACTCAACCAAGGGCCTTCTCTATCTGCTAGAGGTAGTCTACAGGGTCTATCTCATCTTCCTCTGCGCATTTTGGCTAAAGTCATCCCGGTTGGGCCCTGGGAGCATCTATTTTCACTGGAGTCTGGGCCCCTCCAGTGGTTATTCCCAGTTCCTCATTCCCTATGGCCACATATTTTTATTCAATTTTCTCACACTCTGTACCTCTCTCCCGTATCCTAGAGTACCTGAGAGTGCTCTGCCTTGTTTCCTCCCTGCCCTCTGTCCCTTCTAACTCTCGCCTTCATACACCTTACATCATCATCCCATCCCATCCCCTCAATGCAGGACAGAATCATCCACACACTGGTCTTCCTTCCTTCTAAGCTTCATGTGGTCTCTAAGTTGAATAATGGGAATTGGGAGCACTTGATATAATATCTACTTATCAGTGAGTACATACCATTTGGCTTTGTGTGTATGTGTGAGGGGGGTGGGGGAAGGGGTTCTGGGTTACCTAACTCAGGATGGTATTTTCTAGTTCCATCCATTTGCCTAAGAATTTCATGAAGTCATTGTTTTTAATAGCTGAGTAGTACTCCATTGTACCACATATTTTGTATCCATTTTTCTCTTGAACGACATCTGAGTTCTTTCCAAATTCTGGCTATTATAAATAAGGCTGCTATGAATATAGTGGCACATGTGTACTTTTCATATGATGAGTCATTTTTGGGGTATATTCCCAGTAATGGTATAGCTTGATGTTCAGGTAGAAATATTTCCAATTTTCTAAGGAATCACCAGATTTCTTTCCATTGTGGTTTTACCAGTTTGCAGTCCCACCAACAATGAAGAAGTATTCTTCTTTCTCCACACCCTTGCCATCATCTGCTTTCACCTGCATTTTTGATCTTAGTCATTCTGATTGACATAAGGTGGAATCTAAGGTCCTTTTGATTAGCATCTCCCTGATGACTAAGGATGTTGAACATTTCTTTAAGTGCTTCTCAGCCATTCCAAATTCCTTGGTTGAGAAATCTCTGTTTAGCTTCGTGTTCCGTTTTTAATAGGGTTATTTGGTTCATTGGAGTCTAAATTCTTGAGTTCTTTGTATATTTTTGGTATTAGCCATCTTTTGAATATAGGATCATTAAAGATCTTTTCCCAATCTGTGGGATGCTGTTTTGTCCTATTGATGGTGTCCTTTGCCTTAAAGAAGCCTTTCAAATTTATGAGGTTCCGCTTGTCAATTCTTGATCTTAAAGCATAAGTCATTAATGTTCTGTTCAGGAAATTCTCCCCTGGACCCCATTATTCGTGGCTGTTCTCCACTTCCTCTTCTATTAGAATCAGCATACCTAATTTTATGTGGAGATCCACATGGACTTCTGCTTTGTACTTGGAGATAAGAATAGATCAACTTGCATTCTTCTACATGGAGACCTCCAGTTGAAATATTGTCATTTGTTAAAAATGCTGTCTTTTTTCCCACTGGATGGTTTTAGCTTCTTTGTCAAATGTCAAGTGACTATAAGTATGTGGGTTCATTTCTGGATCTTCAATTCTAGTCCACTGATCTACCTGCCTGTGTCTGTACAAATACCATGCAGTTTTTATTACGATTGCTCTGTAATAAAGTTTGAAGTTAGGGATGATGATTCCCCCAGAACTTCTTTTACTGTTGCGAATATTTTTCACTATCCTGACTTTTCTGATATTCCCAATGAATTTGAGAATTGCTCTTTCTATGAAGAATTGAGTTGGAATTATGATGGAGATTGCAGTGAACCTGTATGTGTGTGTGTGTTTGTGTGTGTGTGTGTGCTATATATATATATATCCTTCCAATTCATGGGCATGGGAGATCTTTCCATCTTCTGAAGACTTCTTCTATTTCTTTCTCAGTTATTTGAAGTCTATGTCCTACAGCTCTTTCACTTGCTTGGTTAAAGTCACACCAAGGTATTTTCTGTTTTTTTGTGACTATTGTGATGGGTGTTCTTTCCCTAATATCTTTCTCCGATCAGTTATCCTATGAAGTAGAAAACGTTGTGGATTTGTTAGAGTTAATTTTATATTCAGCCACTTTGCTGAATTTGTTTATCAGCTGTAGCATCTTTCTGGTACAATGTTTTGGGTCCCTTATATATACTACCATATCATCTGCAAATAGTAGTATCTTGACTTCCTCCTTCCCAAATTATATCTTACTGATCTCCTTTTGTTGTCTAATTGCTCTGACTAGACTTTAGAGTACTATATTAAATAGGTAAGGAGAGAGTGTGCAGCTTTGTCTTGTCCCTGATTTTTATGAAATTGTTTTGAGTGTCATTGTTTTAAAACAGGGCTATTGATATTTTGTTAGTCTTGTATCCAACCACTTTGCATATCATATGTAAATAAGAATATACAGATAATACCCTTTCTAACTTGTGTCATCTTGATCTCCTTTAGATCAAGGTTTACCTTAGTTTTCAAGGTAAAACTCTAAGTAGAATGTTGAATAGATATAGAAAACGTGAACAAACTTGTCTTGTTCCTGATTTTACTGGAATTGCTCTGACTTTCTCTTCATTTAATTTTATGTTGGCTATATTTGGCATTATTATTGGTATTATTATTACTTCATTATATTTAGATATGGTCCTTGATTTCCTAATCTCTTATTGACTTTTATCATGAAAGGGGTACTAGATTTTCTCAAAGGCTTTCAACATTTAGTGAGATGACCAAAGAATTTTTGTTTTTCATTTTTTGTTTTTGTTTGTATATGATTTCTTTCAGTTGTTTTATATGGTTGCTTATGTTGTCTGTTTTTTGTATCTTAAATTGTCCTTCCATATCTGGGATGAAATATTTTTGATTTTAGTGAATGATCGCTTTGATGTGCTCATGAATTTGGTTTATAGGCATTTTACCAAGACTTTTGGATATCTATTCAAAAGGAAAATTGTTCTGGAATTCTCCTTCTTTGTTGGATCTTCATGTTGTTTGTATATCTGCATAACTCTGGCCTTATAAGAAATTTTGAAATAATTTGAGGATTGTTTGCATTTCCTAGTCTATGAATATCTGATAGATTTCTGTGCTAATACCAGATTTTGTTTGTTTGTTTGTGTTTGTTTTTACCTTTTGTCTGGTATTATTGTTATATTATTATTATTATTATTATTATTATTATTATTTGGTTTGAGAGGTTCTTCATTTCTGCATCTATTTTAGTAGTGGATATAGTTCTAGGTAGTTTATCTTATATTGATTTAACTGTGATAAGTGGCACCTATCAAGAATATTATCAATTTCTTCATGTTTTCCAATGTATAGATTTTAAAAATATAATATGCCATTATGATACTCTGAATTTCTTTGTTGTCTGTTGTTATTTTCCTTACTTCTGATTTTTGATTTTGACATTATCTCTCTGTATTTTAATTATTCTGGATAAGCAGTTTTCTATCTTATTGGTTTTCTCAAACAACCAATTTTTTTTGTTTTACTGATTCTTTGCATTGTTCTTGCTTCTCTATTTTTTTATTTTTTGATTTTAGACTCCAGTTTAATTATTTCTTGTTGTCAACTCTTTAAAAGGTGCAGTTCATTTTTGTTGTAGAAATTTCCTGTGTGCCATGGTAATACTTCCACATGTCTCTGGATGGTTTTTACTTCAGTCTCTGATACACACTTTGTCCCCATATTTCCTTTTGACAGGAGCAATTATGGATTAAAAATTTGGAGATGAGTGAGTGGCCCCATCCCCTTAACTAGAGCCTTGCCTAACCTCTGGGTATGGTTTCTACAGCATCTTACTCTCCTTTCTTGGACATTTAAGTTGATCTCATCCCCCTTGGGTCTTGGGAGCCTCTTGCTTTCCTGGTATCTGGGACTTTCTGGTGGCTATCCCTAGTTTCCCATCCCCTATTGCTACTCACCCCTGTTCAAATTCCTGACCCTTTATATATCATACCCATCTCCTCCCATACCTGATACTGCCCCTGTTTTTTCTTCCCATTCCTCTCATCCTCCCAAGTCACTCCCAACCTCTACCTCCTTGGAGTATTTTTCCTGATTTTACAAGGTAGAAAAGCATCCACACTTTGGTCTTTCTCCTTCTTGAGCTTCATATGGCCTAAGAAATGTAACTTGGGTCTTCTGAGCTTTTGGGTTTATATACAATTATCAGTGAATACATACCGTGTGTGTGTGTGTGTGTGTGTGTGTGTGTGTGTGTGTGTGTGTGTGTATACGTGTGTGTGTTTTGTTTGTTTGTTTGTTTTTGTGACTGGACTACATCACTTGGGGTGATATTTTCTAGTTCATTCCATTTGCCTAAGAAATTCATGAAGTCATTGATTTATTCTCTCAGTAGTATTCCATTGTGTAAATGTACCATTTTCTGTATCTATTCCTCTCTTGAAGGACATCTTGGTTCTTTCCAGCTTCTGGCTCTTATAAATAAGGCTGTTATGAAAATAATGGAACACGTGTCATTATTATATGTTGAAGTATCATTTGGGTATATGCCTAGGAGTGGTATAGCTGGGTCCTCAGGTAGTACTATGTCCAATTTTCTGAGGAACCTATAGACTTATTTCCAGAATGCTTGTACCTGCTTGGAATCCCACCAACAATGATGGAATATTCCTCTTACTCCACCTCCTCATCAACATCTGCTGTCACCTGCATTTTCCACCTTAGCCATTCTGACTGGTATGAGGTGGAATCTCAGGTCTGTTTTTAAAGTATAACTAATACTTAGATTTAGTAATGTACTTTTATTGAAACTATATTAGTGATATATCACAACTTAACATTCATAAATTGCAAATCATGTTCCTGAGAAGACAAATGAAGCATTGAATTTGGAATATATTTATTAGAAGTGCTAGAGTATGTTCTGTCTATTAAATAGAAACTCTATTGTTTTCTGGTCTGGTGCCTTGTTCTAGTTACAGTTTTAAACGAGTAATTTACATATACCCTGTTATCATTTGTGTAATTATTCTCATGCACCTTACCAGAGCCGGATATTCTTGTTTTATATTTGTAACACTGCAGGGTATTTGTAAAAAGAAATATATTAAAATTGGAAATATGTTATAGTCAAAATTTTACTTTTTACTCTCTTATATTTAGCTAAAATCTCTGCCTTTAGTTAACTTTGTCAGCAATCATCCCTTTACTTTGGAAGCAATCAACCTCCTTCCTATGAGACTTAGAAGCCAATGACTATAGTGAGTCACTGTAGTTATTATGTGATTGAGTATAAAAGGTAACTACCAAAGACCACAGAAAAGGAGTCGAAGGTTTTAAGAATATTTTCAAACTTCCAAAACCAGCCAGACCTGCTGGGCTAGATAGCTCTATGTCAACTTGACACAAACTAGAGTAATCAGAGCATACTAACCAATTACTGAGAAAGTACCTCCATAAGATAGGGCTGTAGGAAAGCCTGTAGGGCAATTTCTTAAATAGCGATTTATGTGAGAAAGTCCAGTCCATGGTGGATGAGACCATACATTAGCTAGTTGTTCTGGGCTTTGTAAGGAAGCAGACAAACAAAGCCATAAAGATCCAGCCAGTAAAAGCATAAACTATACTCATCTCTTGCCTCTTGGTTTCTGTCCTCTTTGAGTTCGTCCTCTGACTTCCTTTGGTGATAGACATCAATGTGTAATTATAAGACAAATAATTTCCTCTTCAAGATTTTTTTGGTCATGGTATTTATCTCACAAAACTAACCATATCTAGCATACTTACCATTAAAATATTGCTTAGACATGAGAGGAAATAGACACTTGAAACAATAGTAGCATGTATTCTCAGAAGTAAGATTTGTTTGACATTTTGCTTGCCAGAAGATAACAAAATTCACACTGTGTATATGATTAGTAAAAGATGAAGAGTCATTTCTGCTAAACAGGAAGAAGATTAAAAAGATTTTATTTAGATTAAGGGTCAATATTTTTTCAAGAATTACAAGAGTATATACAATATATATTTGTAAATTTATTTTTGTAATGGAAAACTAAATTTGTAGCTTATTTACTGTTGACTTTAAGTCTTATTAACAAAACAAACCATGAAACACTTTATCTTTAAACAGCACTCGAAATTCTCAGCCAACATTATATATTTAAGCATTCATAGATTTAGTTCTATGAATTGGAGACTGAATTTTTCATTAAGACTTTTGTTTGTTCATTTTAATTCCAACCTTTCTCTTCTAGTGAACAGACTGGTGAGTATATTGCAAGAACAGATCAGAACCTGTGTCCATTTGTCATTCTAATCTATTTCATGTGAAAAGCTACTGTGCAAGCTGTAGAAAGAGAAATCTAGATACCTACCCAATGACAAATCCCTCCACCTACTATCTGTTGTACCTGCAATATGTGCTGAGAAACTGGTAGTACTGAATTTGTAAGAGTGACCAACCAATGTTTAGCTTATATTGAGACTCACATCATGAGAGGCTGCAAATGCCTTACAGGGCCTGGATGGCCAAGTGTCGGAGACCACATAAACCAGGAAACTAGTATAGAACCAGCAGACATTATCTGTAGAAAAACAGTCATAATTGTAAGCCTCCATCTATTCCCTCCCCACGGAGATTGGGAAACCTCATAAAAGATAGAGAGGAAAGAAAGGAGTCAGAGGTGATAGAGAAAAGCAGAAGAACTTGGCCCATTGCATTAACTTAAAAGAAGTCATAAGAACTCACAGAGTCTGAAGTAGAAAGGATGGGGCCTGCATTGGTCTGCTCCATGCCCTCTACATATCTGTTATGGCTGTTAGGTTGGTGTTTTTGTGGGACTCCTAAAAGTGTTGCTAGGTGTATCTCTCACTCTTTTGCCTGCTCTTGGTACTCCTTTCTTTCTGTTGGGTTGCTTTGTCCAGCCTTAATATGTACCTTATTTTGTCCTGCTTGGTTGTCATCTGTGGGCTTAGATTTTTCAAAACCTTCTTTAAATAAGAGTTTAACTTCTGGAGAAACTACCATCTCTCACCTTATCTAAAACTGTACTATACAGCAAAAGTGATAAAAAACATCATGGTATTGGTACAGAGACAGGTAGGTACTTCAATAGAATAGAAGTGAAGACTCAGAAACAAACCCAATCATCTATGGTAAATTGATCTTTGACAAAGAAGCTAAAAGCATCCAGTGGAAAAAGACAGCATTTTCAACAAATGGTGATGGTTCAACTGCCAATCAGCATGTAGCAGAATGCAAATTAATTCATTCTTATCTCCTTATACAAATCACACATCCAAGTGGATCAAGAACCTCCACATAAAACCAGATACACTGAGTCTAATAGAAGAGAAACTGGGGAAGAACCTAGAACACATAGGCACAGGAGAAAATTTCCTGAACAGAACACCAATGACTTATGCTCTAAGATCAATAATTGACCTCACAAAATTGAAATGCTTCTGTAAGGCAAAGGATACTATTAAAGGACATGAGAGCAAACAGACAGATTGGAAAAACATCTTCACCAACCCTACATTCAATATAGAATAAATATCTAAAATATACAAAGAACTCAAGAAGTTAGACTCCAGAGAATCAAATAACCCTTTTAAAAATGGGGTGCATAGTTAAACTAAAAATTGTCAATTGAGGAATCTCAAATGGCTGAGAAGCACTTTATGAAATGTTCAACATCCTAAGTCATCAGGAAAATGCAAATCAAAAGAACCCTGAGATTCTACCTCCCACCAATCAGAATGGCTAAGATAAAAAATACAGGTGACGACACCCGCGGATCCCGGCCCTCAGCAGCTCTCTGCTCCGAGACCCGGTGAGAGAGAGACCCAACCGCCTGGTAAGGTGGGCACTCCTGAGGCTGCAGAGCAGAAGAGACCACCAACACTGCTCACCCCTGCCCACATCCCTGGCCCAAGAGGAAACTGTATAAGGCCTCTGGGCTCCCGTGGGGGAGGGCCCAGGAGCTGCAGGACCCCTGCCAGAGACACCACCGGACCCTGAAGGAAACAGACCTGATAAACAGTTCTCTGCACCCAAATCCCGTGGGAGGGAGAGCTAAACCTTCAGAGAGGCAGACAAGCCTGGAAAACCAGAAGAGACTGCTCCCTGCACACACATCTCGGACGCCAGAGGAAAAAGCCAAAGACCATCTGGAACCCTGGTGCACTGAAGCTCCCGGAAGGGGCAGCACAGGTCTTCCTGGTTGCTGCCTCTGCAGAGAGTCCCTGGGCAGCACCTCACGAGCGAACCTGAGCCTCTGGACCACAGGTAAGACCAAATTTTCTGCTGCAAGAAAGCTGCCTGGTGAACTCAAGACACAGGCCCACAGGAACAGCTGAAGACCTGTAGAGAGGAAAAACTACACGCCCGAAAGCAGAACACACTGTCCCCATAACTGACTGAAAGAGAGGAAAACAGGTCTACAGCACTCCTGACACACAGGCTTATAGGACAGTCTAGCCACTGTCAGAAATAGCAGAACAAAGTAACACTAGAGATAATCTGATGGCGAGAGGCAAGCGCAGGAACCCAAGCAACAGAAACCAAGACTACATGCCATCATCGGAGCCCAATTCTCCCACCAAAACAAACATGGAATATCCAAACACACCAGAAAAGCAAGACCGAGTTTCAAAGTCATATTTGATCATGATGCTGGAGGACTTCAAGAAAGACATGAACACACTTAGGGAAACACAGGAAAACATTAATAAACAAGTAGAAGCCTACAGAGAGGAATCGCAAAAATCCCTGAAAGAATTCCAGGAAAACACAATCAAACAGTTGAAGGAATTAAAAATGGAAATAGAAGCAATCAAGAAAGAACACATGGAAACAACCCTGGATATAGAAAACCAAAAGAAGAGACAAGGAGCTGTAGATACAAGCTTCACCAACAGAATACAAGAGATGGAAGAGAGAATCTCAGGAGCAGAAGATTCCATAGAAATCATTGACTCAACTGTCAAAGATAATGTAAAGCAGAAAAAGCTACTGGTCCAAAACATACAGGAAATCCAGGACTCAATGAGAAGATCAAACCTAAGGATAATAGGTATAGAAGAGAGTGAAGACTCCCAGGTCAAAGGACCAGTAAATATCTTCAACAAAATCATAGAAGAAAACTTCCGTAACCTAAAAAAAGAGATACCCATAGACATACAAGAAGCCTACAGAACTCCAAATAGATTGGACCAGAAAAGAAACACCTCCCGTCACATAATTGTCAAAACACCAAACGCACAAAATAAAGAAAGAATATTAAAAGCAGTAAGGGAAAAAGGCCAAGTAACATATAAAGGGAGACCTATCAGAATCACACCAGACTTCTCGCCAGAAACTATGAAGGCCAGAAGATCCTGGACTGATGTCATACAGACCCTAAGAGAACACAAATGCCAGCCCAGGTTACTGTATCCAGCAAAACTCTCAATTAACATTGATGGAGAAACAAAGATATTCCATGACAAAACCAAATTTACACAATATCTTTCTACAAATCCAGCACTACAAAGGATAATAAATGGTAAAGCCCAACATAAGGAGGCAAGCTATACCCTAGAAGAAGCAAGAAACTAATCGTCTTGGCAACAAAACAAAGAGAATGAAAGCACACAAACATAACCTCACATCCAAATATGAATATAAAGGGAAACAATAATCACTATTCCTTAATATCTCTCAATATCAATGGCCTCAACTCCCCAATAAAAAGACATAGATTAACAAACGGGATACGCAACGAGGACCCTGCATTCTGCTGCCTACAGGAAACACACCTCAGAGACAAAGACAGACACTACCTCAGAGTGAAAGGCTGGAAAACAACTTTCCAAGCAAATGGTCAGAAGAAGCAAGCTGGAGTAGCCATTCTAATATCAAATAAAATCAATTTCCAACTAAAAGTCATCAAAAAAGATAAGAAAGGTCACTTCATATTCATCAAAGGAAAAATCCACCAAGATGAACTCTCAATCCTAAATATCTATGCCCCAAATACAAGGGCACCTACATACGTAAAAGAAACCTTACTAAAGCTCAAAACACACATTGCACCTCACACAATAATAGTGGGAGATTTCAACACCCCACTCTCATCAATGGACAGATCATGGAAACAGAAATTAAACAGTGATGTCGACAGACTAAGAGAAGTCATGAGCCAAATGGACTTAACGGATATTTATAGAACATTCTATCCTAAAGCAAAAGGATATACCTTCTTCTCAGCTCCTCATGGTACTTTCTCCAAAATTGACCATATAATTGGTCAAAAAACGGGCCTCAACAGGTACAGAAAGATAGAAATAATCCCATGCGTGCTATCGGACCACCACGGCCTAAAACTGGTCTTCAATAACAATAAGGGAAGAATGCCCACATATACGTGGAAATTGAACAATGCTCTACTCAATGATAACCTGGTCAAGGAAGAAATAAAGAAAGAAATTAAAAACTTTTTAGAATTTAATGAAAATGAAGATACAACATACTCAAACTTATGGAACACAATGAAAGCTGTGCTAAGAGGAAAACTCATAGCGCTGAGTGCCTGCAGAAAGAAACAGGAAAGAGCATATGTCAGCAGCTTGACAGCACACCTAAAAGCTCTAGAACAAAAAGAAGCAAATACACCCAAGAGGAGTAGAAGGCAGGAAATAATCAAACTCAGAGCTGAAATCAACCAAGTAGAAACAAAAAGGACCATAGAAAGAATCAACAGAACCAAAAGTTGGTTCTTTGAGAAAATCAACAAGACAGATAAACCCTTAGCCAGACTAACAAGAGGACACAGAGAGTGCGTCCAAATTAACAAAATCAGAAATGAAAAGGGAGACATAACTACAGATTCAGAGGAAATTCAAAAAATCATCAGATCTTACTATAAAAACCTATATTCAACAAAATTTGAAAATCTTCAGGAAATGGACAATTTCCTAGACAGATACCAGGTATCGAAGTTAAATCAGGAACAGATAAACCAGTTAAACAACCCCATAACTCCTAAGGAAATAGAAGCAGTCATTAAAGGTCTCCCAAACAAAAAGAGCCCAGGTCCAGACGGGTTTAGTGCAGAATTCTATCAAACCTTCATAGAAGACCTCAAACCAATATTATCCAAAATATTCCACAAAATTGAAATAGATGGAGCCCTACCGAATTCCTTCTACGAAGCCACAATTACTCTTATACCTAAACCACACAAAGACACAGCAAAGAAAGAGAACTTCAGACCAATTTCCCTTATGAATATCGACGCAAAATACTCAATAAAATTCTGGCAAACCGAATTCAAGAGCACATCAAAACAATCATCCACCATGATCAAGTAGGCTTCATCCCAGGCATGCAGGGATGGTTTAATATACGGAAAACCATCAACGTGATCCATTATATAAACAAACTGAAAGAACAGAACCACATGATCATTTCATTAGATGCTGAGAAAGCATTTGACAAAATTCAACACCCCTTCATGATAAAAGTCCTGGAAAGAATAGGAATTCAAGGCCCATACCTAAACATAGTAAAAGCCATATACAGCAAACCAGTTGCTAACATTAAACTAAATGGAGAGAAACTTGAAGCAATCCCACTAAAATCAGGGACTAGACAAGGCTGCCCACTCTCTCCCTACTTATTCATTATAGTTCTTGAAGTTCTAGCAAGAGCAATCAGACAACAAAAGGAGATCAAAGGGATACAGATCGGAAAAGAAGAGGTCAAAATATCACTATTTGCAGATGACATGATAGTATATTTAAGTGATCCCAAAAGTTCCACCAGAGAACTACTAAAGCTGATAAACAACTTCAGCAAAGTGGCTGGGTATAAAATTAACTCAAATAAATCAGTTGCCTTCCTCTATACAAAAGAGAAACAAGCCGAGAAAAAAATTAGGGAAAAGACACCCTTCATAATAGACCCAAATAATATAAAGTACCTCGGTGTGACTTTAACCAAGCAAGTAAAAGATCTGTACAATAAGAACTTCAAGACACTGAGGAAAGAAATTGAAGAAGACCTCAGAAGATGGAAAGATCTCCCATGCTCATGGATTGGCAGGATTAATATAGTAAAAATGGCCATTTTACCAAAAGCAATCTACAGATTCAATGCAATCCCCATCAAAATACCAATCCAATTCTTCAAAGAGTTAGACAGAACAATTTGCAAATTCATCTGGAATAACAAAAAACCCAGGATAGCTAAAGCTATCCTCAACAATAAAAGGACTTCAGGGGGAATCACTATCCCTGAACTCAAGCAGTATTACAGAGCAATAGTGATAAAAACTGCATGGTATTGGTACAGAGACAGACAGATAGACCAATGGAATAGAATTGAAGACCCAGAAATGAACCCACACACCTATGGTCACTTGATTTTTGACAAAGGAGCCAAAACCATCCAATGGAAAAAAGATAGCATTTTCAGCAAATGGTGCTGGTTCAACTGGAGGGCAACATGTAGAAGAATGCAGATCGATCCATGCTTATCACCCTGTACAAAGCTTAAGTCCAAGTGGATCAAGGACCTCCACATCAAACCAGACACACTCAAACTAATAGAAGAAAAACTAGGGAAGCATCTGGAACACATGGGCACTGGAAAAAATTTCCTGAACAAAACACCAATGGCTTATGCTCTAAGATCAAGAATCGACAAATGGGATCTCATAAAACTGCAAAGCTTCTGTAAGGCAAAGGACACTGTGGTTAGGACAAAACGGCAACCAACAGATTGGGAAAAGTTCTTTACCAATCCTACAACAGATAGAGGCCTTATATCCAAAATATACAAAGAACTCAAGAAGTTAGACCGCAGGGAAACAAATAACCCTATTAAAAAATGGGGTTCAGAGCTAAACAAAGAATTCACAGCTGAGGAATGCCGAATGGCTGAGAAACACCTAAAGAAATGTTCAACATCTTTAGTCATAAGGGAAATGCAAATCAAAACAACCCTGAGATTTCACCTCACACCAGTGCGATTGGCTAAGATCAAAAACTCAGGTGACAGCAGATGCTGGCGAGGATGTGGAGAAAGAGGAACACTCCTCCATTGTTGGTGGGATTGCAGACTGGTAAAACCATTCTGGAAATCAGTCTGGAGGTTCCTCAGAAAATTGGACATTGAACTGCCTGAGGATCCAGCTATACTTCTCTTGGGTATATACCCAAAAGATGCCTCAACATATAAAAGAGACACGTGCTCCACTATGTTCATCGCAGCCTTATTTATAATAGCCAGAAAATGGAAAGAACCCAGATGCCCTTCAACAGAGGAGTGGATACAGAAAATGTGGTACATCTACACAATGGAATATTACTCAGCTATCAAAAACAACGAGTTTATGAAATTCGTAGGCAAATGGTTGGAACTGGAAAATATCATCCTGAGTGAGCTAACCCAATCACAGAAAGACATACATGGTATGCACTCATTGATAAGTGGCTATTAGCCCAAATGCTTGAATTACCCTAGATCCCTAGAACAAACGAAACTCAAGACGGATGATCAAAATGTGAATGCTTCACTCCTTCTTTAAATGAGGAAAAAGAATACCCTTGGCAGGGAAGGGAGAGGCAAAGATTAAAACAGAGACTGAAGGAACACCCATTCAGAGCCTGCCCCACATTTGGCCCATACATATACAGCCACCCTATTAGACAAGATGGATGAAGCAAAGAAGTGCAGACCTACAGGAGCCGGATGTAGATCGCTCCTGAGAGACACAGCCAGAATACAGCAAATACAGAGGTGAATGCCTGCAGCAAACCATTGAACTGAGAATAGGTCCCCGACTGAAGGAATCAGAGAAAGAACTGGAAGAGCTTGAAGGGGCTCTAGACCCCAAAAGTGCAACAATGCCAAGCAACCAGAGCTTCCAGGGACTAAGCCACTACCTAAAGACTATACATGGACTGACCCTGGACTCTGACCCCATAGGTAGCAATGAATATCCTAGTAAGAGCACCAGTGGAAGGGGAAGCCCTGGGTCCTGCTAAGACTGAACCCCCAGTGAACTAGTCTATGGGGGGAGGGCGGCAATGGGGGGAGGGTTGGGAGGGGAACACCCATAAGGAAGGGGAGGGGGGAGGGGATGTTTGCCCGGAAACTGGGAAAGGGAATAACACTCGAAATGTGTATAACAAATACTCAAGTTAATAAAAAAAAATACAGGTGACAGAAGATGCTGGCAGTGATATCCAGAAAGAGGAACACTCCTCCATTGCTGGTGGGATTAAAAGCTGGTAAAACCTCTTTGGAAATCAATCTGGAAGTTCCTGAAAAAATCAGAAATAGTTCTACCTGAAGATTCCAAAAGATGTTCAACATATAGAAAGGACACTTGCTCCCCTTATAGCAGCCTTATTTATAATAGCCAAAAGCTAGAAAGAACCCAGATGTACATCAACAGAAGAATGCATACAGAAATGTGGTACATTTACACAATGGTGTACTAGTCAGCTATTAAAAACAATGACTTCATGAAATTCTTAGGCAAATGGATGGAACTTGAAAATCATCCTGAGTGTAGTAACCCAGACACAAAAGAACACACATGGTATGTACTCACTGATAAGTGAATAATAACCCCAAAGCTCATAATTTCCAGGATATAACCCACAGACCATATGGACCTTAAGAGGAAGGAAGCCCAGGTTGTGGATACTTTAGTCCTATATTGAGAGTGGAACATAAGGATTACAAGATGTGAAGGGAGGGGTGATCACGGAAGAAGAAGAAGATAGAGGATGCAAAGTCAAGAATTATCGGGTACTGCACTGAATGACAGAGAGGTACAGAGGATTAGGGAATCAAATAAAATATGTAGCAGTAGGGAATGAGGAACCATTTATAGCCACTTGAGGGTTCAAGCTCCCAGCAAATGTGAGGTTTCCAGGACCAGTAACGTGACGTTAGCTGAAATGCTTAGAGATGAGGAGATAGAAACTTTATTGACTACTTCCAGTAGATAGCACAGCCCCGATTGAGGGATGGGGCCACCCAACCATCTCAAAGTTATTGACCCAGAAATGCTTCTGTTCAATGGAAGAACAGGGGCAAAAAATGGAACAGAGCCTGAAGGAAAGGCCATGTCCCACCTAGGTATCTTTCCTATCTGCAGACACCAAACCAGACGCTGTTGCTATTACAAAGAGGTGCTTTCTGATAGAAACCTGGTGTCGTTGTTTCTTGGGAGGTTTGGCCAGTAAATGACCATTACAGATGTGGACAATTGGAGCCAATCATCCAGCTGAGCTCAGGGACCCTGGTGTGAGCTGGGGGATGACTCAAGGAGCTGAGGGGGGTTTCAACTCCATAGGAAGAGCCACATTTGTTGGCCAGACCACCAATGCTTCCAGGGACTAGACCACCCACCAAAGTGTGAACATGGAGGAATCCATGCCTCCAGACACATATTTAGCAGAGGATGGCCTTGTCTGACATAAATGGGAGGAGAGGCCCTTGGTCCTGTGGAGGTTTGATGCTGTATTGTAGGGTGATGCTGGACCAGAGGAGAATGTGGATGGATGTGAGAGTACTCTCATAGAGGCAAAGGGGAGCGAGGAGAGGGCAGATGTGGAATGGAGGGTTTGTGGAGTGGTAACCAGGATGTGGGATATTTTTTGAGATGTTAATTAACAGAAAGATTAATAATTAAAAAATTGAACATGTAACTTCCTTCTAGCTCATCAATATGAAGGTGGGTTATGAGCCTGTTTAGAAGTTGTTCTTTGTGGTGATTCCAATCTTCATTGTTAGGATATCAGCAGTCCTCTCCAATAAGAAACACCAAACATGAATCAATAGTGGTGGCTCAAACCAGTAACCAGCAGTTACCACAAGGTTACACTGAATTGTGAGGAGTCAACACAAGTGACAAGAATCAGTTGGAATACCAGGAGCAGTGAAATGTTGCAATGCTCGTGAAGATCAGCAAAGTGTTGCAAGGCAGAGCAATGCAACATAGCCCTCTCACTCTCTGTATATTTATAGTCTTTCTAAACAATACCCACACCTGACAAAAATCAACTCCAGCAAAACTTCAGTTTTACTCTCATGTTTCTGCTTCAGCAAAACATCCTCTCACAGGACAGCTTCCAGAAAATTATCAGATGACCAAACTGAGTTTCCAAAGAAACAAGAAAATTCCATTTCAGTCATCTATTGGAGGAATGCACTTTTATGAAAAGAAAACAACAGGGAAGTTGATCTATAGTAAACAGGAGGTTGAGAGAAAGACATGAGAAGTGAAGGATTGGGATCCTTTTAAAAATAATAAATAAAAGAAAAATATGTTTATCCTGAAAAAGAAAGGACAGAAAAAAAGATTTTTTTGTTTATTCTGTAGGTTGCCTATTGACTTGAATAATGATATCTTTTACTAGGCAGTAGCAATTTAGGTTAATGAAATTTCATTTATTTGTTTCAATGTCTACTCTACTATGGTCCTATTCATAAAGCCCTTTCCAGTGTCAATGAGTTCAAGGAGATTCACTATAAGATTTAGAACTTTGGGTTCTCTGTGGAGGTTGTTGACCATTTGTAGTTGAGTATTGGGCAAAGTACGATATAAGAATACACTACAGCACTAATTACAAATTTATCCAGTACAATTTTGATGAAGATGCTGTGCTTTTGCCAATGTGTGTTATTTACCACTTTGTTAAAAATCAAGTGGTCATAGGAGTAGGCATTCACATGGATTAACCTCCATTCCACTTTATTCATTCATGAGATTTTTAAACGGTACCAGGCTGTTTCTATTACTATAGCTATAGAGTTTAAACTTAAATTGGTTAAACCCTGAGGATAATTCCAGGAGAGATTGTTATTATTATTATTATTATTATTATTATTATTATTATTATTATTATTATTATATCTTTGTTTTTCCTGTTTACATATAAAATTTAAGATCTTTTTATTTATGTGAAGAACAGAGCTAGAAACTTTATGCTGCTTACACTGAATTTGTCTATTGCTCATGGTAGGTTGACCATTTTTATACCATTAATCTTGTTAATCTGTGGCTTTGTTAGTGTTTTCATGTTTTTTTAATATTTTTCAATCTTCTTTCCCAGTGTTTTAGCATTTTCACTGTACAAAGCATTCACCATCTGTTAACTCAAGTGTTGTTTGTTTGTTTGCTTGTTTGTTTGCTTTTAGGCAGTCATCAATGACATTATCTCACTAATGTCTTTATTGATATTATTATCAGTTGAATAGCGGAAAGCTACTGATTTCCTGGGATAAGAGAGAGAATGAAGTTGTATATGAAGTATAAAGGATAATACTGGTAAAGAAAGGATTACTGAGGAAGGTTATGCAATGGCAAGATAAGCAAGGAATACAGTGTGGGGTAAACTAAAACTAAAGACAATTAAAAATTACATTGAAAACCATTATGATAGAAGCTTCTTAAAATATTTACACAGACGTCTAAATATTACATAAAAGGGGGAAAAAACTGCCTCTATTAGAACCCAAAGTGTATACAACAGAAAGTACTATGCTAGGAAGAGGTTACCTTTCTTGGAGTTGTTAGCAAGTGAGATCCCATGTGGCACTAATCATGACAGCAATGCTACTGGTTACCTTCCAGAAGGTGACTAATGACTCCAGACATTTGAACCAAGGGAGATGAGAAAATCAAGTAATCTCACATAGAAGCTTTATGGTTACTTGCAAGTTTCTTACCACTAGGAGGTATTGTGATTTCCATCAACAGGAGAAAATGAATCATTAACATCCTTGTGAACCTTGCCAGTTATGCCAACAACTCACCTGAGGAGGCACACCCACTGATGCAAAAGTGGCAGGAATAACATGACAATAACCAAATGTATTCTAACTGGATTTAAGGTCATTGAAACTAGTACATGGAGCTTGTTTTGGTGCCACGAATTTGTGGGTAAACAATGCAGTCATGCTAGGAGAGACCCTACTAGTATTATTTAACAACCTCTATAAAATAACAATGTAATTACTAAAGACTTCTCAACACTCATCGGAAAGTGTTCTTTTTGTGATAAATAAAGATTAACTTGGGGAATACACAAATTATGAAGTGTAGAAAATGAGAGAATAATAGAAGAGAGAATAGGGAATATGGATAAAAAATTCTCAGACCCAAAGGATCTGTCTATATCACACAGAGCTCAGTGATCATGGTCAAAGACATGTAAAAAAGTAGTGACAGTCATTGATAAGTCTGCTACAAGGAAACTCTTTTATGGATTCAGTAAGGCATGTTCACCAAGAAACTGATGCAAGTTAAAGCAGTATACACAAGACAATCACAGACTCACTATATACAAAGTTTTAACATGAAGAGAGCAGAAGAGGACAAAATCCTTCCTTTACCTATGTAGCTATTAGTAGTTGATAACCTATGGGGTGGGTAGAGTAAGTTTTCACTGAGGGTGTATCGCCTGCACATTCACAAGCATATGAGCCATAAACGAATACTTGCTCTATTGAAAGATAAAAGGAAGATACAAATTTTGTTGGGTTTTGAACAGGAAATGGAATTGGAAAATTGGGAAAAGAAGTTAAAGAGGATCATGACACATCCTACAAAATTTTAAACTAATAAAAGGTGTAATAAAATATGTACACATAAACACACACACACACACACACACACACACACACACACACACACACACACACATATATATATATATATATATATATATATATATATGTATATAATTCACTTCTAAGTTTTCATCACCCAGTAGTGAATAGTTTCCTCTAGGGGTAAGACTGTAAAATGTTCTCCATTTCCCATTAAGTTGTTCCTATATGGGTATGTTTCTACTCTTGACTATGCAGCAATTTCCAGTAGAGACTGTTTCACAGCAGACTTCCTGCTGGGTGTAATAACCTTCCCATCTATTCTGTGATATTTCATGAGTCATAGATGCAGAAGTTTATATATATATATATATATATATATATATATATAATGGTTTTTATTTTCTATAAAGAGAAGCTTCTCTAATGGGAGGTGAAAGTTAAATTTATCTATACAAGAATAAGATTTATGGAATTATGCAAGTGACAATAGTTAATTCTTTTCTAAGATCATGATCTCATTAATTCCAGAATCCTGGCTAGGTTTATCCCTGTCATAAATCTCTGCCTTTTGAATTGGCCTTAGATCAAATTATACAGCTATTTTTGCTACCTACATTTGAATGCCACTTATCTCACCTTTATGCCTATCTTCGTATTGTGGTCATTTTTTGATTCATTGATATTATTTCTGTGTCATATTGTTTAATTGCTTCCCTCCTTGGATAACTTGCATATCATTCTCTGGATTCATGGTAGTTAGAATGTAGGAATGATGCTTTCCTGTCCAGTTGGCTTGAAACACCTGGCTTTTATCTTTTTTTTTTTTTTGAGTTTTTCCACTTCTTTTTTTTCCTTTCTTTTTTATTAAATTGTGTATTTCTTATTTACATTTCAATTGTTATTTCCTTTCCAGGTTTCCAGGCCAACATCCCCCTAACCCCTCCCCCTCCCCTTCCATATGGGTGTTCCCCTCCCCATCCTCCCCACATTATCGCCCTCCCCCTAACAATCACGTTCACTAGGTGCTCAGTTTTGGAAGGACCAAGGACTTCCCCTTCCATTGGTGCTCTTACTAGGCTATTCATTGCTACCTATGAGGTCAGAGTCCAGGGTCAGTCCATGTATAGTCTTTGGGTAGTGGCTTAGTCCCTGGAAGCTCTGGTTCATTGGAATTTGTTGTTCACATGGGGTCTCAAGCCCCTTTAAACTCTTTCAGTCCTTTCTCTTGTTTTATCTTTTAACTATGTGGTATGTTCAAAAATCGGGCCCCATCCTCAACCCTTGAGGAGAAAACAATATATATGTATCTCATTCATACATATTGTTTTGAAAGTCACTAGCACTATCCTTCTGTCTGTTGTATGGTTGATACTCATATTTGATACTAGGATTTTAGTTAGTTATGCTGCCCATGCCCCATGCCAAACATTGTCAAACAAATAGTCCATTTAACTATTTAGGTGTGTGATGTGCATATATATATATATATATATATATATATATATATATATATATATGGAGAGAGAGAGAAGATAGGACAACAAGGGGGAAAGCAAATTAAAGAAATAAAAATGGGGGACAAAGTAAAATTATTTATGTTATCAGATGACATGTTGTCATATGAGAGATCCTACAGTTTCCAACAGATAACATCCACTTCAATAAATCAATAGAAATTATCAATAATTGCAGCAAAGTGTCAGAATAAAAATATCAAATTACAAAAATGAGTGGTCTTTCTATTCAAGATCAACTAACAGAGTGAGGAAACACATCAAAGGCACACACACACACAAACACACACACATTTAAAATAGCATATAACAATAAACTATTTTGGAATAACCTAACAAAGTAGGTGAATGATGTCTGCAATGGAATCTTCATATCTCAGAAGAGATGGTGAAACACACTAGATTAGAAAATCCTATAAATCATAGAGGGCCAGAAAAGATTTCCCACAGTGAAATAAATATTGGGCAAAAAGTATACTCTATAACTGGTACAAAAAGAGACTTATAGAATAGTGGGATAAAATACATGACCCAAACACAATATAGTCATATCCACTATATGATAAAACCAAAAAAAAAGCACTGGAAAGAGACAACATCTTCAAAAAAAAAGACAGAAAAACTGGATAGGCACAGGGGCAGAAGAAAGGACTAGACTCCTAAGTATCATCCTACACAAAAATTATATCTATGTGGATCAAGGACCACAATTTTAAACCTGAAAAGCTAAGACTTTTAGAAGATAGCAAACAAAATACCCTCCACAATATAAGAGTAAAAAAGGATTTTGGAATAAGAAGGATTCCCTCTGTGTTTTAAAACACTTAGGACAATAGTCAACTGGCACTGCATAAAGTTAAACAGCTTTCCAATAGTAAAAGAAGTAAAGAATGGAATGGGGAAGAAACACAGAATGGGAAAAATATTATGCTAGCTCTCTGGCAGCCTTATTATCAAGAATATATAAAGAACTTGAGAAACAGAGTCAAGGACACACATGACTAGATGGAAACTTGACAGGAACCCTAAATGGAGACTATATCTGATAAAGAGCTAATATCCAAATATACAAAGAATTCAAGAAGATAGATTCCAGAAAACCAAATAACCCTATTTAAAGTTGGGTACAGTGCTAAACTAAGAATTCTCAAATGAGGGATCTCAAATGGCTGAGAAGCACCTAAAGGAATGTTTAACATCAGAGAAATGCAAACGAAGGACACCGAGATTGCACCTCAAATCAATCACAATGGCTAAGTTCAAAACACAGATTGTTTGCTGGTAGGAATGCAAGCTGGTAAAAGCACTTTGGAAATCAATCTGGTGCTGCCTCAGAACATTGAAAATAGTTCTACCTGAAGACCAAGTTATACCACTCCTGGGCATATACCCAAAAGATGTTCCAGCATATAACAAGGACACATGCTCCACTATGTTTTTAGTAGCCTTATTTATTGTAGCCAGATGCTGGAAAAAAACCAGATGTTCCAGAACAGAAGACCTTACAATAGAATAAATAAAAACAATTTAGAAATTTCTGAAAGAATCCTAATCATCTGTAGAAATTAGGGAAATGTAAACTAAAACAACTTTCACACTTCATTTCAATGCATTCAGAATAGTTATGAACTACAAAACAACTGACATCAAATCGTGGTTTTTGTGGAGGAAGCATATACCTGTCCCCAGTTGTTGGGATTGCAAACTGGTGCAGCAAATCTTCAAATCAGTACAGAGAATTCTCAAAACACTGAAAATAGTCCTACCCAATGTCACAGCTATATCACTCCTTGGCATATTCTTAAATGATTGAGCATCCTATTTACAAATAGCTACTTGGCAATGTTTATAAATGCTCTATTCATAATAACCAGGAAATGAAAAGAAGCTATATGTCCTTTGATATTAACTATTTATCATTGATTAGTGAAATGTTGTGCATATGTAAAATGGAATATTATTAAGCTTTAAAAAGAACATAAAAACATGGAATTTATAGGTATTTGGATGGACTTAGAAACAATTATATTGAATGCTGTAACCCAGACTCAGAAAGACATATATCTTGTGTTGTCCCTTACCTAATGTTTCTAGCTCTGTATCATCTGACAAGAGTATAAAACCTGGAGTAACCACAGAAATCAGAAAAGTAGAAAGAGACCATGTGCATGGGGTGGGCAGTGTGGTAAGGGAATAGCAGGCTATTTGTGATACGAAGTAGGAAAAAGTAAAATGAGAAGGAGTTTCCAAATAAGGAGGGAAAGATGTCAATGAAACAGGAGAAACAAATAACACCAAGCATGTTTGCTAAACTCTTATATATTCATATTATTTTTTATTTACGTAAAATTATACTCAATTCATGTTAACATTTTATGTGTCATATATATTATATATTATATATCAGATATAGACACACACACACTCACTCACATACACACACACACACACACACACACACACATCCTTTAAGGATAGTAGAGAGACATTAGAAAAGAACAATGAACTACTGGGCTGATTTTATAGGTCCTTGAATAATAAATACGATTGAAATTTAGTTTTGACAGAGTAATGTTTAATTAAATATAAACACAACAGTGGATTTCATTTCTCTAATCATTCTTAGTTTGCTGAATTTTTATTAAATATAGGTGTTTATGTATTCAGTAATATGAACCTTTATTGTTAAATCTGTTTGATACCTTTTTATACAGATGAAAAGAAAAGAATGTAATGCTGACATTTACAAATACCTGTGTTGCAGTGATAATACATTTTTCTGATAAAACTATAAAACACCCAGAATCAATAGGAAGGAAGTGATTTATGCAATGGAAACAACAGTACTTCAATCACATTCATTCCTCACTTGAGAGGAATTTGAAAGTGTATAACATTGAAATTTACATACTGAACCTTTGTTTTTTTTTTAGTTTGTCAAGTTATGAATAACTAATATGAGTTGAAAACCTTTCTCAAAATGTAATTGTTTCTTTCAAATGATAGATGAAATAAACATTATAATTTTACAACCTCATACATTAATTCAAACAATAATTCTGAATACCCTGATTGCTTTGTTTTTCTTAAGTTAGTAATTTATTGATACTTTCATCTTAAAATTAAATATAACTTAGGAAGATTTCTAATTATTAGAATAAATCTTTTAGATGTTTGTTTTCGAGTATAATATGTACTACAAAATTTATCAGAACTTGGGATATACTGTTTTATAGTATAAATGAAATCACATTAAAAATCTATTAGAGCATTTTCTTTCTCAAAACAATACGTTTTGAAACAGCACAGTGCTGATGCTGTTTTTCTGATCTTAGATGTGCATCAACACTTCTACTCACACAGGATTTCTAGTTATATTCTGTTCGTGAACCATATATATTCTTTCTTCTCTTTACCAATAACAAACTTATTCTCATTTCCAATTCAAGATGTAAGAATTCTTCTTTCAGTTAGTTCCCATTATTGAGTTTCAAGAGACTTGAATAGGTATTACTCTCATTCTCGGTTACTTCGTGGTCTCTTGGGCACGCTAACTGTAGTGCCTCTAAGTGAACAACTCGTTTCTGTCCCAGTTGTCTGTGAACAAATGAGATTAAGAATATTTTTGAAAAGATTGCAAGTTAGAGTGATGCTTGTCCAACCCTCTTGGTAGAACGTATTTGGAGTATGCTTCAAATAAGGTGACTGAAAATAAATCAAATCTACATAGCTGAGCCAACATGAGATGGTGCTGGAGCAGGCTCCTCAGCCACTCTGTCTGCCCTGCTTCTCTGGGGATAATACAAATGCATGGCTGTATTTCACGATCCTACAATTGTAGCTGAGATTTTGCAAGTATGAGTATCTGCAACTGAAAGTAGCTCAGAAAACAACTATAAACAGACAATATACAGAGAACTTCAGGTAGGTTTTATATGAACTGTAGTATTCTGCAAAGCAACATAGGGTAAACGATTTATTTCTTGATACAAATTCAAGAATTTTAAAGTTCCGTAAATGATACAGCAAAATGAAGAGCCTGTGCATACAATAAGGAAATCTGGATGTTTTCACTGTGGTTTGTGACCATGAAGTTTGGCGTGGTTTTCGAAGTAAAATTATTTCAAAAATGTATTACTTATATGTAAGAAGGATATTTACTGTCATCATGATGCAGAAATATTTGCTGGTGTTTCTGAACTAAACAACAATCAGATAGTGAGTCTTGAGAGCCAGTTATTCTTGAGGAAGCCTTACCCTGGGAAGTACATTTGTTGATTCAGAGAAGAAAAATCACCAAATCCATGGTTATTGAACTGTTTTTATTTTCGTTTCCCCATTTTCTCTCTTTCAGAGGGTGAAGCAGAATGTCTATCAGACAGTGTTGTCATTAAAGCTTGAACTATGGCTCCAGGAAGTCACAGGTTTTTATTGCAAATCTGACTTACATCACTATTAACAATCTTCTTTGAGACCAGTTTTTGTCTTTTGCAGTAATCAGTAAAGTTTTTATGCTTGAAAACATATACAAAGTCTGGACCTCACGATTATTTTTTCAGTGTAAGCAAATACAACACTAATGTACGAATCAGCATTGGAATCTCTCAGACATACCTGCAATCTGTCGTAATCATTTGGTTCTTGGTTTCTGCATCTGAATAATAAGAAGTAAATTGAGTGATATCTAAATATTATTCTATCAGTAATTTTTTAGAGTTTAGAACTAATTATAAAGTGAGGTGATATTTTAATTTTATACTAATATTATAATTTGAATATGTTTATCAAAAACTTGAATTATGAGCAATCTAACCTTAAATGTAGGCCCAATAAATCATTTTCCATGAGCTTCTGGAATTCCATTCACAAGTAAGTGTATCAAGTATGTGGAATTTGAAGCTTGTACCTAGTAGTCATGTAGGAGGTCCTGATGCTGTCTTTCTGGTCTTTCTGGGTCTTTAGCAATTTACTCATGTCTTGTCATCTTTCACCTTTAGGTAGTATTGGTTCAAGTAAAAATGAAGCATCTTGACTCCCTCTCCTACTGGGCTCAGTATATTGTGGACAACAGTTCAGTCTCTTGTGGGCCTATAGGACTATAGTATATTTATATTGGAATTGCTTTGTTGAAATTTCTTTCAGTTTCTGAAATCATAACATAAAGGAGGATGTGAGAGTACATGAGAAAATCAGATACATTATTTCATAAATTGATAATTACATTAATATCTTCAAAAATTATACTTAAATCATTACTTTAATAACACAGCAAGAGAAGACATGAATCTTTTGACTTTCATTTAATTATATCAACTTTTACAATTATTGAAATATATATTTTTTAAAATTATATACTAAAAGTACAGATTTTTATGGACTTAAACAAGATAAGCAGTGGACCCCAATGTATGTTGATCAACAAAATACTGAGTAAACAAATGGTCACACTTTAAGTGATTTTTTAGGTTTTGTGTCCTGCTGTTGGAGGTAATTGGATGTTAACAAATGATTAAAATGTGATATCATAGATGTGTACAAGCAAGTGCATTTGTATGTAAAGCGCATGTGTACACATGCTACTCTGAGGAAACTTGAGTCGTTTCTATCTGCAAAAATGAACATAAAGTGGACCTATAAGAAAAGCTCAAATAGGGATAACAAACTTATCACTATCAAATTATAATACAATATCATATTTCTTTGGACTCTGAGATGAATTCCTTCAGTGTTAGATGTTGCAAGGTCCAATATTTTGACGATTACTTATAAATACAGCATAAAAAAGAAGCCAGTATTACATGATATGATCTTATGATGTATCTTATGATATGACATGACTTTTGGAATTTTGTAAAACAGCAGCTTGTTCCTGTAATAGGCATTAGTGTTTCATGTTCCTTTAAAAAGAGTAGTGTTTAAATGTTGAACGAAGGGACATTTCTGAAGCATTCATCAACTGAATGAGTAGATGTATTATTCAATAGGTAAGTATGGAAAGTATATTTATTGTGGTTTCTATGTGAATAAATATTTTATTTTTTGGAGACAAATTTTAAATATTTATTTGTTCAAACAGCTGTGTTAAAAATAATAAAAATAAAATGGTCCTCAGGGGGAAGCTACATTTACTTGGAGATCAGCACAGCAATAGAGTTGGAATACAGGCTAATGTCAGTGGCAGAATTAGGTTAAATGCACAAAAAGAAAAGAAATGAGAATATATTAGAAAGACATATATATTTTTTTTGTTCTAGAGATCGTTTTGCCTCTGTTTGCAGCTCTGATCCTAATAAGATCTGTGATGACTTTATCTCTGAGTAAAACAGTGACGTTGAAGTGTAAGTAACCTCTTTCTTGGAAAAGCCAAAAGTCTATTAGAGCACTGCTGATGTCACAGATATATGGGAAGCTTGATGATCAGAAAAGAAAGCATGCTTGTGCCTTGCAGAAGAACTTTATAAAACATATCATTTCATGGAAAAATCAGCAGTATAATGTTACCTGTTATCACAAAATCATGCATTCCTTCAATTAGAAGGGAGTGAATCAGTCATGATTTGTTTACTATTGAAGCTGCACATCACTCACTCAATCACTAGATTACCAACTGCTAGATGCAAGTACTGAAATTTATAGGAAAGAGTCGAAACTTTAAGAGGTAAAGTCTAATAGCAAGTTCACGGATATTAGATGTGTATCCATAATAAGGATCGTGGTCTCCCAATTTCTCTGAGACCTCCTGGCTATGACATGTATAAGTTTAGTTTTCCTCCCACTACCTCAGCAGCAGCACACTAAGTTTGAGGTATAACTTCACTCTAGACCGCAGGCCAATAGTGTCAATGTTGCACGAACCCAAACAACAGTGAAAACATGAACAGCAATGACAAACAGGTAAGGCTCTTCTTCCTGAAATTGATTATTTATTACAGTAGCAGAAAGTCACACCTACACATAATCCCATAGAGCAATTACACGACTGCTCTCACTGCATTGATAGAATTTTGATTTAGAGAGTGTCTCATTCGAATGCTCAATGTCTTGTTAATTAGGTGTTCCTTATTCATTATTAGCAGAACTTGCTTATATAAGAAATGTAAATTTATTCTATTACCAATAATTAGAAGAAATGAATGTCACTACATGAAAGAATGCACCTTACAGTAAGATAAAGAACTGAGGGTGTTTAGGATAGTAAAACTTTCATAAAATAACTTACAGGTTTTGACTTGAGAGGACCAGAATTAATTATTACAAGATGACCCATGGTATTAGACAAAGAAAACATTCTTAGACAGTATTTTGGGCAATTGTGGTATTAAATTGTTATGCATTAAACACGTTTTTTTAGGTCAATTCCATAAGTAACATGTGGGAATGGGAGTCAGTCAGATTGTTTCTGTAACAATTCATTGTAATCACATTCAAGACCATTGTGTCATTGTAACATTCATTTATTGATACGAATTGAGGATGACAGATAATTGTTCTCTACGTGAGTCATCTCATCTTCATTAAAAAATCATTTTACACCTTAGTTTAGTTAGCCTGATAACCATTAGAGAAATAGAGAGTATGTTTCTTTGGCATATTTTCTCATTTATTTAGGGTATTTTGATGAGCGTATACTCTTTACTAGACAGTGCTTTATTACTGCTGCAGACATGCTTATTTGTTTTTTTTTAATATTTGTACTGTGTAATGGGAGTGAAATCAAGTACAAATCATCAGAGCAGAAAGAAAAATTCTTTGAAGGCATCTCAAGGATTTAGTAGATTCAAAGAAAGACCTTTTAAGACTTTGAGGACAGTTTGAGATATACTCAGTGAACCTTGGAGTTGACACATTCCTGCAGCATAATCTGCTAAGGACATGGTTTCCAGGTAACAATACTATCTAAGAAGTTTCTGGATGATATAAGAGATGGAGGACTAGGATCAGCACTAAAATGTTAAGGGTTTAACTTTAAGGTTACATCCGAGACTTATTTGACCATTTCAGCATTGTCACTAGCATCTACTATAAAAATCTCACCACTGTGATAGTCTTATTCACAATTACAAATGGTAATAAATAAGGCTATGGTGGACTAGATTCTATACAACACAAATTAAAGTAAACATGTTGTTTTGTCCCATGTTTGCTAACGACTGCAATAAACTATATATATACATATATATATATATATATTACATACATATTACATATATGTATATATGGTAAACATATAATAATCTTGCAAAAGTGAAGAGCTATAACTATGCTTATTAGATGTGTGATTCAAATATGAAATATAATTTTAATTATATTTCTTCAAATTAATTCTTAAATACACTTCCATTTACCAAAGTCAAACTTACTCATTTTTTATGTACATTTTAAATTTTTGTAGCTTATGAGACTATAAAAACAATTAAATAAATAGATGATTTCATTTTTTTTACATTCAAGAAGCTCAAATAACTTAAACATAAGAGTTGTTCATAATATTTTTTCAGATAAATATTTCATTATTCAAGGAATTATGGTAGAAGATAAGAATTAAATAACTCAGTAGCTTTACATATTCCCTGACAGTGAATAGATTCATTAATCTCCTTTCTTCTTAAGATCTATAATCAGTAAGTCCTATTGTAGGTATCCTCACACTGGCTGAACTACCTAGAAGTTTCAAACAGCCTAATGACCTGGTCAAAGGAGACAGAGACAAGCCAGTCTAGCTGGAAGCAGCAGACAAGCAACTGATCTGCCTGAGAAAGGAAAATGCCCCATGGTTCTCTGTTTTGGATAAGTGTTGCTTAAGGCCCAGCTATAGATTTTATAATCACATCGGGCTGTTGGAAAATAGATAAAATGTTTAGGAGGTAAGGTCTTCCAGGACCTGCTGGAAGTCCTGATTGTAAGACTTTGAAGGGATTGGTGAGCCTTTGTGTCTTTTTGTTACTCCCTTCTTTCTAGATTATGAATAACATACTTCTTCGCCATGTACTCCCAGAAATTGCCTTCCAACATGATCATCATAGGGCCACAGCAACAGTCAGCAATCTTGGGTTGGAAGGTCACTAGTAAGAAGCCAAATAAATCTGCTCTCTAGTTAATTTTTTGTCATTTTGCTCATGTGACAGAAATAGCATTCATGGCTAAGAAAAGGATGCCATTCTTAAAGAAATGTTCAATGTCATTAATAATCAGGGAAATGCAGATCAAATGGACCCTGAGATTCTACATTATACCAATCAGACTTGCTAAGATTAAAAATTCAGGCAACAGCATATGTTGACAAGAATGTGAAGAGGAACAAGATTCCATTGCATGTGAGCTTGCAAACTGGTGCAACCTCTTTGGAAATCAGTCTGTCAATTCCTCAGAAAACTGGAAATAGTTTTACCTAATGAACTAGCTAAACAACTTGGACATGTACTCAAAAGATGCTCCAACATATCACAAGGACACATGCTCCGCTATGTTCACAGTAGTGGAAACCACCCATCTGTCAATGGAAGAATGGATACAAAAATCAGGATACATTTACACAAGGGAAAAATACATAGCTAATACAAATTAAGACATCTTGAATTTTTCCGGCAAAAGAATGGAAAATACCCTTCTGGTGAGGTAAAACAAAACCAAAGTAACATAAATGGTAAGTACTTATTGGTAAATATATGTTAGGCAAAGATGTTCAGAATACCCATGATACAACCTAGAGACCATATGAAGCTTAATAGGAAGGAAGACCTAAGTGTGAATACTTCAATCCCTCTTAGAAAGGGGAACAAAATAATCACATGAGGCAGAGGTAGGGAGTAATGTTGGCAAAAGAGGATTGATGGGGGTGCAGGACCACCTATGGGAGGGAACAAGAGAGACGTACAGAGGGCCATGAGAATGAATAGAATTATTCGACAATGTCAGGTGGGAATGGAGGAAAACACTAGAAAGTCCCAGACACCAGGGATGTGGGATGATCCCAGGACCCAGTGGGGATGACATTAGCTAAAATGACCAACAGTGGAGAGAGGGAACCTGAAGGGACCACCTCCAGTATATAAACATGACCTCCACTTGAGGGATTTGGCCACCCACCGAATTCAAAAATTTTATCCCAGAATTGTTCTTGTCTAAAGGAAATTCAGAAACAAAAAGAAAAAAAAATGGAGCAGAGATGAAGAAAAGGCTATACAGAGACTGCCCCAACTTGGGATCAATCTCAGTTGGGGCTGGGGATTACCAAGACCTGAAACATTTTTTTTCATTTCAAGAACTTTTTCTTGGTTATTGTATTATTTACATTTCAAATGTTATCCCCTTTCCTGATTTCCCCTCTGGAAACTCCCTATCCTATCTTCCCTCTCCCTGCTTCTATGAGGGAGCTCCACTGTCCTCTCACCCAATCTCACCTCCCTGCCCTGGCTTTCCCTACACTGGATATTGAGCCTTCCCAGGACCAAGCGCCTCTCCTCCCATTGATGTCCTACAAGGCCAACCTCTGCTACATAAGTGATTGGAGCCATGGGTCCCTTCAAGTGTACTCTTTGATTAATGGTTTAGTCCCTGGTAGCTCTACGGGTTCTGGCTGGTTGTTATTACTGATGCTGTGATATGCTTACAGACAGGAAGATGGCTTGACTGTCTTCTAAGAGGCTCTGTGAGCACTTGACTGAAACAGATTGCAGATACTTAAGCCAACCATTGGAATGAGCCTAGGGACTGTCTAAACTGAAGGGTATTGCAATCCCATAGGAAGAACAGCAGTATCAACTAGTTAGACCCCTTAGAGCTACCAGGGACTAAGCCACCAACCAAAGAGCATACATGGGCTGGTGCTTGAAACCATCCCCCCACATATGTAACAGAGGACTGCCTTGTCTGGCCTCAGTGGGAGGGGATGTGCTTGGCCTTATGGAGGCTTGATGCCCCAGAGAAGAGGAATAACAGAGCAGTGAGGTGGTAGTGGGTGTGTGGGTGGAGGAGCACCCACTTAGAGAAGAAAGGTAGAGATTAAGGTCGGGGGCTCATGGATGGGGGATCAGGAAAGGGGACAACATTTGAAATATAAGTAAGAAAATAATTATTTTTTTAAGTGTGCTGTTAGGGGAAGCTAGGCAGAGCTTGATGTCATGAGCACTACCACTGTAGCACTTCTCCAATTCCCAATCTACCTCAAAATGTACAGCCAAAGACATCCTCTGCAAGAGGTTATTCACATTTATCTGAAACAAAATTAATGAATGTTCTAATGCTAAAAATGCCACCTTAGGCTAGTGAGAAGGATGAGATAGTAAAGTCATCTTCTGCCAAGGCTTATGTCCTGAGTTTAATCCCTGCAAAAATGATGGAAAGAAAGTATTGATTTTGTCCTCTGATTTTAACAGATGTTCTGTGGCGTGCATGTGCATGCAAGGGCACACAGGGAACACACACACACACACACACACACACACACACACACACACAGAATGAGAGGGGGAGGGGGATTGAGAAAGAATGAATAATACAAGAAGTAATACAAATTAATAGAGGAAACAATAAAAATGTTTCAGTTTTGAGAAACTTATATTACTTCTGCAAATAATTTTGAAAGGTTTGCATTTGTATCTTTGAGATACAAATTAAGAATATGTCTTTAAATAATGCAACATCTTCAAGTCAAGTGCTATAGAAATATCTCCCTCACTAGCAGAGGGTGGCAACTGCATCTTTTATGTAAATGGGTTAAAATAGAATATTATAGAAGCAAATTATTAAGAATTCCATTTTATACAATTGTGTATATAAATGTCAACAATGGTATACCTGTACTTTGCCTGATTCTATTCTGATAAAAACAGAAAATAATTTTGAAGTAAAATCAGGGAGGGCTAGGTGGAAGTGGAAACATTCATTTTCCCATTTCCTCTTGTCTGCCATGAGGGTTGTCAAATTGGGCATGTGTACAGCATAGAAAGCAGAGCAACTGGGCCTTTGTCTACCAGGATAGTTTCTCTAGAGCAAACATAATAGGCTCAGACACCCTTTTATGTCAAGACACTGCATTTAGTTGCTGTGTAGCAGACAGACTACCTTTTTCTCATAAAGTATTTTGGATTATTATGAAACTCTCTCACAATTTAGGATGTCCAGGTGTCTTCTGTAATATACTCTAGTGTTCTGTTGTACTTTCAAAAAGATCACCTGGGGCAATTAGCATTGTCTTGAAGAGAGACAATGTACATCTCATCGCAAGTCCCAGTTGGTATGGAGGTCAGTATGGAATAAATATATCTCATGTTGTGTAATTAATATTCTGATGTATGAAGGAAAAACTGTAACAGATAATTTGCAATTTCTCAATACCCTCTTTGAAATGCTGTTCTATTCCTGAGGAACATTTGTAGAAAGGGCAATGAAGAAATGTTGCTACATTTCAAGCAAATATAATTCTTACTAAGAAGGAATAAATAGTCTTGCATGTTTATTGTTAGAAAAAAATTTTTCCTCTTGATTGGTCTTTGCAAAAAGTCACAGGATCACATTTTAGACACCTTACAGATTTTATCCATTAAGAAACCTCAGAAAAAAATAAGTTTTGTTTCTTTTTTAAAAAACTTCCCTTCAAAAGCAAAATTCTGAATTGGTACTTTGAATAATTAGCATAAATTGTCATATGGCAATTATAAACACAGTATAATGATTCCTGTGTAATGACATTCTTATAGAGGCCTGTTGCTAATGTCACATGCTGTCCTGTCTTTGGTCTTGGAAGATTGGCAGCTCCCTCTACTGTTTCTCTGGTTATAGTGCGGGGGGTTGGGGAGGACCTAGCCTCACCCTTTGTACAATTTCCTTTTCTGTAATGCTGGACTTTCACAGCTTGTCAATTAATGGCCTTCAAGATGGCAAGCTTTCAAACACAAGCTGACTTTCAGCAGTTGGATGGCACCTTTAGGACACCTGCTTCGACAAGCCATCTACGGCAAAAGAAAGTTTGATGCTGCTATTAAAGCAGAGCTTGTGAATCACACCCTTTCTCTGGAGCTTTCTATTTCTGTATATATCCGTCTGGTCTGTTTACAACAGATGCAGGCTCTAAAAAGCAGTCCTCCTTGGCGACAAAAATATGAGTCTTCATAATCTTATTTCTTTTATATTTTTGCAGAAACATTTATTTTTTTGTGGAGCTCGGATTGGTGGATAGCTTGCTCTTCTTGACCTCATCCCCATAATATGTGCACACCAACATTTTTTTTTCCATCTGCGTCTCACAGGATTCATTTCTCATATTACAGTTTCTAATTATAAATCCTTTTTTGTGACGATAAAGGAAAAGGAGAAACAGATTCTATTCTTCCTTCAAATAGAATTTTCCAGAAACCAGTCTGCATTTGTAATGAAATGTCTTATACTACGAGGGTCGCCTAAATAACCACAATAAAAGTAACCATTATGCTTCAGTGTCTCAGCTATTTCAGCTTAAGTGACAAGGGAAGAAATAAACCAGTTCATCTGCTAAAACATGTTGAACTATAACTACTTTCTACTTTCCCTGAAAGGAATTTTAAAAAGAGCATAGATGATGCCACTAAATTTAATTTTTTCTAATTAATTTAATTAATCTAAAACATAAGACAGTAGGAAATAAAACTTGACTCTCTTATCTTGTGTGTTCTTGATTACATTGCTAATTGATTAAAATTGGCAATGTCCTTTCGACATATAGGCTCTGTCCTTTTAATGTTGTTGGGGTGCATTGGGTTTCATTTTCATTATCTTTTTCCAGGCAAATTTCTCAGTGTAGTATAAGCTAATTGCAAATTCTCAGACCTCCACTGCCTAAAGTGTAAGCATACAGCATTAGGATTTACCTGATGCTGATTAACTAAACTCAACCCATCATAGTTATTATCACATTTCAAATACACTACTCCAATATCCCTTTTTTGCATAAAACTTATTTCATATATGAAAACTAACAACAGAAAAGATAAAAAATGAAATGTGACCCTGGTTTAGTGCATATAAATAATTGCTCTAGATATAATCACAAAACTATTGTTCATGTCATAAAGAAAATATATTTTTTCTCAGGGAAATGAGATGTTATGTAGAGATGATCCACTGACAAATATGTAGAGAATGTCACTTATTTCCTCTATTCTTATTAAGGGACTGTGTGAAAGTGCTAGGATAAACTGATATAATACTCCACTATATTTGAAGTATAAAATAATTTTGTTAGGATTGTGACATATTGATAAACAAGTTGGTATGACAAGAGTTATATAAGAATATACTTACAATATTTAAAAGAATTGAAAGAGATAACATTTAGGTAAATAAAAAGTTCAGTTTCTGTACCAGCATATCCTAGGAAAATGTCTACTTCTACATTACCGTAAAATAATTCTGCTAATTAAGGGAAAGAAAATGCCAATATTATGCATAAGCAGATAATAAATTTCATATACAGTTGGTCTTTGAAAGTTGAGTTATTTTTCTGTTAGAAATGTTTCATAGGGCAGAGAGTGACTATTCCATGCCTTTGATTTTATCGTAAGAAGACAGAGGCAGGCACATCTGTAAAAGTCCAAGGCAAGCCTAGTCTATATACTGAGTTCCAGTTAAGATAGAAGTGCATAATGAGATTCTCTTTCAAAATAAAAGGAAAGCAACAAACAGACAATCAGAACTGACTCATAAGTTATGGATCCTGAGCTTGAACAATAAAATAAGGAGCAACATTTTGATATTTTACCATCTATTATTTGGTCTATTGACTGCTTTTCATTCATTAAAACTTATTAGGATAAAATATTTCTTGGTGAGTTCTAAAACACAAATGTGAAATAAATAAATAAATATAATTATATTGATTAATAACACTTAAAATATCTTAATTAGAATTTAAAGACATTTCATTTACTTCTTAGTGAAAGTGTAAGAGGATTATTTTGTGAATCCATTTATTGATGTGCTCTTTTAAATATGAGAAGAAACATTTTTGAAACTGTACTTGAAGCTTGTCTCCTAACATATATTGCCGGTCTCTGTCCACCTTTCTTTAACAGTATTCACTAAAGCGCAAAGCCACATAGTACAGAAGCTGCAGGGCTGAGAGGCATGTAATGATTGCTCATCCTGTATCAAGCACATGGCTTGCAAGGGTAAGAACTAATAAACCCACCTTTCAACGGTGAATTCATAATATTAAAGCTCAGGCATGATAGATATGAAATTGTACTTCCTTCCTAAATTCTGACTCTTTTACCAGACAGCATAGTCCTCAGAAACTGCTGAAACAGCTGCTCTTTAAGCAAGCATACCTAATATTTTACTTAAAATAAAATTTAAGTCTGAGATTTCATTGATTTAGGTAATGATCTTAAAACTTCTCACATCTATTGTTTTTGAAAAATAGATGCTTACATGACTTTTTTATAAATCTTTGCAAAAAATCTTTACAGCACACTACCTCATTATAGAATTAGTACTTACTCATTTGCAGAGAGATTTTGCTTTGGCATCACTCAATATGAAAAATAAATAGAATATTTATTACTAAACATTGTAGAGGAATTTGAAACATGTCAATAATTTGTAGATGTTCAGATATTCCTGGTTATTAATATGGATAGGATGGACTTTATCAATAGTAGCTTTTCTTTTGCACATGCTTCAAATGTAATTAGTTGACTTTTCTAAAAAGCCATGAAAAAATTTTGTGCTGGCAAAAATATTATTTTCATGAGACATTATCTTTTTTACACAAAAGCATTGTCATGTGATCTAAACACTCCTACACTCTTAGAGATGACCTTTTTCTCTACATTTCCATCGGTTATTGCTACCAATTCTGCTTCACAGAAGACATTATACAGAAGGCCTTGGACGCTAGTATTTTTCTGTCTGTGCTGTGGGCTCTTTGTAGAAGCAACTCCTGATTCAATTAAAATGACACGTTATAGTCTAAGGAAAGTGATCACAAGCAGTGTCAAAGCTGTCTATTTCTCCCTACATTCCTGTCTCTCAATTTCCTGTGATAAGTCAGTGGAAGTTGACTGTATATCAACATAAGGCATGTTGGTTTTTCATTTATGAATCTTAGTTCCTCAGATTCTGAACTGTCGATCTTGTGTGAAAGTGTGATCACAGGCATTTATACATTTCACATCACGACATAAATGTCTCAAAGAATTTAAAATCACATTCTTCCAAATCAAAATGACACCTTTATGTTATTAGAATAAAAACACACTGCCGCAGCTGATGATATTCTTAGCAAGAAAACAATGATAATGATCACAGACTAACAGGAGTCAAACATACACTTAACTGAATTGCATCTCATAAATTTTAAAATGTTTAATAGAGCCGTTGAGGATAAACACAGCCATCCAAATAAAATGAATATAAGACCAAATAAGTGACTCATTTCTAGGTAAGAGTAAAACCAACTGAATTATGGAAAGCCTCTGAATGTTTTAAATATTTAATTGAGAATATAGGTCTAAGTAAGAGGTATAAAAATTTAAATATAATTTGACTGAATCATCTCTATGTATTTAAAATGGATAATAACTGACATGTTTTCTTCCTGTTATGATGTATTTCTACAATTATTCTGTCATTTACCAACATCAGGCTTATTATTATCATTATTTATGTTGGTTTAGAAGATAATTTCATTTATATTCTGTTTGCCTGTCTGCCGCTCTCTCTCCCCCTCTCTCTCCCCCTCCCCCTCTCCCTCTCCCTCTCCCTTTCCCTCCCTCCCTCCCTCCCTCCTTCCTCTCTCCCTCTCTCTTTTATAGGGTATTTCTTATTTACATTTCAGATGTTATTGCCTTTCAAGGTTTCCTGTCCATAAGCCCCCTATCCTCTTCCACTCCCCTTCTATAAGGGTGTTTCCTTCTCCACCCACCCCCTTTATCCCCTCTCCCGACAATCCCCTATACTGGGGGTCCAACCTTTGCAGGACCAAGGGTTCCTCCTTCCATTGGTGCCCAGCAAGGTCATCCTTTGCTACATATGCAGTTGGAGTCATGCGTCAGTCCATGTATATAGTCTTGGGGTAGTGGTTTTGTCCCTGGAAATAGAGATCTATATCCAATTCCTGTCAGTATGCACTTTTTAGCCTCATCCATCTTATCTAGTTTTGGTGGCTGTACATATATATGGGCCACAGGTGGGGCAGGCTCTGAATGCTGTTCCTTCAGACTCTGCTCTAAACTTTGCCTCCATATCCCCTCCTATGGATATATTTGCTCCCCTTTTAAGAAGGAGTGAAGCATCTGCATTTTGGTCGTCCTTGTTCTTGAGTTTCATGTGGTCCATGGATTGCATCTTGGGGTAATTTTAAGTGGTGAATCACTATAATTACAGAATTTTTCGCATGCACACCAGTTCCCAAATAATGACTCAGACACTTATTATTTATTTGAAAAATACCTAACTCATAAGCTAAATTTGTTCCCACCAGCTCATAACTTATTTAACCAATTCATACTATTCTATATGTGCCACAGCTACAGTTAGCTGTCTCTCACCAGTTTCATATGTCCAACCTTCTCCGAGTTTCAGTGGCGAATCCCCAACACCTCACTCTTTCCTGGAGTTCCTATTTCTCTTGAAACTTCCACCTTCTGTTTCCTGTCATTTCTCAGTGCCATTTGTTTTTTATATTATCCAATTATAGAGTGCCTTGGTCAGGCAATGAAGGGCAAAGACACCCCTCCACACAGTGAATATAAACATTATCCCTATAAATCCCATTTTTGATTAAGGTAAATATTTTTATAAAGGTCTTTTAATATTGGCTTGTCTTTATTATATAAATTTAAAACATTTTGTTTTTACTTATGTTTGCTTCAAGATATCTTTAAATTTCTCTTTTTTCCTTTATTTTAGTCCATTGTTTCTTCGAATGAGTATGCTTAATGTTGACTTATTAATATCTCTGAAATTTTGTTATATTTTCATCAAAAACATACATGAATAATTTCAATCTATAACTTTGTAAAGATTTTCTTTGGCTTTAACACGTGATCTATTGATTGTAGAGATTGCTCTGTGTGCACTGGAGCACACACTTTGTTTCTCTAGGATGGAAGCAGTCTAAAACAAGAATCTCCATTTTCCTAAATTATTATATTCAGTGCCTCAATACTAACTTCTGTCTGATTTGTATGTCATTGAAAGTGCTTTGTTTGAGTCTTCCACTTTCAGAATACTTCAATCTCTCACCTTTGGGCTCATTACCTTTTCCTTATGAATTAATTGTCCCACCGTTGTATGTTTACATTGCTGCAAATTTTAAATCTGAAGTTCATTGGCCCCATTTCTTTTATCGTACATTTTTCCTCCTTTCATAGCTTTTTATTGTGAGTTTACTTTGGTTTAATTGTCATTGGAACTCTCCCATTTTGGCTTCTATCTACTGGAAACATTATTACTCCCTTCACTTCTATAGTCTGAAATAATAAAAAAGCACCCATGCTACCTCTGGCAGGGCAACAGTGGGCAGGCTGGCTTGGCCTGTTCTCAGTCTGGCAGACTCTCTGACCCCGAGCTCTGAAATCTCTCCTCCTGGCTTGCCAAGTTCCCATGGTGGGTTGCTGTCACACTAGCCCCATGCTTCCAAATTCCTGTGGCTGGCTGGGGTGCCCCATGTATCTTTTTCTATCACCTTGTGAAGGAAAATTCCTCATAATATTGATTTAGAATCAACAGGTAACTATCAGAACTAGCACCCTGATTTTGTAAGCTCTTCTAAATATAGCTACTCTGGTGACAAATCTTGATGGATCGCCATCTAAACTGGGGTCCTTTTGTTAGCTATATTTTGTCCTCTATGGTCTCCCCATTCAAAAGCAAGTAACCGTTTTCATCCTCTTCTCTTTCTCTCTGACAGAAAGTCCTGCCTACTCTTCACCCTGTGATTGATTCCTAGAAATCTTCATTCTGTAAGGGAAGGTTCTCATGACTTCACAGGTGATTCACTCCTAGTTCCAGGCAGCCTCTCTTGGGAAAGCAGAATTAGAATCAAAATACAAACAGCACCAGGACTGTAGACAGCACACTTCAAGTGTAGTAATGCCTTGAAAAGAGAGTTATTTCCATATACAGGGGCTATTACTGGTTTTGGTGCTTTGAAAAGTTTTATTCATTTATTAATTTTAGTGTCAATCTTAATGAGTTATTTGATCCATGTGTAGTCAGGATGGTTGTTGTTGCTTACTGACAAAACTATATTTTTCATTTTCCCCCAGTTCTGGTTTAAGTTTCTTTGAATGTGATATACTAAATTGTAAATATACCTAAATTGTAGATCTGTCTTCTGCTGAAAGGCAAGAGCTCAAATGAAAATCTTGCATAAGTGGCATTTTTATTTTTCTTTTTTATTGTATTTCATTTGTACTGTGATTTTCTTTATGTTCTTAATTTAATATACTGAATAATTAATTTCAATATTTGTCTTAAATATATTCTAAAGATTTTTGATTTTTGATAACCATAAAATTTTCCAATATGAACTTTATTTTTTGAAACAAAATTTTTATGATATTGAAATAACTGATGGCAACAATATACAGTATATATACAATTGATTAATATTACCAAAACTATAATAGTGCAATGTTGACATCTGTACGACTTGGATTTGGTTAAAAACAAAATAAAGCATAAAAGCAAACAAAAACTGCCACTATTTTGTCTAACTGAAAAATACCTTTGTCATTACTTTTGTCACTACTGTATGTGATACCTTACAAAGAACTACAGTTTGTGAGTGTTCCATAGCCTCAGTAACAGTGTCAGGCTTTGGGGCCACCACTTGGTCTGGATCTCACTTTGGGCCTGTCACTTGACCTCCTTTTCCTCAGGCTCTTCTCCATTTTTCTCCCTGCAGTTCTTTCAGGCAGGAACAATTATGGGTCAGAGTTTTTGGCTGGGAGATGAAAGGCCTATCATGACTGCCTTCCAAAAAACCAAACAAGCAGGTGAAAGAGTCAAATGTAGATGTTTACACCCAACCAATGAGCAGAAGCTGCTGACCCCTGTGGTTGAATTAGGGAAAAGCTGGAAGAAGCTGAGGAGGAGGGCAACCCTGTAGGACCAGCAGTCTCAATTAACCTGGACTTCCAAAATCTCTCAGATGCTGGATCACTAACCTGGCAGCGTATACCAAGTAATATGAGTCCCCTAAAACACAAACAGCAGAGGACTGTGGGGTCTGGGTTAACTCAGAGAAGATGTACCTAACCCTTAAGATAAGTCTTTTGGGGTAGGGGCTTGAGGGTGGAGACATCCTCATGGAGATGGGGGGGTGGAGAATTTATGGGATGTGGAATAATCAGAGGGTGAACTCTGGGAGTGGGATAAAATATGGAGTGTAAAAAATAAACTAAATAAAATAAAAATAAAAAAGTACTACAGTTTAGAAGTTCTTTAAAATATAAGATTTTCTTTGAAATAAATTATTGCACTATTTCAAATCAATAGTTTGTCTTATTTTATAACATTTAAAATTAAAATATAAACACATTTCTTTCCATACATTCCCTTCCCTTCCTCCAATTTCCTTCATGCCTATCCACCTCACGCCTGCCCTCCTCTCTAACTGAGCATGTGCATGAATATTTATGGGCGTGTACAAACTTCTGAATCTGTTCACAGTTGCAAACAATCAGGTCTGACCACATTATATCAGCTATACACTCAATGTGTTTTCCCAGAGTATAGACTATCCATCCAGCTCTCACCACACCTTAGTTGCCTGTAGTTTTTGTCCTTTAGTGGGTCCCCTTGAGAGTCTCCTATCCGCATTAACATTTCTATTGGTGTTGTCCTTCTTCAGAGCTTGTTTAGGCAGACATGTTGTTGAAGTATAATGTGAGGGAACTTAGTTGTTATTTCTAGGAGACAACTCTATATTCTATATTCTATAGCAATATTCTATATTCTAATATTCTGCATATTACAGTCTTTATGCTACCTTTTCTGTAATACTCCCTGAACCTAGCTAGTGGAGTTGCGTTGTAGACAATATGTAACATTAAGGACTTTTCTTCATTTTTGACCAGTTGTGAATTTCTATAATTCTATCTCTTGCAATGAGAGGCTTTGCTGATGGGAAATGAGAGTTAGCCTTATTCTAGGGTACAACCCATTTACAATATGGACAGGAATTGTGGTCGAAGAAAATTGAAATAGTAGCTTCCACTCTAAAAGCAATGGTTGACTCTAGTATCCCAGTTTGTTGGCTAGCTTTCCAGAACCAGGCATAATTTCCTTCCTGTTGAGAAAGCCTTACATCCAAAATAGAATAAGGTAGAAAAATTATTACATATTGATTCATTTAGTGCTTTGTTTGACACACTGCTTACATTACCTATTCACCCAGTATCATTTCACTTGCTACCTCTGGCAAAATAACTGAACCAATATGTTCTTGCCCAGCAGAACATCTGACTGCCATGTAGGCTTCTGTAACTCTTGCTTGCCCTTTCCACTTTGTGCTTTTAGAGTATAAAATAAGAATACAAAGGCAGATGCTGAATTGAAGCTTTCCAGGAGCGATCCTGGCTTTAGTCATTGAGTGACATCTCTTCTACTTTAACTAGTATCAGCGTGCTTATTTCAGAAGGGTTCCCACATCAAATGTAATTATATAAATGTTGATTACTGCCAAGTACTTCTCTTGTATGTCTCAAAAATATCTTAACTAAGTTGTTACTTAAAATGAACTTTTGTTCCAGTAGTTCACAGATGATGTAGATTTTGGTGTAGGCCAACACAAAAGCACAAATTTGGGCCTGGGTATTAGCTGAGTTGGTCACCTTATGTATCCTCTTGTATCTGCTCCCCAAGTACAACTACTTCAGCATTGCTTTTTGCTAAGCTACCTAATGTCTCTATTACCTGTAATCATCCCTCCTGACCCATATCCTGATCCACTGTGTTGCCCTACTGAGGCAGGACTCACTCTCCCAAGTACTGCAGCCAACAAGAGGATAGACCAGCTCTTATTTCCCTCTCTCACCGTCTCTTGACCGGCTTCCTTGTACATTTTCCATCAGGACCAGCTGTATTATGTTGACTTGGAGAGATGCAGGGCCCACTTTTCCCAGATCTACAACTCACTATGCAGGGAAAACACTCCTTCTTTCATGAACTTTAGGCCAGCTCTTCAGACTATTACCAGTGGCAAGGAGAGAGAGTGCAGGAGGCCACCATCCCTGTGCCAACTCTACCTCACAGCAGATGAGTAACTGTGCAAGCTCTCCCTCTATTATGCCATTTCAAGAAACTCATCTGAACATTCTCCACCAGGGCCAGCTCTACTGTGCTGCCCAGGTGAGGCGCAGGTCCTGCTTTATCAACTGTAGTAGCTGCTAGACACAGGGCCAGCTCATTTATTTTCATCAACCTGGGACTTGGTGCATCATCATGAACTACGGGAGCTTGTGGAAGCTACAGGAAAACTGGTCCTGTTAAACCAAAGCTGCATTATTCCCATGATACCAGGTAACAACAGGATTAGTTTTCTGAGTTGTGGTGGGGATCCACTATTTATAATGTCACAGAAGCCTAGGACCTTGAGTCAGACCAATGTCTCACTGCAAAGAACATTTTGAAAGTGAAAGTGTGTGGACAGAGTGGTGTATACTGTGGCACACACAGTGACACGACATCTTCCAGGACAAGATGATTTCTATGCCTTCTTTTGTTTGGTTTAGTGTGCGTGTGTTTGTGTGTGTGTGTGTGTGTGTGTGTGTGTGTGTGTGTGTGTGTTTAATTTTCTTTTTGAGGGGGAAGTTGCAAGGTTGGAGAGCAGAAAAGAGTAGGATTGGGGTGCAGGATATGAAATGACCAAGGATCAATAAAAATAGTTTAAAATATGCCTTTGATATTTTGCTACGGATAAATTTAAGTTAGACGTCACATGATAGTTCTATGTATTTTTCATATTGCTTGAGTTTTGTGCTTTTATCACACACACATTATTATTTAAAGAATTTTTTTGTTGTTTCAGTTTTCAGGGTTAAAGAACTGCTTGGTAGTACACTGCCCTGCTACTCATGGGAACTGAATACTGGATTTGCTAAGAGCTGCCAGTGCATGACTGGACATTGAATCCCTACACACATTGGAGCAGATGTGCGCTTTGGTCTTCATGTGGATACCCTAAGAGTTGGAGCAGGAAGATGTCTCTGACTCTCTTGACTGCCTTTGAATCCCTTTCTTCTAGTCATAATGCCTTGCTGACCTCAGTGAGAGAGGCTGCATTTAGCCCTGCTGCGTCTTTGTTTTCCTACCCATGTGAGACCTAACCTTCTCTGAGAAAAGGGGAGGAGGGAATGGGAGAAGGGAGTTGTGAAGGAGGGAATGAGAGGAGAGAAGGAGAGAGCTTTGATTAGGATATAAATGAATAAATAAATAAATTCAAACAATTACTACATTGAGCTCCTTGTTATCTCTTGTAGGAGATGACCAATGTTGATAAACTCTCAATTCCACTTCACTTGGAAAAGCTTTTGCTTCTCCCTTATTTATGAAAGACAGCCTTTGAGACTGAAATATATTTGGTTGATTTCAGTAATTAAAATGAATTGTCTCACTCTCTCCTGATTGCTAGGTTTCATTACAGAATCCTGCTGATAGGTGTCTTTTAACCTGTTTGGAAAGCATTTTTAATCCTTTTTGCTTTCAGGGTTTATTTGTTTTTAATTACTGCTGGTTTGGTTATCGTGTATACAGAAGAATCCTATTCTTGGTTTATTAGATTTGAGACCTCTTTACTTTCTGTCCTGATTGTTAGCGAGCTGTTTTGTTCATTAGGATTAAGAAAGATTTAATCCATACTTCTGTAAGTATGCTTTCTGGTTCCATTCAAGCAATTTATTTCATGTCTTGAATTCATATGTCAGATTCATGATTGTTTATGTGTCTTGAATCCTTTATTAGTCCTCAGAGATTCTCACTACTTTTCTTAATTATTTCAACTATTCCATGGTGCCTTTGACTAGATAATTTTGTATTTTTTATATTTATGCACATTGACTTTCATTTTTCAAAGCCTTAAAGCTAAAGGGTTTTTTTCTGATTTGTAATTATTATTGTATCTGTCTACAACTTATGTTAATATCATTTATTTTATAATTATTTTCTCATACATTATATTCTATTGCAGTTTTTCCTCCCTCCACTCCTTGTACTCTCCCCCACGTCCCCCATATATACCTCATCTTCCTCTGTCCTAGATACACTCCTCTTTCATTTCTCTTCAGGAAAGGTTAAGCCTCTCAGACATATCAATCAAATAGTATACATGCTGTAACAACTAGACTAGGCACAAACCTTCATTTCAAAGTTGTACAGGGCAGCTGAGTATGAGGAACAGTGTAACAGGAGTTGGCAAACAAATCAGAGACATGGCCCACTTTCACTGTAGGAGGCTCATAAGAACAGTAAACTACACCATTGTAGCATATATGCAGAAAACCTAGCTCAGACCCATATAGGTTCTATGCTTGTCTCTTCAGTATATCTGAGACCCTATAAACCCTGCTTGTTTGACTCTGTGGGCCATGTTTTTTGGTATCATTGACCCCTCAGGCTCTTACAATCATTACTCTTTGTTTCATGGGGTTCCTCAAACTCTGTCTAATGTTTGCCCCTGGGCTCTGCTTCTATTCTCATCATTCGATGGATGAAGACACTTTGATGATTACTGGGCTAGGTTCTGATATATAACTATAGCAAACTGATTCTTCATGATGTTTTATACTTTTTACATAAATTTATGTGTTTTGAGACTTTTCTCCATGTATCATGCACTGTGCTCTATCTCACTATAGAATCCAAGCTGCCCTTTAACTAATGACTATTAGTGCCTCAATTTTCATAGTGCTGGAATGGCAGGCACATATCGATGTACTTGTTTCAGATTGATAGTTTTGGTTGTTCTTATTGTGTTTATTTTCCAAATTTTAGCTTTAGTAGAGAAATTCTTACAATTTACTATTCACAAATATTCTCTTAACTTTTAATTCCCTGCGTCTCCTCCTCTGTATACAGTAGTGGGAACTTGGCTAGTTTACTGTTTACTGCCTGATGGACTTCTTGCAGTCATTTTATCTTGTGATGTTTCTAACACTAGCTGTGTTTCTAACACAGCTCTCCAGTTTTGATGGGTGTCCGTTAGCAGAAATGGTCTTCCCTATACATGGAAATTACCAATGTGATCTTTCTCTGAACTATGCCAGCTCCCCAGTCCTTAAGACTGCTGTTAAAATAACTTAGACAAGACATGTGGTGTATAATGTAGGAAATAGGTTTTCTAGAGTAAATGAAAGCATACTTTCAAGAAGGAAGAGTGAAAAATGGTTAAAAAGATCATTGTTTAAGGCACATTCTCAAGAAGTGACACTAGACAGTAACAATGGAAATCATTGTGTAGGATGATGTCATTATGCAATTAGGAAGGTACAGGATAAGGCAAAGCCTATCATTGGATGAGAAAAAGGGTAGGCGGGTTGGGGGAGGGGGAGTCTAGGAAGGAGAGAGGAGGAGGAGCAGTTGGAAAAAAATCAAGATGGAGCAATGATGAAGCAGGATGATCCAGGTGGACTAGGTCAATTTTATCTTGTCTAAGTGGGCAGTTTATATCTTTATTAAATGGCAGTCAATTTATTGTGTGGATGTATTGTGAGCTAAAAATTTAATATATAAATCCGATTGATAAATTACAAGTTTCTAGAACTTTGATTTTACCAGGCTACAGGAGATGTGAGCAAAGTTCCTAGAGGGTCGAGAGACAGGCTGGAGAGGACGGTTATAGAATTCCTGGGTCTAGTATGGGGTGGTGTTACACTAGATTGCCTGGCCCGTGGGACATGATGTGTGGGTCAGGTTGAGTAACAACCAGCTAAGGGGACAGTGTGAGAAAATGACTGGCAGAAAGACAGCAGGAACATGTGGCTCGCACAGAACGCTGCAAAGTAGGAATGCGTGGGTACAGGTAGGTAACCTCTGTTTTATCTTTGATCTTTACTGTAACACCATTGGACTAATTACAATTTCTACAGCTTTAAATTGTCCTTGAAATATCGAAAATAGGAAGTACTGGCACTAGAGCACAATAATAAACCATTGTTCCTTATCTTTCTTTGGATGACTCTAGCCACCCTATAATCTCATAAGATTAAATGTTCTTGGAAAGCATCGCACCTATTTATGTGATTCTAAACAGTTCAGGGTGCCACATGTCCTGGGGTAATGGAGAGAACAGAGACCCCTGGATTTGATAATTTACTTTGTCCCACAATTCCAGGTTTTAGTATTACAATCTACTAATAATGAGAATGGTGCCATCAATATTTTCCTAATATGAAAATCAGTATTTAACCCCCTTTAAGAACTGAGTCCTTAAATCATTTAGCAGGTGAGCATTGAATTGATCTGGTTAAAATTAAGTTAAGTAGTTTAGTGTCTTCATGCTGAAGATTTACATACTTCAGAAGATGATCAAAGAATCTCAGACATATGATGTTAGATAGCCATGGGACCTCATAAAATCATTCAAGTGTAAAGCAGAAAAGAATAAGAATTAATACAGAACTTAAACTTACAGTGTCCAAAAGCTAATAATAGTTAATTGGACTGCCATAGCTATAGTCTATTTTTATCATGAGAATGCCAAGATCCAATTTCAAAGCTGTTCACCAAAACAGAATAGTGATGTCTGATATGGTTTGAGCTTGATTTTGTAGTGATACACAGGTGAGACGATCATGCATCTGTGTGGTTCTCACAGTATTAAACCTTGCTCATAGCACAAGTGTTCCTGAGTGTTTGTTTTTCTTTGAAAATTATAATCTAATTACAACAGTTTTCCCTTCCATTTTCGTCTTCCCAATCCTATCATACATTCGTCTTTCCATTCCTTAACATTTATAGCAGGGCTATCTGACATAAATATCACGTGTTTAAGTCATCTATATGTGATTATCTTAGGATTGAAAAGATCCCATCTGATTTCTGTGACAGTTATTTTCTAAAGGTCTCATGCTTACAGCTGAATAAAGTCCTACACAGTCTATTAATATTGCTCTGCAGAAAAAGTGAGTCTCCTGGCAAAGGTTTTTAATGGATAACCTTAGGGTCTCATTGCACATTTCACTCTTCTAGAGGTCTGGGATGTTCGAGAGGAATGAAGGTACTGTGGAATCCCAGTGAATCAGTTGTAAGCTGAGTCATCTCAAAAGAAAAGAATGACCTAGGTGTGGGGGTAAAATCACCGAATAGGTAGAATTTTAATGATTAACACAAAGTGGTGCAGAGTGACAGGGAGATTAAGGCTCATATTTGGGTGCATGAATGATTCAGAGTTATACATCACTTGGGCATTAGGATAGAAGAAAATATTGTTTGTATTTAAGAAAGTCATGACTCTTTAAATCTAATTATAATTAAGCTGATTAACTTGATTTCCCTATTTAAAATGTCAGTTGATAATACTTCAGCATTAATGGAGAGGCTTAAAGAGAACAAACATTTTTAATACTCAGAACAGATGATGATATACAGTATTCTGAAAGAAAATTAACATGTGTGTGTCCTAGGATGTTTTTATGGGGACCATATGTATGTAGATGCCTGCAGATTTCAGAAGAGGGTCTGTGTCCTTTGGAATTGGAGTTAAATGCAAACTTGTATGGTGCTGATATCCCAACCTAGGTCTTCTGAGAGAACAGTAGTAAGCATTTGTAACTACTGAGATCTATCACTAGCAACTGTTGTTGCTGTTGTTAGATTTTTTTAGAGAAAATTGATGATAATTTGAGCACAGAGTTTAGTAATATTATTTTATAAAAAGAAAAAGACATTAAGGCATTTCTAGAACATTGTTAAAAGAAAATATTATTACATTTATATTATAGAAAAATGTCATATATTCTTAAGGCAATATAAAGATCAAGTAAAGTGTTTGGTCACAGAGTTCCTCTGATGTACTAAACATAAAAAGATTTGGAGGCCAGTTGCTGGAATATTGGGTGAGAATAAGTAGTTCACAAGAGTTCCAAGAGAAAAAACAAACAAACAAAACTGCAGTCTTTCTGGAAGTGCTCAGATTTACCTGATTTCCTATTGCATCAGTGATGATGGGAAGTTGCAGGCCACCTGGAGATAAGGATATCTTCCCAACATCAAGGGCATTGATTAAGGTGCTCTTCATTCTAAAACTAGAAGTCATCTATTATCCTCTTTGTTACATTGAAGCTAACAAGAGGGCAAGAATGATGCCTAGTTTAGGGACAATTTCTCTTCTAGTTAATTGTTTGCTGACAGTCAAAGCATGTGTTTGCCAGGATGTTTTACTCCAAATAAAGAAACTTCTGAAGATATTAGGTGGGTTCCTTATTATGAAAGGTACTTTGTATTTCCTTTAGCCTCCCATCATAATTTTAACCTACTTTAATCTTCTCTATTCCTGCTGTAGAACTGGTAATATAAAACAGAGTGCTTTATATTAAAAAACAAAACTATTAATGGACATTTTGGATCCCTGCTCCAATTGTGGGTTGCTCTTCCTTGTGTCAGAGACATGTTGCAAAGCTATTTATTGTGATGGGTGGTTTCAGTTCTAATGTCAGTATGAGAATGGCTTTGAGAATACATGGAACACTGATTAATTTCCCAGGTGAGGCAACAGAGCCAGTTTGTTTGTTTTCTTTTGATGTTCTCTTTGCATGTTCAGATTCTAGAAGTATTTTCATTCCTTTTGCTGGCCAATGGTATCATTGAAAGTTGTGATTTAGGCCCAGTTTTACAGAGTTAAACTGGGTAAGCTTTCTCAACACTTTGGAAGAGTATCAACTCAGCCTTGTAGGAGGCTTCTAAAGTTAACCGAGGCCTCACAATCCTGCTAACTGTTTTCAGTGGAACTCACAGCCTTCATTTCTGCCTGCCATACTCTCAGTCTGCAGTTCAATGTTTAACTACCTGGATCTGATTTGGCACTGTTTACTCCATTTCACTTCATAGAAAAATCTGTAAAAGAGTTTTGATGATTAATCAGGTAATATACAGTTCATGGTAGAAATTTTGTGTGAGGGCATATATAGTGTCCGATATCATTGGACAGAATTATGCTGAAATTATAAAAAATATTTGTATGGTATGTCTTTCTCCAAAAGCTCTACTTACTGAAATTAAATGGCTCTTTAATTTGCTGTTGTATGTGTGGCTTGCAGATATTCTATCATTCCAGTCGGATAGTGGCACTATATCTACTGTGTTATGTGGCTGCCGTGAGAAGGCATCTTTGTAGGGAGAGGCACATATAGATCAAAAGATGGCACTGACATCCGGTGGTCGTTTGTGGTAAACAACCTTACAGTGCATGTGTTGGCATACCTCTGGCATCTACATGGCTGGGGTGATATTCATGCTAATGAGGTTTTTCATGTTCTACCAATCCCTAGAAGACAATTTACAGCCATAGCCTGTTTTATATATAAGGCTAGTGCCTTTGTTGCTCGGGGTCCCCCGTATCAACAATGAGGTGTTACTACAATAAAGGCTGTTGAGAAGAATCCGACAGTGTTGCATCTTCCTCGCTGGCTGAGGTGTGCGTGACACATCTTAAAGTTGCCTCTACTTTTTCCTTCTTTTATTTTGCCTCGAGTATGTCTGAAAGTAGACAACCTTCTGAGACAGATGACTGATGAAGGAGTTAAAACACAGGAATTGCTGTGGGATATTGTTTCTCCAAGTTTCATAGACAAGAGCTAAAACATGTATTCTTTAATATAATATTATATAAAGTAGTATATTATATAAAGTAAAGTGTATTTTAGTTTAGAAAGAATTTATCCACTATATCAAGACCACGGTAGTTGTAAAATTAATGAGAAGACACTTTTCAGAATTTTTTTCTATCATGAAAATGTTTTGCTTAGCATCTAAGCACTTACCATTTCCAACATTCCAACACAAAAGTAAATGCCATGATTATAACTCAAACATGTGTCTTGTACAATACCAACATGATCCAGAATTCAGTAGATAGTGCTGCCATCAGTCTTTGTCAGACATGTTGTTGTTGTTGTAGTTATAGCTGTTGTTGTTTTGTTTCTTTTAGTAAACACCAATATACTGTGGTCACAGGAGTAAGAATAAAGGACAACTGAATCCTCAGCTTTCAAAATAGGATCCATATCTCTCCATCTAATGATCATAGAAATATAGCAAAAAAGGAAGCGGGAGAAATTTATATGCTATAGTTTTGAAGTGGTTCATAAAATCCTCCCTTCTATCATAGCATGGTTATTGCATGGAAATGAAAGGCATGATGGGAACCTTGACAGAGCAGACTTGTTAACTTTCAGTTATGAAAGATGAAAGAATTCATATTGCCTAACCTCTCCCCCAAAAACTGATGTGAGGTGATGGGTAATGGGAAGAAATCACTGTCTTCCATTTCAGAGCCACTAGTGAGTTACCTATGCCCCAGCAGAGAGTTCTCTCCCTAAAAGAATGACAAGATAAATTCAGTGTGACAAAAAATAAAACAAAAAAGCATGACAATATATGCTAGATATAGTTAGCAGCGGCATTAGAGATAAGGCATGATTTTGTCATATTCCACCAACAATGTATTTGTGGGTTAATTTCTCTACCTTCCAGATATTTATTATTCCCTATTTTAAATAAATGTGTACCATATGATAATTTTAGTTTTCACCTCATAAATGATTAATTATATTTAAATTTTCTAAATATGCTATTACTATTTAATGTTTATCCAAAGTCTTTGAATGAGTTTAATCACATTGTTTGCATTTGAATGATAAATATTCATCAAAATATAACCTAGTAACATTGAAACAATGATCACAAAAAAGTAGGATAACTAGCAGAGAATACTAGGTCAGAAAAGTATTTCTTCATAAAAAATGAAAAATATCATAAGATTGCAAGTATATTAATTGTTAGCATTCAATGAAAATCATAAAGACATTAACAAATGTAGAGACAACTAAATACTATTTGATGACAGCAGCTGAATGCACATATCTTGCGAGCATCCACTGTTTAAGAATATGATATTTTTAGAAAGAACAGCTGTCTGAACTGTTGAAAGGATACTTGAAGGAACATGTATGTTCAATTAAAAAACAAGGCAATTGATTATTTGTGGTTTGTGCTGGATTCTGAACAATAAAGAGGTGCAATTGATACTGTTCTATTATTTATTGAAGGAGCCACTGCAAAGTATAGTGATGGGCCACTAAAAAGCTTGTCTCTATAACAACAGTTTAATAAAACACAGAGTAAAAATATGCTTAGAATATTAAATGTGTTTGCTACTCATTATAGTAAAATTATACTTCGGGCAGGATGATAAGTGAACAACATATACTATACTATACTATTATCTATGTATTATATCACCACACCACTAAAAATGTAAGCTCTTCACTATAATCTGTGGACTTTTTAATGAATTAATTACTTTATCACCCCCTCCAAGTCTTCTCTCACAGAGTACTTTCCCCATCCTCCTTTCCCTTCGACTACGAGAGGGTGTGTTCTCCTTGAAATCCCACCCCCCTCGGGCATCCATTCCACAGGTTTAGGGCCAAGAGGATCTTGGACCAACCAACCTGTATTCTCTGCGTGGTAGCTCACTCTCTGGGAGCTCCAAGGTGTCCAGATTATTTGACACAATTGGTTCTCCTTTGGGGTCCACTATATTTTCTTCAATCCTTCCCGTAACACTTCTACTGGGACTCTCCAACTTCTGTCCAAATATTTGGCTGTGAGTATATGCATCCATCTCAGTTAGCTACTTGTAGAACCTCTCAGAAGAAAGCCATGCTAGTTTCATGTCTTCAAGTACAGCATAGCATCAGTGACAGTGTTAGGGTTTGGTGTCTGTCCATGGGATGAATCCCAAATTGGGCTGGTCATGGGTTGGCCATTTATTCTCTGTTTGATTATTGTCCTTACATTTCTGTTAGACAGGAAAAAATTGGGCCAGAAAATTTTCAAGGTGGTTTGGTGTCTCCATTGTGTTTTAAAAACATTAGTTAATAGATCTACCTGAAGACCTAGGTATACCACTTCTAGGTATATATCCAAAGATGTTCCATCATACCACAAGGAAATATATTAAATTATGTTCATAGCATCCTTATTTGAAGTACGCAGATGCTGAAAACAACTCAGATGTCCCTCAAGCAAAGAATGGTTGCAGAAAATGGGGTTCATTTACACAATGGAACACTATTCAGCTATAAGGGGTTTGCAACCCCATAGGAAGAACAACAATAACAAGTAACCCGATCCCCAGAGTTCCCAGATACTAAACCACCAACCAAAGGTTATACATGGAAGGAACCTTGGCTTCACCTGCATATGTAGCAGAAGATGGCATTATCTGGCATCAATAGGAGGAGAAGCACTTGGTCTTGTGAAGGCTCAATTTCCCTTGTGTAGGGAAATGCCAGGGTGGTGAGGTGGGAGTGGGTAGGGGGTATGGCAGAAGGGGGTTCTGGAAGGGAAACTGGAAAAGGGATAACATTTAAAATATCCAATTTAAAAAAGAAGAGCGAGGACATTATGAATTTTGCAGCAAATGGATGAAACTAGAAAATATCATCCTGAGTGAAGTAACCCAGATCCAAAATGACATTCTTGTTATGTGCCCATTAATAAGTGGTTTTAAACATAAAAATAAAAAATGTAAAGGACAGAATACCTAGGATATAATCCAGAACTCAAGAAGGTTAAAAAGCAAATGGACCCAGGTGAAGATGCTTCAGTCCCACTTCTGTGGAAGAAAAAAAAAGAATTATCGGCAGAGAGAGGAGGGATGAGGATGGGAGTGGGGAGAGGGAGAAGAAAAGGATCAGGTATGGGAAAGGAGAAAGGAAAGAAGCCCAGAGGGTCAGGAAAATGAAAGAAATATGTAACCAGGGGTGGAATGCGAGGTTGGCGGATCTTCTAGAAAGTACAAGATACCTGGGAGGTGAGAGACTATCAAGACTTAATGGAAGAAACCATAGCCAAAATGTCCAACAGTGGAGAAATGAAACTGGAAGAATCTACCTCCAGTAGATAGAAAGGGCCTCAAGAATGGAGGACGGGATTTACAATCTACAGTCCAAATTTCTGACCCAGAATTGTGCCTGTTTAAAAGAACTACAGGGACAAAATGGAGAAGAGATTGAAGGAAAGGCAGTCTTGTGACCAGCCCAACTTGGCATCTGTCTCATGGGAGTACACCAAGGCCAGACACTATTACTGATGCTATGATGTGCTTACAGACAGGAGCCTAGCATGGCTGCCCTCTGAAAGACCCAACCAGAAGCTGACTGAGACATAAGAAGATACTTATACCCAATCATTGGATAGAAGTTGAGGGCCCCTGTGGTTGAATTAGGGGAAGGATTGAAGAGGCTGAAGGGTAGGGTGACCCCATAGGAAGGCCAGCAGTCTCAACTAACCTGGACCCCTGGCAGCTCCCATAAACTGAACCACCAACCAGGCAGCATACACAGACTGATCCAAGGGCCTCTAGCACATATATAGCAGAGTACTGCCTAGTCAGTTTCAGTGGGAGAAAACAAGCCTAATTCTGCAGATGCTTGAGGCCCTAAGGAAGGGAGAGGCCTGTTGTGGGGATGAAGAATAGAGAATTATCTCAGAAACAAGGGCATAGAAAAATGGAATGAGGGACTGTGGGAGGGGGAGACTGGGAATAATATATATATATATATGTATATGTATATGTATATATACATATATACATATATATATATATATCAGAAAATCAGAGTTTAAGCAGATTTAAGAAATAAAAACAAACATTAGTGTCAAATAGTTTGACAGAAAAATCACAAATTTATGTGGGGTTTTGTACTTGCTAATGCCCTGATTTTTGTTGTAATAGAAACTTACTATTTTGCCATTCTATACATCACAGCTTTTTATCAAGAAAAACGATTACTTTATTTTGCTTCACTGAAGAACAAAACTGATTTTCTTTAGAATTTCAAAAAATAATCCCAACTAATATACTGAGCATCAGATATTAATAAAACAGCACTCATTTCCTTGATAATTTGTTATGAATTCTTTTTAAAGTCATAATGTTAAATAATATTTATATGTGAAAACACTAACTATGAAATGACATTTTTGACAGGAACTAATCTTATTTTTATCATCAATAATTTTAATATATTTAATGAACTTTCCATGTTGACAAATAGAGTAGGTTAACCATGCCTACAAAAATGTAAAAATAATATTTACAAAGTTTAATTAAAATGCCAGCAACATTTTTTCAGACCTCAAAGCAAGTGCAAATAAAATTTCCATATTTCACAATCCATTTAACTGCGTAATTGAAGAGCTCCCACCTAACAGTCCCTTGGAAGATACTGATCTAAATATACATATAAGGAGAAGAATTAATGTAAATCTATAAATATCTTCCAAGTGATATATATTCTAAATTAAAACCATATGCACATAGGTGGATAAGAGAATCTGGCTGTATTTGCATGTGAGGAAAGAAATATTAAAATGTGAATTACATAAAATCAAACTAGAAATCAGCAGCAGTAGATATGCTCTTCAATAAATTTCAGTAATGGAAATACTAATTTTAAATCTTAATTAAGAAAGATATCCCTCAAATTAAGTTTTTTCCATTGACTAATATCCTTGCATTATAAAACCAATATGCATTTTAATTTGTGCATATTAAGTTTTATCACTTGAGACTAGATTTATTTATTTCTTCTTTTTCATTAAAAAATCAGAGCCATACTATTTTTAGTTTACTCTTAACTTTTGAGCCTCATTTTGCTATGAAGGGACCCTTGTAGACAATGTTATCTGACATTTTATCTGTACTCTACTTTTATATAAGTACAAGGAAAAACTAGATAAATGCCCATCTTCCGATCTATATGAAAAGAGTAATGAAAAATATTATAGAAGTGAAAATAAGTTTATTGATTATAGAGCAGATATATAAAGCTATGGGTAATCAATAAACAAGTTCATTTTTCAGAGCTTTGCTATTTCTAATAATTTTCTGTTTTCACATGCTCATATAAAAATAAATGTATAAACATATAGGGATAGACACACATGTCAGAAAGAATTGAAAAAGTAGACTAAAATAAAATATTGACTAAAAATTTAAAAATCATGCCTTAAATTGATAACAATCCTATACTGACTGAGAATCTAGATAAGTCTTAATAATTTTTCTATATGCTGTGGACTAATGACTAAAAGAACTCTTAATATATATGTAACTCTACAGAATATACTTTTTAGAGATAATATGCTTTTGAAGCAATGTTTTAGCATTTAAACACTGAGCTGATACATTAATATATTTTTAGACAAAAAACAATTGGTTTCCAAAAGTGGTAATGTATTTTAAAAAGTGGAAAGAAAAGGGATACCAAAACCTCTTTGGCATTGGCTAAAGACTAGAATTATAAACACAATATATGGTATCTCACCATTTCTAATACCCTGGTTCATAATTACTATAGATTAGCAGATGGATATATGCTAAATGATTAGACATCCTGAACAAGTGAAAATAGTTTCAAGAGTACACACACATCAAGTAATAGAAATATTTGGTAGAAATTATGTTATGATACATTAGGAGAAAGATCTTAAGTTGGTTTTCAGGACAATCAACCTTACATATGTATCCAGGCTCATTTATTAGTTGGTTGATATTTGCCTTAATTCCTATTTATGAAACACCCTTTTTTTCTGTAAAGGACTTTTTGGAGGGGGTATTGATGTGATGTTTTAATCTGTAGCCTAGATTAGCCTGGGACTTTATGTAGTCTGGGTTGACCTTTAACCAGTTACAGTCTGCCAGGATTAACCTTTCAATTGCTATGGCTCAGTATTTGAGCCATCACTCCTGGCTCACATGAATAGATATTTTATCTCAGTAAAGCTCAGAGAACTAGTTTTATAGATACTTTTTTGTTCTCTTGGTTATTAACTGTAAAAATTAACAAAAGCACTTTTGCTGAATGTGACTTTTCCATTTAAATATTCATTAACAAAGGGGATTAATAAGCTCTGAGTATGTGTATAACTCCATGACATGGTATGAATTTGTGTTTGAATACATGTTTCTGTGTATATGAATACATATTCCTAATCTAATTACCAGGTAGGAATGTCTGGTACTGCACTACTTTCATAGAAGTGAGGAGGGTTGATATCAACACTTTGTTTATGCAAGACTATCTGCTACTGTTAGTTACTAATGCTCACTAGAGAAATGGCTTACTAATTAGCCGGTTCACAAACAAGAATAGAACAAGAATGGGGAGTTTATTTTGAGATGGACAGAGAAAAGACTGCTGTAGGAATGAGAGGAAACATGAAAATGAAAAAATCTATCTTAAATGATTGAAATTTCGGAAAAGCTGCAATTATTATATTTGTCTAAAGAGTCTGAAATCAACATATAGTTAAACCAATTGAATCAAATATCGTAATTTCACACTAACATAAATCACAACTAAATTAATTTGTAAATGAATTCATAAAGGAAAAACTATACCTTATATTGCTGAATATCTTCTGAGAATGGATGCTGGACATAGAACTTTATCATTTGAGAACAATAATAGTTGATTCAATCAATAATCATACCAAACATGATTTCTACATGTCTTAAATGTTAGAAATTACTTGTTGAACTTTGCCTAACTACAAGACACTTACTACAGACTAAAAATGGTGTGGCAGCCATAGTGAAAGAGCAACCATGCTAAGCACTGATGAGTGCAGGCTCCTCAACAGAGTGTTCCTCCTGATAGAATATGAGGTAACAAATTCTGTGTCTGTGAATCTTTGGAATTCATGCCCTAAATGTATAATCCATACTTAGTTATGTAGAGATAACAGAAAAATCAAAATGAGGGGAGTCTTATAAAATGTCCAATTCATAATTTTTCAGAACTGTTCATTTCATAGAATAAAAAAACTCACAAATTTTCTAACAAACTTGTAAAAAGACATCCAATATACTAACAAAAAGCCAGATACATTGTCCTTTCTTAGGTAAGTGACCGCTTTATGAGAAGACTGAGTTAGTTAGAGCCAAGCTGACTCCATGACAAGCTGCAAACTGATAGTTTGGGAGACAAGGCCTACATTTCTCTTTCACAGACATGGAAAAGTGCAAAACAGTCAATTCCAGGAAAAACTAGCCTTCATTGGCCTCCAACTAGGAAGTTGCCCCACCACCTAGCTTATATCAAATATAGTTAATCAGCAAAAGTCTTCCAAATCCCTCAAACTTTAATCAATTACAAATGCATGCATACTCTGGAATATAGCCAACCAATCAAGTTAAAGAAAGATAAAAGTCATCCACTACTACCCTAAGAGGCTTTAAAAAATGACCATTAAAAAGTCCAAACTTCAGTTTTCCATCAGGATGTGTGTGTGTGTGTGTGTGTGTGTGTGTGTGTGTGTGTGTGTGTGTGTGTGTGTCTGTCTGTCTGTCTGTCTGTCTGGGTGTGTGTGTGTGTGGTGGACCCTTAAATGCAGGTTCTCTGAAGAATAAATGCTTTTTACTGTTGCCTACTATTTGAGTCTGGGATATTATTGTTCACACATCACAGACCCTTATATTTGGTAATTGTTACAATCTGAGTAACATAATTGACAAATTACATAGCTATACTGAACCAAGCGTAAGTTTTTACTTTTGTTAAATGTATTGGAAAGGAATGACTTAATTTGGAAACTGAAAAGTACTTATGAATGAAAGTGAACTTAGTAAATTAATAGAAAATATTCACAAATTATAGGAAAAAGATTAATTGAATATTATAATTCTATTTAAACTCTCCAATGATATATGAATATTAAAAATTGTGGTAAATAAAAAATTGTGGTAGATGAAATCAAATGACATAAGATATGGAGATGTCAAGCTGCTTCTGATCTGGATACATTATTCACATTGGCAACTTTTCATCTTATTAGAAAACAAAATGTAAAGTTTCTAAGCCGTTAAACAATCAGTGAGCCTATTTGAGTCTGAACCTTATGAACTACAGAGAATTTTTTTTTCTAATGAGCAGTGATCAATACAGAGACCTACAGCTAGTCGATACTCAGAGAATGAGAGATTGTGGAGTGCTCAACTCTAAATTATATATCTACCGTCATAGTCATTCTTTTCAAGGCTCAGTGGTCACCATTGAAGAAGGGGAAGAAAAATTTGTCTAAATGGGAAAGGATGAAGTAGGAAGGAGGCTGCGAATGTGCTAAAGAGGATATTAGGAGAGGGATAACTAACAGTAAATATATGTTTAAAAATCCTTAAAGAAACCTACTATTTTATATATTTCATACACATGTCCATATATACTCATAAAAAAGTTTAATTGGAGTTACCTTCTACAGGATATCATGCTCATTCCTTATAGGGGTTGAATACCTTCTTCCAAGGTTTTTAGTCAGAAGTATTCTAAAAACAGTACAGCCTGTTGTCGTTGGTCTTGATACCTACTGAGATGATAAGACTTTATGACTGAAGACGTATTTGTTAGTTATAACTTATCAATTGGTACTGACATGGAAACTCTGCTGGATAACTTTTGTAGTACTTGTAGGTGCTATATGTATTACTGGTGGAGACAGTCGTCAGCATTCTTACCAGCTATGATACCTCTGAACTGCAATAATTACCCACTTGGCAAGATTTCTTCCTACGGGCAATAGTAGCACAAGTGTTATAGGGCATCCATCTGCTTTAGCATTTGATTTAAGGCCAGCTCCATATGAAGAAACATGACAGGTATAATAAATCTGGCCAAGAACAAATGGTTGGCAAGCACATAGGCCCATGGGTGAATCTACAACTTTTATTCTCATAATTGGACATACTATCAAAATATCTTTTATATGTGTATGTATCCACCTATAAATTTAATCAGCTCTCAGATCACATTAGAATTTATTTGTACAGTGGATGGTAGTTAACATATAATACCACATTTTTCTTAATCTAGAAAGTATTAATACAGAGTAATAATGCGGTGATTAACTACTAATGGTACCAAAAGAACCACCCCCCAGGGACATGAAACTCCACAGCAGAATGGAATGAAATATAGGAGCAAGGGGTCATGTAGGACTAGAGAGGAAAACAATCTTCTGGATATAACAGGGACTGTTCCAGTCATTTACTCATAGAATCTCTCTTTGCCTGCATAAAACTTCCAGGTCAAGCCAGTCCAGGTTCTAATACAGAGGGTGAAGTGGGTCAGAACAAGATGTTTTGGACAGTAAATGGCTTCTGGGGTAGAGTCAAGTTTGTTTAAGATGGGTTTTCCAGTTGTAAAGCAAGTTAGAATGGATACTCCCACATCCAATGGCACATGATAGAATAAATCAGACTCAATGTGTTATTAAATTAAATGGGAACTCAAAGTTGTGGGATTAGGGAAATGGGTGAATCTTGGCAAAGCTATGATCAAAATGCATTACATGGCGTTTTTGAAAATAATGCAGTAACTTTTTACTAGAAGCTGGATATGGGTGTATAGGAATACATATATACATACATATATGCATATATCAATGTTTATTAATGTTTAATTCATAAACAATACATTATAAATAATTAAATAATGGTAGAAATTTTAGATGATTCTCATCTTTACACTTTCATTTTATTTTATTTTTATTATTAAGTTATTTTATTTCCTTACATTCCAAATGTTGTACCCTGCAAAATTTCCTCACCCCATGTCTTCTCCTCATTGATTGTGAGAGGGTGCTCACCCACTCAACTATCCACCATAACCACCTCATCTCACCACATGATCCCCTTCCCTAGGGCATCAAGTCTCTACAAGATTAGGGGAATCCTCTCCCACTGAGACCAGACAAAGCAATCCTCTGCTACATATATGCCTAGGGCCAAGGATCAGACAATGTTCTTGGTTGGTGACCTAGCCTCAGGAAGCTCTCAGTGGTCCTAGTTAGTTGACAATGTTGGTCTTTCTATGGGATAGCAATAATGTTGAACTCTGTCAATCCTTCCCTTAATTCGTCCATATGGGTCCCCAACCTCAGTTCAATGATTGGCTATGTCTGTATCTATCTCATTCAGCTGCTCGGAGAGCCTCTCAAAAATCAGCCATGTAAGGCTCCTGTGTGTAAGCACAACAGGGTATAAGTAATAGTGTCAGGGTTTAGTGTCTGGGCATGGTATGAAGTCCAAAGTAGGCCAGTCACTAGATGGCCTTTCATTCAGTCTCTGTTTCATTTTTTGTCCTTTCATTTCCTTCTGGGTCAAAACTTTTGAAGATGGATGAGTAGCCCTATCCTCCTCTGGGGACCCTGTATATCTACTGGAGGTGGTATCTTCAGGCTCCATCTCAGCACTATTGGGGATTTTGGTTAAGGTTACCCACATTTATACTTGGGAGCCTTTCATATCCCAGTTATCAGGGACTTTCTGGAAGGTTCTACTCTTCCTCAGCTAACACAGCTACATTGTTCTAATCACTTCTGTACCATTTTGGGCCTCTTTCCGGTCTCCAACCATACCTGATCTTGTACCCTTTGTGCCCTCTTACTCTCTTCTCCTACACAACTCTCTCCCTCTCCTCTCGTGAGAATTTTGTTTCCCCTTCTAAGTGGGCCTTCACTTGGCCTTTATTCTTGTCAAACCTCTTGCTTTCTGTGACTTGTATCACAGGTATTCTGTACTTTTTGGCTAATATCCACTTATCTGTGACTACACACAGTGCATGGTCTTTGGGTTTGGGCTACCTCACTCAGGATGATGTTTTCTAGTTCCATCTATTTCACTGAAAATTTCATGATGTCCTTTTCTTTTAATAGCAGAGTAGCATTCCATTGTGTAAATGAACTACATTTTCTTTATCTATTTTTTGATTGAGGGACATCTAGGTTGCTTTGTTATTCTAGATATTACTAATAGGCTCCTATGAACAGAGTGGAACACCCCTGTGGCATGGTGGAGTATCTTTTGGGTTTATGTCCAAAAGTGGTATAGCTGGGTTTTCAGAGAGAACTATTTCCAATTTTCTAAGAAACTGCCAGATCAGTTTCTACAGTGGTTGTACCAGTCTGCAATACCACTGGCAATGGAGGAGCATTGCTCTTACTCTACATCCTTGCCAGCATGTGCTAACACTTGAATTTTTATTCCTTTTGATTGTTGTAAGGTAGAATTTCAGGGACATTTTAATTTACATTTCCCTGATGAGAAAGGATGTTGAACATTTCTTTAAATGCTTTTTAACCAGTCGAGAGCCCTCTGTTGAGAATTCAGTTTAGCATTGTGTGCCATTTAAAAAATTGGGCTAATTGGTTTTAGGAGTCTAATTTTCGAGTTGTATGTATATTTTGGATACTAATCCTTTATTGCATGTAGGGTTAATGAACAACTTTTCCCAATCTGTAGTTTGCTGTTTTGTTCTATTGGTTGTGTCCTTTTCCTTACAGAAGCCTTTCACTTTTCATGAGGTCCAATTTGCCAATTGTTGATGTTAAAGATTGAGCCATTGGTGTTCTTTTCACAAAAATTTTCCCCATGCCAATGCACTCCAGGCTATTTGAACTTTTTCTTCTATTAGGGCTAGTGTACCTGATTTTATGTGGAGGTTTTCCATTGTATGGTTTTGATATCTTTGTCCAAGATGAAGTGCCCACCAGAGGTATGCAGGTTAACTTCTTAGTCTTTAATTTTATTCCCTTGTTTGATTTGTCTGTCTCTGTACCAATACATTTGTTTGTTTGTTTTCTGCTTGTTTGTTTTCTTTTTTCACTATTGCAGTGCAGAATGGCTTAAGGTCAGGGATAATGGTTCAGTCTGAAGCTCTGTTATTGTTGAGAAATGTTTTTTTCTACCCCGAGTTTTTTGTTTTACTATACAAAGTTGAGAATGGCTCTTTCCATGTGTGTAAACAATTCTGTTAGAATTATGATGATGATTGCATTAAATCTATAGACCGTTTTTTGTAAGACAGTCATCTTCACTATGTTAAGCCTTGTTCCATGTGCATAAGAGATCATTCCATCTTCTGAGGTCTTCTTTGATTTCCTTTTATAGGGAATTGAAGTTCTTGTATATAACACAGATCTTTCACTTACTTGTTTATAGTTATACCAAGATAATATTATTCATGGTTTTTGTGAAGGGTGTTGTTTCTTTCTCAGCCCATTTTTCCTTTGGATAGAAGAAGGCTACTGATTTATTTGAGTTAATTTTATATCTGGCCACTTTGCTGAAGTTGATTATCAGCTGGAAGTGTTCTCTGGTAAAATTTTTGGGATATATATATATATATATATATATATATATATATATATAATCGTATCATCCACAAATAGTGATACTTTTGACTTCTCCCTTTCTATATTGTTTCCCTTGATCTCCCTTTGTTGTCTAATTACTCTAACTAGAACTTTGAACACTACATTGAATAGATACAGAAGATTGTCTTGTCCCAGATTTTGGTGGGTTTGCTTCACATTTCTCTCATTTAATTTGGTGTTGGTTTTCTGTATATTGCTTACATTATGCTTAGGTATGTGGCATAAATTCCTGATCTTTCCAAGACTTTTCACGTGAAGGGGTGTAGTATTTTGTCAAAGGCTTTTCAACATCTAATGAGACAATCCTGTGATTATTTTTTTCAGCGTGTTTGTATAGTGGATTACATTGATTGGTTTTTGTGTATTGAACCACTCCTTCATCCCTGCGATAAAGGCTACTTAATTGTGATGAATGATGGTTTTAATGTGCTCTTGAATTCAATTTATGATAATTTTATTGAGTAATTCTGCATTGATATTCATAAGCAAATTGGTCTGAAAATTCTCTTTCTTGGTTGGGTCTGTGTGTGGTTTAGGTATCTGAGTAATGGTGGCTACAAACAATGAATAATGCAGTGTTCCTTCTGTTTCTATTTTGTGGAATAGTTTGATAAGTTTTGGTATTGGCATCAGCTCTTCTTTGAAGGTCTGGTAGAATTCTGCAGCAAAACCATCTGGACCTGCATTTTTTCAGCTGGGAGTTTTTTAATGATTTCTTCTATTTCCTTAGAGATTATGATACTATTGAGAGAGTACAACTGATCTTGATTTAACTTTGGTATCTATATAGAAAATCATCCATTTCATCTAGATTTTCCAGTTTCATTTAGTATAGGCTTTTGTAGTATAATCTGAAGATTTTTTTAAAAATTTCCTGTTTCTCTTGTTAAGTCCCCTTTTTCATTTCTGACTTTGTTAACTTGGATACTGACTCTGTTATCTTTAGCTAATTTAACTAATGGTTTATTTATCTTCTCGAATCAACATCATCTCTTGGTTTTGTTGATTCTTTCTTTGTATTATTCTCCTTGATTATTATTGGTTGATTTCTGTTCTGAGTTTGACTATTTCCTGCCATCTTCTCCTCTTTGGTGTGTTTGTTTCTTTCTGTTCTGGAGCTTTCAGATGTGCTGTTAAGTTGCTAGTATAGGATTTCTGAAATTTCTTTTTGAAGGCACTTAGTGTTTTAAGTTTTACTTTAACACTGCTTTCATTCTGTTCCATAAGTTTGGGTATGTTGTGCCTTCATTTTCATTGAATTCTAGAAAGTTTTAAATTTCTTTTTTTATTTCTTCACTGTCCAAGTTGTCATTGATTAGAGAGTTGTTCCATTTCCATGAGTTTGTGGGTTTTCTGCTATCTTATTGTTTTAAAGTCTAGTCTTAGTCTGTGGTGATCTGATAAAATACAAAGGATTATTTCTGTTTTCCTGCATTGGTTGAGGCTTGTTTTGTGTCTGATTATATTGTCAGTTTTGGAAGTTTTCATGAGGTGCTGAACCAAAGGAATATTCTTTTGTTTTGGAGTGAAATGTTCTGTTTGTGTCTGTTAAATCTGTTTGTTTCACAACTTCTTTTTTTTAGAGATGTTTATATATTTATTAGAATAAATCCTATGGGACAACACCTACTTGGCAAGGATTTGGGTGCAATTAAACTTAAATTATATTATACATAGATAACATAATACAAACATTTAGAAAAGTTGTTGGTTAGCCACGTAACAATTGATTGTTTAATTGCTTCTCTCCAACTTGTATCTATTTTCCTGTATAGATATATGTATGCTAGAAATTAGGTCAAATACAACATATAACATATGTTTATGAAAACAAAATACATTTCAGGTTTCTCTAAATATCCTCTAGTTGAAATTTTCAGAAATTCTCATTTTTCTTCTACTTGTTTTGAACTAATAAGGCAATGAGTGCTGCTATCATATGTATGTGAGATAAAGGAGGAATTACCAAACTAACCCAAGGTGGAATGGACCCTTATTTCCAGACCCCACATTCACCCAGGTCTACGCCAGCCAATGATGAGTCTAAACACACGAAATGGGGCCTCATCAGCAAGAACAGCTAATGTCCACAGAAAAGGCCATCTACCATGTTTCTAAAGACATTCCATGGATGCTTAGAACAACACAAACCTTAAGACATGTTCAAAAAGTTCTCATAACATAGAAGAAATGACAGAAATGATCAGACTGGGGGTAAAAGTTTAAAAGAACCAGAAGGACAAACAAGAAAGCAAGGGGGAAAGTAGAGGCTATTGAGCTTTGCTATGTTTGTGGTCAATTCTGACACAATAAGTGAGATATCAGGTCCCAAGAACCTGACATACCATGCCTGGTATATTTAGCTGTTCAACATCATTTCTTTATAGGCATTAACTCAGAGTAGTTTTTCCAGGAGATAAAAATACTATGTGTTTATCATTCTCCATTCCTTCTTTCCTTTCCGCAAAGCTACATCATCCTGCAATGCAAACTTACCTTAGTACGTGTGTTTGTGTTTATGTCTGTTGTTTCACAACTTCTGTTACTTTCACTGTGTCTCTGTTTAGTTTTTGTGTCAATGATCTCTCCATTGGCAAGAGTGAGTATTGAAGTCTCCCACTTTCATTGTGTGAGATTCAATGTGCGCTTTGAGCTTTAGTAAAGTTTCTTTTATGAATGTGGATGCCCTTGCATTTGGGGCATAGATGTTCATAATTGAGACTTCATCTTGGTGCATTTTTCCTTTGATGAGTAGGAAGTTTCCTACCCCATGTCTATTGATTACTTTTGGTTCAGCATCTATCTTATTTGACATTAAATTATCACTACCACTTGGTTCTTGAGACTGTTTTCTTTGGTCATAATCTTGCTCTTTGGGAGTACTAAAGTATCCAGAGTTTGTTGCTGTAGGAGAACTGATTTCTGATGTTGCCAGATAACATGGACTTGTGTTGCTTATGTGCTTGTCCTTGACTTTCTTCATTTTGTTATTGCTGGTATTTACTGGCCTCGGTGGTCTGGACTGGTGTGCACCTCCTTGGAAGTAAGCAGTGCCGTCTCAGATTAGGGCAGGCCTCCTATGTCCCTAGGTATACCAGGTCTCCTGTATCTCTGTGTCCTTGTGTCCCTGCTTAGGACAGACATTCTAGGAGAAAAGCTGGCTTTGGGTTCAGGAGCAAGCTCATAGATCTGTGCTCCTGGTTATGACAGATCTCTTGGGAGACAGGAATGCTGTGAGGTCAGCGATAGGTGAAGGCTCATCAATTTGCCACAGGTTCAGGTGAAGTTTCAGATCAGAGGGGGCTGATCTTTACACTTTCTTTTTAAATTTTTATATTAATTCTTTTTTATTAGATATTCTATGTACTTGCATTTCAAATGTTATCCCCTTTCCCAGTTCCTCCCTCTCCCATCCTCCCTGTCTTTTCTTCTATGAGAATGCAAAGATCTTTGTGCATTCAAAAATAATTGCTTGACATTTAAAATAACGTGCTGGTTCTTTGTTTAATATATTGGTAAAATTAAGCATAATATGTTTTAACTTTGAATGTAATTTTCATTTTCCTGAATTATGTCAAGATAATACATTGTTCACTTTTCTGTTTTTTATTGCTGATTTTTGAAACTACAGAAGAAATGATACAATCGTCTCTCTGTCTGTCTTTGTCTCCATCATTCCCTCTCTCTATCTCTAACTTCATCTCCCTCTATCTGTCTGTCTTTCCGTTATTCTCTATCTTAGTGATTCTGTGTCTTTCTCTGTCTCTTTACTTTGTGTATATATGTATCTACCTATACTTATATATATTATTTATGTTTGTTAAATGCTGATAACAAAGGTATTTTCTAATTTTTGTGAGTACAATTGCACTTCATAGCTGAAGATGTCCAGGTTTGTATTTTATATACCCCTGATTTTTGTCATTTTAACTATAGGACTTGATTCAGACTTGAAACTTCAATATCATTAAGATAATAGGGAGAACTACAGTAGTATTGACAAGTTTATTTGGTGTATAATTGGCAAGCAAAGTACTAAGAGAACAAGGGCTGAACCAGTTAGCAGAAATTTCCTTTTCCAGGATAGTCTTGATAGTCAATGCTAAATTTACTGCTTGGAATATTATTATGTAGACAATACTTCACTCATTTGATGACTATAAATGATCTATGACATATTTAGAAAGGAAACCAATTAGCAGATAATCTTGATATATTTAAGGGTGTACCACAAAAATGCATAGAGAAGAATGCAGTATTTTCTTTTCTTTTCTTCCTTCCCACCTTTCCCTCCTTCCCTTCTTCCCTCCCTCCCTTCTTCCTCTCTCTCTCTTTCTTTCTCTCTCTCCCTTTTTCTTTCCTTCCCAAACTCTGCCCCCACCCCCATCCCACCTCACAGTGTTCCTTGCCCCTCAGCCTGCCCCTTCTCCTCTAACAGGGTGTGCTTCCCCTTGAGTACTACCCACCTTCACATTTGGGCATTAAGTCTTGGGAGAATTAATTACATCTTCTCCCACTGAGGCCAGACAAGGCAGCTCTGTTACATAACAGATTTCATAGTCAGGCTATAGTTTTAGAGGCAGCTCTTGGATATAATTTACCACACAGCATTTCTTTTTTTATCCAAATGTGGAAAGCAGCATAAGTAGGCCTTCCTGTGCTACCACATGCTGAAGTAAGAGCTTTCTGGATCATCAATATATAAGGAATCATGACTGTTATTAAAATTAAGCAGAAGGATTGCAACCCCACAGCAAGAACAACATAGACTAGCAGACACCCCAGTGCTCCAGGGACTAGATCACCAAGGAGTGTACCAGGAGGATACATGGCTCCATTTGTAGAAGAGAACAGCCTTGTTTGACATCAATGGAAGGGGAGACCCTTGGTCTTGTGGAGGTTTAATGCCCCAGTGTAGGGGTATACTGGAGTGGTGGGGCGAGAGAGCATAGGTGGTGGAGAGGCACCCTCATAGAGGCAAAGGGGAGGGAGGAGAGTGAGGTTGTTGGATAGGGGGACTTGTGGAGGGGTAACCTGGAAGTGCGATATCATTTGAGATGTAGAAGAATGAAATGATTAATAAAAAAAATACACAAACCACAGGGAGTTTCACATTTGTGTCTGTCAATACCTGCCCAACTGGAAGAGACAACACCTAGAACAAATACATTGTCTGTGAGTATGGCCTACATGTGATAGGCAGCCTCATTGCAATACCAGGTTTTCAGGATAAGACCTCATTGAAGAAAGTCAGTAAATTATGAAGCAGACACAGAGAAACTTTCCAAAAATGAAGAATATAGGGAACTTCATCCAATATGAGATTATATGCTATAAATGTCCAGATAAAGCAGTCTCCAATATATCAGTATTAAACCTACCTGCTTTTTACAGTGAGGCTGGGTGAATAAATATGTCTGAAACACCTATTATGATAAGATAGTACTTGTGTTATGTAGCAACTTCCCTATGACAAGCAAGCATTCCATTTCCCACAGAAGTTCCTAAAAGGTAAAAAAAAAAAAAAACCCTCATAATAGCTTCATGAGGTCTCTAAAACTGATAGGAATCACTAGAACCCTCCCTTCTAGAGTAAGCAATAAAGATTAAGAGTAAGATTTTTCTGAGTCACTCTCAGAAAACTCAAACTGCAACCACAACTTCAGCCGGAGGAAGCAGGAACCATTTAGCTCCCTGAAAGAGGTTTAGACAAGCTGAGTCACTTACAAAGATGCTCTCCAAACTATTGAGGTACTTGCGGCAGTGCAATGTGCTCCATGTAGCTAAATTTGAGGAGCTTTTAACTGTGGCAGTGAGGATATTGCTCATGAGGATATATTTAACATGGCAGAGACAGAATCAGAGACATAGAGAGACAGAGACAGAGAGAAACACAGATTCATTTGGTTGTACTTCAGAGACATCCATACTTTTGTCTGCTTTAGGCTTTCTATTAAGGGTGAGTAGATGCATGTGTTGTACAGCCTAGGAGAAAGAATCTTGTCACACAGCTAATGGGTTATTTCATGGGGTTAACTCTTCTATTAAACATATACATGTATGCCATCATACTCATTTTTTCCAGAGGTAGATATCAAGGTAGGAAAGGGGTAACTAATTGCTTAAAGTTCCAAAGTCTTGAGTCTGTAAACTGACTTCATATAAAACAAAAGCCCAGAACATGTTAGGAAAATTAGCCACCCAACATCACCACTGGAAAAGCCAGAGAGTCAGGTTATATTCAGTTCAATTTAGAAAATTCAGATGGCTCCCCGCTGTAAACTCCACAGGTAGCAGCTAGATGTATGTGTCATGTAGAATGACTCAAAATATACAGTCTAAAGGTAACATTCAAGAGACATTTAAGGAAGAAGAGGAATAACATCTAAATGAATGAAAATTAGAGTTTCAAAGAAACTAAGCTGTGAATGATTACATGAATGAATGATGTTCAAAGCTGATATGTGTGGCTGTACATTTAAATATAAATACTTTTTGCTAGTCTGTGGTAGTTGACATGAGAAGTGTCTAATATACACTTGTATACTTGAACACTTGGTCCCAGGTGGTGTTTCTGTTTGGGAACGTTAGAAGGTACATCCTTATAGAAGAAAGAATGTCTCTTGAGGTGGTCTTTCAGAGTTCATAGCCTGGTACTGCTTCCTCAATTTCCACTTCTGGGTTACAGTAGAAAAATGTGATTTCTTATTTTCTGCTTCCATTTCATATAAGCTTGCCACTTATATCCATGGCTCCCAGTGGTAAAAGGCTTTAATACTCAAGGAACACTAAGCCAAAATAAATTCTTCCTTTTATAAGTTGTATTGGCCCTGTCATTGTATCACAGCAACAGAACCTGTACCTAGTTCTAAGTAAGAGATAATGGTCAAGGCAAAGTTTTTTTTTGTCTAAAGTAATATACTTTGAACACAAATTTACATAAAAATACAATATTTACAAAATATTTTATTTGAAAAATTTTATTATATTATAAAACAGTTTATTTTAAATATGTTACCTTCATTTGTAAGCAAAATCACTGAAATTCAAGGATTAAATATCTGAACCTATTATATCTATAGATTTGTATTGTGCTCCTATTGTAAATATAGATAGATTTTATATTAGCTATATACCATGAATATGGTAGAAAAAGAAACATATAGTATATGATGAGAAAAGGAAGAAAATTAAAAATGAGACCAAGGGTTTAATATACCCATTAACATTTGCATAATTATGGGAATGGAAAAAAGTTAAAAGTAGATTGTGTTTCCTCGTCTTCTGAAGATTTATTTATACAGAAAGCCTGGATTTTTTGTATCTGTTTTTGTCTTTTTGTTGTTTTTTCTTTTGTTTTGTTTTGTTTTGTTTTGTTTTATTGCATCTTTTCAGTGCTCACATTGTCTTGTTTAGATATTCTTACCTTTTAATTTATTTATATTTATTCATAAAACATACACTGAGAACTAAACACAGAATGCAGTACTAAATGAGTTAAAATGCTAACCTGCTTTATTCTTTTGTAGGACTTACAGTTTATGTTGAAGAAACTTAGTGAATATGCAGGAAAATTACATTTTATCCACAAAAAAGGCAAATAAAAAATTCAGACAGATTTAACAGTTTAATAAAAAGGAGATTCTCCTGTCTGAGTAGTAGGGAATTGGTAGGAGTAATGAATGAATTATCTGTCATGACAGCTACATTTAAGCTTATACTTGGAAGACCAATTCTCAGTCTTCTGTGTGATAGTGTAAAAATAGATAAAATGTTATGCAGGTGAAGTGATCTACAGGTATTTAGTAAACAACATTAAATGTTTCTCTGATTAATGAACGGCAATATTTGCCATTCAGCCAGGCATCAGGGTATCAGACTTTATTAACTAGCTAACTACTAATGTTTTCTATTCTTTTTGTTTGCTTATTGTTTTATTTACTTATTTGCAGGCAATGTCTTGTGCTGCTGCCAAAGCTGTCTTTGCCATCAAGACTTTTCTCCCTTTACTCTCAAGATCTGAGCATGTGCCTTCAAACTAGCTTAACAATAAAGTTTTTTCCTGTGATTCATGAACATGCAATTACATTTATTGAATATTTAACTTTAATAATTGACAAGATTGAAGATATTCTAAAAAGACACTAGTGCTCCTTTTTTAGACTGCCAGACTGAGGAAACAAATCCCAGGAAATTGTATTTTCTCTTTGAATTACCCAGTGGGTAGACATTTATCTCCCAAGAAGAAATATCACACATATCTGCAAACTTCTCCAACTACCTTTAAGAGGAGACTTGAAGGAGTCAGTGAGTGACCCAAGATGAAGAGGATCCAATCATAAGCAGGATTATTTAGTTAAGGAAATTAAACCTTGGGACAGAACCAAGAAGATAGGTAGCCACATTGAATGAGATTACCTGACGTTTCACCACTGCCTGCATGTCTAATTCACCTACAGATAGAGATGGCAGAATCTACATTTTTAGGCATGTCAAGAGTCAGATTCCTACTGTACCAACTACAGTGTCACAACAAGGTTAGAATAAGGGGGTTTGCCTCAGAACCTTGTGTATGGAAGTGGGAATTAGCTGAAATTAAGCTTCATTTGGAAAAATATGTATTTTTAAAGATATTACAAGAAATAACCAGGTAGTTTTGGATTTTTTTATATGTCCTTATACAATGGCAAATATCAAAACCATGTTTTATTTATCTTTAATATATATTCATTTTTCTAAAGTCTGAAAAAAGATAATGCAAGCACACAGCTCATAATACTGATTTTCTATTTTCTATCCTACAGTTGATAATACATTCTTAAAATATAAAATATATTTTGTGCAATTTCAATATATTGAAATATTTCATTTTCTCTTCAACATTATATTTGAAGCTTCCTAAAATAGTTACAATTCTCAATTATGACAGTTTTCCGGAGATGAGAACTTTTTTAATTTATTGTTCTAGTATTCTAAATCTTAGTAATGCCATATTCTAAAAGTATTGCCAATATTCTCATTATTCTTCATTTTTTACAAAAGGAGTATCATGTTCAAAATTCTTCAACATATTTCATAAGATATAAATGAGAGGAACTAAAAGGTGAATTTCATATATATAGGAGTATATATATATATTACATTGAACTTAAATAGAAACTTTGAAGACTTAATCTAGACTGGATGATGGTTTTTCTAATAGTCTGCATTTGATACTTGATGTTAATGAGAAATTTTAACTGAAGTGTACTTATCATATTTACACTATTTAGACCAAATATTTTAAATACGTAAAATCATATGGGATTTTCAACATTGTATATACTTGTTAATCCCCATTGATTACCTAAGAGTCACAATATACATGCTAATAAAATGAATTAGAAGACCTCTAACATTTCTACTACAGACATTTATCTCTTAGAAAAGGAAAATATATTAAGTATTTAATACTTTAAAGTAGGCAACACCAAAATTATGAATAAAAGTAAATTGTTATGCTATTTTATTTCATTTTATCATTACTTTGTTAGCATTTGAGTAATATTTATTTGAGCATACACTCTAAGAATTGGTGAATCCAGTAAGCATGATTTAAGACAAATAGACTCTCTTGATATACGATTTCAGCATATGTCCCTAGTCTCCAAAACAGGCCCTAGGTGCTTCTCAGTTTCAGGTTTAGACTTATGACCTGAAGCTAAAGGAATTTGGCTCCATAATCTGGAGGTGTGTTAAGTTAAGACGTATCAGCATTATTTTCATCATTTTATTTTTAGAATGAGGCTTCATGAGAATCAATAAAATTGTATTCAGCGAATTATAGAAGACTCTGATATATTAATATTATTCGAAATACCTGAAATGATTATTACTTCTTAGAGCAACAGCTACTGCTGTCCAAGAACAATTTACAAAATGGTATAATGCAAAACTAGTATTGACTTATTTTATTCATTAAACAAATAGGCTATGTTTTCTCTAGCAGTATTTTATAAACAAGATCCATTTGGTTTTTTTTTAAGTCATTATAGCATTTTTTGATGTCATATTGCTGTAGATGTCTTGTATTTGCCAGGGGTAATTGTCCCCTAGGAAGGTTAGGGCTGAATTGATAGCTAACCCTTTCTAATACTTTCTGAATTCTGTCTGACTGGTTCTGGCTCAATTCTCCTCTCCAAGCTGAATTATTCAAACTGTCTTCTCTGTGGCTTCTCACCAAATTGCTCTGCTCAGATAAACTTCCTCAAACTGAACTGCACCGCACTGACTGCCCGCACTGAGAACTGATCGTACTCAACCGAACCCAATGCCATTCAACTGAACTACTCCAAACTGCAGTGAACTAAATGCAACTGAATGGAACACACTGAACAAGTAAGGCAAACTATTTACAACAAAACTTATTTACTGACGGAACTGTGTCATAGGCTGATAAAATATCCCATTTATTAAAGTTATCTGGATGACAATCTGCTTAACATTAGGAAGCTATGACTATAGGATACTCTATTGATTGCAAATTAGCACAAATTCTAAATGAAATACCATGAATACAATTGTGAAAACATCCAATTTCAAAGGCAATAACTTTATTGTATGTAAAATACATGTAATTTTTGAAGTCAGTTATTTACAGCACGATTCTAAATATTTTAGAATATTTGCTTTCTTTTTTTTCCTTAATAGCAATGTGATCAAGTGAAAATGTAAAAAAAAAAAAAAAGGTGCACTTACACTGCTATTCATTCCCTAAAATGATTTATGGATGTAGGAGTGAGGAAATGTAAAAAAAATGATGTAACCTTGCTATTGAAGAAAAGCAAGGGTTGATATCAATACAAGCTGGTTTCAAACAAATGGTGGACTTGCCCTGAATTTCCAAGTCTCTGGTACCTTTCTAAAATCTAGTGACTCAGCTTTACCTACCATTCATAAACCTGTCAACACTTACTGAGTTTACAGGTACAGGTGTTACATGATTATTTTCTCCTTTTAAGGTGTTAGCTTATAGAAATGTCAAAATTTAAGTGACAGGCTTTCCTGGCCAATTTACAATTTACTCAAGGAGTTACAAGTAATATTTTAAAAGCTTTGTCTTATGGGGGGAGGGCGGCAATGGTGGGAGGGTTGGGAGGGGAACACCCATAAGGAAGGGGAGGGGGGAGGGGGATGTTTGCCCGGAAACCGGGAAAGGGAATAACACTCGAAATGTATATAAGAAATACTCAAGTTAATAAAAAAAAAAAAAAAAAAAAAAGCTTTGTCTTTAGATTGATTTCCTTTATTCTGAATATCAGTGTAGCTCAACCATAAGCATTTATATTTAAATCTATTAGTTTCCATAATCTATTCATACTTGAGTCTGTGCAGTTTATCAGACATCTCAAAATAAAACAATGGGGATGACACAGTGACATGCAAGAACAGACTGCATCCGGTAACTGTTTTCTCACAGAAACTACCAAGCATCTAAGGAAAGAAGCATCCTTCCCAAGAGAAGCTACTTCATATTGCTGTGATAAAATATCCTGGGAAAGGCATCAAAAGAGAACTTACTTTGATTCACAGTTGAAGGATCCTTCTGTCATCATAGAGAAGTCAAAATAGCAAAAGTTTTAACAAGCTGGTCATACTAGCACTCAGAGCCAAGAAGCAAAGGACTGTGAATGATACAGTCCAGGTAGGTTTCTCCTGTGCATTCATTACTGGACAGTATGTTAGGGATGGCATCACCCAATGTGATGGGTGGGTCTTTTAAATGTGGTTAGTCTAATAAGAATAATTCCTCAGATCCATGATTGATATTAACCTAATGTATATAATGCATCATAGGCATTCCTACACTATAGAGCCAATAGCTTAATTGATCATAAGATGTTCATAAGGTTTCTCTCTGATGATATTATGCCCTGTGAAGTTTATAGTCAAAATTGACCATCAGACCCTATTTTGATCCTTCTATAGTTTGTACTATTTATTGAATGCATATGAATGAAACACTGAGTCCATGATGTTGGATGAGGAGATAAAGGATTTGATGTTTGCCCTATTGGGTTTCAGTCCTGCTCTTGGAGTCCCTTTTGGAGTAGAAGTGTAATCCTCTGCCTGTCTCAGTTATTCTGTTATTACTTTAATAAAACATCATGGCCAGGAAAACTTATAAAATAATTTATTTGATTTACAATTTCAGATAGTGTCCATCATACAAGAAATAAACAAAATGCATGCCAGGAATAATACCTGAGATCTCGTATTCTGATCTGTAAAGTGGAATACAGAGAGAGAAAGAGAGAGAGAGAGAGAGAGAGAGAGAGAGAGAGAGAGAGAGAGAGGACAGAGACAGAGACAGAGACAGAAAAAGACAGAGACAGAGACAGAGACAGAGAGACAGAGAGGTAATAGAGAGATTGGGGTGGTGTGCTTTGCAGGGAGCCTGCCTAGCCTGAGGGAATGGGACTGAAGTGGAACACAACATTGGACATAAGTCAGAAGACTGATGAGTTCTAGCCTTTTGACTGTCTAACTGTTCTATGCTAAAGCATTTAACTCTCTACTTGTTTGGTGTTAAAGAACTTAAACCTATCATTGTTCTGTGCCTTATAACTTTGATTGCTTTTGGCTGAAATTTAACTCTTTCTTCTTATTGCTCTTTGCTAAATCTTTTCTTTGCACAGTTCCTTTTTTATTAGATATATTTCATTACTTACATTTCAAAGGTTATTCCACTTCCCAGTTTCACTTCCATAAGCCCCCATTCCCTCCCCTCCTTATCCCCCTCTTAACTATTACTATTCTGTTCTTCATTAAGCATTAGGGAAAGTTAACGCTTTATCATTCTAATTATTTAATTTTTCCACCCACCCCTACTTTATTTAAAGTGAAAACTTTATTTTCAAAAAAAGAAAGAACTCTGTTCAGTATTCAGTTGAAGACAGCCCAATGGTTGTGGACTGCCACCAATGCCGCATAGAGCAATGGCAACAGACACTGAATTTTGTTTCCGTCTATGGTTGTAGGTACACATGAACATTTTTAGGACAGGATTTTTTGAAACTCTGAGTTAGTTAAGCACACCAGGAAACTGATCTTTGACAGGACTTCATTGGTGTCTGTGAGTTCCTGCTCCCATAGAGGCCACTAAGGAATAAACCTTTCCTGTTGCCAATAATCAGTCTCTCATGTCTTCCAAACACTTCATTTACTGAAGAGACAGTGCTTAATCCCAAACCCAAAGCCCTTCTTTCTGTCCTCCAAAGGCATAAACAAATGACAAATCAGGAAAGCTTGATGAAAAGAGAACTCTCATTTTAATGTCTCTAGAGTGAATGAGACTTGGCCTTTCTCCTAAGATATCCCAGATCTTCACAAAATTGTCTGTGGACAGTCACAAGGCAGCCTTTGATCTAACTGCTCAGATCAAGACCAGACATTTCATAGTCGTGTGCATTAAGTGTAAAAATCAACTTCTCTGAACGTGTATCCAGATTATATACAAAACCATCATCTGTACTGGCCAAGATATGACATGGTGAGAAATGGTTCTCGGTCACTTATTTGATCTGGCCACTGAAGTGCCATAGGAGGTAATTTTGGATGTGTTCACTGCAGTCATCTGTATGTGCAGTAAACCTGGCTGCCGACTTCCCTACAGAAAGATCCCACACCTAAATGACAGGGGTCACGTTTCCCACAGCAATGTAAATTACAGGAGAAGCATCTGGCCTGGGATAAAAATTCAGTCATCTCATACTCAGAGGATGTGCAGACAGGTATGCAGACAGGAGTATGTTGTGGTGGACATAGAAGGACTCCTCTTCTTGTTTTTTTTTTTTTGTTGTTGTTTTTTTTTTGTTTTTTTATTAACTTGAGTATTTCTTATATACATTTCGAGTGTTATTCCCTTTCCCGGTATCCGGGCAAACATCCCCCTCTCCCCTCCCCTTCCTTATGGGTGTTCCCCTCCCAACCCTCCCCCCATGGCTGCCCTCCCCCCACCAGTCTAGTTCACTGAAGGTTCAGTCTTAGCAGGACCCAGGGCTTCCCATTCCGCTGGTGCTCTTACTAGGATATTCATTCCTACCTATGAGGTCAGAGTCCAGGGTCAGTCCATGTATAGTCTTTAGGTAGTGGCTTAGTCCCTGGAAGCTCTGGTTGCTTGGTATTGTTGTACATATGGGGTCTCGAGCCCCTTCAAGCTCTTCCAGTTCTTTCTCTGATTCCTTCAACGGGGGTTCTATTCTCAGTTCAGTGGTTTGCTGATGGCATTCACCTCTGTATTTGCTGTATTCTGGCTGTGTCTCTCAAGCGATCTACAGCCGGATCCTGTCGGTCTGCACTTCTTTGCTTCATCCATCTTGTCTAATTGGATGACTGTATATGTATGGGCCACATGTGGGGCAGACTCTGAATGGGTGTTACTTCAGTCTCTGTTTTAATCTTTGCCTCTCTCTTCCCTGCCAAGGGTATTCTTGTTCCCCTTTTAAAGAAGGCATGAAACATTCACATTTTGATCATCCCTCTTGAGTTTTATTTGTTCTAGGCATCTAGGGTAATTCAAGCATTTGGGCTAATAGCCACTTATCAATGAGTGCATACCATGTATGTCTTTCTGTGATTGGGTTAGCTCACTCAGAATGATATTTTCCAGTTCCAAACATTTGCCTACGAATTTCATAAAGTCGTTGTTTTTGATAGCTGAGTAATATTCCATTGTGTAGATGTACCACATTTTCTGTATCCATTCCTCTGTTGAAGGGCATCTGGGTTCTTTCCAGTTTCTGGCTATTATAAATAAGGCTGTGATGAACATAGTGGAGCACGTGTCTCTTTTATATGTTGGGGCATCTTTTGGGTATATGCCCAAGAGAGGTATAGCTGGATCCTCAGGCAGTTCAATGTCCAATTTTCTGAGGAACCTCCAGACTGACTTCCAGAATGGTTGTACCAGCATGCAATCCCACCAACAATGGAGGAGTGTTCCTCTTTCTCCGCATCCTCGCCAGCATCTGCTGTCACCTGAGTTTTTGATCTTAGCCATTCTCACTGGTATGAGGTGAAATCTCAGGGTTGTTTTGATTTGCATTTCCCTTATGACTAAAGATGTTGAACATTTCTTTAGGTGTTTCTCAGGCATTCGGCATTCCTCAGCTGTGAATTGTTTGTTTAGCTCTGAACCCCATTTTTTATAGGGTTATTTGTCTCCCTGCGGTCTAACTTCTTGAGTTCTTTGTATATTTTGGATATAAGGCCTCTATCTGTTGTAGGATTGGTAAAGATCTTTTGCCAATCTGTTGGTTGCCGTTTTGTCCTAACCACAGTGTCCTTTGCCTTACAGAAGCTTTGCAGTTTTATGAGATCCCATTTGTCGATTCTTGATCTTAGAGCGTAAGCCATTGGTGTTTTGTTCAGGAAATTTTTTCTAGTGCCCATGTGTTCCAGATGCTTCCCTAGTTTTCTTCTATTAGTTTGAGTGTGTCTGGTTTGATGTGGAGGTCCTTGATCCACTTGGACTTAAGCTTTGTACAGGGTGATAAGCATGGATCGATCTGCATTCTTCTACATGTTGACCTCCAGTTGAACCAGCACCATTTGCTGAAAATGCTATCTTTTTTCCATTGGATGGTTTTGGCTCCTTTGTCAAAAATCAAGTGACCATAGGTGTGTGGGTTCATTTCTGGGTCTTCAATTCTATTCCATTGGTCTATCTGTCTGTCTCTGTACCAATACCATGCAGTTTTTATCACTAATGCTCTGTAATACTGCTTGAGTTCAGAGATAGTGATTCCCCCTGAAGTCCTTTTCTTGTTGAGGATAGCTTTAGCTATCATGGGTTTTTTGTTATTCCAGATGAATTTGCAAATTGTTCTGTCTAACTCTTTGAAGAATTGGATTGGTATTTTGATGGGGATTGCATTGAATCTGTAGATTGCTTTTGGTAAAATGGCCATTTTTACTATATTAATCCTGCCAATCCATGAGCATGGGAGATCTTTCCATCTTGTGAGGTCTTCTTCAATTTCTTTCCTCAGTGTCTTGAAGTTCTTATTGTGCAGATCTTTTACTTGCTTGGTTAAAGTCATACCGAGGTACTTTATATTATTTGGGTCTATTATGAAGGGTGTCGTTTCCCTAATTTCTTTCTCGGCTTGTTTCTCTTTTGTATAGAGGAAGGCTACTGATTTATTTGAGTTAATTTTATACTCAGCCACTTTGCTGAAGTTGTTTATCAGCTTCAGTCGTTCTCTGGTGGAACTTTTGGGATCACTTAAATATACTATCATATCATCTGCAAATAGTGATTTTTTGACCTCTTCTTTTCCGATCTGTATCCCCTTGATCTCCTTTTGTTGTCTGATTGGTCTGGCTAGAACTTCAAGAACTATATTGAATAAGTAGGGAGAGAGTGGGCAGCCTTGTCTAGTCCCTGATTTTAGTGGGATTGCTTCAAGTTTCTCTCCATTTAGTTTAATGTTAGCAACTGGTTTGCTGTATATGGCTTTTACTATGTTTAAGTATGGGCCTTGAATTCCTATTCTTTCCAGGACTTTTATCATGAAGGGGTGTTGGATTTTGTCAAATGCTTTCTCAGCATCTAATGAAATGATCATGTGGTTCTGTTCTTTCAGTTTGTTTATATAATGGATCACGTTGATGGTTTTCCGTATATTAAACCATCCCTGCATGCCTGGGGTGAAGCCTACTTGATCATGGTGGATGATTGTTTTGATGTGCTCTGGAATTCGGTTTGCCAGAATTTTGTTGAGTATTTTTGCGAAGGACTCCTCTTCTTTTTTTTTTTTTTTTTTTTTTGGTTCTTTTTTTCGGAGCTGGGGACCGAACCCAAGGCCTTGCGCTTCCTAGGTAAGCGCTCTACCACTGAGCTAAATCCCCAGCCCCGAAGGACTCCTCTTCTTAATTGTAAACCTATACCTCTAAATTGCACTGCTCATGTTCGGCACAGCCACAAATGATGAGGTTGTCAGTCCACTTATTCAAAAAATCTTCATGCTCACACTGCTCCGTATCTTTCAGAGTGACACATGGATCCTGATCATTATGACAATAGACCATAAGACCCAACAGAGATTATGGAACGGTCTCAGGTTCTGGGTTGTCCTCTTCATCATAATTATGTAGGATGTCCTCATCAAGCTCACCATTATCTAGTGTAAGGTCATCTTGTGGATTCCAATCCTCCAAGGGCTCTCTAAGCTGTGCTTGGGTCCATCACTCTGCATGCCATCTTCTGAAGGACTGCCTGCCTCTGATTCCTCACTTCCATCTTCTTCTTGTAATTTTCCATTTTTTTCAGCAATGAGACGTTTCACTTCCTCTTAAACTCTATTTTGTCTGGCCTCTCTTTGGCCACCCAATCCATGCAGGTCACTTGATGGCTGCTGTTCATGATCTTTGCTTTGAACCCAGCACAAGCTGTTGACATGGTCTCTGGAAGAGACTATGAGCTCTGTGAAGTGGAACAGTGCACAGGTGCAGGCACCTGCTTGGCATCATTTTCAGGAACCAAGGGAAAGGGGCAGGGCAATTATTTTCTTTATAATTCGCTGTGCTTGATTAGCCCTGGAAAACTTATCACTTATTTACTTATAAACTTACAATATAATTTACTTTAAATAAAAATATGCTCTATAGCAGTAGAGAATTCCGTAGAGGGTTTACTGCTAATGCTCCTTTCTCTCTTGCCCACAAGCCTTTCCTCTCTCTGGCGAGCTGAGAGGGAAGCTTGGAGCAATTTACTTTAATTGATCCAGGAAAAAAGAATCAAGTTCACAAAACAAAACTTTTATATAAGCAAATATGCACAGAAACAAACACATACATACACATTCATATAAACATACTCATGCATACTGTTATACATTCTTGTCAACCTACATACTTATACACATCTATACTTGTATATACATATACATACATACATACATATGAACATACACACACACACATATATATATATATATACATATATATATATATATATGAATATTTGATGGATGTAGCAAAAGCCTCCACTAGGTCCATTAAGCAAGTGCCAGAGCAAAATGAATTCTTTTATTCTGGATGAAAAATACACTTCAAGGTTTACTTCAAACAGAAAAAGAAAAGCTTCTAGTTTTTCACTGAGTATGAAAAAGCCCTGTCCCTATATATGAGAAGAAACCTGATTAAAAGAAATCCTACCTCACACCGCCGGAACCTGAAAGAAACAGACCGGATAAACAGTTCTCTGCACCCAAATCCTGTGGGAGGGAGAGCTAAACCTTCAGAGAGGCAGACAAGCCTGGGAAACCAGAAGAGACTGCTCTCTGTACATACATCTCGGACGCCAGAGGAAAACACCAAAGGCCATCTGGAACCCTGGTGCACTGAAGCTCCCGGAAGGGGCGGCTCATATCTTCCTGGTTGCTGCCGCCGCAGAGAGCCCGTGGGCAGCGCCCCGCAAGCAAACTTGAGCCTCGGGACCACAGGTAAGACCAACTTGTCTGTTGCAAGAAGGCTGCCTGGTGAAATCGGGACACACAGAGGAAGAATTCCTCTAGAACCAGGCACGTCCTGTGTTTACTGGAAGTCCCACATTCGCGGATCCCGGCCCGCAGCAGCTCTCTGCTCCCAGACCCCTTGGGATAGAGACCTCACCGCCTGGTCAGGTGGGCACTCCTGAGGCTGCGTAAGATCCCGGAAGGGGTGGCACAGGTCTTCCTGGTTGCTGCCGCCGCAAAGAGCCCGTGGGCAGCACCCCGCGAGCGAACTTGAGCCTCGGGACCACAGGTAAGACCAACTTTTCTGCTGCAAGAAAGCTGCCTGGTGAACTCAAGACACAGGCCCACAGGAACAGCTGAAGACCTGTAGAGAGGAAAAACTACACGCCCGAAAGCAGAACACTCTGTCCCCATAACTGACTGAAAGAGAAGAAAACAGGTCTACAGCACTCCTGACACACAGGCTTATAGGACAGTCTAGCCACTGTCAGAAATAGCAGAACAAGGCTGCCGCTGCAGAGAGCCCCTGGGCAGCACCCCACGAGCGAACCTGAGCCTCGGGACCACAGGTAAGACCAAATTTTCTGCTGCAAGAAAGCTGCCTGGTGAGCTTGGGACACACGGAAGCAGAATTTCTCTAGGACCAGGCACGTTCTGAGTTTACCGGAAGTCCCACACCCGCGGATCCCGGCCCGCAGCAGCTCTCTGCTCCCAGACCCGGTGAGAGAGAGACCCAACCGCCTGGTCAGGTGGGCACTCCTGAGGCTGCAGAGCGGAAGAGACCACCAACACTGCTCACCCCTGCCCACATCCCTGGCCCAAGAGGAAACTGTATAAGGCCTCTGGGCTCCCGTGGGGGAGGGCCCAGGAGCGGCAGGACCACTGCCTGAGACACCGCCGGACCCTGAAGGAAACAGACCGGATAAACAGTTCTCTGCACCCAAATCCCGTGGGAGGGAGAGCTAAACCTTCAGAGAGGCAGACAAGCCTGGGAAACCAGAAGAGACTGCTCCCTGCACACACATCTCGGACGCCAGAGGAAAAAGCCAAAGACCATCTGGAACCCTGGTGCACTGAAGCTCCCGGAAGGGGTGGCACAGTTCTTCCTGGTTGCTGCCGCTGCAGAGAGCCCCTGGGCAGCAACCCACGAGCAAACCTGAGCCTCGGGACCACAGGTAAGACCAACTTTTCTGCTGCAAGAAAGCTGCCTGGTGAACTCAAGACACAGGCCCACAGGAACAGCTGAAGACCTGTAGAGGAAAAACTACACGCCCGAAAGCAGAACACTCTGTCCCCATAACTGACTGAAAGAGAGGAAAACAGGTCTACAGCACTCCTGACACACAGGCTTATAGGACAGTCTAGCCACTGTCAGAAATAGCAGAACAAAGTAACACTAGAGATAATCTGATGGCGAGAAGCAAGCGCAGGAATCCAAGCAACAGAAACCAAGACTACATGCCATCATCGGAGCCCAATTCTCCCACCAAAACAAACATGGAATATCCAAACACACCAAAAAAGCAAGATCTAGTTTCAAAATCATATTTGATCATGATGCTGGAGGACTTCAAGAAAGACATGAACACACTTAGGGAAACACAGGAAAACATTAATAAACAAGTAGAAGCCTACAGAGAGGAATCGCAAAAATCCCTGAAAGAATTCCAGGAAAACACAATCGAACAGTTGAAGGAATTAAAAATGGAAATAGAAGCAATCAAGAAAGAACACATGGAAACAACCCTGGATATAGAAAACCAAAAGAAGAGACAAGGAGCTGTAGATACAAGCTTCACCAACAGAATACAAGAGATGGAAGAGAGAATCTCAGGAGCAGAAGATTCCATAGAAATCATTGACTCAACTGTCAAAGATAATGTAAAACGGAAAAAGCTATTGGTCCAAAACATACAGGAAATCCAGGACTCAATGAGAAGATCAAACCTAAGGATAATAGGTATAGAAGAGAGTGAAGACTCCCAGCTCAAAGGACCAGTAAATATCTTCAACAAAATCATAGAAGAAAACTTCCCTAACCTAAAAAAAGAGATACCCATAGGCATACAAGAAGCCTACAGAACTCCAAATAGATTGGACCAGAAAAGAAACACCTCCCGTCACATAATTGTCAAAACACCAAACGCACAAAATAAAGAAAGAATATTAAAAGCAGTAAGGGAAAAAGGTCAAGTAACATATAAAGGGAGACCTATCAGAATCACACCAGACTTCTCGCCAGAAACTATGAAGGCCAGAAGATCCTGGACTGATGTCATACAGACACTAAGAGAACACAAATGGCAGCCCAGGTTACTGTATCGTGCAAAACTCTCAATTAACATTGATGGAGAAACCAAGATATTCCATGACAAAACCAAATTTACACAATATATTTCCACAAATCCAGCACTACAAAGGATAATAAATGGTAAAGCCCAACATAAGGAGGCAAGCTATACCCTAGAAGAAGCAAGAAACTAATCGTCTTGGCAACAAAACAAAGAGAATGAAAGCACACAAACATAACCTCACATCCAAATATGAATATAACGGGAAGCAATAATAACTATTCCTTAATATCTCTCAATATCAATGGCCTCAACTCCCCAATAAAAAGACATAGATTAACAAACTGGATACGCAACGAGGACCCTGCATTCTGCTGCCTACAGGAAACACACCTCAGAGACAAAGACAGACACTACCTCAGAGTGAAACAATTTTCCAAGCAAATGGTCAGAAGAAGCAAGCTGGAGTAGCCATTCTAATATCAAGTGAAATCAATTTCCAATTAAAAGTCATCAAAAAAGATAAGGAAGGACACTTCATATTCATCAAAGGAAAAATCCACCAAGATGAACTCTCAATCCTAAATATCTATGCCCCAAATACAAGGGCACCTACATACGTAAAAGAAACCTTACTAAAGCTCAAAACACACATTGCACCTCACACAATAATAGTGGGAGATTTCAACACCCAACTCTCATCAATGGACAGATCATGGAAACAGAAATTAAACAGTGATGTCGACAGACTAAGAGAAGTCATGAGCCAAATGGACTTAACGGATATTTATAGAACATTCTATCCTAAAGCAAAAGGATATACCTTTTTCTCAGCTCCTCATGGTACTTTCTCCAAAATTGACCATATAATTGGTCAAAAAACGGGCCTCAACAGGTACAGAAAGATAGAAATAATCCCATGCGTGCTATCGGAACACCACGGCCTAAAACTGGTCTTCAATAACAATAAGGGAAGAATGCCAAATTGTGTTCAATACGTGGAAATTGAACAATGCTCTACTCAATGATAACCTGGTCAAGGAAGAAATAAAGAAAGAAATTAAAAACTTTTTAGAATTTAATGAAAATGAAGATACAACATACTCAAACTTATGTGACACAATGAAAGCTGTGCTAAGAGGAATACTCATAGCGCTGAGTGCCTGCAGAAAGAAACAGGAAAGAGCATATGTCAGCAGCTTGACAGCACACCTAAAAGCTCTAGAACAAAAAGAAGCAAATACACCCAGGAGGAGTAGAAGGCAGGAAATAATCAAACTCAGAGCTGAAATCAACCAAGTAGAAACAAAAAGGACCATAGAAAGAATCAACAGAACCAAAAGTTGGTTCTTTGAGAAAATCAACAAGATAGATAAACCCTTAGCCAGACTAACGAGAGGACACAGAGAGTGTGTCCAAATTAACAAAATCAGAAATGAAAAGGGAGACATAACTGCAGATTCGGAGGAAATTCAAAAAATCATCAGATCTTACTATAAAAACCTATATTCAACAAAATTTGAAAATCTTCAGAAAATGGACAATTTCCTAGACAGATACCAGGTATCGAAGTTAAATCAGGAACAGATAAACCAGTTAAACAACCCTATAACTCCTAAGGAAATAGAAGCAGTCATTAAAGGTCTCCCAACCAAAAAGAGCCCAGGTCCAGACGGGTTTAGTGCAGAATTCTATCAAACCTTCATAGAAGACCTCATACCAATATTATCCAAACTATTCCACAAAATTGAAACAGATGGAGCACTACCGAATTCCTTCTACGAAGCCACAATTACTCTTATACCTAAACCACACAAAGACACAACAAAGAAAGAGAACTTCAGACCAATTTCCCTTATGAATATCGACGCAAAAATACTCAATCAAATTCTGGCAAACCGAATTCAAGAGCACATCAAAACAATCATCCACCATGATCAAGTTGGCTTCATCCCAGGCATGCAGGGATGGTTTAATATACGGAAAACCATCAACGTGATCCATTATATAAACAAACTGAAAGAACAGAACCACATGATCATTTCATTAGATGCTGAGAAAGCATTTGACAAAATCCAACACCCCTTCATGATAAAAGTCCTGGAAAGAATAGGAATTCAAGGCCCATACCTAAACATAGTAAAAGCCATATACAGCAAACCAGTTGCTAACATTAAACTAAATGGAGAGAAACTTGAAGCAATCCCACTAAAATCAGGGACTAGACAAGGCTGCCCACTCTCTCCCTACTTATTCAATATAGTTCTTGAAGTTCTAGCCAGACCAATCAGACAACAAAAGGAGATCAAAGGGATACAGATCGGAAAAGAAGAGGTCAAAATATCACTATTTGCAGATGACATGATAGTATATTTAAGTGATCCCAAAAGTTCCACCAGAGAACTACTAAAGCTGATAAACAACTTCAGCAAAGTGGCTGGGTATAAAATTAACTCAAATAAATCAGTTGCCTTCCTCTATACAAAGAGAAACAAGCCGAGAAAGAAATTAGGGAAACGACACCCTTCATAATAGACCCAAATAAATATAAAGTACCTCGGTGTGACTTTAACCAAGCAAGTAAAAGATCTGTACAATAAGTACTACAAGACACTGAGGAAAGAAATTGAAGAAGACCTCAGAAGATGGAAAGATCTCCCATGCTCATGGATTGGCAGGATTAATATAGTTAAAAAGGCCATTTTACCAAAAGCAATGTACAGATTCAATGCAATCCCCATAAAAATACCAATCCAATTCTTCAAAGAGTTAGACAGAACAATTTGCAAATTAATCTGGAATAACAAAAAACCCAGGATAGCTAAAGCTATCCTCAACAATAAAAGGACTTCAGGGGGAATCACTATCCCTGAACTCAAGCAGTATTACAGAGCAATAGTGATAAAAACTGCATGGTATTGGTACAGAGACAGACAGATAGACCAATGGAATAGAATTGAAGACCCAGAAATGAACCCACACACCTATGGTCACTTGATTTTTGACAAAGGAGCCAAAACCATCCAATGGAAAAAAGATAGCATTTTCAGCAAATGGTGCTGGTTCAACTGGAGGGCAACATGTAGAAGAAGGCAGATCGATCCATGCTTATCACCCTGTACAAAGCTTAAGTCCAAGTGGATCAAGGACCTCCACATCAAACCAGACACACTCAAACTAATAGAAGAAAAACTAGGGAAGCATCTGGAACACATGGGCAGTGGAAAAAATTTCCTGAACAGAACACCAATGGCTTATGCTCTAAGATCAAGAATGAACAAATGGGATCTCATAAAACTGCAAAGCTTCTGTAAGGCAAAGGACACTGTGGTTAGGACAAAACAGCAACCAACAGATTGGGAAAAGATCTTTACCAATCCTACAACAGATAGAGGCCTTATATCCAAAATATACAAAGAACTCAAGAAGTTAGACCGCAGGGAAACAAATAACCCTATTAAAAATTGGGGTTAAGAGCTAAACAAAGAATTCACAGCTGAGGAATGCCGAATGGCGGAGAAACACCTAAAGAAATGTTCAACATCTTTAGTCATAAGGGAAATGCAAATCAAAACAACCCTGAGATTTCACCTCACACCAGTGCGATTGGCTAAGATCAAAAACTCAGGTGACAGCAGATGCTGGCGAGGATGTGGAGAAAGAGGAACACTCCTCCATTGTTGGTGGGATTGCAGACTGGTAAAACCATTCTGGAAATCAGTCTGGAGGTTCCTCAGAAAATTGGACATTGAACTGCCTGAGTATCCAGCTATACCTCTCTTGGGCATATACCCAAAAAATGCCTCAACATATAAAAGAGACACATGCTCCACTATGTTCATCGCAGCCTTATTTATAATAGCCAGAAAATGGAAAGAACCCAGATGCCCTTCAACAGAGGAATGGATACAGAAAATGTGGTACATCTACACAATAGAATATTACTCAGCTATCAAAAACAACGACTTTATGAAATTCGTAGGCAAATGGTTGGAACTGGAAAATATCATCCTGAGTGAGCTAACCCAATCACAGAAAGACATACATGGCATGCACTCATTGATAAGTGGCTATTAGCCCAAATGCTTGAATTACCCTAGATCCCTAGAACAAACGAAACTCAAGACGGATGATCAAAATGTTAATGCTTCACTCCTTCTTTAAATGAGGAAAAAGAATACCCTTGACAGGGAAGGGAGAGGCAAAGATTAAAACAGAGACTGAAGGAACACCCATTCAGAGCCTGCCCCACATGTGGCCCATACATATACAGCCACCCAATTAGACAAGATGGATGAAGCAAAGCAGTGCAGACCGACAGGAGCCGGATGTAGATCGCTCCTGAGAGACACAGCCAGAATACAGCAAATATAGAGGCGAATGCCAGCAGCAAACCACTGAACTGAGAATAGGTCCCCGACTGAAGGAATCAGAGAAAGAACTGGAAGAGCTTGAAGGGCCTCGAGACCCCAAAAGTACAACAATGCCAAGCAACCAGAGCTTCCAGGGAGTAAGCCACTACCTAAAGACTATACATGGACTGACCCTGGACTCTGACCTCATAGGTAACAATGAATATCCTAGTAAGAGCACCAGTGGAAGGGGAAGCCCTGGGTCCTGCTAAGACTGAACCCCCAGTGAACTAGTCTATGGGGGGAGGGCGGCAATGGGGGGAGGGTTGGGAGGGGAACACCCATAAGGAAGGGGAGGGGGGAGGGGGATGTTTGCCCGGAAACCGGGAAAGGGAATAACACTCAAAATGTATATAAGAAATACACAAGTTAATAAAAAAATATGAATAACATAAAAAAAAGAAATAGCAGAACAAGGTAACACTAGAGATAATGTGATGGCGAGAGGCAAGCGTAGGAACCCAAGCAACAGAAATCAAGACTACATGGCATCATTGGAGCCCAATTTTCCACCAAAACAAACATGGAATATCCAAACACACCAAAAAGCAAGAACTAGTTTCAAAATCATATTTGATCATGATGCTGGAGGACTTCAAGAAAGACGTGAAAAACTCCCTTAGGGAAACACAGGAAATCATTAATAAACAAGTAGAATCCTACAGAGAGGAATCGCAATAATCCCTGAAAGAATCGCAAAAATCCCTGAAAGAATTCCAGGAAAACACAAGCAAACAGTTGAAGGAATTAAAAATGGAAATAGAAGCAATCAAGAAAGAACACATGGAAACCACCCTGGATATAGAAAACCAAAAGAAGAGACAAGGAGCTGTAGATACAAGCTTCACCAACAGAATACAAGAGATGGAAGAGAGAATCTCAGGAGCAGAAGATTCCATAGAAATCATTGACTCAACTGTCAAAGATAATGTAAAACGGAAAAAGCTATTGGTCCAAAACATACAGGAAATCCAGGACTCAATGAGAAGATCAAACCTAAGGATAATAGGTATAGAAGAGAGTGAAGACTCCCAGCTCAAAGGACCAGTAAATATCTTCAACAAAATCATAGAAGAAACTTCCCTAACCTAAAAAAAGAGATACCCATAGACATACAAGAAGCCTACACATCTCCAAATAGATTAGACCAGAAAAGAAACACCTCCCGTCACATAATTGTCAAAACACCAAACGCACAAAATAAAGAAAGAATATTAAAAGCAGTAAGGGAAAACGGTCAAGTAACATATAAAGGCAGACCTATCAGAATCACACCAGACTTCTCGCCAGAAACTATGAAGGCCAGAAGATCCTGGACTGATGTCATACAGACCCTAAGAGAACACAAATACCAGCCCAGGTTACTGTATCCTGCAAAACTCTCAATTAACATAGATGGAGAAACCAAGATATTCCATGACAAAACCAAATTTACACAATATCTTTCTACAAATCCAGCACTACAAAGGATAATAAATGGTAAAGCCCAACATAAGGAGGCAAGCAATACCCTAGAAGAAGCAAGAAACTAATTGTCTTGGCAACAAAACAAAGAGAGTGAAAGCACACAAACATAACCTCACATCCAAATATGAATGTAACGGGAAGCAATAATCACTATTCCTTAATTTCTCTCAACATCAATGGCCTCAACTCCCCAATAAAAAGAAATAGATTAACAAACTGAATACGCAACGAGGACGCTGCATTCTGCTGCCTACAGGAAACACACCTCAGAGACAAAGACAGACACTACCTCAGAGTGAAACAATTTTCCAAGCAAATGGTCAGAAGAAGCAAGCTGGAGTAGCCATTCTAATATCAAATGAAATCAATTTTCAACTAAAAGTCATCAAAAAAGATAAGGAAGGACACTTCATATTCATCAAAGGAAAAATCCACCAAGATGAACTCTCAATCCTAAATATCTATGTCCCAAATACAAGGGCACCTACATATGTAAAAGAAACCTTACTAAAGCTCAAAACACACATTGCACCTCACACAATAATAATGGGAGATTTCAACACCCCACTCTCATCAATGGACAGATCATGGAAACAGAAATTAAACAGTGATGTCGACAGACTAAGAGAAGCCATGACCAAATGGACTTAAGGGATATTTATAGAACATTCTATCCTAAAGCAAAAGGATATACCTTCTTCTCAGCTCCTCATGGTACTTTCTCCAAAATTGACCATATAATTGGTCAAAAGACAGGTATCAACATGTACAGAAAGATAGAAATAATCCCATGCGTGCTATCGGACCTCCACGGCCTAAAACTGGTCTTCAATAACAATAAGGGAAGAATGCCCACATACACGTGGAAATTGAACAATGCTCTACTCAATGATAACCTGGTCAAGGAAGAAATAAAGAAAGAAATTAAAAACTTTTTAGAATTTAATGAAAAATGAAGGTACAACATACCCAAACTTATGGGACACAATGAAAGCTGTGCTAAGAGGAAAACTCATAGCGCTGAGTGCCTACAGAAAGAAACAGGAAAGAGCATATGTCAGCAGCTTGACAGCACACCTAAAAGCTCTATAACAAAAAGAAGCAAATACACCCAGGAGGAGTAGAAAGCAGGAAATAATCAAACTCAGAGCTGAAATCAACCAAGTAGAAACAAAAAGGACCATAGAAAGAATCAACAGAACCAAAAGTTGGTTCTTTGAGAAAATCAACAAGATAGATAAACCCTTAGCCAGACTAACGAGAGGACACAGAAAGTGCGTCCAAATTAACAAAATCAGAAATGAAAAGGGAGACATAACTATAGATTCAGAGGAAATTCAAAAAATCATCAGATCTTACTATAAAAACCTATATTCAACAAAACTTGAAAATCTTCAGGAAATGGACAATTTCCTAGACAGATACCAGGTATCGAAGTTAAATCAGGAACAGATAAACCAGTTAAACAACCCCATAACTCCTAAGGAAATAGAAGCAGTCATTAAAGGTCTCCCAACCAAAAAGAGCCCAGGTCCAGACGGGTTTAGTGCAGAATTCTATCAAACCTTAATAGAAGATCTCATACCAATATTCTCCAAACTATTCCACAAAATTGAAACAGATGGATCACTAACGAATACCTTCTACGAAGCCACAATTACTCTTATACCTAAACCACACAAAGACACAACAAAGAAAGAGAACTTCAGACCAATTTCCCATATGAATATCGACGCAAAAATACTCTACAAAATTCTGGCAATCCGAATTCCAGAGCACATCAAAACAATCATCCACCATGATCAAGTAGGCTTCACCCCAGGCATGCAGGGATGGTTTAATATACGGAAAACCATCTACGTGATCCATTATATAAACAAACTGAAAGAACAGAACCACATGATTATTTCATTAGATGCTGAGAAAGCATTTGACAAAATCCAACACCCCTTCATGATAAAAGTCCTGGAAAGAATAGGAATTCAAGGCCCATACCTAAACATAGTAAAAGCCATATACAGCAAACCAGTTGCTAACATTAAACTAAATGGAGAGAAACTTGAAGCAATCCCACTAAAATCAGGGACTAGAAAAGGCTGCCCACTCTCTCCCTACTTATTCAATATAGTTCTTGAAGTTCTAGGCAGAGCAATCAGACAACAAAAGGAGATCAAAGGGATACAGATCGGAAAAGAAGAGGTCAAAATATCACTATTTGCAGATGATATGATAGTATATTTAAGTGATCCCAAAAGTTCCACCAGAGAACTACTGAAGCTGATAAACAACTTCAGCAAAGTGGCTGGGTATAAAATTAACTCAAATAAATCAGTTGCCTTCCTCTATACAAAAGAGAAACAAGCCGAGTAAGAAATTAGGGAAATGACTCCCTTCATAATAGACCCAAATAATATAAAGTACCTCGGTATGACTTTAACCAAGCAAGTAAAAGATCTGCACAATAAGAACGTCAAGACACTGAGGAAAGAAATTGAAGAAGACCTCACAAGATGGAAAGATCTCCCAGTCTCATAGATTGGCAGGATTAATATTGTAAAAATGGCCATTTTACCAAAAGCAATCTACAGATTCAATGCAATCCCCATCAAAATACCAATCCAATTCTTCAAAGAGTTAGACAGAACAATTTGCAAATTCATCTGGAATAACAAAAAACCCATGATAGCTAAAGCTATCCTCAACAAGAAAAGGACTTCAGGGGGAATCACTATCTCTGAACTCAAGCAGTATTACAGAGCATTAGTGATAAAAACTGCATGGTATTGGTACAGAGACAGACAGATAGACCAATGGAATAGAATTGAAGACCCAGAAATGAACCCACACACCTATGGTCACTTGATTTTTGACAAAGGAGCCAAAACCATCCAATGGAAAAAAGAGCATTTTCAGCAAATGGTGCTGGTTCAACTGGAGGTCAACATGTAGAAGAATGCAGATCGATCCATGCTTATCACCCTGTACAAAGCTTAAGTCCAAGTGTATCAAGGACCTCCACATCAAACCAGACACACTCAAACTAATAGAAGAAAAACTAGGGAAGCATCTGGAACACATGGGCACTGGAAAAAATTTCCTGAACAAAACACCAATGGCTTACGCTCTAAGATCAAGAATCAACAAATGGGATCTCATAAAACTGCAAAGCTTCTGTAAGGCAAAGGACACTGTGGTTAGGACAAAACGGCAACCAACAGATTGGGAAAAGATCTTTACCAATCCTACAACAGATAGAGGCCTTATATCCAAAATATACAAAGAACTCAAGAAGTTAGACCGCAGGGAAACAAATAACCCTATTAAAAATGGGGTTCAGAGCTAAACAAAGAATTCACAGCTGAGGAATGCCGAATGGCTGAGAAACACCTAAAGAAATGTTCAACATCTTTAGTCATAAGGGAAATGCAAATCAAAACAACCCTGAGATTTCACCTCACACCAGTGAGAATGGCTAAGATCAAAATTCAGGAGATAGCAGATGCTGGCGAGGATATGGAGAAAGAGGAACACTCCTCCATTGTTGGTGGGATTGCATACTGGTAAAACCATTCTGGAAATCATTCTGGAGGTTCCTCAGAAAATTGGACATTGAACTGCCTGAGGATCCAGCTATACCTCTCTTGGGCATATACCCAAAAGATGCCTCAACATATAAAAGAGACACATGCTCCACTATGTTCATCGCAGCCTTATTTATAATAGCCAGAAACTGGACAGAACCCAGATGCCCTTCAACAGAGGAATGGATACAGAAAATGTGGTACATCTACACAATGGAATATTACTCAGCTATCAAAAACAACGACTTTATGAAATTCGTAGGCAAATGGTTGGAACTGGAAAATATTATTCTGAGTGAGCTAACCCAATCACAGAAAGACATACATGGTATGCACTCATTGATAAGTGGCTATTAGACCAAATGCTTGAATTACCCTCGATCTCTAGAACAAATGAAACTCAAGATGGATGATCAAAATATGAATGCTTCACTCCTTCTTTAAATGAGGAAAAAGAATACCCTTGGCATGGAAGGGAGAGGCAAAGATTAAAACAGAGACTGAAGGAACACCCATTCAGAGCCTGCCCCACATGTGGCCCATACATATACAGCCACCCAATTAGACAAGATGGATGAAGCAAGGAAGTGCAGGGCGACAGGAGCCGGATGTAGATCGCTCCTGAGAGACACAGCCAGAATACAGCAAATACAGAGGCGAATGCCATCAGCAAACCACTGAACTGAGAATAGGTCCCCCGTTGAAGGAATCAGAGAAAGAACTGGAAGAGCTTGAAGGGGCTCGAGACCCCATATGTACAACAATGTCAAGCAACCAGAGCTTCCAGGGACTAAGCCATTACCTAAAGACTGTACATGGACTGACCCTGGACTCTGACCCCATAGGTAGCAATGAATATCCTAGTAGGAGCACCAGTGGAAGGGGAAGCCCTGGGTCCTGCTAAGACTGAAACCCCAGTGAACTAGACTATGGGGGCGAGGGCGGCAATGGGGGGAGGGTTGGGAGGGGAACACCCATAAGGAAGGGAGGGGGGAGGGGGATGTTTGCCCGGAAACCGGGAAAGGGAATAACACTCGAAATGTATATAAGAAATACTCAAGTTAATAAAAAAAAAAAAAGAAATCCTACCTTGACAAAATGGCAATAAACAGATTGGGAAAAGATCTTTACCAATCCTACAACTGATAGAGGGCTCATATCTAAAATATACAAAGAACTCATGAAGTTAGATGGCAGGGAGACAAATAACTCTATTAAAAAATGGGGTTCAGAGCTAAACAAAGAATTCACAGCTGAGGAATGCCATATGGCTGAGAAGCACCTAAAAAATGTTCAACATTTTAGTCATATGGGAAGCGCAAATCAAAACAACCCTGAGATTCCACCTAGCACCAGTCAGAATGGCTAAAATCAAAAACTCTGGCAACAGCAGATGCTGGCAAGGCTATGGAGAAAGAGGAACACTCCTCCATTGTTGGTGGGTTTGCAGACTGGTACAACCATTCTGGAAATCAGTCTGGAGGTTCCTCAGAATATTGAACATTGTTCTATCTGAGGACCCAGCTATACCTCTCTTGGACATATGTCCAAAAGATGCTCCAACATGCTCAACTATGTTCATAGCACACTGGTTTATAATAGCCAAAAACTGGAAAGATCCCAGATGCCCTTCAACAGGGAAATGGATACATAAAATGTGGTACATCTACACAATGGAATGCTACTCCGCTATCAAAAAAAATGACTTTATGAAATTCATAGGCAAATGGATAGAACTGGAAAATATCATCCTGAGTGAGGTAACCCAACCACAGAAAAACACACATGGTATACACTCATTGATAAGTGTATATTAGCTCAAATGCTCAAATACCCTAGATGCATAGAAAATGTGAAACTCAAGAAGGATGACCAAAATGCAAATGCTTCACTCCTTCTTTAAAAGGGGAATAAGAATACTCTTGGCAGGAAATAGGGATGCAAATTTTAGAACAGAGGCTGAAGGAACACCCATTCAGAGCCTGCCCCACATATGGCCCATACATATACAGTCAGCAAGCTAGATAAGATGGATGAAGCAAAGAAGTGCAGGCTGACAGGAACCGGATGTAGATCTCTCCTGAGAGACACAGCCAGAATACAGCAAATACATAGGCGAATGCCAGCAGCAAACCACTGAACTGAGAACGGGACACCTGTTGAGGGAATCAGAGAAAGGACTGCAATAGCTTGAGGGGGCTTGAGACCCCATATGAACAACAATGCCAACAAACCAGAGCTTCCAGGGACTAAGCCACTACCCAAAGACTATACATGGACTGACCCTGGGCTCCAACCTCATAGGTACCAATGAATAGCCTAGTAAGGGCACCAGTGGAAGGGTAAGCCCTTGGTCCTGCCAAGCCTGAATCCCCAGTGAACAGGATTGTTCGGGGGAGGGCGGTAAGGGGAGGAGGATGGGGAGGGGAACACTCATATAGAAGGGTAGTTGGAGGGGTTAGGGGGATGTTTGCTTGGAAAGTGGAATGGTAATAACAATTGAAATGTAAATAAGAAATAACCAATTTAATAAATATGGAGAAAAGAAAAAAAATAAGATGCAGAAAAAAAATAGAAATCCTATCTCATGGTAAAAAAAAAAAGCCTACCTATTGTTATGAAAATAACCTGTTCCATGGCAAGGAGAAGACTGCCTGCTGCTTTCTGCTCTCTCTAGAGCTTCTTCTGCTCTTCTCCCTGTGCTTTATTCTGCCTTAGGTCTCTCTGGTCAGTTCTATTATATTCTGGTAGATTCTGCTGTCTCTCTAGTTCTTTTGCTTCTACTCTCTGTCTCTTTTCTTCACAGCCTGTATCCTTAATGTCATCCTTCCTAGTTTTTTTGTACTCTTTTAGTATACATCACGTAGACATGGTATTCTAAGTATCACCCCCTTAAATGTTCAAAACAAGTTCAAAACACTTCATATTATAAATCGAAGAAGAAGTAACAAGCAAGATGTTTACATGTGTTTCCATTAAGATTAGTTATCTAAATAATCAGTCATTATCTGCCACTGCAGGTTCTACAGGTTCATTTAAAATTGAAAGTTTTAATTTTAGGTTAGCACATTTCTGTCAAGAGGCATGTCTTCTGCCTAATATCTTATTAGTATTGAAGCTTTGTATAGATAAACCCAGTCAACATTTTATCTTTTGTCCTTGCACCTACAAAAAATCATTCGTTTCTTATTATGACCTTTAGTAGACTAGTTTTACAGCCTAAAGGAATGCATTCCTTTATTGTAAATCTGTCTTGCTTGCTATCTTAGCGCAAATAGCCTATGATGTGTGAAGACTTACAGAGACCTAATTGTAATTTTTATATTACAGAGAGCTCTAATTGCAGCCCTTTTAGTAAAGTGTTTAATAATCACTGGTAAAAATTAAAATTTCTATAGAATTATCATAAAAGAATCAAGAAGTCATCTATTTCTCTATATTGCATCACTATAAAACATTGCATTGTTGAGCTGTATAAAATCTGCCCAATAGTGTTGGCTAATGCTTGGGGATTGTTATATTAATTTAATAATGGCAGGAAAGATATTTCAATAGCAAGAATCAACCCCGAGATGCAGTGTTTCATACTTTGCCTTCAAGAGTTCATTCATCAGAGTCTATTATGAATTGTCTCAGGAAAGTTACCTGCTAGCCTTTAGACTAAATGGCATCTGACAGTGAGTCTTTTGAAACCTCAAACCACCCTTCAATAACAGATCTTGCCTAACACAGCCGTACCTTTTAATACTTAACAAACATGTCTGCATATGAAAACCACTCTCATTGTAACCACTACCATACCATACTTGGTGGCAGGTATTTTACTTTTAAGGAAATCACATCTAGTGTTTCACTTTGAGTTTCAGACTTTGAATTTGTTTTTAAAATTAGGAGCCATTTGAAATTGGAGACTGGATATATATTGCATGCATAAGTAGGTTATTATTACTTTTAAATGACATGATTATAAAGTTGTCAATGGACATACATTTGTTGAATAGTATTGCTTATCAACTTGGCAGAATCTAGAATCACTTAAATGGTAAGCCTTTTAGATAGCAGCCTCTTCATGCTGACACAGAGTAAACACTTCTCTAGACATTAGTTTTTGAGTATGCATTTCCATCATGATCATTTTCAATTTACCTACCTATTTTTACAAATTGATTTGCATGTACAAGATGAAGCCTTCAGTAGGAATGGTCATGCTTTCTAGGAACCTTTCCTCCTGTCCTAACACAGATGCCAAGGTTAGTCTCTAACAACATTAATTTCTTTATAAATTTAAAGATATATTGTAATTTTAATTGTCCTTAAAAGAAAATTAAATTTATTTTGATCAACTTTCTTTGTTGCTGTTCACAATCTTTTTCTATTTTGTGACTACAATTTCTTCTCCATATCACAGTCGACCTAAAGACAACAAATAGTAAGTAAAAACAAAAACACAACCGGACATTTTCCCTATATTCAAATCTTCTGCACCAATGAGAGTAATCTATTAACTTTAAGTTTAAATTCATTCAATTTCTAAGAACAAGGCCACAAAGGACCTGAACTTTCTGAACAAACATTATATTAATATGTCCTTATTTTATTTCCTTATTTAGACTGTGTTCCTTCCTATGACTGCAGAGACCTGGATTCTGTGCTATCTAATTTTCCTCATTATTCTTATTATTCCTTAGCTTCTCCCAGAATGACGTGCTTAAATTTTCTTATACCATTCAAGAGCTTTTCTAAATTCAATTTCAAGACTTTCCCACAGACTTCCTACCTATCTGTTCCTGAGGACTAAGAGCTGCAGGTTCAAGTTAACCCTAGCAACAGATGTTCATTTAAGTAGGCATTTTCTGTATCAGTTATCTTTCTCATGTCTGTGATGAAACACATAACAAAGGGAAAATAAGGAAAGAAAGATTTACATGGGCTTAAGATTTAAAAGAATGCAGTCAAATATTGGTTGCAAAATCTTAGGGAAGCTGCTTATCTTGCACCCATTGCCAGGATGCAGAGAATGATGACTATTACAGCTTAGTTCCATTTATCATTTCACACAGTCTCAGTCTCAGCCTTGATATAGTATGTTCCTATTTAGTATAAGTTTTCCCACCACATTTAACCTACTCTAGAAAAATTCTCAGTAGCATGCCCAGGGCTTTGTTTCCTCAGTCACATTTAAATCTCATCAATTTGAAAATGGTAAGTATTGTAAAAATTTTCCTTTCTTAAATTGCTTTTTATCTGGCATTTTCCCCAAGATTAATTAGAAAGTAACTAATATGTGCATTATCATCGATAGCAATAAATTAAACTGAACATGAGCCAAAGGTTATAAAGCAGTGATCATTGAATATATGAAAGTTGTGCTTCCAACCCAAGATACTTGGGAGGCTGAAGCAGGTCTATCAGAAGCTCAGGTCTTTCCTCAGCAACAGACTGAAAAGACCAGCCTGGATAGTATCCAAATTATTTTTAAATTTTCGTTTGTTTGTTTGTTTGGTTGGTTTATATAATTATTTATCTACATCCCAATCGCTGCTCCCCTTTGGGTCCCCCATCACAGACACCCTGTCCTTATTCTCCATTCCCCTTCACCTGTAGGAAGGAGAGGCCTCCTTCATTTCACCCCAAACTCTTTTATCAAGTCTATGACAGATTAGGCACATTTTCTCCCACTAAGTCCAGACAAGGCAGACCTGTTGGAGAATGGATGGATACCACAGTCAGGCCACAGGTTTATAGAGAGTCTCCCCTCCAATTTTTGGGGGGAACACATGGAGAATGAGCTGTACTTCACTTCTGCTACCTATGTGCCAGGTGCCTCATTCCAGCCCTTATGTGTTCTTTGGTTGATGAATCTCTTAGAGTACCCAGAGTTCCAGGATAGTTGACTTTGTTCGTTTCTCCTGTGGGGTTCCTAGCTCCTTGAGCGCTTTCAATCCTTCCTCCAACTCTTCCATAAGAATCCCTGATCTCCCTATAATGTTAGGCTGTTTTGCACTTTTTTGAGTCAGAAAAAAACTGACTCTACTTTCTGGGTAGAGGCTTTCAGAAGACAGTTATACTAATCAGCTATTGAACAGAAGGACATCATGAATGTATAGGCATATGGTTGGAATTAAAAGATATCAATCTGAGTGAGATAACACAACCCAAAAGGACATACATGGTATGTACTCCATGATAATTGGTTATTAAACATTAAGCACAGAATACCATAATACACCACACAGACAAAGAATTTAAACAAGAAGAAAGGTTCAAGCAAGGATGTTTGAATCAGCAGAGAAACAAAATAATCATAGGAAGAAGAGGGAGGGAGGTTAATGATTGGGAGAAGGGAGCAAGAGGGGAATGAAGGGCACATTTTCTCCCACTAAGTTCAGACAAGGCAGTCCTGTTGGAGAATGGATGGATACCACAGTTGGGCCACAGGTTTATAGAGAGGCTCCCCTCCAATTTTTGGGGGGACACATGGAGAATGAACTGTACTTCACTTCTGCTACCTAAGTGCCAGGGGCCTCATTCCAGGTGTACAGTGTATAGAGAGACAGGAGAGATTCACAGAGTGCCAGGAGAATGAATAGAAATCCACAGCTGCTAGGGTGATGGTGGAGGGTGTGGGAGAGGGGAATTATTAGAAAGTTTCGGGAAGGGGAATAGCAATCAAAATGTATATAAGAAATACTCAAGTTAATAAAGATGGAGAAAAAAAAAGAGTTTCAGAAACCCGAGTCAGGATAGGTTGCCAGGAGTCAATGCAGGTGACTCCCTCCAAGATGCCTAACAGAGGAGACATGTAACCCAAAAAAGCCAACTACTATAGCCAGGAAGGACCCCCAATGGATATGTAAGCCATCAACACTTACAAAATTTTCAACCCAAAATTTGTCTCGTGTCTAAAACAAATGAGGGACAAAGTTGGAACTGAGACTGAAAGAATGGCCAACCAATAACTGACCCAACTTGAAACCCATCTAATGGGTAAGCACCAATCCCTGACATTTCTAATAATACTCTCTTATGGCTAAAAACGGGAGACATAACTGTCCTATTTAAAATTTAAAAAGAATAAAATTGTAGATATATAGTTCAGTTGTGGGGCACCTGCCCAACAGGTAGGATGTTTTCATCTTCATTACAAAACAAACAGGCAGACAACAAAGAATGAGCTAATAAAAATGAAAGAGATGATTAAACATTGTCATGCAAGTAAATTTGAAGATATTGTATAGTGGTAACGGTCAAATAATGAAAATATATATAAGACTCCCCTTTTCCCTCCTCATCTCTTCTCGTGATTATGGAAGTAGCAAAGAAACCATGTGTTAACAGATCATTGTATGTTTGTGGTGTACTAGGACAGCTGACACAACTAAACAGTGATTTTTGCTCACCGATGCATCACTAAGCAATGACCTAAATTAGGCACCCCTTGTTGCAACTAATAAGATACATGACATTAAAGAAAGCCAATTCTGAGATACTAAGCAGAAATCAGAAAATGTTTCCTTAATCTTTTCTAAAACAATACTTCGTTTGCTTAAGTATGGCTTATCATATTTTGAATGTAAAGTATTATCACAAGACACATCAATAACAAATTTTGAAATATATATTCTTATAAAAAAGTTGGGAACAATTACTTTCAAATCATAAAAAAGTACAAAAGAGCATGATTCCTTGAGGCTTTTTCAAAAGACCTTGGCATTACTTGTCCCTTGTAGCTCTTTCTTCTTCTGTACTGCCATTCCTCCTTCATTGTCGCACAGAAAGGAGCAACACCACGATGTTCTTCTCAAAGCAGTTTATTCAGGAACGATTCTTTCTGCATGCAAGCAGCAATCTCTCTTTTCTTCCCTTCCTCCTCCCAGCCCCCAGCACACTCCCTTATATCCTCCCTCAACTCTGTTTCCTCAGTCCAGACTGCGTAGTCTCAGTTCATAGGTCCACCTCACATGGCCTGATCTTGCGTTAAGGCGCGCCTGTGCACCTCTCACAATGGACATGGTTAGTTTCAGGTGTGTGAGGAAGTCAGATGCTAGTCATGAGACTTAGCTGCAGTCCGGGGCACCATCTTGGGACTGCCACCACACCCGCTCCCCACATCCTTTGTGACTGTATAGCTCAGAATGTTTTCCTACACTTCATCCACAGATATAAAACCTTCTCCATCAGGTTCCTCAGATAATTGGACAATGAACTACCTGAGGACCCAGCTATACCTCTCTTGGGCATATACTCAAAAGATGCCCCAACATATAACAAAGAAACATGCTCCACAAAGTTAATAGCAGTCTTATTTATAATAGCCAGAAGCTGGAAAGAACCCAGATACCCTTCAACAGAGGAATGGATACAGAAAATGTGGTACATCTACACAATGGAATATTACTCAGCTATCAAAAACAATGACTTTATGAAATTCATAGGCAAATGGATGGAACTGGAAAATATCATCCTGAGTGAGGTAACCCAATCACAGAAAAAAACACATGGTATGCACTCATTGACAAGTGGCTATTAGCGCAAAGACCTGAATTACCCTAGATGCACAGAACACATGAAACTCAAGAAGGATGACCAAAATGCAAATGCTTCACTCCTTCTTTAAAAGGGGAACAAGAATACCCTTGGCAGGGAGTATGGAGGCAAAGTTTAAAACAGAGGCAAAAGGAACACCCAATCAGAGACTGCCCCACATGTGGCCCATACATTTACAGCCACCCAATTAGATAAAATGGATGAAGCAAAGAAGTGCAGGCTGACAAGAACCAGATGTAGATCTCTCCTGAGAGACACAGCCAGAATAGGGCAAATACATAGGCAAATGCCAGCAGCAAATCACTGAACTGAGAAAGGGACCCCAGACGAAGGAATCAGAGAGAGGACTGGAAGAGCTTGAAGGGGCTCGAGACCCCATATGAACAACAATGCCAAACAACAAGAGCTTCCAGGGACTAAGCCACTATCCAAAGACTATACATGGACTGACCCTGGGCTCCAACTGCATAGGTAGCAATGAATAGCCTAGTAATAACACCAGTGGAAGGGGAAGCCCTTGGTCCTGCCAAGACTGAACCCCCAGTGAACGTGATTGTTGGGGGAAGGGTGGTAATGGGGGGAGGATGGGGAGGGGAACACCCATATAGAAAGGGAGGGGGAGGAGTTAGGGGGATGTTGGCCCAGAAACCAGGAAGGGGAATGACAAACGAAATGTAAATAAGAAATACTCAAGTTAATAAAAAAGAAAGAAAGAAAGAAAGAAAGAAAGAAAGAAAGAAAGAAAGAAAGAAAGAGAGAAAGAAAGAAAGAAAGAAAGGAAGATTGCAAGAGCCAGAAGGTGATGGAGTTTGTTATGAGATGTGTTTTTCTTTCAATATCAGAGCTTTCTTTAGAAACTAGATTCAACTTCGTGTTATAGAATGGCAAGCAGAAATAATATACCCTTTGAGCCACTGTATTTTTCTCAGTTGGATAACAATTTTGGGGAAGATGCATAAGTAGAATTTTTCTGTCAATCACAAACACTAGCAGATAACTAATCCCTATACAATATTGAAAATTTTGTATTTTTAGGAAAAATAAAGATGCTTATTACTTATAAACAGAAATGAATAATTTATTTTCAAGAGGAATAAAGCATAGTTGAAAGATATTATATTTTTTTATTTTTGTTTCCCAATTTTATACCTTTATATGAAAATTTTAATTATTTTCCTACCATTTTTACTCTATTAACCCATCCCTTTCCTGCTCTGAAATTATTCTTACCAACAACAAATCATTCTACTTTAATGCTTTCTTTTTATTTGTGATCATTGAACTTAATTATTTTGATTTGAATTTCTTCAGTTTTTTTTCCGGTTTTGCACTAAATGGGTTTGATTAGTGCTGACAATATATTTTTGAATCTGTGCTCTTCCACTCAAGCTTGGCCCACATAACAGAGGCAACTCTCTTTAAAAAAAAAAGAAGAAAGGAAAGGGATTTCTCTTCATCTAGAAGCTATCAGTTCCTAATAATTTCATTGCTAAGAATATGATTAAGTTTCTACTACCCTCAGCCTGCTGGGTTAGGGCTGGTCTGGCTTGAGTATTTGTGGATCTTCTGAATGGTGTTATAATCACTAAGTTTTATGTTCAGTAGCCACAATATATCAGGAGGACTTTGTTTCTTCATATTGATTTACCACATTTGTATCTTACAGTTTTTCCACTTCCTCAATGGTACCGGTGCCCTGGGAGAATGAGATGTGATTTAGGTATCTAATTGAGGGTTGAACATTCAACAATGAGTTATTTTATGCACTTGAACCATTATGGAGACTGTGGTAGTGTATGTTCACTGCATGAAGAAATTTCTCTGTTAAGAACTGAGAGTGACATTAATTTTTAGATATAGTGGTTTTTGTTATAAGTGGATCTAGTACTATCTCCATTTAGCAGATTTAATTTTTAGTGTTTTTCCACCTATGGCCCATGTCCTACTATAGATTCTTTTCCTAGGAGGTATGGTTCTTATCTCATACAATAGTAAAGTGGTTGGTTATTCCCATTATTTTATGTCACCATCTCACCAATACAATTTTCTTGCCAGGTAGTTTCAAAGCTGGGTAAAATGATTGCTTATTTTACATTTCCATGGTAAACATTATACCTTCCCGCAACATGAAAGCTAGACTATATATTCCAAGTTTGTACCATCTTGATATTTCCATGTTTTGTCACTAAGTTATTCAGTGTCTTCAGCAACATTTTTTTTGTTTATTTGTTTGTTTTTTCCCATCAAGTTCTAGAGGGTAACAAATCAAATTGACAAATGCCTGTAATGTCTGGGGAGTCTGAGGCACTTTATTTGTAGCAAGTCCAACAAGAGTTAACATATTCTTTTTTTTTTTTTTTCGGAGCTGGGGACCGAACCCAGGGCCTTGCGCTTCCTAGGCAAGCGCTCTACCACTGAGCTAAATCCCCAACCCCAACATATTCTTATTCACTGGGATATTCACTTGATAACCTGTAAGGTTATTGGGTCCAACATCATCTTCACTGCCACTGGGGAGGTAGGACATGGGGAGTTGATTGCGCTTATGCTATGCCATTACAAGGCAGTTGTCCAGTCATATGGAAGTCACAGGATACTTCTCCAGGGATGCGGAAGCACAGTCTGAGGCATGGGACAACTGGAGCAGGCTGGGGATCTCCAAGACTGCAAGGACACCGGGGCCACCTGAATCTCAGGTTCTCAGACACCCAGGTGCTGCTGGATCCTGCTGAAGAGCTGAGAATGGAGTGGGATCCTGCAAGCCAGATCTAGCCTGGGGAAAATGGGAAAAGATGGGCTCTGGCTGGTCCCGTGGCAAAAGAGTCCTTGGCTTGTTTGCAGTTGGCTTGAGCTTGACTTGGCTGTGGCTGTGAGTAAGAATGCAGAGTCACCTTCTATGGGAGATTAGACAGCAGCTCTATAGGTGAAGACCTTCCTCATTTCTCCCAGTGGTGAATCCCAATGGAAAAAGGCAGTACATGGTTTTAAGACATTTATATGCAAGGCAGAAAGTAGATGTGTAAAACCATACCCCACCGCTCAGGGCAGGCCTAAGATTAAATACCTTTTGCAGGGAGGAGTATCTTGGAAGGAAAGCTTATTGGCTAAGGCCTCCAGACATTTAAGTACCTCATTAAAATGGAGATCTGTCTTGTGCCTACTTGGTCACAGCTCATATTCTCTACCTGTGGAGGGACGTGGATCATTCCCTTATGTGACTGATGGCCACATGTCGCGCGCCCAATGTCTCGCCAGCAAGAACGACGAGCAGACACCAGGATCCTTCTGTAGCAAAGCGTTTATTGTATCTTAAAGAGGAAGAGACCGAGCCCCAGAATGGCGCTGCTTATATACACCCTAATGTGGCGTGTCCACGCCTGATTGGTCACTTACCCATGATCTCATTGGCACGCCCCGGGGTGGGCAAAGACTTGGCACAAACACACTCTTGTACATGCGCACACAGCTAGTTTCCTGAAAGGAAGTCGGGCTGGTGCAGTGGAAGCCAGCGCCATCTTGTAATGGCGAATGTTATCACGGCTTTCCACAGCCACATATCTATGTAGGCTGCAACTAGAGACTGGCTCCTGGTTCCTGTGAATCAGGTAAAGCGTCATAGTTTCTGGGGTTTCAAGCCTTAGCTCAACCTGGAACCAGGATATCTTTCAAAGTCCCACCTTAGCCTATGGTGTCTACAGGAGCAACAGCATTTGTGTAGTGTAGACCCATTTTGACTTCTATCTCAATCTCTGTCTCTGTCTCTCTTATTTTATGTGTGCACCCATGTGTGCACCATGTGCTTCAACACTAGTATGTAGATCTTTAATGTTATCTCTCTATATCATTTTCTCTCTATCTTGGCCAGCTCTCTACTATCACAAATAAATCCTTATTAGTACATTTGTTTTCTTTAACATTTATATCACTGGTCACATTATAATTTTTAAGACTTTGTGTCTAAGTATTTTACTCGCAGACAAATTTGGTGAACATGCTTATATGCCAAGTACATCCTCGATTTGTGGAGTGGTCAGGATAAGGCCTTGGAGTAACAAACAATTTGTGGGCACTAGTAACAAAGCTCTTTCTCACTGAAAATGCTCTTAACCACAGAGTAATCCCTCCAGTATCAGCTATCACTGCTTTATAGCTTCCTTCTCTTAGAAGCACCCCTACCAATCCCCCTTATTCATGGTTATTTCTTGCAACTCACATAGCTGAAGTTTAATGGTAACAATTACAAATGAAAGAAATGACACATTTGTCTTTCTGGGTCCAGGTTATCTCATTTTGAATGACTGTTTGCAGCTTCTTCCATTAACCTGTAAATTATTTAATTTTATTTTTCTTAGCTAAATTGAAGTCTACACTGTAAATATATCACTTTTTATTTTCTGTCATCAGTTCCTAGACATAAAGGATATTTCCATTCCCTGACTCTTGAATAAAGCAGCAAATATCATGAATAAGATATATCTAGCAGATATAGACATTTTTGTATGCATATCTAAGAGTGTTACAGCTGGATAGTGAAGAAGACCTATTTTAACTATTGGAGGAACTTCCACATGAATTTTCATAGTCTATGTAGTTGGTTGGAACTATACCTCAGTGAAAAAGTGATCCTTTATCCCATATTCATGCCATCATTTTTCTTGACATTTCATAATCCTACCCCATTCTGATGCATGTATATAAATATATACATATATATGTGTGTTTGTGTGTGTGTATTTTTTTCCATAATATTTGGAGGAGTTGTGTCACTAGGGGTCTAGGGGTGCACTTTGAGGTGTAAAAGCCTCCTAGCATTTCTAAAACTTTCTCTTTCCCTGTATCATGTGTGTGGATCAAGATGTGTTATTTCAGCTGTTCTTTAGTTCCAGCATCATAAGTTCTGTCTGAATCTGTGAACCAAATTAAACTCTTTCTGTTATATGTTGCTCCACTAGAGATGTTTTATTATGGCAATAGAGGAGTAACTAATACATATTTGGTACCAGTGAGTGAGATCCCTATGTAACAGACTTTATAAAACTGATTTTAGTAGGGATATGTAAGATTTGGGGATCGTGGACCAGAACAGTATTTGAATTCTATAAGTAGGTCTTAATGAGCCATCCTAGCAGGCGCTTCAAAGACGAAAGCTCAGAGAGCACAGCAAATTGTAGAAGTCTAGTTCACAAGGGATTGATATTAAGAACAGGGCAAGAAACCATTCTCATCATATTTTGGGAAAGGATGTGCAGGTTTCTACTCTATGCTAAGCACATGCCTAAGGCTGTATTGGAAAGTAATGGACTAATTTTCATTGTACAGTAGACTTTAAGACAGAAGAATAGTCACTCTGTCATGTAGTTTCTAGTAAACACTATTATGAATGTCTTTGAAGAATTTTGTTGGGATTTTAATGGGGATTTCATTGAATCTGTAGATCGCTTTTAGTAGGATGGTCATTTTTCACTATGTAAATTCTGCTAATCTATGAGCATGGGAGATCTCTCCATTTTCTGAGATCTTATTTGGTTTCTTTCTTAGAAGACCTGAAGTTATTGTCATACAATTCTTTCACTTGTTTGTTTAGAGTTATCTCAAGTATTTTATATTATTTGTGGCTATTGTAAAGGGAGTTGTTCCTTAATTTATTTCTCAGAATTTTATTATTTGTATAAAGGGAGGCTACTGATTTTTTTTGAATTACTTTTATATTCAGCTACTTTGCTAAAGTTGTTTATCATGTGGAGAAGTTCTCTGGTAGAAATTTTGGAGTCACTTATGTATCATATTCTCTGCAAATAGTGATATCTTGAATTCCTTCCTCCCAATTTTTAACCTTTTGGTTTCCTTTTCTTGCTAATTGTTCTGGCTAGAACTTCAAATACTATATTGAATTGATATGGGGAGAGTGAGAATCTTTCTCTTTTTGCTAATTTTAGTGGGATTGCTTCAAATACCTCTACATTTAATTTGATATAAGCTATTGGTTTGCAGTAAGTTGCTTTTTATTATGTTTAGGTGTGCCTTGAACTCTTGATTTCTCCAATACTTTTCATATGAGGGTGTGTTGTATTTTGTCAAAATGTTTTTGGATCTAAGGAGATGATCATGTGATTTTTTTCTTTGATTTTGTTTATGTACTGGATTATGTCAATGGATTTTTTTATATTGAACTAACCTTGGCTCCCCGTTTGAAGTATACTTGATCAGGGTGAGTGATGGTTTTGAAATGTTCTTGGATTCAGCTTACAACAATTTTATTCAGGATTTTTGCATCACTATTCATAAGTGAGATTGGTTTAAAGTTCTTTTTTTTTTGGTTGGGTCCTTGTCTGGTTTAAGTATTTTTGTAGAAAAATTGTGGCTTCATAGAATGGACTAGGTAGCGTTCCTTCTCTTTGTATTTTATGGAATAATTTGAGGAAAATTAGTATAGGATTTCTTTGAAGGTCTAGTAGAATTCTGCACTAAATCCATCTGGCCCTGGACTATTTTTGGCTGGGGGGGGTTTATTAACTTCTATTTCCTCATAGCATATGGACTTTTAAGATAGTTTAGCTGATCTGACTTTAACTTTAGTATGTGGTATCTGTCTCGGAAACCGTCCATTTTGTCTAGATTTTCCAGTTTTGATGAGTATAAGTTTTTGTAGTAGGATCTGATGATTTTTTTTTGAATTTTCTCCATTTCTGTTGTTGTGTGTCCCTTTGTATTTCTGATTTTGTTAATTTGGATACTGCCTCTGTGCCGGTTAGTTAGTTTGTTTATGCCTTTGTTCTCTCAATGAATCAGCTTTTGGTTTTATTGGTCTTTTTGTGTTGTTCTCTTTGTTTCTATTTCGTTAATTAAATAATTTAATTAACTCAAATAATTAATAAAATCTAGCTGCAGTAGTAATTCACAGATGCTGAGTTTCATACAAGGTAATAGTCAAGTTTGATAGTATTGTCCACATATTTCTCTTCTTATTGTCACGAATGTTGCATGAGTACAGAAGTTGTAATCTCTTCCTTTAATGTTAAGGAGGACTATCAAGGCCATATAAATGGTAGAGTCACAGCATGGAGGTCTAGAGTAGTCATTTTACTAATATGTGAAAGTCAGTGGAAGAGTTCCTTCAAGATTCCAAGATGTTAAATACACCAGAGCTAAAAGATATCTACCGAAGAGGCTTTTATGAAAAAAGGGGGTTGGGTATCAAAAAAGAGAGAAGTCATGCTGGGAAGCCAAGCCATTTAACTCTTTTAGTATAAGACACTGAGCTATTGGACATGGAATTTGCCCTGCTATGTTTTTGTCTTGCTTTAGTCCAGTATTTCCTCAGTATTCCCCTATTCCTTCTTTTTGAAATATCGTGTGCTGTGCCACGACTTGTAGGAAGTATATAATTTGCTTTTTTGTTGGGTAGGTTATGATCCAGTAATTGCCTTGGGTCTCAGAACAGTCCTTGTACCTATAAACAGTGTTGCGACTAAAAGACTATGGGGGATTTTTGAAGTTGGAATAAAGGCATTATGCATTATTATATGGATACAAGCTTGACTAAAGAAGGGAGTATATTATGGTAGTTTCAATAAGAATGACCCATATACACTCATATATATCAATATTTGGTTCCCAGTTTGTGTAATTGATCAGGGAGGATTAAGAGCACTGGAGGTGGTTGGAAGAACTGAATAACTAGAGATTAGCTTAGAGGTTTTGAAAGACACCCAGTGCTTCACCTTGTGAATAAAGAATCTCAGTTGATTTTTGTACTCCAACATCATGGATTCAAAAATTCTGAAATAGTATGCCAAATTAAATGATTTCTTTTACAGTTTATATTGTAGTAGTTTATTACAGAAATATAAAAGTTTACAAATATTAATTAAAACACTGGGTAAGTTAAAATATCATAGTGATTTTACTTTTTATTTATTTTCTTCTAGGATAATGTTATTTAAGTATCTAGCTTAGTTCCATGCTCCATTTCAATTGGGTTGTATTTCTTTACTTTTTTCCTTTTCATTCCTTTCTTTTTTTATGTGTGTATTCTAGAGAGTAATCTTCTGCTAGATGTACAGATGCTTAAGTTTTTTTTGCCTATTTTTTCCCCACAGTCATGGTTTCCTTTACAGTACAGAAAACTTTTAGTTTCACTCAGTCCAATATATTGATTATTGATCTTAATAACTATAATATTGGAGTACTGTTTGCAATTTTTTTCTTTCTTCTCTTTTTCTGTGCCTACTTTAATTTAATTTCCTAGTTTCCCTTCTGTCAGACTGAAGGAATCTGTGTCTTGAGGCCATTGGTTCACTTAAAATTATAATTTATTTTGCAGGCTGAGAGAAAAAGAGCCCAATGCACTCTTCCACACATAGTTTTTCAGTTTGATCATCACACATTGTTGAAGATTTTGTCTCTTCTTCAGTGTGTATTATCTCCTTCCTGTGAATTTTCAACTCAGGTTTTCTCATACCTGTTACTCTGAGGGTTGCATTGCCATTCATTCATTTTCTTACTTGCCTCATAAAAATACATAATGTTATAGTATCAATTAATTTTTGTTGTTCTAATAAAATGCCACAGTCAATGCAACTTCTAGAGGAAATAGTTTATTTTGGCATATAGTTCCAAAGGGAAGTCAATAGCCAAATATATCATGAAGCTGAAAGATAAAATTTTTGTAGAAAATATGGATTACAGAAGTGACCTAGATGTAAGGGGAAGATGAAAACTGCAAAAGCTCACGTACAGAGATGTATACTCCACCAAGTCTTGACCTCCACAAACAGTGCCCCCAACACAAGACCAGTGTTCACGATGTGAGCCTTTGAGCAACATTTCTCATTCAAACTACCATGGATGTTTATATGTATCAGCATGTTACAAGGTACTCTAATTAGGTACTTAGATTTCTAAGTTTTAGAAAGTTATCATAGGTACCGTGATATGTACTTCATTAACATTTCTGAAACATTTCTTAGTAGACTGTTTCTTCTCTCCACAGTAATAAGAATTTAGTTGCCATGTTAAATTATGATAAATATTCCATTTATTTATGAATATAAATAATTTATTCCAAACTATATGCTTAGATGAGTGTGTCTTTATGTTTTATGTTACTAATATTTGTAAAACTGAAATATCAAAATTACCATCACACTACTTTAGGAAGACTCCATCCTAAATCCAACAGAATTTCAGAGCACAATGAATATATTAAAAATATCAGTTTTCATGCTTTCATCATGAAATATTAGGTCTCTTCAAAACATTTAAACTTGTTAAAAGATTATTTATTTTTCATGATATTGATGCTCAATTAAATCATGATATCAGGAGATCAATTAAGTGTATGAGTTTATTGATTAATCATTGAATATGGTAATGATACTAAGTTGGACATACCACTGTAATTTGTAAATATTATATTCCTGCATTTTAATTTTTACCATTAAATTGCAGAATTGCATTTTTCTTTTTTTTCCCTCCCCCAAGCACACAGCAAGCACATTTTTTCTTTTATATCGTTTCTATTGAAAGCATAATTTGAAAGTATTTAACATATTATAACAACAGAAATATTATATATAAATTGTCTTAATAATTACCAAAGTATAAATACAATTATATTCATTAACATAAATAGTTGCATAAAATATAATAAATTATGTATTCCCCAATGTTCATGATCTTGGATCAAATACTGCAAAGCTGGAAGCCAAAGAAAATGATTTGACATTTATTTTCAGAGATAACCCTTTAGAACTTTCCTAAGAGAAAATATTCATGTGGAATTAGAAAGTAGACTTAAAACCCCACAATTTAAAATTTAATCTGATATTATTTATTATCTAGTCACATTTATAACTTTTTCCCTTTTATTGTTGAAAAGGTGGACAGATAGCTCTTACAGAAAGAGTTAAGAGGAAATGACTAGATAGTGTAATCTTGTATAGTAATTGAAAATTCTGAAGTGATACAAGAGAATGGGGCTTTACATAGCAGAGAATAGACTTGTTGGGGCACCAGTGGAAGGGAAAGCCCTTGGTCCTGCCAAGGTTGGACCCCTAGTGCAGGGGAATAAGGGGGGCAGTCAGGGGTATGGATGGGGGGAATACCCATATGGGGAGGGGAAGGGGACAACGGCTTATGGACAGGAAACCGGGAAAGGGAATAACAATAGAAATATAAGTAAAGTAATATATCTAATAATAAAAAAAGAAAGAAAAAAAAAGAGCTGACACTGACTAAACCTGATTGTCCCAGGGTCTGAATAACTAGAATGAGAAAACTGAGATGAGAAAAAGACTAGTAGAAATTCATGCAATAAAAATGAATTGCACAGGACATCACCGCGGAAATCAAACCTATAATAAACATATTCCTTGTAGTGCAAACTTTGCCATTCAGACATGAAAAGCCTTTATACCAATGGGAAGTTGTTTGAATGAGATGAAAGCAATTCCCAAATAGAGAGTGTTGTTCGATTGAAAATTTTATATGTTCCTTTGATTCCTCTCACAAGAGTAATGTGATGCAGAACAACACTAAATTCCCCTTTCACCCCAGGTTATGCCTGAATAGCAAGATTCTGGTAGAAAAACAGGACACAAGTCATGTCACAGATGTATGCCGAGCAAATGTCCACTCAACATTTCCAGTTGTTTTTGTTTAGTCTGATGCTGTTAACAGCAGCAAACAACAATATAATGGGCATGGAAAAAGAATGTTAAGGCAATTCAAACAAAACAAATACCTCTGCTGGATTTCAGATAAAAGGCAAGTTCCAGAATGTGTGCATTTTAATCGGCTTGAACACAGTTCTGATGAATGTGCCAAGGGGATTGCTCTTTGCTCTCTTTATACAGGGACTGGAGAGTAGCAAGAGTATCAGTTTTGAATCTCATTCTTTCTGACAGATGGGTCTTAGGGGAGGTTATTATTGGAATTCATTAAGGCAAAATACCAAGGGTCATAATTCATTTCACAGCCAAGCAAATGAACTGATGGTATAAAGTGGATGGTACCTGAATCATGGACACATGAGCAGAGTAAATGTATTTTCATTCATAAATATTCAAATAACAATATGTATCACGTTTTGTGAAAGTAAATGTGACATACATGCACAAATGCTTGCGGAAACACACACACACAACCACCACCACCACCACCACCACCACCACCACCACCACCACCACCACCACCACCACCATCACCACCACCACTACCACCACTAATTTTGCAGGAATAAAGAAAGAAGAGTGCTCTCAGAAGCATTCTTATCATTCAAACTGGCAATAATCCATGCTTGGGAATTATGAGTTATGAGAAGAAAGTATTTTATGTAATGCATAATTTCAAACTGCCTAACTAATAGAATTGAGACTTCAATGACGTATTCAGAACTTGACACAACATGTTTTTTTTTCTTTCCAATACTTACCTCTGTCTCACAGATATAGCATGTCACATTAGCCTGCACTGAATGTGTAATACAAAGTAAGTCTAATTTAAATTATAATTTAAAAAAACAGTAAAACATATAAAAGTACACATATAATGTGCTAAATATTATTGTTAAATATTACAACAAAGTTTTTTTTTATTAACTTGAGTATTTCTTATATACATTTCGAGTGTTATTCCCTTTCCCGGTTTCCGGGCAAACATCCCCCTCCCCCCTCCCCTTCTTTATGGGTGTTCCCCTTCCCACCCTTCCCCCATTGCCGCCCTCCCCCCAACAATCTAGTTCACTGGGGGTTCAGTCTTAGCAGGACCCAGGGCTTCCTCTTCCACTGGTGCTCTTACTAGGATATTCATTGCTACCTATGAGGTCAGAGTCCAGGGTCAGTCCATGTATAGTCTTTAGGTAGTGGCTTAGTCCCTGGAAGCTCTGGTTGCTTGGCATTGTTGTACATATGGGGTCTCGAGCCCCTTCAAGCTCTTCCAGTTCTTTCTCTGATTCCTTCAACGGGGGTCCTATTCTCAGTTCAGTGGTGTTTTTATACTTAATGTCCTCATCTTGGCTGATCCTCTCAAATTTTCTTTAAGCATATGATATTACTGGGAACTTACCAGAACACCTAAAAGTATTGATAAAGAAGTATTTCTGACAATTTAGCAAGACATTTCCCTGACCCTTTGTTTCAGATAAATTGATTTTATTTTTAAAATGGTCCAAATATTTACATTTCTAGTCTTTCTACTGTTTTTCCGTGTCTGTAAGGTCTTGCATGACCTCTTTTCATACATGGTCATTCGGACCCTAGATTAAACATCTCCTCCACATAGACATGATCGTCAAACAACTGTCTTTTTATATCATAGTCTCTAGAGCTACCATAAAGTTTTCTCACAGCCTTCATTGTTAGCTGAAATTATGCCACTCATCCATTTATCAGTTGATTTTTCTTTTTTTCTTTCTTTTTTTTTTTTTTTTTTTTACTTTAAAGCAAGCTGGCCTGAACCGCAGGCCCAAAACATATATGACATATATGTCTTTCTACACAATTACTTATGTAAACGTGTACTCTTTGGTCCAGGTTTCATAATAATGTACTTGATCTTTATCCAGGTAATTTTTATTTTTCAAACTTACACTTCTGTAAGTGTGCTCTTGAGGAGTTCAGTGAATGGACTTTCCTTCCATGAAGCTCATGAAGTAGCTCTTGTTAAGGTGGAAACAATTTCATATTGCAGGAATTTTTGATTGTTACTACAAACTACAATAGGTTTAAAATATAGACAGTGTCCAAATATTGATATAAAAAATGAATTAGAGCTTTCAGAGATAGGTGTTTGAAATTTTCTTTCTGTGATGGATACCCCAAAATCTATTACTTGAATCTTTGATAAAATTACTTCAACAGGATATATCATCTGGAGAAACAATTATCTAAATTAACTTTCTCTGACTCTAAATTAACCCTTTACATACTGAGTGGACCTACATCTTAGTTTGCTAACGATGCCATTTGTTTATTTTTATTAATTCACTGTGATTATAAGAAATACTTTTTTTTTTGTAAAACCACCTTAGCCTGGAAATGAATGATACTCTCACTGTCTACAGTAGTTGCTATGTGAAAATAAATATGTGACAACATATATATTCTGCCAAAAAGACACTAGATTATCAATCAAAAGTCATTGTTTTTGCTGAGAAAAAAGTCTCTATTTTCAAATAAAAATGTATTTTCTACTACAAAAGATTGTGCGCATATTTTGCAACTACCATCCCTTCGTTTCTCTAAGATAGCTGCATAAGTTTCGGCCTCTGAACACGTATGCAATTACCACACATCGTTTAGAAAATGAATACAATTTTCAAAAGAATATTTTTAAAGTGCCACAATTTATCATCCTAGAATACAGTGGATTTTTTATAACTAAAGAAAATACTACCAATTAAAGTATGAATTTATATTGGTTATAAGATACAGCTCATTTTCAAAGATGTAGAAAAGTAAATAAATAACTGTCTGAAATTGAGAAAATGTCGAATCCATTATATCATTGAGGTCTTCATGGTAATTGATAAGTTAAAAGGTATATTAGCGTGACTGTTGGGGAGAGGGTGGTAATGGGGTGAGGATGGGGAGGGGAACACCCATATAGAAGGGGAGGGGGAGGGATTAGAGGGATGTTGGCCCCCAAACCGGGAAAGGGAATAACAGTCTAAATGTAAATAAGAAATACTCAAGTTAATAAAGATAAAAAATAAAATAAAGTAAAATAAAATAAAAAAAGTTATATGAGCTACACTGAATATTTATTCTCTATAAATGCCCTAGTATTTACTTGGTGTATTCTAAATGTATGTTAGTCTATCACTATATACTTCAGAAGTCATCTTAAACTATTTTGTGAAATGGTGATTTAACATATATGGACACCGTACAGTCTATCTACTGTTGGCCATTTCTTCATATTATATGCTTATAATTTCTGAGTATTACAGCTTGTGATTTTGAATTTTATACACAGTTGCTACCACACATTTTCATCTGCTTAGCATCTCACTGTTACACAATAGGTGTGAAAGACGTAAGAATCTTTACCAATGAGGATGTTCATAAATATTTATTTATGTTTTTGATAATCTATTTTCAATAGTTACATAAATGGTCTTATGAGTGCTTATTGGTGGGAGTTAATCTTAGAATTGTGTTTGTTTTCACAGACGATATAGTTGACTGTAATACCTGAAATTAAATTTGAGCTGAATTTATCTATGAAGTAAAATGCATTGTAATCTTTACAGAAAATGTCTAAACATTTCTGGACTTTGGAGAGCAGTATCTTTTCATTGTGTTCTGGTCAGGTTAACAACATTCTCATCTGAGGACTTTTGTTTATTATATAAGATAGTACATATATTCCAATTAGACTTCAGTTCAGATTTTCTGAACTTATATATTGCGTTTCTAACATAGCTTTTTTTTTATTTCTAGGAACAGGAAATATACCAAAAGGAAATATATTACCCTAACATTCACACTTATATAATCATATTTGAAAGATTTATTTATGTATATAGATAACATTTACAGCCATATATTTGTGGAGGGTTTATATACATGTGGGTATAATTATGGGAAGACCCCAGAAGGGGCTAGCAAATGTGGAAGTAAATGTTCTTTAAGACTGAATCATTTCTCTATGGGTGAGTAACATTACATTTAATTTGACTTAGGCAAAAAATGAAACTTTGAGTAATTGTTATAACTTAGTTTATCTTAAATAAAACAAAATATAAAATATATGGGTAAAATGTATATAATTATTAACAATAACATAAATTTTTTTACTGTTACATATGAGTATATATGAGTAAATATAAATAACAGTATTGTACTAAACCCTATTTTATATTAGGTCTAAAAGATGTTTAACTATGTCTCACAAATATTTCGATGACTCTTTTGAGTGCCTCTTATTGCCTTAAAATATAAGACATATTACACCTTGGTACTCAGGCCACATATTAGAAACTACTCTGATCAAGACTTAAACTCTGTATTTATTCATCATGAATGAGGAGTTACTGTTTGCTTTTGATATAGTATGAATGACTTCAAAACTCTTAATCAATTTCTGTGCCCATTTCTTGTTTTTTTTTAATTTTTTATTAGATATATTTCTTTACTTACATTTCAAATGTTATTCCCCTTCCAGGTTTCCTGTCCATAAACCTCCATCCCTTCCCCTCCCCCTCCCCCATGCATGTATTTCCCCCCATACATCCCCTTTACTGCCACCCATAATCCCCTGCATTGGGGGTCCAAAGTTGGCAGGACCAAGGGTTTCCCCTTCCACTGGTCCCACAACAAGAAAGACCAGATGATATCTCCCTAAGGAAATAAAAAACCTTTCTTGTGAGTATAGGAAATATAACTGCCTGTAGTTGACAAGTTTAGTGGTACACCCAAATAAAAGTCATTTCTGAAAATTCACATGTCAATCAATTTCGGACATTAATATGCTAGTCCAGCTGTCAGATCAGCTAAAAAGCACAGACTTCAAATGAATTTATTAGTGGAAACTCAGTCAGATTTTATGAGTGTAAAGGAATAATGAGAAGGCAATAACTTAAGTGACTAATTATATGGAAATAAACTAAAATTTAGATAATTGAAATATCAATTTCTCCTTCAGAGCACGTAGATTAATTATCCTGAAATAAAAGTCTTATTAATTAACATATTGTTTGCCTCTAATTTACCTACATATTTTTAAGTAAAAATGAACAGATAAGAGAAACATAAACATTAATTCACAGTATCAGTTAACATTGCTTCAGACTTAATTATAAATACTGAGGGATTGTTACTTAACCCTGTTTCATAACTCACTTAAAGAGTTATTTATAGAATTTCATATACTTCCTTAATGGAATCACTATCCCTGACCTCAAGCAGTATCTCAGAGCAATAGTGATAAAAAAACTGTATGGTATTGGTATAGAGACAGACAGATAGAGCAGTGGAATAGAATTGAAGACACAGAAATGAACCCACACACCTATGGCCAATTGACTTTTGACAAAGGGGTGAAAACCTAATGGACAAAAGATAGCATTTTCAAGAAATGGTGCTGGTTCAATTAGAGGTCAGCATGTAGAAGAATGCAAAAGGATTCATTCTTATCACCCTGTACAAAGCTTAAGTCCAAGTGGATCAAGGACCTCCACATCAAACCAGATACACTCAAACTAATAAAATAAAAAGTGGAAAAGAGTCTCAAACACATCGGCACCGGAGAAAATTTCCTGAAAATAAAAAAAAAAAAAAAAACAATGGCTTATGCTCTAAGATCAAGAATTGAGAAATGGGATCTCAAAAAGCTGCAAAGCTTCTGTAAGGCAAAGGACACTGTGGTTAGGACAGAAAAGGTAACCAACAGATTGGGAAAAGATCTTTACCAATCCTTCAACTGATAGAGGGCTAATATCCTAAATATACAAAGAACTCATGAAGATAAACTCCAGAGAGCAAAATAACCCTATTAAAAATGGGATTCAGAGCTAAACAAAGAATTCACAGCTAAGGAATATAGAATGGCTGAGATGCACCTAAAGAAATGTTCAATATCCTAAGTCATCAGGGAAATGCAAATCAAAACAACCCTGAGATTCTACCTCACACCTGTCAGAATGGCTAAGATCGAAAACTCAGGCAGCAGCAGATGCTGGTAAGGATGTGGAGAAAGAGGAACACTCCTCCATTGTTGGTGGGATTACAAACTGGTACAACCTCTCTGGAAATCAGTCTGGAGTTTCGTCAGAAAATTGGACATTGTACTATCTGAGAACCCACCTATACCACTCCTGGGTATACACCCAAAAGATGCTCCAACATATAACAAAGACACATGCTCTACTATGTTCATAGCAGCCTTATTAATAATAGCCAGAAGTTGGAAAGAACCTAGATGCCCTTCAACAGACGAATGGATACAGAAAATATGGTACATCTACACAATGGAGTACTACTTAGTTATCAAAAAATGACTTCATAAAACTCATAGGCAAATGGATGGAACTAGAAAATACCATCCTGAGTGAGTTAATGCAGTCACAGAAAAACACATGTAGTATGCACTCATTAAGAAATGGATATTAGCAAAAATGTCAAATTACCCAAGATACACAGACTACATGAAACTCAAGAAAGATGACCAAAATGTGGATGCTTCACTCCTTCTTTAAAAGGGGAACAAAAGAAGCTAGGGAGGCAAAGTTTAAACAGAGACTGAAGGAATGGCCATTCAGAGCCTATCCCACATGAGGCCCATACATATTCAGCCACCAAAACTAGATAAGATGGATGAAGCTATGAAGTGCATGCTGACAGGAACCGGATATAGATCCCTCCTGAGAGACACAGCCAGAACATGTCTATTACAGAGGCGAATGCCAGCAGCAAAACCCTGAACTGAGAACGGACCCCCGTTGGATGAATTAGAGAAAGGACTGAAAGAGCTGAAGGGGCTTGCAACCCCATAAGAACAACCATGACAACCAACCAGAGCTTCTAGGGACTAAACCACTACCCAAAGACTATACATGGACTGACACTGGTCTCTAACTGCATAGGTAGCACTGAATAGCCTTGTTGGGGCACCAGTGGAAGGGGAAGCTCTTGGTCCTGCCAAGGTTGGACCCCCAGTGTAGGGGACTGTTGACAGGGTGGTAATGTGCGGGGGGGTGTACATGGGGAGGGGAACACCCATATAGAATGGGAGGTGTTTAGGGTGCTGATGGACAGGAAATCGGGAAAGGGAATAACATTTGAAATATAAACAAGAAAAACCCAATTTAGTAAAAATGGAAGGAAAAAGGAGAATATAAGATGAAATAATAGTTTTACAAATAGTTTTTAAAATTAAATAATCCGATTTTCTCTCAATATAGAAGTAAGGAGTTTGAGCTTTACTGTTTCATAGAAAATGTTCTTTCAGTGTCTACTGATATTGGTTAGTACTACACGTGGTAATTGGAAACAACCAATCAGAGCTAATGTTAATGCTCAATTTCTTTGACATATATTATAGTTGGTATGCATTTAACTACACAAAAATAAGTACAATAATATCCTGGACATGATAATCTGCAAAGAAAACTAAAGCTAGATAAAACAAAATGCAAGGCATAAGCAAAGCAAAACAAGCAAACATTGTGAGGCAGTGGAGCATGAGATGTAGCCTTGTCCTTGGCTGAGCTAAGGCTAGAAGCCCCTGAGACCCTGAAGGGATGGTAGGAGCTTCACCTTCCAGTGACCAAGTCCCTGTCACTAGCCATAGCTCCCCCAGGGATTTGTGGCCATCAATATCAAGGGCAACACTCCAAGACTCTCTATATGTAGCATTAACATCTCAGCCAAGACAATATAAAAGAGATGTGACCACAGGTCACATAGGCTCAAGACAGAGATTTCCATTTTAATGAGGTGCCTAAAGGCCTGAAGGGCTTAGCCAATAAGCTTTCCTTCTCAGACCCTATTCCCTGCAAAAGTGGGGTATGGTTTTACAATCCCACTCTCTTCCATGACAATAAATGCCTTAAAACCATGGACTGTCTCTTTTCATCTGGATCTGCCATGGGGAGCCATGGAAATGTCCTTTGCCTACTGTCTAATCTTCCATAGAAGGCTGCTCTGCACAGGCTCAATCCAAGCCTGATGATGCACATCAATCGAAGGATAATCACACTGGGACCACCCTGAGCTCCCTTCCCCTCCCACCCCTGGACTGGGCTAGATCTAGCCCATGGGCTCCCACTCCATTCTCAGATCTTCCACAACTCCCAGGCAAGCCTGGGTGTCCCAGAGCCTCAGAACCAGAGGGCACCAGCTTCCTCACAGGCCCTGGAACACCCCACCCAGCTTTGGCCGTCCTGTACCTCAGACTACACTTCCCCAACCTGGAGTGGTATCCTGTGGCATCCCTATGGTCCAATGCCTGCCTGGTGACTGTGAGGTAAGAGAGGTCAAACTCCATCGTCCTGACTCCCCACGTGGCCAAGGCCAGTGGCAAAGTAGATTCAGGACCCACAACCCTACAAAACATGGCCAAAAGTAAAATTACTTTCTGTAGTTTATAGCAGTATAAATGGAAGTATTAACGAATTTACTCAATGTATGCATTCTTAGAATTTCCTTTAGGGGTTATGATATCTTTAGCCTCACTTTTGTGTTCTCACAATAGTGTATGACATTGTTTCATTCTCATAGAGTGGGTCTTTAATCCAGTAAAATGTGTTTGATTAATCTTTTGCCACTATTGCACCAGTATACTTTAAGGGAGTCACTTTTGTAGATCACAGGTTACGTAGTTGAGAGAAATTGATGGTTACTTTTCCATTATGATTGTATATAGTACTTTCCAGGTCTGTGGATGATAGTCATTAGGGGAAAGGATTCTAGTTTGGTGCAGCTTGATTTCTTCATGACATAATGACTCAATGAAATTAGTAGATGTGTAACTGAGGATTAGTATCTAGAATATACAAAGAACTCAAAGATATCACCATTAAGATTACAAAGAACCCAATTTACAAATGAAACACAGAACCAATGATTTCTCAAGCAATGAGACCGAAATGGCTGAGAAACTGTTTTAAAATTTTCAACAACCTTAGTCATGATTAAAATTCAAATTGATTATAGATTTGTATACTCAGACCAAAATCTCCCCATCCCTGCCTCTATTATCCTATTTCCAATTTGTCTTTTTCAGCATCACATGTGGCGCTTCCGATGAGCTAATGAAATCTATCATCATATCTTCAAGGTTGATGAGTGTTTTAGATGATAGGGTTTTTCTTATTGTTGGTACATACTTTATTGTATGTATAAGTAGACACCAGATTTTCTTCACTCACCTGTTTCTCTTTTTGCTGGCCTTGGATTGTTTCTATATTATCTGTGGAGTTTCCACAATAAATAAATCAATACTTCTTGACCTAGGGATACTGACTTGTTCCATCTCCCTTGCATTTGTGCTCATGTCCTTATCCCATGAATTTAATTACTTGAGGAATCTCATGTTGTTTCTCATAATTAGCTTGGTATTTCAGGGTTTTATTCTCTTCATAGTCTTTAGAATGCTTTTGATATTTGGGCCCTTGGGTAATAGCTGTTCACACATATGAGAGGTGACCATTGTAGGTCAGACATTCCTTTCCCTGATGATGGATGACGCTGAGCACCATTTGCTATACATGTTGATGATATGCATGTTATATATGGAAAAGTCACAACTGAAGTAGTTTTTCTCATTTTAACATAGATCACCTGCATTTTGCTACTTAAATATGTAGTTTAAGGCTGTAATTTGTAATTCACACTATATCACATAAACCCATTGAAAATATTTCTTGATGTACAGGAGTGTTTTGATTTTTTAAATCATTTATAGTTTTATAGATTATGATTTTTTCTTTTAATTTTGTTTCATGTGCATCTATTTTTTTATTCAATTTTTTTCAACAATACAGATTTTATTCCCCTCCAGGTCAACCTTCTGACTATTCCAAAACCCATACCTCCTCCCACCCCACTCCCATCTCTAAGACGTTGTCCTACTCCCCACCCCGCCAGACCTCCCCACACCCAGGGGCCTCCAGTCTTTTGCGGGTTAGGTGCATCTTCTCTGACTGATTCCAGACCAGTCTGTCCTCTGCTGTATATGTATAGGAGACCTCATATGAGCTGGTGTACGTTGCCTGGATGGTGGCCTGGTGGTCCTCCTACAGGGTCGCCCTCTTCCTCAGCTTCTTCCAGCCTTTCTCTAATTTAAACTCAGGGGTCAGCGGCTTCTGTTCATTGTTTGGGTGCAAATATCTGCATCTGACTCTTTCAGCTGCTTGTTGGGTCTTTCAGATGGCAGTCATGATAGGTCCCTTTTTGTTAGCACACCATAGCCTCAGTAATAGTGTCAAGTTTTACGGCCTCCCATTGAGCTGGATCCCACTTTGGGCCTGTCACTGGATCTCCTTTTCCTCAGGCTCTTGTCAATTTTTGTGCCTGCAGTTTTTTTTCAGACAGGAACAATTATGGGTCAGAATTTATGTCTGTGGAGTGACAACCCCATCCCTCATTCGATGCCTTGTCTTTGTGCTGGAGGTGGGCTCTACAAGTTCCCTCTCCCCGCTGTTGGACATTACATTTAAGGTCCCTCCCTTTGAATCCTCAAAGTCTCTTATTTCCCAGGTCTGTGGTATATTCTGGAGGGTACCCCCTACTTTTTATCTTTGAGGTTGCCTGTTTTGTTCTTTCTGCTAACAATACAGTGATAGTTATTTTTATTGTTAACTTGAGTGAACCGAGCAATGCCTAGGGCATCCATTAGGTATAAAGTTGGGTACCATTATGAAAGCAGTTTTCAGAGAGATAAAGGGAGGAAGTACTACTTGTCCTCTGTTTGGTTAACCCAGTCCCATATACTCAGGCTGCTGGGCTGAATAAAGATTAAAAGAGAAAAGGAAGAATTTTAAGCTCCCCCACCTGTTTTTTCTTCCTAATCCTTGCAGATAAAGCAAGTCAAGGTTGTGTGTTTTTCTACCACAAGAAACTTTGCCAGACCTTCCCTGCCATAAAGGATATTTTTTTCTTTTAGACTACAGATGGCTGACATAAATGCTTCCTTTATGCTGTGTTTCCCATGTACTTTGTCACAGCAATTAAAAATGTAATTAATTATAGTTCGTCTTTAGCATGGTGAGCCATCCTTAAATCTTCAGGTTGAGGGTATTAGGCCTATTTATACTAGGATTGTGACTTTTTAACTTTTTTGGCCATTTGAAAATTCTATTCTGCTATGGATGATTGTAATGTTTTTCTTTAATCTTTTTGTACAGTACAGTTGTTATCATCCTCCCTGTCTGCCCTCTGTTACTCATCCCATACATCCTCCCCCCAAAATCTGACTTCTTGTAATGTTTTTCTCCATTAATTTATGCATTAATTTATTTTACATCCTGATTACAGCACCCCTCTCCTCCCAGCACCCACCTCATATACTTCCTCCCTCTATCTCCCCTTCTCTTCTCCTCTGAGAAGAGGGAAAACTACCCTGAGTATGGACCCATCCTGACACATCAAGTCACTATCAGACAAGGCATATCATCTCCCAATGATGCCAGAGAACGCAGCACAGTTAGGAGAACAGGATCTACTGATAGGCAATAGATTCAGGTTCAGTCACTGCTCCAGTTATTGGCTACCAGCATGAAGACTAAGCAGGACTTCTGTATGTATTTGGGGAGTGAGGAATGGGTATGTAGAGTGTGGGTACATAGGAACAGCTCATGTATGCTCTTTGATGCTTCAGTGTCCGGGAGTCCCAATGATTACTGACTCTCTTGGTCTAACTGTAGAGTTCCTATCCTCTCTGTGTCTCTTAATCCTTCCCCCAACTCAGCTCCTTTAAATGATTGCTTGTGTGTTTCTGCATCTGTTTCCATTGGCTGCTGGGTGGCGTTTCGCAGAGGACAGTTATGCTAGGGTCCAGTCTGCAGGCATAAAAGTGTATCATTAAAAGTGTCAGTACTTGCTAATGAGATGGGTCTCAAGTTGGGCTGGCGTTTGGTTTGTCATTCCCTTTGTCTCTGTTCCGTCTTTGTCCCTGCACTTATTATAGACAGAACACTATCTGGGTTGAAGGCTTTGGGGGTATGTTGGTGTCTTTATCCCTCCACTGACTCCAAAAGGTAGCCTCTTCAGTATCCTTTTCTCTGAATGCTAGGACTCTCAGCTAGTTACTTCCAAATATTCCCAGGAGTCTCCTCCATCCTAGGTCTCTGGCATGCCCAAAGATGCCTTCCTTCTCTACCAATGAATTCAATAGATCTCAGTTCTCTTCAGTGTTTTGAAGTTGATTTTACATGATGCATTTAATTTGGGCAATAAAATTCACCAGGGAAACCATCTGCTCAGTCCTGTGTTTTACTTTGTTGGGAGATTTTTGGTTTATAATTTAATCTCCTTGCTTATTATTTTTCAGATGCTCAAGTTTCCATAATTTGATCTTGCTTGTATATATCTAGGAAATTATCTGTTTATTATATTTACCCAATTGGTTTCAGAAGAAGAAAGATTTCAAAGCAGCCATGCAATTACATGTAGAGAAGAAATGAAATACCATTAAATGAATGTTATAATCAATGTTTACATGGACAATAATATAAAATATACATGTCAATTTATGCTTTGTCTTTAAAGAAAGTATCTTTCCAAATTGACAAAATAAAGTCTGTATTAGGAAATACTATGCAGCTTACCTCAGACAACCGCAGAATGATTTAAATATAAAAGTCCCTCAAAAAGAAGCAAAGTGCTCACATAGAAGGGGAAATAAAATATTCATAAGAGGCAGATGGAGGAAGGGAACTGGGTGGGAAAGAGAATGGGGAGGGGAATGACAGGAATTGGATCAGGTCTCAGGAGGAGCAGTAAAAATGGCCATGTGCCCATGAAAATGAATGTAGAGAAAAAATCAGAGGAGGATGGGGGAAGAATTGTGACAGAGCATGCCCAGGAGTAGAGTAGTGAAGGGGATGTAATGTGAATCGATAAAAAAGAAGTAAAATACTAAAATTTTAAAAGAATGGAGCAAAATAAAAATAAAGAATCTAGAGCTGCATAAAGAAATACAAAACCTTTAAAATAGCGTCTCAAGAGCTTACACACAATACTGCCTTATTATTAAACAAATATAGTGACACCAATAAGGAAATGAATATATCCTTTTATGGTTATTTTGACACAGAGTTATCACAATGTCATTTTAAGTAGACAAGGAAATGTTCAAGATAAGTATCATGCATTTAGTATAATCACTCTATAACAAACTAGCAGCTCTTAGTAAAGATGTAGAACTAACACATAGCCATGTAATTATGTGAACACTTGTCCCCTACTGACTTCCTAAATCAACAAATGTCAAACAAATTATTCCAGGATCATTCTGATTGAATTAACAAATGACATTATATACATGTTGAAATTCTAAGGATCTATAACAGTTAAAATAATGAGAAAGTAAATTGACACTGGGACAGAAGCAATGTCTGATGTCTAACTACAGTCAAACCTCTTGTGATTCTTTTCCATGCAAATACAAAAGTTACTCCAGAAATGGATATGCCACAAATAAATCAAACCAAATGAACTGAATTTAAATGAAACTTCAAAAGTCTTCCACCGTAGAAAGTATAGATTTCTTTTTTAATTAGACTAAAAGATATTTTATATTCTATATTCTGATCATGTTACCCAATATTTCCTCAGTTCATCCCCAATTTTATGTCCACTCAACTTCATGTTTTATACTCTCACCCTAAATATTCTGCCAACAAAAAAGAAAATAAAATTAACAATAAAAAACATCTGTGGCATCTCTCAGAGGACAGTTATGCTAGGTTCCTGTCTGCAAGCATAGCAGAGTATCGTGAATAGTGTCAGATTGGTTCTTGCCCATTGGATGAGTCTCAATTTGGAGCAGTCATTCATGGCCGTTCCCGATTTTTGCCTCTGCCCATCTGTATGCAGCATACAGTTTGGGTCAAGAGCTTCTTGGCTGGTCTGTTGTCTTCATCCTTCCACAGGAAGACCAACAGAGTCAACTAATCTGTGGATCACCAACCGAAAAGCAATCACAAGCCTAACCTAGGCCACCTGTACATATGTAGCCGATGATCAGTTGTCTGGACCCTCCAACAACTGAAGTAGGGGCTCTCTCTGAGCTTGTTGCTCAAATATCTGCCTGTCTAACCTGCACCCTAAATTGATGGTCCTGCATAACCTCTGTGGAAAAAGATGGACCCAGTCTCACAGTGACTTGATGGGTGAGGTGGGGTGTGGAGTAGGGTTGGAGTTGTGTGACTGTGAGGGTGTGGAGGGTAAGGGTTAATACCCAGAGGGGAGTATCCCCTTTAAAGGGAGTAGGAAGGATGGCATATATGAGGGATTGAAAAGTGAAAAAATAAATTTGATAATAAAATGGGGGTATACTATGGGGCAAACTGTGTCACACTTCAACTTCCACAATAAAAGTTTGTCTATGCTTAGCTTATTTATTGATTTATTTATTTATTTATTCATACTTTTTTGTCTTTTATTTACTTTTCGGAGGAATGGCAGAGGGCTGATGCAAAGAGATAGGAGATGAGTGCAATTCAGGTATATGATATATAACTCACAAAAAATCAATATTTTTTAAATTAGCCCAATTAACCAAATTAAAAAAGGAGATATTATATATGATTTTTAAAAAATAAACATCTAAAGGACAAAGTAGAATAGGAGAATTAAATGGTGAGGGGAATAGAAGGGCAGGATTAAAAGAAAACATAGGGAAAACAACTAACACTAAAGGCCTTTTGAAAATCCATTTGTTCACATACACATGTGCATGTGTATATAAAAGCTTCCATAGAACGAGTTTTTCAGAGAGATAGAGAGGGAGATAGAGAGAGAGAGAGAGATAGACAGACAGACAGACAGATAGATAAATATACACATAACAGGGTAGACAGGACCAAACCAGACATCTCATACCATCAAGTAAAACATTCAGTGATTCAGTGGCAGGAATGGATTAGATAATGTTGAGTCCTTAACCAAATGTGTCCCATGGAAATCCCAAACATCAGAGGCTACTTGCTAAGTTTATTGACTACGATCTGTAATTTTTCAGCAAAGCATTATTGATGAAGACACTAGTAATGCCATTGAACGTGGAGAAATGAAGCTGGGGCCAAACTGGAAGCTTGATCAATCTTGATTTAATTGACACTCATGCACTTATGGTATTAGAACATATTTAAAATACTACCAGTGAAAAAGGTAATCATGACTTACATCCATCTACAAAATTGTCAAATCCAGAGTATCAGAAACCTGTTAATAGGAATGATAGTATTTTTGATAAAATAGTATTAAAGGAACTGAAAATAGATGCATATGGTATAAGAATCAAACTATATCATTTATTTATCTTAATATAAGACTTAAAAGTCTAAAAATTCTAAAAACAATGTTGTATTTAATTAGGAAAGCACAGCTTCTTTTTAAATCCCTAAATTAAAATAAATATATCATATAAAAATAATTTAAAAAAAGATATAATGCATTGAAAATAGAAAAAAATGTTCACATTTATTGAAAATTAAAGACAGCACCCCATATAATGCTCTACAATAAATTAAAACAAATGATATAGTGGAGAAATTAAATCATATTCATATTCTAAAATTCATTCTTCAAATGCACTGTTGCAAGAAGATAGTCAATGAATTAATGCAAGGGTGAGGGAAAAACGACATGCAACGTGTGCATGATTGGCCAAACACTTTCTGTAAATAGACAGCAAAAGATGCTCAAACTTTTAGCTCTGAAGCTAGTATAAGTTAAACCCAAATGAGGATGTCTATATACTTGGTATGTCTACAAAGTATGACTAAGCTTATAAATTTTGTGAGACCCCTCTTAGTTACTAACCCTAGCAATCACTACCATCATCCTTTGTCATTTGCCAAAGCCTAGGGGAGGGCTGTGTACAGTTTCACAGTTCTGCCTACTGTAGTAGCCCCGGGAGAGTGCAGGTTGTAAGGCACAGGATTGTCATGGTAATGGGAGATGTACCTGGCTTCATCATCTATAGTCTGGTTTGAGCACAGCCCATTTAATATTTCAAAAATACTTACTTCCATATGAGAGATTAAAATTTTCATGCACTCAGAGTTGGGGAGGTGAGACTTTAAAAAGAATAGATTGACTTCATTTTTTTTTTCTTTTTGGAGCTGGGGACCGAACGCAGGACCTTGTGCTTGCTAGGCAACCACTCTACCACTGAGTTAAATCCCCAACCCCCTTGACTTCACTTATTAGGCAAAAGAAAGCTTCACTTTGCTTTCATTCCTAAAAGTTTCAGACACCATTGAAATGCCATGTAATGTTTACGTGTTCACTTTCTAGATTGTGACAGACTTTCCTGGTGAAATCTTTTTTAAATTTAAATATTTTTTAATGTAGATAATTTTTAGAGTAATTTATTTTACTTATTCACTTTATATTCAGCTCACTGTTCCCTCCTGGTCATTCCTCCCACAATCCTTCCCCTTGTCCCTCCTCCCCTTTTCCTCTGAGCTGGTGAGGGGACTCCTGCACATCTCCACACTTACACATCAAGACTAGGTACATCCTCTCCTACCTAGGCCAGACAAGGCCAGCTAGAAGGCATATTTCATGTATAGGCAACAGATTTTGGAATAGCTCCCTGTTCCAGTTGTTGGGGCCCACACATGAACACCAAGCTGCACATCTGCTACATATGTGCATGGAAACCTAGGTCCATGCCATGTACATTTTTTCATTGGTGGTTTAGTCTCTGAAAGCCCCAAGGGTCCAGGTTAGTTGGCTTTATTGGTCTTCCTGTGGAATTCCTATATGCCCTTAGGGTTGGAACTCCTCCTGTTTTTTCCATAAGAGTCTCCAAGCTCCTTCCCTTGTTTGACTGTGGGGGTCCACATCTTTCTGAGTCAGCTGCTGGTTGGAGTCTTTCGGAGGACAAGATTAAGTGTTATCACTAGCTAGTCTCCTGTCTTCAAACATAACACAATTTCAGTAATAGTGTCAGGGATCGGTGCTTGTCTATGAGATGGGTCTCAAGTTAGGCAGTTATTGGTTGGCCATTCTCTCAGTCTCTAAGGCCATCCCTTGTTACTGCATTTCCTGTAAACCAGAGAACCAAGGGTCGAGCCACCTTAACTAGGACACAGAGTCCACACAGCCATAATCAGCCTACGAACACTTTATTCAAAGTTTTAGCATCTTTTACACAGATAGTAAAATAAAGATTATCCACAGACTCTCATTCCCATCAGGAGCCATTTACATAGCAATAGATTTTTTTGGTTCAAAGTGACCCAAACCTCCTTGCAGGTTAAGAAATCTGTCTGCAGTCTAACTCTTTGGTATGATGTCAAGTTAAACTATAAACAAAGTTACTTTCTCCGGAGGACAGGAATAGTAGGGTCACTTCCTCAGGTTTACAGCTTACAAGTCACAACACCAGGATTCTCTGCCTGAGAAAGTATGCCTCCTTGGGCTCACACTACTGAAAATGGCATTGACTATAGACTGCATCAAAGCTAGGAAACTAGGAGAAGTCTCCTCATGCCATTTCTCTACAGACAGGATTAAATTTGGTTCGAAAATTTTGTGAGTGGTTTGGTATCCCTATTGCTCTACTGGGGTTCCTGCCAGGCTACAGGAGATGGTCTCTGTAGGTTCCTTATAACTAATGCTGAGTCACACCTAAGGATACCCCCATTGATTCTTCGGTACATCCCTTATCCAAGGACTCTGTCAAGTCCTGGAGATGCCACCTACCTTCCTACCCCTGTCAGTTTCAAATTTGTGTTCATTCTCATAGCCTTTGGGTTGTCACAACTGTCCTACTCCACACCTGATCTTCAACCTCTCCCATACTCCTCCCATCTCCTCTCCTACCTAGTTTCCTTTTAAATTAAGTAATTTTTATTGTCTGTAAGGTATGTCTTAGCAATGATATGACCTATCCTAAAACATTGAGAGATAGGTCACTCTAATCCCAAATGCCACATTTATCTGCAGATATCTATATCTATACATACATACATATATATATGTATATATATACATATAATTGAGATAAGATGAGGTCTATATTTTCTCACCCTTAGTATGAAAGCTAATATTGTATATGTTAGTCAAGAATAGCTTATGAAGCTATCAAATTCGTAACCAAGAAACAGTCATCTCTGAATTTTGTACATTAGTACAAAGTGGTGATTTCATAAGATTAGTTTGTCCTTAGAACAAAACACATAGAAGGTCCTACAGCGGTTGCTTCAATCCCTTCAAGGGAATTCTTTTTCCTGGAAACTGATTAGATCAAGGGAACTAGAATACTGGGTAGGAAACATTCATTGTTCTTTTCAAAGAATAACTCAAGGTCATTGTATTTCCGATCACTTAAAAACATTGAACTCTTGTAATATATTGTGCTGACCTATTTAACAGGCAGCATAAATTAACAGAACATTTTCATTTATTTCAATTGTTTTATTTCCTGCTGTGAAAACTTATCTTCAGGCTGAAAGGTCAGGAAATTCATTTTCTAGCATAATACTAAACTTATCTTGACTTTACTATTGTTCTGGATAAACTTGCTTTCTCTGTAGATTAGACAGTGAGATTTTCAAATTTAAAGTATGAAGAGAGACATCTTTAAAATGAGCTTCAGTTAATCTAGTCTACTGACATGGCAGTATTGCCAAGTTGGAAAATAATAAGGTTAGGAATTATTCTTTTTGCATCTAAGCAATATTTTCAGTTAGCAGTATAAAATTTATTTTAATTTTGTCCGTGGTTGTATATATTGATATTATTTGTACATAAACCATCATAAAGAAGTAACAGATGACATTATTCTAATAATCAACATGATATGCAATAAGTATATGCAACATGTAATAAGGGCTCTCTTTATACATGATCATATACAGCAAATTCATAAAAAATATTCACATAAATTTAATAAAGCCACAAGTATAAACTGAAAGTAGATTTTGTACACTATATCCTGATCATTATTTCCCTCCATCAATTCCCCCCAATTCTTCCCCATATCCCTACCCAAATCCACACACATTCTTTCTCTTTCCCTTCAGGATAACAGAGAACAAAAATGATATATAATAATAACAATGACAATAATAATAATAATAATAATAATAATAATACATCAGAATAACCCCCCAATAAAACTACAAGAATGCCACAGAGATGCAGTGACATACATTGTGAGGGGTGGACTATACCCCCAATTCCTACATAAAATGTATCTCTAATTGACAACCATTCAATTATAGTTAGATTTCTTCAGTAGAGTCTTATTGGGTATACAAAGGACACTTATGTGGTATGTCCCATGGCCATGGTACATTGTCAAAACAAAGTTAATTCAAAGACTTTATTGAAGGTTCTTCATCTTATAAAAAGTTTATTTTTACAAGTTTCTTAAAAAGGTAATTGGCCAGCAGAACTACAATGGTTTTTAGGTTAATGTCTTTAATTTTATTTTATTTTCCGTAATCATTTCATTTGTTTATATCTCACGATATCCCACTTTCTGGTTATTGTCACCACAAACACTCCATCCTCCACAAGCAACCCATCCAACATCTGCCCTCCCTTCTCTCCCTTTCCTGAATGAATGTGTTCCTCCTCCCACCCACACTCTCACGTGCCACTCCTCCAGCATCCTTTAATGTTTGGCCATCAAGCCTCTCTGAGACCAAGGGCCTCTCGTCTTGTTGCCGTCTTGTGGTCTGCTACCTATGTATCTAGAGCCATGAATCCAGGTATACCTTAGTTGCTGGTCTAGACCTAGAGAGAACTGAGTGATCAGAATAGTTTATGTCGTTCTTCCAGTGGGGTTGTAATCCCCCTCTGCTTCTCCAGACCTTCTGCCAGCTCCCTAACCAGAGTCCCTAAGCTCTGTCTCATGGTTGGTTCCAAGGATCCACATCTGCATTAGTCAGGTGCTGACCGAACATCCTCAGGAATCACCACACTGGGTTCCCCTCAGCAACTGTGTTGGGTTTTGTGTCTGAAAATGTGATGTATTCCCAGGTGGGGCAGTCCCTGCTTGACCCTTCCCTCAGCCTCTTTTCTATTTTTTGTCCCTGTCTTCCTTTGGACAGGAACATTTCTGGCACAAAAATTTTGAGATGGGTATGTACCCCCATCCCTTGACCTGGGGTCGTGCCTACCTAATGGAGGAGGTCTCTACATGACCTATCTCCCACTTCTCTGGGCATTTCAGTTAACCTCATCCCATTGAGTCCTGAGAGTCTCAAATTTTCCTGGTGTCTGAGACCCTCCTGTGGCTTTCCCCAGTTCCTCATTCTCCCTGCTACATATTTTTGTTCGATTTCCTAGCCCTCTGAACATCTCTCATATCTCCTCCAGATCCAAATAAGGGTGATGCTGTCACCCTTATTTCCTCCCCCCCCTTCTCACTCTCAGTTACCACTTTCCCTCCACCTGCCACAATCCTCTGTTTCCCTCTCAATATAGGACTGAATCATCCACAGCCTGGTCATTCTTCGTTCTATGCTCCATATGCTCTGTGGGTTTTATTATGGGCATTGTGGGCATTGGAACTAATATCCACTTATTAGTGAGTACATACCACATGTATTTTTTGTGTCTGACTTACTTCATTTAGGATGATATATTGTTGACCTATCCATTTGCCTGCTAATTTCATGAAGTCGTTGTTTTTAATCCCTGTATAGTACTCCACTCTATAAATGTGCCACATTTTCTGTATCCATTCTTCTGTTGAAGGAAATCTGGTTTATTTCCAGCTTCTGGCAATTATAAATAAGGCTGCTATAAATATAGTGGAGCATGTGTCTTGTTATATGTTCAGCATATTTTGGATATATGCCCAGGAGTGTAATACCTGTGTACTCAGGTAGAACTAATTCCAATTTTCTCAGGAACGTCCAGACTCATTTGCAAAGTGGTTTTACCAACTTACAATCGCACCAGCAATGGAGGAATATTCCTCTTTTTCCACTTCCTCACCAATGTCTGTTACCACCTACGTTTTTTATCTTAGTCATTATGTATGATTGATCATTATGGAGGCTGTTTTGATTTACATTTCCTTGATGTTTAGGGATAATGAGTATTTCTTAAATGCTTCTTGGGCATTCGAGATTTCTCAGTTGAGAATCCTCTACTTTGCTCTGTACTCCACTTTTTAATATGATTATTTGGTTCTCTGGAGTCTACGTTCTTGAGTTCTTCATATATTTTGGATATTACCCTTCTATCAGATGTAGGGTTGGTAAAGATCTTTTCACAATCTGTAGGTTGCTGTTCTGTCACATTGACAGCATCCTTTGCTTTACAGAAGCTTTGAAATTTTATGAGGTCCCAATTGTTGAGTGTTGCTATTAAAGCATAAGCCATTGGTGTTCTGTTCAGCAATTTTTCCCCTTTGCCAAAGTGTTTAAGGCTCTTCCCCACTTTCCTTATATTAGATATTCATGATATCTGGTTTTATGTGGAGGTTCTTGATCCACTTGGATGTGAGCTTTTTACAAAAAGATAAGAATGGATCAATTTGCATTCTTCTACATGCAGACTGCCAGTTGAACCAGAATCAGTTTTTGAAAATGCTGTCTTTCTGCCAATGCATGGTTGTAGCTCCTTTGTCAAAGATCAAGTGACCATAGATGTGTGGGTTCATTTCTGGCTCTTTGTTCAATTCCATTGATCTACTTGCTTGTCACTCTACCAATACCATGCAGTTTCAATCACTACTCCACTGTAGTATAGCTTTAGATCAGGGATGCTGATTCCCCCAGAACTTATATTGTTTTATTTTTTTATTAACTTGAGTATTTCTTATATATATTTCGAGTGTTATTACCTTTCCCGGTTTCCGGGCAAACATCCCCCTCCACCCTCCCCTTCTTTATGGGCGTTACCCTCCCCATCCTCCCTCCTTGCCCCCTCCCCCCAAAAATCTAGTTCACTGGGGGTTCAGTCTTAGCAGGACCTAGGGCTTCCCCTTCCACAGGTGCTCTTACAAGGACATTTATTGCTACCTATGAGGTCAGAGTCCAGGGTCAGTCCATGTTTAGTTTTTAGGGAGTGGCTTAGTCCCTGGAAGCTCTGGTTGCTTGGCATTGTTGTACATATGGGGTCTCGAGCCCCTTCAAGCTCTTCCAGTTCTTTCTCTGATTCTTTCAACGGGGGTCCTATTCTCAATTCAGTGGTTTGCTGCTGGCATCTGCATTCTTTTACATGTTGACCTTCAGTTGAACCATCACCATTTGCTGAAAATGCTATCTTTTTTCCATTGGATGGTTTTGGCTCCTTTGTCAAAAATCAAGTGACCATAGGTGTGTGGGTTCATTTCTGGGTCTTCAATTCTGTTCCATTGGTCTATCTGTCTGTCTCCGTACCAATACCATGCAGTTTTTATCACTATTGCTCTGTAATACTGCTTGAGATCAGGGATAGTGATTCCCCCTGAAGTCCTTTTATTGTTGAGGATAGTTTTAGCTATCCTGGGTTTTTTGTTATTCCAGATGAATTTGCAAATTGTTCTGTCTAACTCTTTGAAGAATTGGATTTGTATTTTGATGGAGATTGCATTGAATCTGTAGATCGCTTTTGGTAAAATGGCCATTTTTACTATACTAATCCTGCCAATCCATGAGCATGGGAGATCTTTCCATCTTCTGAGGACTTCTGCAATTTCTTTCTTCAGAGACTTGAAGTTCTTATTGCACAAATCTTTTACTTGCTTGGTTAAAGTCACACTGATGTACTTTATATTATTTGGGTCTATTATGTAGGGTGTCGTTTCCCTAATTTCTTTCTCGGCTTGTTTCTCTTTTGTGTAGAGGAAGGCTACTGATTTATTTGAGTTAAATTTATACCCAGCCACTTTGCTGAAGTTGTTTATCAGCTTTAGGAGTTCTCTGGTGGAACTTTTGGTATCACTTAAATATACTATCATATCATCTGCAAATAGTGATATTTTGACTTCTTCTTTTCCGATCTGTATCCTCTTGACCTCCTTTTGTTGTCTGATTGCTCTGGCTAGAACTTCAAGAACTATATTGATATATATATATATATATATATATATATATATATATATATATATATTTGTCAAAAAACAAGCCTCAACAGGTACAGAAAGATAGAAATAATCCCATGCATGCTATCGGACCACCACGGCCTAAAACTGGTCTTCAATAACAATAAGGGAAGAATGCCCACATATACGTGAAAATTGAAGAATGCTCTACTCAATGATAACCTGGTCAAGGAAGAAATAAAGAAAGAAATTAAATACTTTTTAGAATTTAATGAAAATGAAGGCAAAAACATACCCAAACTTATGGGACACAATGAAAGCTGTGCTAAGAGGAAAACTCATAGCGCTGAGTGCCTGCAGAAAGAAACAGGAAAGAGCATATGTCAGCAGCTTGACAGCACACCTAAAATCTCTAGAACAAAAAGAAGCAAATACACCCAGGAGGAGTAGAAGGTAGGAAATAATCAAACTCAGAGCTGAAATCAACCATGTAGAAACAAAAAGGACCATAGAAAGAATCAACAGAACCAAAAGTTGGTTCTTGAGAAAATCAACAAGATAGATTAACCCTTAGCCAGACTAACGAGAGGACACAGAGAGTGTGTCCAAATTAACAAAATCAGAAATGAAAAAGGAGACATAACTACAGATTCAGAGGAAATTAAAAAAATCATCAGATCTTACTACAAAAGCCTATATTCAACAAAACTTGAAAATCTGCAGGAAATGGACAATTTCCTAGACAGATACCAGGTACCGAAGTTAAATCACGAACAGATAAACCAGTTAAACAACCCCATAACTCCTAAGGAAATAGAAGCAGTCATTAAAGGTTTCCCAACCAAAAAGAGCCCAGGTCCAGACAGGTTTAGTGCAGAATTCTATCAGACCTTCATAGAAGACCTCGTACCAATATTATCCAAACTATTCCACGAAATTGAAACAGATGGAGCACTACCGAATTCCTTCTATGAAGCCACAATTACTCTTATACCTAAACCACACAAAGACCCAACAAAGAAAGAGAACTTCAGACCAATTTCCCTTATGAATATCGACGCAAAAATACTCAATAAAATTCTGGCAAACCGAATCCAAGAGCACATCAAAACAATCATCCACCATGATCAAGTAGGCTTCATCCCAGGCATGCAGGGATGGTTTAATATATGGAAAACCATCAACGTGATCCATTATGTAAACAAACTGAAAGAACAAAACCACATGATCATTTCATTAGATGCTGAGAAAGCATTTGACAAAATTCAACACCCCTTCATGATAAAAGTCCTGGAAAGAATAGGAATTCAAGGCCCATACCTAAACATAGTAAAAGCCATATACAGCAAACCAGTTGCTAACATTAAACTAAGCAGAACTTATATTGTTGAGAATAGTTTTATCTGTCCTAGTTTTTCTGTTATTCCAAATGAAATAAGAATTGCTCTTTCTAATTCTATGAAAAATTGAGTTGGATTTATGATGGGGATTGTATTGAATCTGTAGATTGCTTTTGGTAAAATGACCTTTTTTTTTTTTTTTTTTTTTTTTTTTTTTTTTTTTTTTTTTTTTACTATATGAATCCTGCAAATCCATGAGCAGGGAGATATTTCCATTTCTGAGATCTTCGATCTTCTTTGATTTCTTTCTTCAGGGATTTGAGGTTCTTCTCATACAGATCTTTCAATTGTGTGGTTAGAGTCAAACCAAGCTATTTTATATTATTTCTGACTATTGTGAAGGGTGTTGTTTACATAATTTCTTTCTTAGTCATTTTATCCTTTGAGTAGACTAAAGTTACAGATTTGTTTGAGTTAATTTTACATCTAGACACTTTGCTAAAGTTATTTATCAGCTGTAGGAGCTCTCTGGTAGAATTATTCAGCTCACTTATATGTACTATCTTACCACCTGCAAATAGTGATATTCTGACTTCCTACCTCCAAATGTGTATCTCTTTGGTCTCTTTGTGCTGTCTCATTGCTCTGGCTATAACTTTGAAAACTATATTGAATAGGTAGGGAGAGAGTGGGCAGTCTTGTCTTGTTCCTGATTTTAATGGGTTTGTTTTGAATTTCTCTCCATTGATTTTATATTGGCTACTGGTTGCTATATATTGCTTTTGTTATATTTAAATATGCACATCGAATTCCTCATCTCTCCAACACTTTAAACATTAATGGGTATTGTATTTTCTCAAGTACTTTTTCAACATCTAATGAGATGATCATGTGGTTTATTTCATTGAGTTTGTTTATATGATGGATTACATTGATGGTTTTCCCTATATTGAACTATCCCTGCATTCATGGGATGAAACCTACTTAATCATGGTGGATGATCATTTTGATGTGTTCCTGGATTTGGTTTGTGAGTATTTTACTCAGTCTTTTTGTACTGATATTCATAAGGGAAATTGTTCTGTAGCTCCCTTTCTTTGATGAGTCTTTTTGTTGTTTAGTTATCAGTGTTACTGTGGCTTCATTGAAAGATTGGGTAGTGTTCATTCTATATCTATTTTATGGAATAATTTGAGAAGTAAGGTTATTAGATCTTCATTGAAGGTCTGATAGATTACTGCACAAAATGTATCTGACCATGGGCTTCTGTTGGTTGGGAGGTTTCTAATGTCTGCTTCTATTTCCTTGAGGTCTATGGGGCTGTTTTTGTGATTTATCTGATCCTGATTTAACTTCGGTACCTTTCACCTCTCTAGAAAATCATCCATTTCATCTAGGTTTTCCAGTTTTGTTGAGTATTCGTTTTTTGTTGTAGGATGAGTTTATTTTTTAATTTCCTCAGATTCTGTTGTTACATGTCTATTTTCATTCCTGATTTTATTAATTTATATACAGTTTCTGTGGCCTCTGGTTAGTATGGATAAGGAATTATCTATCTTGATTATTTTCATAAAGAAACAGCTACCAGTTTTGTCAATATTTTGCATAAAATTTTTTGTTTCTTCTTGGTTGATTTTAGCCCTGAGTTTGATTATTTCCTTCTGTCTCTTGGTTATATTTGCTTCTTTTCTAGCATTTCAAATGAACTCTTAAGTTGCTAGAGTATGATCGCTCCAATTTTTTTATGGAAACACTGAGAACTATGAGTTTTCCTCTTAGCACTGCTTTCATTGTATTCCATAAGTTTGGATATGTTAGGCATTCATTATCATTGAATTGCAAAAAGTCTTTGATTTCTTTCTTTATTTCTTCCATGACCAAGTTATCATTGAGTACATAGTTGTTCAGCTTCCACGTGTATGTGGGCTTTCTTTTGTTTTTGTTGTTAATGAAGACCTGGCTTATTACATGGTGGTCCGTTAGAATACACGGGATTAATTCAATGTTCTTGTATCTGTTGATGTTAGTTTTGTGCCCAAATATATGGTTGATTTTTAAGCAGGTATCATGAGGTGCTGAGAAGAAGATATATTCTTTTGTTTTAAGATGAAATGTTCTGTAGATATCAATTAAATCAATTTTGCTCATAAATTATTTTAGTTTCATTGTGTCTCTGTTTATTTTCTGTTTCCATGATCTGGAAATATTTTTCTACTATTATCAAGTGAAATTTAATGTGTGCTTTGAGCTTTAGTAACGTTTCTCTCACAGATATGGATGCCCATTCATTTGGCATAAATGTGCACAATTGACAGTTCATCTTTGTGGATTTTTCTTTGAAGAATATGTAGTATCCTTCCCCAAATTTTGATAACTTTTGATTGAAAGTACATTTTGTTGTTTATTGAAATGTAGTCCGGCTTGTTTGTTGGGACCATTTGATTGTAAAAATGTTCCCATAATTTTACTTGGATATAATAACTGCCTTTGACTCTGAGGTTTTTTTTCCTGTATGCAGCAAAAGCTGGATTCTCTTCATGTGCCCAGTCTGTTAGTCTATGTCATTTTTTTTGTTGTTTTGTTTTGTTTTGTTTTGTTTTTTGCTGTTGTTGTTTTGGTTTTTTTTCCTCCATCTTTATTAACTTGGGTATTTCTTATTAACATTTCAATTCTTATTCCCTTTTCCAGGTTTCCAGGCCAATATCCCCCAACCTCTCCCACTCCCCTTCTATATGGGTGTTCCCCTCCCCATTCTTCCCTCATTACCGCCCTCCCCTCAAAAACCCCATTCACTGGGGGTTCAGTCTTGACAAGAACAAGTGCTGCCCCTTCTACTGGTGCCCTTACTAAGCTATTCATTGCCACCTATGTGTTTGGAGTCCAGGGTCAGTCCATGCATATTCTTTGGTTAGTGGCCTACTCCCTGGAAGCTCTGGCTAGTTGACATTGTTGTTCATATGGGGTTTCAAGTCCCTTCAAGCTCTGTCAGTCCTTTCACTGATTCCTTCAACAGGGGTCCCCTTCTCAGTTCACTGGTTTACTGGTGGCATTCACCTATGTATTTGCCCTATTCTGGTTGTGTCTCTCAGGAGAGATCTATATCCAGTTCCTGTCAGCCTGCATTTCTATGCTTCATCCATCTTACCTAGATTGGTGGCTGTATATGTATGGGCCACATGTGGGGCAGGCTCTGAATGGGTGTTCCTTCTGCCTCTGTTCTAAACTTTGCATCCCTATTCCCTTCCAAGGGTATTCTTGTTCCCCTTTTAAAGAAGGAGTGAAGCATTCGCATTTTGGTCGTCCTTCTTGGGTTTCATGTGTTCTGTGCATCTAACATTTGGGCTAATATCCACTTATCAATGAGTGCACAGCATGTGTGTTTTTCCGTGATTGGGTTACCTCACTCAGGATAATATTTTCCAGTTCCATCCATTTGCTTATGAATTTCATAAAGTCATTTTTGATAGCTGAGTAGTAATATATTGTGTAGATTTATCACATTTTCTGTATCCATTCTTCTGTTGAAGGACATCTGGGTTCTTCAAAATTCTGGCTATTATAAATAAGACTGCTATGAACATAGTGGAGCATTCATCTTTGTTATATGTTGGAGTGTCTTTTGGGTATATGCCCAAGAGAGGTAAAGCTGGGTCCTCAGGTAGTTCAATGTCCAATTTTCTGACGAACCTCCAGACTGATTTCAAGAATGGTTGTACCAGTCTGCAATCTCACCAACAATGGAGGAGTTCCTCTTTCTCCCCATCCTGGCCAGCATCTGTTGTCACTTGAGTTTTTGATCTTAGCCATTCTCACTTGTGTGAGGTGGAATCCCAGGGTTGTTTAGATTTGCATTTCCCTTATGACTAAAGATGTTGAACATTTTTTTAGGTGGTTCTCAGCCATTCGGCATTCCTCAGCTGTGAATTATTTTTTTAGCACAGAACCTTATTTTTTAATAGGGTTATGTGTCTTCCTATCGTCTAACTTTGTGAGTTCTTAGCATATTTTGGATATAAGCCCTCTATCAGTTGTAGGATTGGTAAAGGTCTTTTCCCAATCTGCTGGTTGCTGTTTTGTCCTAACAACGGTGTCCTTTGCCTTACAGAAGCTTTGCAGTGTTATGAGATCCCATTTGTTGATTCTTAATCTTAGAGCATAAGCCATTGGTGTTTTGTCCAGGAAATTTTCTCCAGTGCCAATATGTTCGAGATTCTTCCCCACTTTTTCTTCTATTAGTTTGAGTGTGTCTGGTTTGATGTGGAAGTCCTTGATCCACTTGGACTTAAGCTTTTTACAGGGTGATAAGCATGGATCGATCTGCATTCTTCTACATGCTGACCTCCCGTTGAAACTGCACCATTTGCTGAAAATGTTATCTTTTTCCATTGGATGATATTGGCTCCTTTGTCAAAAATCAAGTGACCATAGCTGTGTGGGTTCATTTCTGGGTCTTCAACTCTATTGCACTGGTCTATCAGTCTCTGTACCAATACCATATAGTCTTTATCACTATTGCTCTGTAATACTGCTTGAGTACATGGATAGTGATTCCCGTGGAATTCTTTTTATTGTTGTGTATAATTTTAGTTATCCTGGGATTTTGTTATTACAGATGAATCTGTAGATTGCTTTTTGTAAAATGGCCATTTTTACTATATTAATCCTGCCAATCCATGAGCATGGGGGATCTTTCCATCTTCTGAGATCTTCTTCAATTTCTTTCTTTAGAGGTTTGAAGATCTTATCATACAGATCTTTCACTTGCTTTGTTACAGTCACAGCGAGGTATTTTATATTACTTGGGAACATTATGAATGGTGTCATTTACCTAATTTCTTTTTTGGGTGTTTCTTTTTTTTGTAGAGGAAGGCTATTGATTTATTTGAGTAAATTTTATACCTAGCCACTTTAGGTATTTATCAGGTTTATTAATACTCTGGTGGAACTTTTGGAATCTCTTAAGTATATAATCTTATCGTCTACAAACAGTGATATTTTGACTTTTTCCTTTCCAATCTGTATCCCTTTGATCTCCATTTGTTGTCTGATTGCTCTGGCAAGGACTTCGAGAACTGTATTGAATAAGTAGAGAGAGAGGGGCAACCTTGTCTAGTCTGTGATTTTAGTGGGATTGCTTCAAGTTTCTCTCCATTTAGTTTAATGTTAGCAAGTGGTTTGCTGTATATGGCTTTTACTATGTTTAGGTATGGCCCTTGAATTCCTATTCTTTCCAGGACTTTTATCATGAAGGGGTGTTGAATTTTATCAAATGCTTTCTCAGCATCTAATGAAAGATCATGTGGTTTTTATCTTTCATTTTCTTTATATAGTGGATTAAGTTGATGGTTTTACATATATTGAACCATCCCTGCATGCCTGGGATGAAGTCTACTTGATCATGATGGATAATTGTTTTGATTTGCTCTTAGATTCGGTTTGCAAGAATTTTATTGAGTATTTTTGCGTCGATATTCACAAGGAAATTGGTCTGAAGTTCTCTTTCTTTTTTGGGTCTTTGTGTGGTTTAGGTATAAGAGTAATTGTGGCTTCATAGAAGGAATTCGGTAGTGCTCCATCTGTTTCAATTTTGTGGAATAGTTTGGATAATATTGATATGAGGTCTTCTAAGAAGGTCTGATAGAATTCTGCACTAAACCCATCTGGACCTGGGCTCTTTTTGTTTGGGAGACTTTTAATGACTGCTTCTATTTCTTTAGGAGTTATCGGGTTGTTTAAATGGTTTATCTGTTCCTGATTTAACTTCGGTACCTGGTATCTGTCTAGGAAATTGTCCATTTCCTGCAGATTTTCAAGTTTTTTTGAATATAGGTTTTTTAGTAGGACAGATGTCTTTTTGAATTTCCTCTGGCTCTGTTGTTATGTCTCCCTTTTCATTTCTGATTTTGTTAATTTGGATACACTCTCCATGTCGTCTGGTTAGTCTGGCTAAGGTTTTATCTACCTTGTTGATTTTCTCAAAGAACCAGTTTTTGGTTCTGTTGATTCTTTGTATAGTCCTTTTGGTTTCTAATTGCTTGGTTTCAGCTCTGAGTTTGATTATTTCCTGCCTTCTACTCCTTCTGGGTGTGTTTGCTTCTTTTTGTTCTAGAGCTTTTAGATGTGTTGTCAAGCAGATGACATGAGCTCTCTCCTGTTTCTTTCTACAGGCACTCAGAGCTATGAGTTTTCCTCTTAGCACAGCTTTCATGGTGTCCCATACTTTTGGGTATGTTGTACCTTCATTTTCATTAAATTCTAAGAAGTCTTCAATTTCTTTCTTTATTTTTTTCCTTGACAATATTATCATTGAGTAGAGCAGAATTCAACTTCCTTGTATATGTGGGCATTCTTCCCTTATTTTTATTGAAGACCACCTTTAGCCTGTGGTAGTCTGATAGGATGCATTGGATTATTTCTATCTTCTGTATCTGTTGAGGCCTGTTTTATGACCAATTATATGGTCAATTTTGGAGAAAGTACCATGAGGTGGTGAGAAGAAGATATATCTTTTTGTTTTAGGATAGAATGTTCTATAAATATCTGTTAAGTCCATTTGATTCATGACTTCTCTTAATCTGTTTACGTCTCTGTTCAATTTCTGTTTCCATGATCTGTCCATTGATGAGAATGGGGTGTTGAAATATCCTATTAATATGTGGAGTACAATGTGCTCTTTGAGTTTTAGTAAGCTTTCTTTTATGTATGTACGTGCCCTTGTATTTGGAGCCTAGACATTTAGGATTGAGAGTTCATCTTGGTGGATTTTTCCTTTGATGAATATGAAGTGTCCTTCCTTATTTTTTAATGACTTTTGGTTGAAAATCAATTTTATTCAATATTAGAATGGCTACTCCAGCTTGCTTCTTCTGACCATTTGCCTGGAAAGTTGTTTTTCAGTCTTTCACTCTGAGGTAGTTTCTGTCTTTGTCTTTGAGGTGTGTTTTCTGTAGGCAGCAGAATGCAGGTTCTTCATTGCGTATCCAGTTTGTTAATCTATGTCTTTTTATTGGGGAATTGAATCCATTGATATTGAGAGATATTAAGGAATAGTGATTGTCACTTTTTGTTATATTTGGATAACAAGTTTTTGGATGTGAGATTATGTTTGTGTGCTTTTCTTCTCTTTATTTTGTTGCCAAGACAAAGTTTCTTACCTTTTCTAGGGTGCAGCTTGCCTCCTTATGTTGGTCTTTACCATTTATTATCCTTTGTAGGGCTAAATGTGTTGAGAGATATTGTGTAAATTTGGTTTTGTCATGGAATATCTTGGTTTCTCCATCTATATTAATTGAGAGTTTTGCAGGATACAGTAACCTGGGCTGGCAATTGTGTTCTCTTAGGGTCTGTACAACATCTGTCCAGGATCTTATGGCTTTCATAGTCTCTGGTGAGAAGTCTAGTGTGATTCTGATAGGTCTGCCTTTATATGTTACTTGACATTTTCCCTTACTGCTTTTAATATTCTTTCTTTGTTTTGAGCATTTGGTGTTTTGACTATTATGTGACGGGAGGTGTTTCTTTTCTGTTCCAATCTATTTGGAGTTCTGTAGGCATCTTGTATGTTTATGGGCATCTCTTTCTTTAGGTTAGGGAAGTTTTCTTCTATGATTCTGTTGAGGATATTTACTGGTTCTTTGAGCTTCACTCTCTTCTATACCTATTATCCTTAGGTTTGATCTTCTCATTGTGTCCTGGATTTCCTGTATGTTTTAGACCAGTAGCTTTTTCCGTTTTACATTATCTTTGACAGTTGATTCGATGATTTCTATGGAATCTTCTTCTCCTGAGATTCTCTCTTCTGTCTCTTGCATTTTCTTGGTGATGCTTGTATCTATGGTTCCTTATCTCTTCTTTTGGTTTTCTATATTCAGGATTGTCTCCCTTTGTGCTTTTTTTATTGCTTCTATTTCCATTTTTAATTCCTTTGCCTGTTTGATTGTGTTTTCCTGTAATTCTTTCAAAGATTTTTGCATTTCCTCTCTGTAGGCTTCTGCTATTTATTTGTGTTTTTCTGCATTTCTCTAAGGGAGTTCTTTATGTCTTTCTTGAAGTCCTCCATCATCATGATCAAATATGATTTTAAATCTAGATATTGCTTTTCTGGTGTTTTTTGATATTCAGTTTTTGCTTTGGTGAGAGAATTGGGCTCTGATGATGCCATGTAGTCTTGATTTTTGTTGCTTGGGTTCCTGAGCTTGCCTCTTGCCATCACGTGGTGTCTGGTGGTAACCTTTTTCTCCTATTTCTGACAGTGGTTAGACTGCCTATAGGCTCTTGTGTCAGGATGGCTGTAAACTAATTTTCCTCTTCCCTTTCAGCCAGTTATGGGAACAGAGCATTCTGCTTTCAGGTGTGTAGTCATTCCTGTCTACTGGTCTTCAGGTGTTCCTGAGGGCGTGTGTCCTAAGTCCACCAGGCAGGTGACTTGGAGCAGAAAAGTTGGTCTTACCTCTGGTCTCAGGCCTGGAGTCACTTCTCAGAGCTGGATTTCAGCTCTCTGTGAGGGCAGCAACCAGAAGGGCCTGCCCTGCCTTCACTCAGGACCCTGTGCACAGGGGGCCCATATAGCGCTAGGTGTTTTCCTCTAGAGTCAGAAATGTGGGCAGAGTGTAGTCTCCTCTGACTTCCCACGTGTGTTTGCTCCTCTGAAGGTCTATCTCTCCCTCTCACAGGTTTTGGGTTCAGGGAGCTATTCGACCAGGTCCCTTTAGATCTGGGCGGTGTCTGGACCAGTGTTGAGTGACCCTATCTTCCTGTTTCCAGAGGCCTTATACAGTTTTCTCTTGGGTCAGGGATGTGGGCAATGGTGGGTAGTCCTGGTGGTCTCTCCTGCCCTGCAGTCTCAGGACTGCCTACCTGTCTGGGAGGTGAGCTCTCTCTCCCATGGGGTTTGGGAGCAGGGAAATCTATGTCATTTTATTCATGAATTGCGTCTATTGATGTTGAGAGATATTAGGGACAAATGATTGTTTATTCCTGTTATTTTTGTTGTTAGAGGTGGAATTAAGTTTGTATGTTTCTTTTCTTCTGGGTTTTTTCATGAGAAAATTAGTTTCTTCCTTTTTCTTTAGTGTAGTTTCCCTCCTTGTGTTGAAAATTTCCTTCTTTTATCCTCTATAGGCCTGGGTTTGAAAAGATTGGTTAAATTTCTTTTTTGTCTTAGAATACCTTGGTTTCTCCATCTATGGTAAATGCAAGTTTTGGTGGGTATAGTGACCTGAACTGGCATTTTTGTTTTCATAATGTCTGTATGACATCTATCCAGGATCTTCTGGCCTTTAGAGTCTTTATGGAGAAGTCTGGTGTAACCCTGATAGGTCTGCCTTTATATGTTACTTGGCCTTTTCCCCTTACTGCTTTCAGTATTATTTCTTTGTTCTGTGCAGTATTTTAATTATCATGTGATGAACTTTTCTGGTCCTATCTGTTTGGTGTTCTGTAGACTTCTTGTATGTTTATGGGCATTTATTTCTTCCACTTACTAGAGTTTTCTTCTATACTTTTATTGAAGATGTTTGTTGGCCTTTTGAGTTTGGAACCTTCACTCTCTTATATACCTAGTATTCTCAGGTTTGGTCTTTTCATTTCGTCCTGAATTTCTTGAATGTTGTAAGAAAAGAAGCTTTTTGCTTTTTGTATTTTCCTTGACTGTTGTGTCAAAGATCTCTATTCTATATTCTGCCACTAAGATTCTCTCTCCTATGGCTTATATTCTGTTGGAAATGCTTACATCTATGACTCCTGTCCACTTTCCTAGTTTTTCCATCTTTACGGCTGTCTCCCTTTCAGTTTTCTTTAATGATTCTATTTTCATTTTGAGATCCTGGCTGGTTTTGTTCAAGTCCTTTACCTGTTTGATTATGTTTTCCTTTAAGGGTTTTATGCATTTCCCTTTTAAGGGATTCTACTGATTTACTAGTGTTCTTCTATATTTCTTTAAAGGAAATAAAGAATGTTTCTTTAAAGGAATTATATATGTCTTTAAGAAAAGTCCTCTATCATCTTCACGAAATGAGAGTTTAAATATAAATCTTAATTTAAAGGTGTGTTGTGGTGTCCAGGACTTGCTGTGATGGGTGAGGTGGATTCTGATGTTGTCAACACAAATTGGATTCTGTTGCTTATGTTTTTGCACTTATATCCTGCCACCTGGTTTCTCTGGTATTATCTGTCCTTTCTGTCTCTGACTGGAATCTGTTCTCCCTCTGAACCTGTAAACCTGCGATCCTGTGATCCTGGATGTGTCAGAATACCTGGGAAGTCTAGCTACAAATAGGATGTGGGCATGTGGGATCTGGTCCAGCACCAGGGGTCTGGTCATGAGAAGTGGTGGGAATCAGAAGGCCTAGTGGTTTCTGGCTAAGTGGGAAAGCTGCTTCTCTGTGTCTCAGGGATCCTGGTACGCAGTATTTTGGGGCAGGATTTAGTGTCTTATCTGTGAAGCTGGTGTATCAGAATGCCTGTGGTGTAGAGCTGCGACTGTGATGTGTCTGTGTGGGATCTGCTCATGCACCTCCTCTGGTCCCTGGCATAGGTGGAACTGGAAGCGCTTAAACTATTTCATAATTAGAGATTATAAACTTGTAATATATACATATATTTGTGTGAAATATAATAATTAGAATTATCAGAATCTTCTACAGTTTATAGAGCTTTGTATAGGAACAGAGATTAATAATCATGAATCTTTAACTTAGATAATGTAAAAACCCTAACCAATGACTTATTAGTGACACTGGGTACGCATTCTAATTAAAAGAAAAATTGAAAATCAGAAAGAAGAAAACTACAAAACTTAAATCATGAATAGAGAGGTTCCTTTTATGAAGAATATATTTTCAAAATAACATTTATACCTTGTTGAGTCTGTGCAAAGTAATATGTATGTTTTCAATGCTAACATTTTTATTAGAATTAGTCAATATTCTCTATCTTGGGAAGGAATACTTCCTTCATCCTCTAGTGGCTTCCTTATAGCCGATAGTTCTCTCCGTAGGGTTGAGGCATTGTGCTTTTACCATCTGCCACTTTGACATGTCTATTGTCCCTGTCCTGCTTCAGGTCACACTTAGGCAGTCTCATTGGTGATACAGTACAGGTGTAGCTTCTGATATTAATAGAATACAGTCTCACAGCAAACACCCTTAACATTTTGCTCTTACAACATTTTCACACTTTCTTCTAGTGTCTTCCGAAGCTTAAGATTAGGAGTTGCCTTGTAAATGTTGATACTGAGCCTGGCCTCCAAAACTGCATTTTGATTGGTTGTGGCTTTCTGTGGCTTTCTGTAATGCTATTTATCTATCCAGGTATCTATCTATCTATCTATCTATCTATCTATCTATCTATCTATCTATCTATCTATCTTTCTATGTATCTATCTCAACATACTGAAAATAGGGACATTGTTTATGAAGAATAAAAAAATTTCAAAAGATCATTTATAATATTCTGATCAGTTTGCACAACTATAGTTACTGGATATCTATAAGATATGTTTGTGTGTGTGCATGTTTCTAGGGTGTAGGGATATATTTAATCACTACATGTGTGTGTTCTTGTGTGTGTTTGTGTATATGTGTGTATGTGTATGTACATGAGCATGTGTACGACAAAAATAATAAAAATGAAGTGATGTTTGAAAATAGCAAGGAAGTTTATATGACAGGGTTGGGAGGAAATAATATAATTAAAATTCCAGGCATAAAATAAATAATAAAAAGGACCATTATACTGAGACTTCTAATTCTTCCACAATGAGAATACATGTAAAGAAGATTTCTTATTTGTATATTTCCCTCTGTCATGAAGAAGAGCTATTGAATGCATAATCTAATTCATGTTTTACACTGGCAAAACAATTAAAAATTTGTATAGTGCTCCCTGTTTGATATGATAAAATCACATGATACATTCATATAGCCTTTGCATTTTGCCATACTCTCAATTATTATAGAAACCATATTAAGAATATTTTCTTAATAACTGTAAAGTTATTGGAGTATGCATTTTTAAAAATTATTTCACTAGTAGGACATAGAATACTAATTATAAGAAAGTATCTTTTTTCTAATAATCACTTATTATGGGAAGCAGAGGAAGCCTGGGTGAAACTATGAAGAATGGATAAAGTTCTGAATGGATGTAGTCTATTGACAAAGACATCAATATATCGAACTCAAAATAATTTGCAAAGTCTTCCTCTGATATATAAGAAAAAAATATATATACACACACATATACATATACATATATATACACACATACACGCACATGTGTATATACATGTGTGGGTGTGTGTGTGTGTGTGATGTATTTACTCTAAACATGCTATTTATAATTAATGCACTGGACAATATTGGGGACACTGAATGTTTCAATTCTAAATATGGTCCAGCAGAATGAAAGCAGCCTACCCTATGTCATGTTTTCTGTCCATGTTTCTGCCTGCATTTTCCATTCCATTGTCACTCTGTCAGTGTTCTAGGAGCAAGCCATCCTTTTGGTGCTAATTCGTGAGATTCCCTGTTTTGATATTCCCTTTATTTAAATGCAACCCAGCAAGACAGTTCAGCAGAAAATGTTGAAAATCATCAAACTTGACAACTTGAGAATTTCAGTTCCCTCTTAAAGGAAATCTATCCATAGAGTGGAATAAGGAAATAGACTCATATTAGCCTTTTCTCTGATTTACATACACATATTCTCTCTCTCCTCCTTTTCTCTAATTTAAAAAGCAGATTTCTAAAAGTCTTTCCCTTTTTTGATCTAGCAGAAGATAGTATAGAGTATTCTAACGTCCGAACCGGACTGCTGTGAAGTCTTTAAGGATGATTATAGCAGTTTCTTTGCTTAGGGCTCATAACTTCAATATTTCACTAGATCTTAAAATAGATCAAAGTGAAAATCAGTGGAGCTCATCCAAATGTCAGAATTCATTGAACTTGTAATTAACATGAGAAAATGAACAGAGCTACATGATGTTATCACCAGGATAGCAATTTAAATGCTGCTTATGATTGCATACAGGATCAGATGGATGTAAGTAAGGCAAAATCATCTAATCTGAACATCTTTTATATTTATAAATCCACATGTAAAGAGGTCACATGATTTTAATATTCTAGAAAGCCAATAACCCCTATGAATTCAACATCCATACTATATGTTTACTCTACCACATGAAACTAAGAGCTTACAATGTTTTTCATATAAATTGAAAATATTAAATTGATTTCATGTCCATCACAGTGGTTCTTCCCACTTAAAGCAATGGGACTGATTATCATTGTGCTGTAAGGTTATCTCAATCTGTGTTGACTTCTGTTTGTCAGTTAAAGCACATGGTCCCTTCAAGCAGTCTATGAGGTATAATGCTTATTTCAGAAAGCGCTATTTTAATAAGTGAATTAACAAATTTAGAAAAAGGCCAAACAGATACTTTCCCCAAGAGATATTGATTTTAGGTTTTTATGCTTTAAAAATCTGGAATTAGGATGGTAAACAGCAGTGAAGTTAATTGTCCAATGATTACTCAACAAATATTTTCCACGAAAAACAATTAATCACAAAATGATGACTATATTACAAATAAAAAGATGGGAATTATAAAAAAAATAATAGAAAGAGTATATGTTATTAAGTTTTAGTCTCAAAAAATGTTCTTTTGCTGTTACATAGTACATTAATAATTTCTCTAATATAACAGAATTTAAACGTGAAATGTAGGAATATTAGAAAACATTTGAATGGATTAGAATAGTCATCTTAAAGGCAAAATGATGCATATATTAAATGCATTACATTACTAATAATTAATCTTTCCTGAATTCAAATTGAGAAATCAACTAGGTTAATCAAGGAAATACCACCAGAACAAAGTAAATATGAAGCAAAATCCCTACACAGAAAGTAAATATGTGCAGTTCTATTATGCAGATTCCTTAAACCACTACTGTTAGTGAAACAGTAAAATAGATCACAGTGTCTAAACTTTATATTTAAGTTACTAACTTATAGGGCATTACCAATCTTTTTGATCAAAGATTACAACAACATGGACAAAAGAGTCACTTATTATTTGTATTAAAGAGAACAACAAAAACCTGATAAAGGTTTGAGCTCAGTAAAAATAAATCCCTGGGGCTGCAGGCAATGAAAGTATGATTTTTATATGTATAGCTTTCAATGTCTTATATTAAGGATTTTATTATGTCTGAACATCAGGGCATCTGTCCATACTAAGTTTTCCCCATTCAAATAACAGGTATCCTTGAAGGCTGTCTTTGCTAATATAAGTTAGAAAATAAGTATATATCTTCTTTCTCAGAAGGAGTGTATTGAAACTCAGGGTTTCATTGTATGGCAAATATTTTCCATGGAGGTAAAATTGTGATGCCATATTTATAGAAATGTTTACATATTATGTGTGTATAAGTAGGAAAATGGACACATAATCATTTTAAACATTGTCACTATCATCAAATACCAGGGGTGTTGCACATGCAGAAAGATATTTCTGATTGCAAACACATGCTTTTATTTATCTGAAGCTTAACTTGGGAAACATAAGATCGGCTGGGATGTTTATAGCTGGATTCCTCACTGAAGGCAAATTCCAAACACACTATTATTACATTCTAGTTGAAGAGGTCCAGTAACCTAGATTTTTGAAAGGGTTCATATCTTATTGAAAAGTTCTTTTCTATATATCCCTTAATATTTGTGTAATTTTTTTTTTAGAAAAACCTAATTGAGAAGGTTCGTCTTCTTCGTAGCATGTATTCCTTGACCTTGTTATGGCCAACGAGGGCACATATGTCTGAGATGTCACTGAGTGGTTCTGTAGCAATAACAAAGTGCTTTCATTACCGCAGCCTGTTTTCTCTGGTGAGCCTTATGCAGTGATTTTACTGTCCTTATTGCAGTCACTTCATTATTTGAGCCATTTTCCTCTGAAGTCACATTGTTTCCTCGAGTTCCTTGGTCTATCCCGACTCTCAAGACTCCTTTTAACCTGGAAGTCATTCTGATGCATCTGAGCTAGGAATTCCTCTCAAATTCAGTTTGAAACTAGAAAAAAAATCTAGTGTAGTATTTGGAATAGATATTATTTTGCATAAAAAGCAACAATCCCTGAAGGGTAAAAATTAATATTCTGTAAGTGGCATTCACTTGGGGGTTCTTAAATAAATACTATCTCCTCAGGTTTTAGAGTCTTATTATCCTTGCTTCAAAAGAGCAAAGCATTTTGTCTCAAAAATATGAAAGACAAATTTTTGTTCAAAAATGCGTTTTCACAAATATAAATTTTTATATATTTGCAATGCATTTTGTTAGTCTTTAAAAAATTATATTTATTTTTTGTCTAAGATTCTTATCATGGTTTGCTTCTACTAAAACACACTGCTGAAACTGAGACAAATGCTTACACCTCTTGTTTGCCAAGTGTGTGCACTTTCAGCTAATATAAAACTCTATAGACACAGAGTTTAAAATGTGCACATTTGCTCATAACTCACACTTGTAAATCCTTCCCGTCAAAGAATATGTGGGTTTGAATGTGCACTTGGGGTTAACATGGAAGAGACCAAATTTGTTGAAATGCACGTACAAAAATGCAAAAGGCGAAGTTTTACCTTATATCTAAAAGCCAGTCATAATTTCTTTTATAGTTTTGACACATTTTCCCCAAAGAGATAATTATATTTGTGTTAACATATAGAGAGCACTGTTCACACAAAAGACTTGCAGCCTAAGTTGCTGTTTCTAAGTAAGAAAAGGAATTTCCAAGGTTCTAAGGTACACATGCAGTAGCAATCCAATAGGCTATTACGTACATGTTTGGGAAGAATTAATGCTGTACATATTTTCTAGTGACTAAAACCACTTAGTCACAAACCCATCTGGAAGATAAATTATCCTCAAACAGATTTGTCACTCTTGGCATTTATCAAATTGTGGCTTGAAATCATTTTCACCTTTTTTTTTTTTTTGTACCTTTATGTCAACAAACTTGGGCTCTTCCGCATGATCCCAAGTGCACATTTAAACCCGCATATTCTTTGATGGGAAGGATTTACAAGTGTGAGTTGTGAGCAAATGTGCACATTTTAAATTCTGTGTCTGGATTTACCTTTTGTAAAGTAACAATTCGTTCCTAACACACCATCACCAGCCCATCTAATGTTGCATATGCTTCTCTCATTCCGTTATCAGAAAAGTTGTCTGCTCTCTGTATGATACCAAAAACCAAGGCACTTTCTTCAGATTAGTAAAATGAAAAGTTGTTTGCTAAGAACTGTGAATATTTCTCTTTCTGTTTCATCGTCTAGGAAAATTTTCCCTTCATGTAATGCAAAGACAAATATAACTGAGATTCATATTCCCATCACTGCAACTTTAAAATGAGTTCTGACTATTGGAAACTATAGACCCATGGCCATATCAGATTCTCTTTACCCAGACACTGTTTTTTATAACTTTCCTCCCAATTGAAAATGCTGTGAAAAATTCCAGTATATTTTTTCAAATGTATAATTTCTAGACCACTGAATGGGTAAGTTTTTCCATAAAAAATAGCTGAATTTAACTTATGTTTCAGTCTCAACAATGTTTAGTTGGAACCACTCACCACTTTATCAGCCTTCACTTGCTGTTTTTACATAGAACTACATGGCTAAAAATCTCTAGTCCATTCTTTAAAACCTTGTAAGACATTCCCTTGTTTGAATACTTCAAGTAATGAATGATTTGGATTATTTTTTGGGTTGTAGTATTAAAAGATTATATAAATAATTGCAATTTCATGTCTCGTTTAAATATTTGGAAGAGGTTTGGAGATTTATTTGAATGAATTGTCCTTTTTACCTACAAATTTCAATGCACTAATCGACAGTTTCGGGAATCTCTATATAACGTTGTGTTCTCTTACCAGCCTCATTTATTTTGAAAAAACAAAATAAACATTAAAACAATTTGCATCAAAATATAAAATTAAATCCTAAATTTCTCATAGTTAGATTTCCAGAAAAGGTGAGCTATCTTAAGCACAAACAATAACATAAAACATAATTTTAAAGAGCTTCAAAATAATATTTTCATTATTTTCTGTTTCCTCCTATCCTTCATTTCTTACTGTTTATTTATTTGAGACAGGGACTTATGTAGCACAGAATCACCTCAGAAAAACTATAGTCAAGGATGACTGGCAACTTCTGAGCCAGTTACCTCACTTGCCCAATGCCCAGACTTGCAAAAGTGAGCTACCATCTATGTATTTTTGTGGAACCAAATTAATTAAGCAAATGTTTTATGAATAAAAGTGTGTCTCAAATGATGAGTTCTTTTATATTTTATGTAATCTCCAAATTTGGTTTTCATACTGGAAGCAACAAAATACCAATATACTTTTTACAACTCTCTAATGCTTCTACCTATTACCAAAAGCATTGTTAGCGATAATTTTTTTCAGAAACAAACATTAAGTTTTTGTCCTTTTATCAATGAAAGAAGAAATTCATTGCAAGGTCAGCCAACTTGAGGGTAAATAAATAAATAAAAATAAATATAAATAAATGGAGCTCATAGAAACAGAAATTAAATTATATATTTTATTGGAAAAGAAGAAAAATTGTGAATCAACCTCCAAATGCCCTCCTACTAGGATCTGGAACTGTTTTATTATTTTCTTCATCATTATTATCTTTAAGCTCTTAGAAACCCACAGAGGAAATTACTGTATTTTGTTGGCTGCATGTCTCTATATACTTCTTTAGATATATCTTCTCTCACATTAGTATCATTTTAATGCATCGAACTGTTCAGGTCATTTCCAAAATACCTATACAATTCAAGGAAGCACAGTATTAGCTGTTTATGTACTAATGTGAGGAGCGTAAGTGCTATATGAAGGCTAACATGTTCAGAGGATTGCCACAAGGCAGTACATATGAGGCAATGCTTAGAAGAAAGGCAAAGGGATTTTTCAAAATTGAGCCATTTAAGTAAAGCTACCTACATCTCACAATAATCGAAAAACTACAATTTACAGTATTTCTCATTCCAATTTTTCTAAACTGAGGATTATATCATTCATAAAATTACTAATATTGAATCTGTTGTAATGGCTCACAGAGTGAAAACTATTGTGGCTAGAACTGATGGGGTAAAATGTTGTTGTTGTTGTTGTTGTTGTGGTGGTGGTGGTGGTGGTGGTGGTGGTGGTGGTGATGGTGGTGGTTTTTTTTTTCCTCTGCTTTTGTGCACATCCATGATCATACATAGTCTCATAGTCTCTCTCTCTCTGTCTCTCTCTCTGTCTCTCTCTCTCTCTCTCTCTCTCTCTCTCTCTCTCACACACACACACACACACACACACACACACACAAACACACATGCACACATATACACATACACAAAACGTAGCCAATGTAATAAAAATAAATAATTACACCTCTGCCTTTTGTCAATTTAAAAGAACAGACCCAAATTATCATGAAAAGTTTTCCTTCATGAGGCATATAACATCAGTAATATATTCAAATTTGTTTATGTGTACCATGCAGGTGATTACATAATAGCTTTGTAGGGAGTTAGATGAAAAAATTTCACAAATGATTATGATAAGCTATGTGAGGTGGATTGTATTTTTGATGCATAAAAGAGACCCATCTTTATGAGTACATCAGAGGTGCCTTGTTAGCACAGTAGGAAGTGTGTCAGTCTCATATATTACTATACTAGAATGCTACAGGAATGGAAGCCTCAGTGAATATGTAAGCAGTTTCATACATTGTCATGTAGTGCTCAGGATTTGCAGGTATCCTTTGAACTGAAATATGGTTATATGGGCATGATGGGAAAGACAGGGTTGTTTTGTTAAAATGGAGTCTGCAGGTTTGTTACATGAGAATATGACTCAGAGCTTCTACAAAATCTATATCAGTGATTTAAATATTTCAAATCAACAAGAATAAAGCAAGAGAATAACATGTATATTTAATTATCCATTCATTCTTAAGTTTATTGGGATTTATACTTTCTCTTATCTATAGTAATTATTAATTAATAATTTGTTTAAAAGTTATTGTTAAATTTGTGTTACTCTATAATTTTATGTATTTTCTCAGTAATAGGATAAAATTTATACCACAGGATGGAGAATTCAGGAGTGTTACGGGGCCAAATTCTATTCTTTTTTAAACACATTGACTGGTATTGCTTATTTGTCTCATATTCATATTCACTCATGGATAAAATGTGATGTGTCAATTAATAGACATTCTGTGCAATGATCAGACAAGAGTAATTGTTGAAGTTACAGAATTATTTATGAGTTATTTATGATAAAATATTAAAGTATTGAATTCTAGCTATACTTTATTACTTAATATAAAAAACTGAAACAAAACAAACATGATAGCAAAGATGTGTAAAACAGAAGTGGAGTGCTAGCATCCTAACTATCAGTGAATGGACAAAAGCATGAAGCTCTTTTTGTCCCATCTCTTCACTTACAATATGATTTTTCTCTTCAACTTTGCAGAAATCAAGGAAATGATGAAAGAACTTTTTCTGCCACCCCTCACCCTTTCTCTTCTTTACTTTTTCCAAATCTAATATCTTGGCACCATGTGGCTTTTGTTTTAACATGATCCCCTGTATTTCTGTTTATAGCTAAATTAGAATTATAGTCAAACTTTGATGATGTTTATGAGAAAGAAGAGAGATAGAAGGTCAGAATTCTTAAATATATGTACATACATACTTTGTGTTTATAGAAAGTAAAAATGGAAGGATCAAAGTATTTCCTCAAGCAGTTCATCAGGTAATGGATTAGTGATAATGATGGGGGACACGGAATATTAGTGAGTATAAAGATGAAGAAAGACTTTGAAATTTAAATTGCTACTGAACCCAGCTGCTATTCCATTTCCTGATTCTCTTGGGCACAATTCAGATGACTTCACTACAAACTACATTTCCAATCTATTTCTTGAAGCATTTAATGAGGTAAATAAAAATAGTTTCTTCTCACAAAATATTTTTACATACATGATAGTTGATTTCTTTTCATCCTAAAAAATCCATGTCCTATAAATATAGAGAATATACAACTGGAGCTGATCTGTCTTCGCTGGACAACTTTCCCATTAAAGAAGACCTAATAATAGATAAAATGCTGGTAGACTTTATTCTCTGCATGATTCTCTTATTTAGAAAGAAAATGGAAAACTGAGAGGATGAGATAGGATTTCTATTTCTTTTCATGTTTTCTTCAAGGAAATTGTATATTTACTTTTTACACCTGGATTGTGGCTTCTCCTCCTTTCTCTTTCTAGTCCAACCATGTTATCTTTACCCCCACCCTGTCCTCACATTCTCATCAGTACAGGGACAACAGGGAACAAGGACATAAAAAATGTCATAGAGTGTCAACTAAGTTGGGTCCATCAGGTGTCATAAAGATTGGACTACAAACCAGAGAAGATGCATGGGATGGGCCTAGGCTCTCTGCAATATATGTAACAGTTATGTATCTGGGGCTTCATGTGGGACTCCTACATAGGGATCAGGGGTTGTCACTGATTATATTACCTGCCTTTGGATTCCTTTCCTCCATAACTGTGCTGTTTTGTCTATCTTCAATAGAAAATAATGTGCCTAGTCCTACTGAAGCTGCAGAGTATTCTAAACATTCCTTTTGATATTAGGTTTGAAGGTAAGTAAAAATATGAAATTCTAATTCATTAAAACTGAATCATTTTCTTCCTTCTTTTAAAACATTATAACTCTCCTCTACTTGTTCATAGCACTGTAGGAATCCAATTGAAATTTCTGATCCTAGATAGATGCCACTTTCTATTTTCTATGCACATGCACAGAAAGGTAAACTAAAACACATATAGGAACAGTGTCTCAGCTACTATCTCTGGGAATTAACTTCATACCCATACCAGTCAAATAAGTTCATGTTCCTATGGTTCACCCTGCCAAGACCATCAATTTTCCACTATTTGAAATTTGTACATGTGGCATTTAAGGGATTTTGATTTTTATTTATTGTGGGAGAAGAAGTAAGAGAGTAAAACTTACAACCCTTGGGAAAGAATTAGTTATCATATGTTACTTTAAAGATTGAGGTTTCTAAAATTTGTTGTTAATTTTAGAGATTTAAAAGCAACATTCAAGGAAACTACTTTTTTCACTAAACTGTGATTATGAAAGTGGTAAATAATTACTTTTGAATGATGATAAATGAAATAAACAAAAATTGTTATACTGCTACAGAATAAATAAAAAGAATCAAGATGAAAAGTAAAATAATTAATACTTATATACAGAGAAAAAATTATTGTTTAAACTTATTTGTAATAAATTTATTTTGTCAGTACATAAAAGTTCATTAATCTATTTTAACAGGCCTTTTTTATCTTTAACATAATGAAACAGATTAGATGAAGTAAACATTATAGTTACTGTGTAAAGATATATAATGCCATCTATATACATTTACATATATGTAAAAATACATATATATGCATATGTATTACATATACATATGCATGTGCACATGTATGTGATATCTTCCTTGTGTGCATGTCTCTGTACAAGGCCAGAAGAGTGCATAGAAGAGTCTTAGGGTGGAGTAACAGAGAGTTGTCGAACACCATATGAATTCTTGGAAACTTTGCTAGAGCAAGAAGAGTTTAGACTGCTGAGCCATCTCTAAGAGCCTATTATAGGTTCCTTTGGATGTCTGTTTTATTTAACTTTTAAAAATACATTATTAAATAATTTTTATTTTCTTTACTTGTCTACAAAATTCTTTCTATCTAAACAAACTATCTTTATTCTTTACAGTAAGTCTAATTCACTTACTATTTCTAGCTAGTACAATAATTATTTTACTTGCTTGTAACTTTTTGTTTCTCATCACTTTAAATATACCATACTGTTAATAGACCTAGAAAGTATAGGTATCAATAAAAATAGTCAGAAATTTGAGCAATGGTGGGCCAGGGATTCTAAAACCCCTTGTGGCTAGTTCAAAACTCTTTCTCCCATACTTAATTCACATACACTATTATGTTTCTGCACACATTCATTCATGGAAGAAGTACAAATAGAAGTTTGCTGAAAATGCATGATACTGAGTGATTTTCATTTGAAAGTGTAATTGTGGTAAATGTTATTATAAAATATATTTATTAATTCTTTCAGAATTTTAGACAACAAATTTTGATATTTTTCCACTATCTTAGATTTCGTTTTTTATGTGATAAAAAGAACTTGATGACAACCAACTTGGGAGTAAAGGCTTTATTCATTTGCTTCAATGATACAGTTCATTTTCAAAGGAAGGATGGCAGAAAATCAAAGCAAAAACTTGGAGTCAGAAACAGGCATACAGCATGGAGGTTGGCTCCTCAGGCTGTTTTTGTATAAACCCAGAATCATTTACCAAGAAGTATCACCACCAAAATTGGCCGAGTCTTTTCACATCATTGATTTATTAAGAAAACATTCTCCAGACTTGCCTATAAGCCAAACTAGTGAGACCATTTTCTTAGTTAGGAGTGGAAGTACGGCCTCTTACTAATTTCCTGCCTATCTTAGGTATTCACTTATACTTGAACAGAAAAAGTTAACATCAAAATAAAGAGAGAAAAAATACCATTTATTAGTCTGGATCTGAGTTACCTAACTTAGCATAATTTTTATAGATCTTTTCCATTTACTTGGCCATTTTATAATTTTATTTTCCTTAAGAGATGACTGATTAAAGGCTCAGCATATTCCTTATCCATTTACAAGTTGATGAATATCTATCCTGCTTCCATTCCCTGAATGTTTTAGTAGGGTATGGGGCAACGAACATACATGAACAAGTCTTCCCATGTTAATATACCTGGAACATGCTGCATATTAAATTATAGCCTTTATAGAACTTCTACAAGGAATTACATTAAGCCAAGGACATTGAAATATACCTGGAAACTTGGATCTGATAAAGGATAAAATAGTCAACACGATTGAACTTATATACACAGGAAATTGATTTCTGAATTAATCTTGGCAGAAGATTAATTAAAACAATTGGTAAACTTCGATCATATGGAAGTAAATGGTGTGTTTACTATGAAAGAATCTATCATTCAAGTTAAAAACAAGCACATAGAATGGGAAAAATATCTTTACCATCTATTCATCTGACAGAGGGTTAGTATCTAGAATATACAAGGAATTCAAAGATACTAAGTAACAAAGTAACTCATTTAGGAGATAGGATGTGACACTAAACAGAGTTTAGGGAAACAACACCCTTCACAATAGCAGCAAATAATATAAAATTTATTGGTGTAACTAAACAAGGAAAGACAAGAACTTCAAAACCCTTAAGATAGAAATTAAAGAAGATATGAGAAGATGGCAAGATCTCCCATGCTTGTGGATCAGTAGGAATAACATAGAAATATTGCCATTTATCAATTTCCCATCAAAATCCAACACAAGTTTTATAGACCTTGATAAAACAGCTCTCAATTTCATATGAAAAATAAAACAAAACAAAAACCCCAGGACAGCTAAAATGACACTGTGCAATGAAAGAACATCTGGATGTATCAGCATCCCTGATATTAAACTCTACTGCAGAGGAAAAGTAATAAATATTACATGGTGTTTGTATAGAAATAGCCAGGTTAATCATTAGAATCAAATTGAAGAACCTAAAATAAACCCACACACTTATGGACACTTGATTTTCCACAAACGAGACAAAACCATTCAATGGGGATAAAAGAAAAAAAAGAAAGAAAGAAAGAACAGAATGAACAGAAAAGAAAGAAAGAAGAATGAATGAATTAAAGAAAGAAGGAAAGAAAGAGAGAAAGAAAAAGAAGGAAAGAAAGAAAGAAAGAAAGAAAGGAAGGAAGGAAGAAAGAAAACTTCAACAAATGGTGATGGCTTAACTGTATTCTGCATATACATAACAAATAGAGCCATATTTATTACCCTGCACAAAATTCTAGTCCAAGTATATCAGACCTCAACATAAATTTTGATACAATAAAACAATATAAGAGAAAGTGGGGAATAGCAGTGAATGCATTGGTATAGGTGGCAACAAAGCAATAATGGCTCAGGCTCTAAGATCAGCAATTAATAAATGAGATCTTCAAGAAATTTGATACCAATGAACCTAATAACCCAACTCAAAATGGGGGTTACAGAGCTAATTAGAGAGTTTTCAACAAAAGACTTTCTAATGACCCAGAATCACTTAAAGAAATGTTGAATATCCTTAACAATCAGGGAAATATAAGTCATAACCAGTTAAATTCCACCTTACCTCCATTAGAATATATAAGATAAAAAATCTCAAGTGACAGTATATGCAACATGGATATGGAGCAAGGGAAACGCTCCTCTGTGACTGGATTCAAATTTGTAGAATCACTCTAAAAATAAATTTGGCATTTTCTCAGAAAATTGGGAATATTTATATCTCAAGATCCAGCTATACTTTTCCTGGGCATATACCCTAATGATGTTCCACCATACAAAAAAGACACTTGCTCTAAGTTTATAACAGCTTTATTTATTTATTTTTTTTATTAACTTGAGTATTTCTTATATACATTTCGAGTGTTATTCCTTTCCCGGTTTCCGGGCAAACATCCCCCTCCCCCCTCCCCTTCCTTATGGGTGTTCCCCTCCCAACCCTCCTCCCATTGCCGCCCTCCGCCCCCACAGTCTAGTTCACTGGGGATTCAGTCTTAGCAGGACCCAGGGCTTCCCCTTCCACTGGTGCTCTTACTAGGATATTCATTGAAACCTATGAAGTCAGAGTCCAGGGTCAGTCCATGTATAGTCTTTAGGTAGTGGCTTAGTCCCTGGAAGATCTGGTTGCTTGGCATTGTTGTACATATGGGGTCTCGAGCCCCTTCAAGCTCTTCCAGTTCTTTCTCTGATTCCCTCAACTATTCTCAGTTCATTGGTTTGCTGCTGGCATTCGCCAATGTATTTGCTGTATTCTGGCTGTGTCTCTCAGGAGCGATCTACATCCGGCTCCTGTCGGTCTGCACTTCTTTGCATCTTGTCTAATTGGGTGGCTGTATATGTATATGTATGGGCCACATGTGGGGCAGGCTCTGAATGGGTGTTCCTTCAGTCTCTGTTTTAATCTTTGCCTCTCCCTTCCCTGCCACGGGTATTCTTTTTCCTCATTTAAAGAAGGAGTGAAGCATTCACATTAGGATCTTCCGTCTTGAGTTTCGTTTGTTCTAGGGATCTAGGGTAATTCAAGCATTTGGGCTAATAGCCACTTATCAATGAGTGCATACCATGTATGTCTTTCTGTGATTGGGTTAGCTCACTCAGGATGATATTTTCCAGTTCCAACCATTTGCCTACGAATTTCATAAACTCGTTGTTTTTGATAGCTGAGTAATATTCCATTGTGTAGATGTACCACTTTTTCTGTATCCATTCCTCTGTTGAAGGGTATCTGGGTTCTTTCCAGTTTCTGGTTATTATAAATAAGGCTGCGATGAACATAGTGGAGCATGTGTCTCTTTTATATGTTGAGGCATCTTTTGGGTATATGTCCAAGAGAGGTATAGCTGGATCCTCAGGCAGTTCAATGTAAAATTTTCTGAGGAACCTCCAGACTGATTTCCAGAATGGTTTTACCAGTCTGCAATCCCACCAACAATGGAGGAGTGTTCCTCTTTCTGGACATCCTCGCCAGCATCTGCTGTCTCCTGTGTTTTTGATCTTAGCCATTCTTACTGGTGTGAGGTGAAATCTCAGGGTTGTTTTGATTTGCATTTCCCTTATGACTAAAGATGTTGAACATTTCTTTAGGTGTTTCTCAGCCATTCGGCATTCCTCAGCTGTGAATTCTTTGTTTAGCTCTTAACCCCATTTTTTAATAGGGTTATTTGTCTCCCTGCAGTCTAACTTCTTGAGTTTTTTGAATATTTTGGATATAAGGCCTCTATCTGTTGTAGGATTGGTAAAGATCTTTTCCCAATCTTTTGGCTGCCGTTTTGTCCTAACCACAGTGTCCTTTGCCTTACTTTGCAGTTTTATGAGATCCCATTTGTCGATTCTTGATCTTAGAGCGTAAGCCATTGGTGTTTTGTTCAGGAAATTTTTTCCAGTGCCCATGTGTTCCAGATGCTTCCCCAGTTTTTCTTCTATTAGTTTGAGTGTGTCTGGTTTGATGTGGAGGTCCTTGATCCACTTGGACTTAAGCTTTGTACAGGGTGATAAGCATGGATCGATCTGCATTCTTCTACATGTTGCCCTCCAGTTGAACCAGCACCATTTGCTGAAAATGCTATCTTTTTTCCATTGGATGGTTTTGGCTCCTTTGTCAAAAATCAAGTGACCATAGGTGTGTGGGTTCATTTCTGGGTCTTCAATTCTATTCCATTGGTCTATCTGTCTGTCTCTGTACCAATACCATGCAGTTTTTATCACTATTGCTCTGTAATACTGCTTGAGTTCAGGGATAGTAATTCCCCCTGAAGTCCTTTTCTTGTTGAGGATAGCTTTAGCTATCCTGGGTTTTTTGTTATTCCAGATGAATTTGCAAATTGTTCTGTCTAACTCTTTGAAGAATTGGATTGGTATATTGATGGGGATTGCATTGAATCTGTAGATTGCTTTTGGTAAAATGGCCATTTTTACTATATTAATCTTGCCAATCCATGAGCATGGGAGATCTTTCCATCTTCTGAGGTCTTCTTCAATTTCTTTCCTCAGTGTCTTGAAGTACTTAATGTACAGATCTTTTACTTGCTTGGTTAAAGTCACACCGAGGTACTTTATATTATTTGGGTCTATTATGAAGGGTGTTGTTTCCCTAATTTCTTTCTCGGCTTGTTTCTCTTTTGTATAGAGGAAGGCAACTGATTTATTTGAGTTAATTTTATACCCAGCCACTTTGCTGAAGTTGTTTATCAGCTTTAGTAGTTCTCTGGTGGAACTTTTGGGATCACTTAAATATACTATCATATCATCTGCAAATAGTGATATTTCGACCTCCTCTTTTCCAATCTGTATCCCCTTGATCTCCTTTTCTTGTCTGATTGCTCTGGCTAGAACTTCAAGAACTATATTGAATAAGTAGGGAGAGAGTGGGCAGCCTTTTCTAGTCCCTGATTTTAGTGGGATTGCTTCGAGTTTCTCTCCATTTAGTTTAATGTTAGCAACTGGTTTGCTGTATATGGCTTTTACTATGTTTAGTTATGGGCCTTGAATTCCTATTCTTTCCAGGACTTTTATCATGAAGGGGTGTTGAATTTTGTCAAATGCTTTCTCAGAATTTAATGAAATGATCATGTGGTTTTATTCTTTCAGTTTGTTTATATAATGGATCACATTGATGGTTTTCCGTATATTAAACCATCCCTGCATGACTGGGATGAAGCCTACTTGATCATGGTGGATGATTGTTTTGATGTGCTCTTGGATTCGGTTTGCCAGAATTTAATTGAGTATTTTTGCCTTGATATTCATAAGGGAAATTGGTCTGAAGTTCTCTTTCTTTGTTGTGTCTTTGTGTGGTTTAGGTATAAGAGTAATTGTGGCTTTGTAGAAGGTATTCGGTAGTGATCAATCTGTTTCAATTTTGTGGACTCGTTTGGATAATATTGGTATGAGGTCTTCTATGAAGGTTTGATAGAATTCTGCACTAATCCCGTCTGGACCTGGGCTCTTTTTGGTTGGGAGACCTTTAATGACTGCTTCTATTTCCTTAGGAGTTATGGGGTTGTTTAGCTGGTTTATCTGTTCCTGATTTAACTTCGATACCTGGTATCTGTCTAGGAAATTGTCCATTTCCTGAAGATTTTCAAGTTTTGTTGAATATAGGTTTTTATAGTAAGATCTGATGATTTTTTGAATTTCCTCTGAATCTGTAGTTATGTCTCCCTTTTCATTTCTGATTTTGTTAATTTGGACGCACTCTCTGTGTCCTCTCGTTAGTCTGGCTATGGGTTTATCTATCTTGTTGATTTTCTCAAAGAACCAACTTTTGGTTCTGTTGATTCTTTCTATGGTCCTTTTTGTTTCTACTTGGTTGATTTCAGCTCTGAGTTTGATTATTTCCTGCCTTCTACTCCTCCTGGGTGTATTTGATTCTTTTTGTTCTAGAGCTTTTAGGTGTGCTGTCAAGCTGCTGACATATGCTCTTTCCTGTTTCTTTCTGCAGGCACTCAGCGCTATGAGTTTTCCTCTTAGCACAGCTTTCATTGTGTCCCATAAGTTTGGGTATGTTGTACCTTCATTTTCATTAAATTCTAAAAAGTTTTTAATTTCTTTCTTTATTTCTTCCTTGACCAGGTTATCATTGAGTAGAGCAGTGTTCAATTTCCACGTATATGTGGGCATTCTTCCCTTATTGTTATTGAAGACCAGTTTTGGGCCGTGGTGGTCCGATAGCACGCATGGGATTATTTCTACCTTTCTGTACCTGTTGAGGCCCGTTTTTTGACCAATTATATGGTCAATTTTGGAGAAAGTACCATGAGGAGCTGAGAAGAAGGTATATCCTTTTGCTTTAGGATAGAATGTTCTATAAATATCCGTTAAGTCCATTTGGCTCATGACTTCTCTTAGTCTGTCTACATCTCTGTTTAATTTCTGTTTCCATGATCTGTCCATTGATGAGAGTGGGGTGTTGAAATCTCCCTCTATTATTGTGTGAGGTGCAATGTGTGTTTTGAGCTTTAGTAAGGTTTCTTTTACGTATGTAGGTGCCCTTGTATTTGGGGCATAGATATTTTGGATTGAGAGTTCATCTTGGTGGATTTTTCCTTTGATGAATATGAAGTGTCCTTCCTTATCCTTTTTGATGACTTTTAGTTGAAAATTGATTTTATTTGATATTAGAATGGCTACTCCAGCTTGCTTCTTCTGACCATTTGCTTTGAAAGTTGTTTTCCAGCCTTTCACTCTGAGGTAGTGTCTGTCTTTGTCTCTGAGGTGTGTTTCCTGCAGGCAGCAGAATGCAGGGTCCTCGTTGCATATCCAGTTTGTTAATCTATTTCTTTTTATTGGGGAGTTGAGGCCATTGATATTGAGAGATATTAAGGAATAGTGATTATTGCTTCCCGTTTTATTCATATTTAGATGTGAGGTTATGTTTGTGTGCTTTCATTCTCTTTGTTTTGTTGCCAAGACGATTAGTTTCTTGCTTCTTCTAGGGTATAGCTTGCCTCCTTATGTTGGGCTTTACCATTTATTATCCTTTGTAGTGCTGGATTTGTGGAAAGATATTGTGTAAATTTGGTTTTGTCATGGAATATCTTGGTTTCTCCATCAATGTTAATTGAGAGTTTTGCACGATACAGTAACCTGGGCTGCCATTTGTGTTCTCTTAGTGTCTGTATGACATCAGTCCAGGATCTTCTGGCCTTCATAGTTTCTGGCGAGAAGTCTGGTGTGATTCTGATAGGTCTCCCTTTATATGTTACTTGACCTTTTTCCCTTACTGCTTTTAATATTCTTTCTTTATTTTGTGCGTTTGGTGTTTTGACAATTATGTGACGGGAGGTGTTTCTTTTCTGGTCCAATCTATTTGGAGTTCTGTAGGCTTCTTGTATGCCTATGGGTATCTCTTTTTTTAGGTTAGGGAAGTTTTCTTCTATGATTTTATTGAAGATATTTACTGGTCCTTTGAGCTGGGAGTCTTCACTCTCTTCTATACCTATTATCCTTAGGTTTGATCTTCTCATTGAGTCCTGGATTTCCTGTATGTTTTGGACCAGTAGCTTTTTCCGCTTTACATTATCTTTGACAGTTGAGTCAATGATTTCTATGGAATCTTCTGCTCCTGAGATTCTCTCTTCCATCTCTTGTATTCTGTTGGTGAAGCTTGTATCTACAGCTCCTTGTCTCTTCTTTTGGTTTTCTATATCCTGGGTTGTTTCCATGTGTTCTTTCTTGATTGCTTTTATTTCCATTTTTAATTCCTTCAACTGTTTGATTGTGTTTTCCTGGAATTCTTTCAGGGATTTTTGTGTCTCCTCTCTATGGGCTTCTATTTGTTTATTTATGTTTTCCTGGAATTCTTTCAGGGATTTTTGTGATTCCTTTCTGTAGACTTCTACTTCTTTATTAATGTTTTCCTGTGTTTCTCTAAGGGAGTTCTTCACGTCTTTCTTGAAGTCCTCCAGCATCATGATCAAATATGATTTTGAAATTAGATCTTGCTTTTCTGGTGTGTTTGTATATTCCATGTTTGTTTTGGTGGGAGAATTGGGCTCCGATGATGCCATGTAGTCTTGATTTCTGTTGCTTGGGTTCCTGCGCTTGCCTCTCGCCATCAGATTATCTCTAGTGTTACTTTGTTCTGCTATTTCTGACAGTGGCTAGACTGTACTATAAGCCTGTGTGTCAGGAGTGCTGTAGACCTGTTTTCCTCTCTTTCAGTCAGTTATGGGGATAGAGTGTTCTGCTTTCGGGCGTTTAGTTTTTCCTCTCTACAGGTCTTCAGCTGTTCCTGTGGGCCTGTGTCTTGAGTTCACTAGGCAGGTCACTTGCAGCAGAAAAGTTGGTCTTACCTGTGGTCCTGAGGCTCAAGTTCGCTTGCGGGGTGCTGCCTTTGGGCTCTCTGTGGCGGCAGCAACCAGGAAGATCTGTGCTGCCTTTTCTGGGAGCTTCAGTGCATCAGGGTTCCAGATGGCCTTTGGTCTTTTCCTCAGGCGTCCGAGATGTGTGTGCAGAGAGCAGTCTCTTCTGGTTTCCCAGGCTTGTCTGCCTCTCTGAAGGTTTAGCTCTCCCTCCCACGGGATTTGGGTGCAGAGAACTGTTTATCTGGTCTGTTTCCTTCAGGTTACAGTGGTGTCTCAGGCAGGGGTCCTGCCGCTCCTGGGCCCTCCCCACGGGAGCCCAGAGGCCTTATACAGTTTCCTCTTGGGCCAGGGATGTGGGCAGGGGTGAGCAGTGTTGGTGGTCTCTTCCGCTCTGCAGCCTCAGGAGTGCCCACCTGACCAGGCGGTTGGGTCTCTCTCTCACGGGGTCTGGGAGCAGAGAGCTGCTGCAACAGCTTTATTTATAATAGTCAAAAAATGGAAGCAATTTAGAGGTCCCTCAACTGAAAAACTGGAAAAAGAAAACCTGGGTCATTTTTACAATAAAATACTACATGGCTATTAAAAACAAGGACAATTCAGAGTCCCGAGAAAAGGCGGAGCAAGCCCTTCTGGTTACTGCCCTCATGGAGAGCTGAACGAAGCCACCGCTGAGTGACTTCAGGCCTGAGACCATAGGTAAGAGCAACTTTTCTGTTCCAAGTGACCTCCCTTTGGACTCAGGACACACAAATGCGAAATTCCTATGGGACCGGATACTTCCATTTTTCTAGCTGGAGCCTGAACCTCACTGATGCTGGCCCACAGCTATCTGCGACCAAAATATTTCACAAAATTGAAACAGATGGAGCACTACCTAATTCCTTCTATGAAGTCACAATTACTCTTATACCTAAATCACAAAAGACCCAACAAAGAAAGAGAACTTCAGACCAATTTCCCTTATGAATATCGATGCAAAAATACTCAACAATATTCTTGAAAACCAAATCCAAGAGCACATCAAAACAATCATCGATCATGATCAAGTAGGCTTCATCCCAAGTATGCAGGGATGGTTTAATATACGGAAAATCATCAATGTAATCCACTATATAAACAAACTGAAAAGTAAAAACCACATGATCATTTCATTAAATGCTGAGAAAGCATTTGACAAAATTCAAAACCCCTTCATGGTAAAAGTCCTGGAAAGAAGGAATTCAAGGCCCATACCTAAACATAGTAAAAGCCATATACAGCAAACCAGTTGCTAACATTAAACTAAATGGAGAGAAACTTGAAGCAATCCCACTAAAATCAGGGACTAGTCAATGCTGCCCACTCTCTCCCTACTTATTCAATATAGTCCTTGAAGTTCTAGCCAGAGCAATCAGACAACAAAAGGAGATCAAGGGGATACAGATCGGAAAAGAAGAGGTCGAAATATCACTATTTGCAGATGACATGATAGTATATTTAAGTGATCCCAAAAGTTCCACCAGAGAACTACTAAACCTGATAAACACCTCAGCAAAGTGGCTGGGTATAAATTGAACCCAAATAAATCAGTAGCCTTCCTCTACACAAAAGGGAACCAAGCCAAGACAGAAGTTAGGGAAATGACACCCTTCATAATAGTCCCAAATAATATAAAATACCTCGGTGTGACTTTAACCAAGCAAGTGAAAGATCTGTATGATAAGAACTTCAAGACACTGAAGAAAGAAATTGAAGAAAACCTCAGAAGATGGAAAGATCTCCCATGCTCATGGATTGGCAGGATTAATATTGTAAAAATGACCATTTTACCAAAAGCGATCTACAGATTCAATGCAATGCCCATCAAAATACCAATCCAATTCTTCAAAGAGTTAGACAGAACAATTTGCAAATTCATCTGGAATAACAAAAAACCCAGGATAGCTAAAACTGTCCTCAACAATAAAAGGACTTCCCAGGGAATCACTATCCCTGAAGTCAAGCTGTTTTACAGAGCAATAATGATAAAAACTGCAGGGTATTTGTTCAGAGACAGGAAGATAGACGAGTGGAATAGAATTGAAGACCGAGAAATGAAATCACACACCTACGGGCACTTGACTTTTGACAAAGGAGCCAAAACCATCCAATGGAAAAAAGATAGCATTTTCAGCAAATGGTGCTGGTTCAACTGGAGGTCAGTATGTAGAAGAATGCAGATCTATCCATTCTTATCACCCTGTAAAAGCTTTAGTCCAAGTAGATCAAAGGCCTCCACATCAAACCAGATACACTCAAACTAATAGAAGAAAAAGTGGGGAAGAATCTCGAACACATGGGCACTGGAGGAAATTTCCTGAACAAAATATCAATGGCTTATGATCTAAGATCAAAAATTGACAAATGGGACCTCATAAAAGTGTAAAGCTTCTGTGAGGCAAAGGACACTGTTGTTAGGAAAAAACGGCAACCAACAGATTGGGAAAAGATCTTTACCAATCCTACAACTGATAGAGAGCTCATATCCCAGATATATAAAGAACTCACAAAGTTAGACTGCAGTGAGACAATTAACCCTATTAAAAATGGGGTTCAGAGCTAAACAAAGAATTCACATCTGAGGAAAGCTGTATGGCTGAGAAGCACCTAAAAAAATGTTCAACATCTTTAGTCATGAGGAAATGGAAATCAAAACAACCCTGAGATTCCACCTCACACAAGTCAGATTGGCTAAGATCAAAAACTCTGGTGACAGCAGATGCTGTCAAGGATGTGGAGAAAGAGGAACACTCCTCCGTTTTTGGTTGGATTGCAGACTATTACAACCATTCCGGGAATCAGTCTGGAGGTTCCTGAGAAAATTTGATATTGCACTTACCTGAGAACCCAGCTATACCTCTTTGGCATATATGCAAAAGATGCTCCGGCAAATAACAGAGACACATGCTCCACTATGTTCATAGCAGCCTTATTTATAATAGCCAGAAGCTGGAAAGAACCCAGATGCCCTTCTACAGAGGAATGGAGACAGAAAATGTGGTACATCTACACAATGGAATATTACTCTCCTATCAAAAACAATGACTTTATGAAATTCATAGGCAAATGCATGGAACTGGAAAATATCATCCTGAGTGGGGTAATCCAATCCTAGAAAAACATACATTGTATGCAGTATTGTTAAGTGGATATTAGCCCAAATGCTCGAATAACCCGAGATGGACCGAACACTTGAATCTCAAGAAGGATGACCAAAATGTGAATGCTTCACTGCTTCTTTAAAAGGGGAACAAGAGGGGTTGGGGATTTAGCTCAGTGGTAGAGCCCTTGCCTAGCAAGCACAAGGCCCTGGGTTCAGTCCCCAGCTCCGAAAAAAAAAAGGGAACAAGAATATCCTTGGAAGGGAATAGGGAGGCAAAGTTTAGAACAGAGGCTGAAGGATCACCCATTCAGAGCCTGCCCCACATATGGCCTATACATATACAGCCACCAAACTAGATAAGATGGAGGAACAGGATGTAGATCTCTCCTGAAGACACAGCCAGAATACGGCAAATACATAGGCGAATGCCAGCAGCAAACCACTGAACTGAGAATGGGACTCCCGTTGAAGGAATCAGAGGAAAGGCTGAAAGACCTTTAAAGGGCTGAGACCCCATATGAACAACAATGCCAACCAACCCGAGCTTCCAGGGACTACGCCACTACCCAAAGACTATACATGGACTAACCCTGGGCTCCAACTTCATAGGTAGCAATGAATTCCTTAGTAAAGGGCACCTGTTGAAGGGGAAGCACTTGATCCTGCCAAGACTGAACCCCCAGTGAACGGGATTGTTGGGGGGAGGGTAGTAATGGGAAGAGTATGGGGAGGGGAACAGCCATAGATAAGGGGACGGGGAGGGGTTAGGGGAATGTTTGCCTGGAAATGGGGAAAGGTAATAACAATTAAAATGTAAATAAGAAATACCCAATTTAATAAAGATGGAGAAAAAAAACAAAAAAGAAAAAAAAACACGGATAGCATGAAATTTGCAGGCAAATTAATGGAAGTAGAAACTAGCATCCTGAATGTGATAACCCAAACCCAAGAGGACATGAATGGTGTATACTCACTGATAAATGGAGAATAGCTATCAAGTACAGAATACCAATGCTACAGTCCACAGACTCAGAGGAGATCAATAACAAAGAGAACCCAAGGGAGATGCCTGAGTACGACTCAGAAGTGGAAATATAGCAGTCATTGGAGGTTAATGGATGAAGGAAACTTGGTGAAAGAGGGGATTTGGAGGGGAATGGGCATGGTGGTGGGAGATGAGGGTGTATGGAAGGCAAGAAGCATGAATGGATATCTATGGCTTGGCAGAAGAGATCATTTCTAGGACATCTCAAAGACCTATAATGTGGGAAGCTCCAGGATGTTTATGAGGGTGACTGTAACTAAGACTTCTAGCAGTTGCGAATATGGAGCCTGAAGTGGCTATCTTCTGTGGCCATGCAGGACTCCCAGTGGAGGGATAAAAACATTATGTCACCATACAAAACCTTTGACCCAAAATGTACATCCATCACGTACATTTTGTGAAGGCTGTCCCCTAAGGAGAATTCATTTAAAAGGCTATGCTAACCTGTGACTAACCAGCTGCAAGGCCTACTATTGTTTTCAGAAGGTCATCTGATACAGTTATTAGAAGAGCCTATAAATAATGACTCATTAATTGTGAAGAATATGAATAAATATGATGAAAAACAGGATACTGTTAGAAAAATAGGCATTGGCATGTGAACTGCCCATACTTTGTTCCAGCTTTTGTAAATACAAAAAAAAATCTCTGAAACATAAACTCAACTAAATAGTGGGAAAACTGCTATATTTAAACTAAATTGAAATGTGTATGAGGTTTAAAGCAAATTAAACTTATTAAGTACAGAACAATATGACTTAGTTTCATGAAAATTATAGACAATTATCTAAAAATTATTTTTCAAAGATCACTTATTCTTATTCCCATAGGATGTGAGAAAAAAATCTACTCAACAATCTTATGTAGATAATTATAATAAATTAATATTTTAATTAAAAATACCTAGCCATAAAGTATTAGTGTGATGACAACCCAAAAATAGTAGGGAAAAATGATTTCAAAGACATTTTAATAATTTAACAATGAAGCAAAATGCTACAAATAATTGACAAACCAGACATTTGAAGTGATTCGTCATAAAGTAAAATAATATTTTATAGGTATTTAAAACCACATATCTGTATTATAAATAAATATACTATCAATTCTATTAATAGTCAAATCAAAATTCTTATTTACATGTATTTAGCTTTCAGAATTATCTTTATACCATTATAATATAAAGTTAAATATTAGTAACAGAATAATTAAATGAAATGCTTTGAAAGATATAGTTTAAGCAGAACTGAATATATATATATATCCTTTTATGAAAATATACTGCCTACCTTTTTGTCAATTTTACAAAGGCTAGAGTTCTTTGAGAAGACAGAATCTCAATGTAGAAAATGCCAGTTGATTGACCTGTGGAGTTTTTTCTTGATTGATGTGGGTAGCACATCTCACCACAGGGGACAGTGTTACCTACTGGTAGCTGGTTCCAGGTTGTATGAAAAAAGTTGAGCAAAACATAAGAGCAAGCCAGTAAGGAATGTTTCTCCATGGTCTCTGCTTCAGTTTTCCTCCCCAGGGAGATCCCTTTAGCTCTTTCCCTGACTTCCCTCAGTTTTAGGAGTGTGATCTGAGAGTTATAAGCTGAAATAAACCTTTTTCTACTCAAATTGCATGGGGCTTTATCACAACGATTGAAACCGTACAATAGAAATACACATCTTTAATTCTGTAGTAAATAGAAATATTTGAGAGATCAGGGGCTTTCCAACAATATTTACTGATTTATTGAAAAATCTGTAACACTATTTCAATTTTTTTCCAGGCTATAAAATTGAATGATGCTTTTTATCTATGGGTCAACTGAATGAACAAAATGTGTCACAGGACTCTCTGATGCCTATAGAAATGTATTAAGTTTCTTGATGTATTTATAGATTCCTAGTTCTTTAAGGACTACCAAAGCAAACTAAGGAATACTGGAGAGTGAAGAACTTTAAAATGGTAAGTAAATAACAGGGAAAATTAATGTAACATAGAATACTTGCTATTCAGAGACATAAAAGTTATAGGCTTTTTATATTTAATAAATTATGTTTATATTATGAAGTATTAAATAAATATGCATAATATTGAAAATATGCATGTGTCATTCAGTGTCTAAACAGACCAAAATTTGTTTGGAATTATTCCTAAGTGTCTGACTAGGTCCATTTCTCAGGAAAGATAAGACATACTGGCTTAGAAGCTTGAAGATAGTGAACTCACTATTGCATCAGGGCTGCAAGCTTGGTGCTGTATTCCTCACAATTTTTCTCTCTGCTTTAGTGAGTTTTTAGAGCACTAATTAATAAGTGCTTTCTTTGAGGAAAGACAGTTACTACCAGGCCCAGCATTGCTGTGTAAGGAGCAGTGTGAAACTGCTCTTGACCTGGAACAATGCTATTCCATTGATCCCCATATATGTTGATAACTGCTGCTGGCCTGAAACTAATCTGCACTCTCATATGTATGTTTTACTTTCAATCTCTTTTACTGGGGAATATTCTTCTCATTCTACTCAGAGTTAATCACACCATAATAAATGAAACAGATGTGTTTCTCAAGAATGAGGAATAGAGGTGGTCATGAGGCTGTGGAGGACAAGGAACACGCCCTCTGCTTGGCTTTTAGAACCATGGGAGAGGATCTAGAAAACATAACAGCAGAAACAATAAAACCGTTATGGCCCATTGTGGAAATTATGCATTGCAAGGCTTGGTCTTGAACTTGTAATTTGATGAGGAGATACATGTTACTCTCAGACCCAATTATTGCTGCATTAATTAGCCAGGGTGTACATGGGGACATCACAGATAGAGTAAAAGTGGTCTCAAGAAGAAAGGGCATGGATAGGAAAAGAAGGAATAATCTATAAAGGAAAAAAGACAATAAGCAAAGAATAGTTTTTTTTTTGTTTTTTGGTTTTTTTTAATGGAGGAAGGCTTGTATACGATATAATAACAAATAGTATTAGATGAACACTATATGAGACATGAAATTGGTGGGCTAGGAAACAAAGATTAGAGAAATAAAAGATGATGTATAAGCATATAAGTACTTAGTACTTCCTTTTCCTAGCTAATTGAAGGATTGGAGGTGATACTTCTGATGGATGAATAAGAGAGAGCTAAATGCTTTACTTCCATAAAGTTTACATTTCAGTTCTTACATGAAAATAGTTACTAAAGACTGCTGTCTGCTATACCAGGAAAACTCAATAGCTGTGCCCATTTACCCAGGAAGAACTAGCTGTGTAAAGAGTATAAGAAGTGTGTTTTGGCTTGTGTTTTTTTTTGTTGTTGTTGTTTGTTTGTTTGTTTGTTTGTTTGAAGGAAGCGGGGGTTAGAACTGATGATCTAGGATTCATAAAATGTACGTAAATTTAAGGATTTCTAAAAAAATATTATTGACAATGTTCAAAGTCTTGATGATGTAGCTTTAGTAAATAGAAGACTCGGTTAAGACTCTCTGGCCAGGAGAAGGCAGAAGAATGAAAGGGGATAAGAAAAAGAGTGGGAAGAATGATGACAGGAAAGAAGGAAGAAGAATGAAGAAAGAGAAGGAGGAAGAACAATGAGAATCCTCAGGCAAAGAAACAGCAGTTGATCTTAAAGCTTGCATCCACTACTGTCTAAGTCAGTTTTGATTTAGCACTGCTCCCATTTTTCTTTCTCAGGACCCTCATCACACTGAGGTTGGATCTCGGCAAACTATACCCACAAAAATCCAATATATATCAAGTAATTTAATTATTTAGGCTATTATGAAAATTCAGAAAAATTTAATAATATAAGCAGTATTTAAATTACTCTGATTACACACCCAAAAATATGATATATATATATGTATATAAAACAAGTTTTTATGAATACATAATGTACACATCTATAATGCAAGGGAATTAAACATCTATAATGCAAGTGCACATGTGATTGTGAATAGGGACACAAACCTTCAAGTAATCGGTCAGAGGATGAACTCAAGCCCATGGCATTCTGAGCAGGAAAGAAATAATGAAACAACCATATCAATGACAAGAGTGTGACACTTGATCACGTTATACATTAATAGTTTTTACCAAAATCCATTCCAGGGCAATGAAAGGAAAATGCTTTGTTTTAACTGTTTCGTATCAGTAGATCCTAGTTACAAATGGAGTCTGATGTGCCTGAAACACTGCAGAGGCTAACTTAAGGGCTGATCCTTCCTGCTCATTTGTCGTTTTCCTGTTGACACTGTTTCGTTTTCTCATTTATCAGGCTAGAAGTTGGTCTTTCTTAATGTTGCTTAACATGGCTGGAGGTGTTATCAGGATCTTACACTTTTTCAGTTTAATTCTTGCTTAATTATTTTTTTCATGTACTCCTTCTCTAATGGAAACATGATTGCTCCTATGAAGCAATCCATTAAATGTTAACTCAAGGCGGGATAGAATGAAAGTTATGCCACGTACATACTTTGTTCTGACTTAACAAGAGAACAAGGTGGTCTTCTCACCTCGAGCTTTCAGGTGGGCAGAAAAGGAATGCTTCGGTCTTCTATCCTCTGTATTGAATACAGGCATGGGCGCAGACTACCACAGTGACTTTGGTGTATTAAACTAATATATTAAATGAAGTATCCAATGTAGATTTAAAAATTAATACCATTTCACAGCTATTAAATAAGAGATAATGCTGTTCTTTCTAAGGTAGTCAAAGAAGCCAATGGGCTGCGTATATGAGCCAGGTGGAAGATAAAGGAGCCACCTGTTACTCTCATAGAAAGTGTTAATTTCAAGTCGCAGTGTCCTATAAATAAAATTCAAATAGAAAGACAAAAATATTTACTGAGATTTAGAGAAGTGTCTACAATGCAATTATTATACTATGAAAATGTATTAGGCTTTTTTATTTATTCCTCAAAATGTATTGTTTGAAAGGAGATACGTACTACATTAAGAGCAAAAATTTTTTATGCATTTCATGTCTCAATCTCTCTGCTTGCATATCAGTTCTTCATGTATTGTCAACTGTATTTGTCCATTAGTTCATGATTAAAATCTTAAATATAAAATAGATTTTAGGTGTATATTGAAGGCTTTTAAAGTTTTTAGCTCATGGTAGTTATAACAGTCTTTGATATTCATTATAAAGTGGAGATAAAAATTAAAGGTCACTTTAGAATAATTATAGAAAAGTAAATTTAATTTTCTATTTTGTAATATTTTGTATTGCAATAATTTTCTGAGGGTATTTTTCAAGAATCAAATTAAGAATGTTTTTTGTAGATCTGAAGTGATGTGTCTTAAAGCAATATGCTATTTTTATGCACAAAAATATATTAGGAAAATTAAAAAATAATTGGAAAGAAATGTTATTCATTTTCAGTAGCTCTGTTTTCATGCATAAATAAAGATTTAACTATTTGAATAATAACAATATACTTATCCCAGTTGGTAACAGCTGTGATATTATTCATAAGTATACAATTATTTACTTTGCCAAAAGGAAGTAAAATGTCATATTCAAAAATTAATTTATTGGTAGTTTTTCACTGTCCATGAAGAATGCAAGGTTCTGAACAAAGTGAGCACATCTTTCTGTTTTGTCTCATTTTATAGCAGGAAATTATAAATTAAAATTATCACAATTTCATCAAGAAATTTTAAATAAAGTGAAATGCTAAATAGAATTTGTAAAGTAGCTGAGACATAAAATAGTTGAAGATGTTACATTAGTATAAAAATCTGAGAAAACCTAAGAATTTAAAAGATCAATCTTGTAGCATCCACAATCTGGGAGGGAGTGAGAAGGGGGAGGAAAAGAGGGGGCAGTTCATATATGGGAGGAGATGGGCAAGAATTACAGAGGGTCAGGAATTTGAAAGCAGGTGTGTAGAAGTAGAAAAGGGGGAACTGTTGATAGTCCCTAGAAAGTCTAAGATGCCAGGGACCCAAGATATTCCCAGGACCCAAGAGGGAGGACTTTAGCCAAAATACCCAACAAAGGGGAGAGAGAACCCGTAGAGACCATATCCAATGTATAGACATGGCTCCCAGTTGAGGGATGAGGCCACCCACCTGTATCAAAAATATTAATTCAGAATTGCTCCTTTCAAAAGGAAATGTTGGGACAAAGAGTGTAGCAGAAACTGAAGGAAACGCCATCCAGAGACCACCCCACCTAGCGATCAATCCCATCTGCTGATACCAAACGCAGACACCTTTGCTGATATCGAGTGCTTACTGAGAGGAGTCAGGTATATCAGTCCTCTCACAGGCTCTGCCAGAACTGGACAAATACAGATGCAGATGTATACAGCCAAAGTTTGGCCCGAGCACAGGGACCCCAATGGGGAAGTTAGGGGAAGGACTGTAGAAGCTGAATGGTTTTGAAACCTCATAGGAAGAACAACAATATCAACCAACCTGAAGACCCCCATAGCTCCCAGGGTCTAAACCACCAACCAAAGCGGACCCACGGGTACTATGGTTCTAGCTGGATATGGAGCAGAGGGTTTTTTTTTTCTATTTTGCATCACAAGGAGGGGAGACCCTTGGTCCTGTAGCGGCTTGATGGCCCAGGATAGTGGAACGATAGGCCACTGAGACATGAGTAAGAGGGCTAGTAGGGGAGGACAATCATAGAGGTAGGGGAGAGGGAAGAGGGGAAAGGGGGCATGTGGAAGGGAAACTGGAGTGATAACATATGAAATGTAAATAAATAAAATAACCAGTACAAAAGACCCATCCTAATTCTCAATCTAGAATAATCTGTCTGAGATGATCAGTAAAATATATAATTAACTCTTGATGCTTGAAGTACTGTGAGCCACACAGGAATAGGTACTCCGAAATTTCACCAAGACAATATAAAGCTAGATACTAGACCAAAGCAGCCTTGACCAAGTAAGGAGCAAAGTAGCTGTTTCATTGGTCATGAGAGGAGGATCCACTTCTTAGAATGGTCTGTCTTCTAAACAAATCTATTGCATTTCGCCTCATTGTTATGACCAACAACACACCTGAAACTCTGACTCAAGGCAGAATGAGAAATGCATTTTTATGTAAAATAAAGGTTTTAGAGAAACACACACGCATATGCACATGCACACACCCACCCACATGTGCGCGCACGTGCGCGCGCGCACACACACACACACACACACACACACACGAAAGAAAACTGTTGATGTGATTTATAAGCTAGCAGCAAGATAGATGCTCAACCATTCAATTCTTTTGAAGCAAAGAATATTGAGGCAAAGATAAAGCACTGTTTTTCAGGATTTCAATGAATTAATTTTAGGTCAAGCCAATTGTAATAAATTAAATTTCAATTTAAATATATTATTTTAAATATTATAAACTATAATTGAATATTAATATTTTCTAGCATTTGGTTATACTTTATAATGAAAAATATAATGAGAATTGAAGCAGGACCAAACATTTTTCATTTACTTATGTAATAGTTGATTTTTTTATGTTTTTCATTCTAAAACAATTCTAAAACAAAGTTATTTTTTGTACAATGCTGTTTACAAAAGAGACTTAACAAAAGAGACAAATGAAAGTTTAGAAATTTAGAAGGTCAATGACAGGAAGTAAGATGTAAGAATAAAAGATGGTAATATTTACCCGCAATACGTAGTTCAAGGGAAAATAATCATGTACCAGGAAATTGCATTTTATTTAACAACATCTATGGATGTCTACATTAGAGTCATATTAAAAAATAGCTTTTTGTGACAGTAGTGCATATTAAAAGGACATACGTAAGAAAAACTAATAAAACATTCTGAGTGAGGTATCCAATGCCCAGAAAGAAAAGCATCTTTGTATGGATGCTACCATTAAGTCTATACATATATTTGTATAAGTTAACCTTCTGGGCTTGTTGGAATTGTCAACTTGACCAAAACTGCAGACAGGGAAGTGGGATCCTCGTCTGAAGGACTGCATCTATCTGATTATCTTTTGGCATATTTATGAGACATGTTTCTTGGTTAATAATTGGTGTGAAAGGGGTATCACAGTTTGAACAGTGCTATCACTAAGTAGGTCGACTTTTGTTGTGTAACAAAAGTAGCTGAACAAATCACAGAGAGTAAAACAATTAAGCAGAAAATTCAGGTGACTGGAAATGAACCATGAAAAGGGGTGGGGTAAGGGAGTAGAATGAAAATGCTATGAAAAGAGAAAGGAAAAGAATAGAACAGGAAAGATTAATTAGGGTGGTGTAGACTGGCTTCCTATCTAAGCACTAAAGGTTTCTGAACATACTATATAGAAGCATCCTCACTGCATCATAATGGGGGATGGAAAACTGGGGTAGCCACCAGAAAGTCCCAGATGCCAGGATAGCAAGAGGATACCAGGACCCAAGGGGGTTGAGATTAGTTGAAATTCCCAACAAAGGAGAGAGAGAACCTGTAGACATCATATCCATAGGTAATGCAGGTCCCCATTTGAGGGATGTTTACACCCACCCATTTCCAAAATTTTAACCCAGAATTGTTCCTGTCTAAAGGAAATACAGGGACAAATAGTGGAGACGAGGCTCAAGCAAAGACCATACAGAGAGTTCCCAAGCTGGGGATCCATCCCATATGCAGACCCCAAGCCCAGGCACTATTGCTGATACCAAGAAATGCTTACTGACAGGAGTCTGATATAGCAGTCTTCTAAGAGACTGCCAGAGCCTGACCAATACAGATGAGGATGCTCATAGCCAACTATCAGGCTGAGCACAGGGATCCCAGTGTAGGAGTTTGGAGAAGGACTGAAGGAGCCAAAGGGGTTTGCAATCCCATAGGAAGAACACATTTGCTTCGTGTAAGTTAATGTTTTTTTTTTAGGTTTTGTTTAGTGGATTTCTATAGCTCATCAAATATTGCAGAGTACTTGCTTTTCTCTTGGTTATTTCCAGAAGTTGGGGTAAGAGTTTATTGACATATCTTTGATTCAGCAGACATGAAGAAGTCAAGCTGATTGTGATCTAGGAATTTCACACTTACTAATCAATTTAAATAATGCTTTGTATACTTCCAGGAGATAAAAGTAAAAAAGTAAAAGTGGGCTGTGCGCCCTGCTGGAAGTGCAAACAGGTAGCTTGTTAAGATATGTTCTTTGGTGCAAAAACAGCACAGATTTGGAAGTAAACAAGAACTTTTTATTGAATTTAAAGACTAGCAAGGCCCCTCAATAGAATCAGCTATTCTGATGAGTGGATAGTAAAAATCTGCCATCTAAGATCCCGTCTTCATACTCATAAATTAGTGTATCTCTCAACCCTCACCAGATATATTTGCTTTTGTAGTATTAACGGATGCAGTGATGAAAGACATAGGTTGTGAAGTGACCAGTTCAAAATGTGAGATCTTCATCATGATTCCCTATTTCAAGGTATGGGGTTCATTTTAGAAGACTTGTGGAAATATTGTAAGAGCAAGACATGGTCTCTTAACTTTTCATTCTAGAGCTACAGATGCATTCATCCTCCTGAGACTTTCTAGATTATTCCCAGAACTCCATTAGAGTTCTGCTGTTGTTGTTTGAAATGTGGGAAGCAACCAAGTATAGGGAGGAGAATTTCCTCCTTTCTGTTTATATTTTTAGACAAATTTATACTAATATATAGTGTATTGTAAGTAATGCCATTCTCACTGTCTACTATCTACCCCTGAACACCTAACTTTAAGTCACTTTCCCAATGTCTTGTGTTTTTGTTTTTTGTTAGAATTACTAAGTTTATCCATGGATTTGTGTTCACTACTATTCATTTGATCATGCTTTTTGGGGGCTATCTCTGGTTATATAGCAAGCTTATTCATAAGGACACAACTGTAGAGAATGCCTTCCCTTCCAGTAGAATCTTCAGAAAGCTCATAGTACAGCAAAAAAAGGTAAGGTTACATGGTCTTTCCCTAATGTATGATTGACTCCTGATAGGCTGTATGTACATTGGCTGTGCCATTCCTCCAAAATATTTCATTGTTCTTCTCATTATCTTTCAGTTCTAACACACTTTACCCTGTCTTCTGTTTTGTGTCCTCAGTCTAAATTGAAGGTGTATAAATGAATATCTTGTTTAGGTCCAAGGACTTAATTTACACTTGCATCATTTTATGAAGCATGCATCTCTGCGTTCATCAGTTTTCATTGCAAAGGACAGCATTCTTGATTAAGAGTGAGTGCACCATGTCTGCAGGTTTAAGCTTAAGTTTTATAAGGTAGCTTGATATGCTATCATCTTAACTAAATAGTATTACTATTTTTCTTCCAAGAGACTAAAACTTCTGTTACAGATTTTTAACTGTTCCCCATAGTAAAAAGAGATTTTATCTTGTGTCATAGGCTTCACATCCAAGCAAAGAGCACTTGGTTGCTCTCTGCAGTCTCTGGTGACTTTGGGGACAAAAATTCATAAAGACATATACCACATTTACTAGGTAAAGTATTATTTCTCATTAACTTTTGTACTATCATATTTTAATTTGGCTTTGGAAGTAATAGATTCCTATATGACTTAAAGTGTTTTCCTTAATTGTGGGCAACCATTTTTCTCCACCCCAATCTTTTCCATTCTATGCCTAAATAACCATCTTTACCTAATAAAGCTCAACCATCAAATATGTACACTCTGTTTCCTATTACTTATGTTCTATCCTTCTTTGAGGCACTCTCTTTTATAAAACTCACCAGCTTCTAGATATTTTGAGCTAAACACATAGATCTAATTATTCAAAACTGAGAACCACTTATGAGAAATAACATGTACCTTGTGTCTTTGTGGAACTGGATTAATTCAATTAGTGTACCCTTTGCTACTTCCAGCTATATACCTGCAAGTTTTATCATTTTATTTTCCTTTTACCTGAGGAAACATATTGTGTATACATATTAAACTTTCATTAATCATATACTTCCTGACTGATCTCTAGGCCAATTACATTTTTGTAGCTCTCGTAACCACAACACCTTGGTGTTTGTCACCCTGATAGAAACATACTGCTGTGGGTATCGGGTACACTTTTGAAACTTCAGAAATCTCTGACATTACAGCAGTGAATAACAGGTATTGGTCTCCAGAATCTCATCTTCCTGCAATCCCTAGCTCATAGATGTCACATCTCAGGGTCATTCTCTGTTCCCGGCCATGGACAGCAAACTCCTTTTACTGGTGTACATCCTGATTTAAGCCAACTTCTAGCTGCATGCACCATGAGCATCCGGCTCTCTGTCTCCATATCTCCTTCCCTCTTGCCCTCTCTCAACTGTTTTGGCAGACATAATTGAGGTTCTCCTTAAAGTAGCTTGGTTTTTCCACAATATATTTTCAAGATTTTGGATTGGCTACTCTTGCCTGAGTCATGCAGGATGATAAAATGGGCTATCAATCTGCTGCAGACCTGTGGCTCTTTTACTCATGCTAGCAACTGGATATGAGTCTCATAAGAGACTTAAGTGTGTTCTGAGCATAGTCCTTATTAGTGTTCTTCTGTATTACTAATTTGGAAGCAGTCTTTGATTCCCATGCACACTACACACATTCCCAATGTTGATATACAATGATGTTAAGGCTGTACTCCAATAACTTTACGACATGGTGGCACATTTTTGACAACTGCTTTGTTCTACCACCCCTTGAGTTAATTCTAAGATATCCAAGCATTTATCTCAGTTTCTGTTTGGAAACACATATTTAATTCCTCTGCATGCTTTCTCAATACCAGCCTCTACTGCCATTGTCTCATACAAAAGTTTTGAAACCTTTACAAAATAAGACTCTAAAACAATAAAAGTAATTAGAAAATAAGCCCTGCATTAAAAAGAAAAGACTTTAGGTCACAGTATTTAAGTCACAGAGACTAAGAAGAATAAATGTCACCCAAAGTTTTTATACCTAAATCAAAAATCTAAACTCTTATTTTAAAAAAAAAAGATTGAAAGAATTATAAAGGTAGTTCAGAGCTTCACATCTGTTATATTTTTACAAAAGCCTGAATTAAAACCTGAAGATCATTGAATTCTGTTAATATGCAAATATTTTTACAGAGTGTGTGTTTAAAAAGTAAAATGAAAATGTTTTTGAAAGTTATTTTAAAACTGAAAAAGACAGCTTCCATAAGATTTTCATCTATTTAAAAGGTTATTCCCTCGACCAAAGATAGTTCATTAATCAATTAAATATAGAAATAACTTCAAGCCTAGAAATTTTACAATTATTAAGGAATAAAATCATTACTTGAAACTTAATATTTGTAGACGAATATTCAGAATTTGGTAAGAACCAGAGCTGGTGATTGGTGACTTAAGAAGCAAGGCTGTGGCTATAGTTCCTAACACAAAAATACAAAGAAAGCTAATAAAAGCATTTTGGTAAAAAATAACTGTGAAAATTAAATTGTGCATGCTTTCAAACCATAGGTACTTTTCTATTAAAATCATATTGTGTTGAAAAAATCTAGATCAGGCCTGTTTATTAGGTTGCTGAGAATTAGACTGTGGACTCCTAAAGATCCTCCATGAAATATACTTGTGTCATGTTTTAAAGCAAGCAATTATGTTCAACTATGCTTTAGTCCTGTAGAGATTAAACATGATTCTGGGTTTTTGAAGTTAAAAAAAAACCTCTACTTTGTCCTGTTCCTTTATGTGCTATATTCAGTAAAATCTGATTTCCAGACAATCCCCAACACATGAAGAATCCTTATACTTGGTAACGATATTTTAAAAGGGAAATTTAGTGAGGTAATTCAAGCATACACTTTGTGGGATACATTCAGAAGGAATTAGAACCACAGCTTCACATGAGTAAGTGATTGGGGGAAATCAAATCCTTCTCATCACCAGTGGATGCAGTAGTTACACATAATCACGTACCCATTTAAAATTCACACTCACAGTCACATTATCTAAAGACTAATTTTCCTTCTTATTGTGTCACTGTGCTTTGGATGATTCTTCGGTAATATCTATTGTTCCATAATAAAGGCAAAAGCTCTCCTTATGTTCCCTGAGAAGCCATGATAGGAGGATTAATTATGCCTTTAAATGAATGTATAATTGCCTGTTCAGAAATCTGCCAAATTCACAAGAGAATTCAGAACAAACAATGTAAGAAATAATTAACGAATTTAAACTATTGAATTCTCTATTACAGCACTTGCAGAAACACTTAAAATGATAAAATGTTTTTATCAATTTCATTTTTATAGATAGTAAATTATTTTAGTGTTTCTCCAGATATTTTCATTCTATTCTAAATATACAGGGTTGATTGGCATATACAGCTTACTAAATTTTTGTCTGAACTTGTCTAATGAGGCACCTTCCTTTTCCTAATAACTACCTGATTTTGCTGTTTACTTCTTTTTAGGTGACATTCTGGTTTGCTTCCTGAGAGAGTGGAAACACTCCTTTCTGTAGATGAAATGCTCTCCAAGGTCTTGCTAAAAAGGCAACCGTTTCATGTGAGAGTTTTGTACAGTGCCCATTGAACCTTGGCCTTTCAAATATTAGAGCATTTGACAGGAGTCTAAAGGTATAGTAACCTCTGATTGATCCTATTATACATATTTGTGTCCCTTAAGCATTGCACTGAAACCACAATTTTATTTGCTACAAACCCAAGATAGAAATCAGAGGACGATTACTTTGGTTAAAATGGAACAGAGTTTTATGTTAAAACTGTACCTAACCTATTCTCTAGTATGTATTGCCTCCATGATATATGACTATGTCAGCCTAATTTTCTACTGACTTTCTTGTCATGTATTCTGCCTATGTAGGCTCTAATTTAAAAAAAAAACTACACCACAAATGGCAGAACATTCTTCACTTTCTTAGTTACAATGTAAGATATTGCATCAGTATTTTATGGAAATTCTGGTACTTCATGTTTGCCAGAATCTTATTTATATTACGACTAGTCTCTTACATGCTGTAGAAGAATATACTAAACTTTAAACACAATCTTTTCAATATTAAAATAAGAATTCAAAAGAGTAAATCATAAAGATATTATGCATTCTACTGATTTTATAATTCCTTCCATCTGAAGGGGTTTCCTAAAATTCACATTTTATAAAGTATTTATTAATATTATAATATTTGTAGATGATGCTTGTAAGAATTGATTTACTCATGAGAATTCTTTCCTCATGTTCTAATAGTGGTTCGCAAACTTGGCCATGCTGGGGTCTTTTAATACAGTTCATAATGTTGTTGCAACTTTATAACTAATTTAGTTACTGTTATGAATCTTAATGTAAAAATCTGCGTTTTCTTGATAGTTTTAGGTGATCTGGGTAAAAGAGTCATTCAACCTCTGAAGGGGTTGCTATGACTTACAGGTTGAGAAACACAGTTCTAATAAAACATGATCAACAGAATTATCCTAGTGACACCTTTGTGTAGATTGTCATCTTTATGCAGGTTAAGGGATGGCACAAGATAAGGCATGGCCTATAATTGGCCAGAAAAAGAGTATGTTGGGGACAGACTTTTGGTAAGGTGGGAGAGAGGAGAAAAGGAGAACCAAGATGGAGGGAGAGAAGGATGACCTAGATCCCTGTGGCCTTGAATGGACACAGGTAGCTATGAATATTTCTCAAGGAATGGGTTTTTATAGGACAAATTGTCTCGTCTAGGTGGGCAGTTTATGTCATTATCAATTGGTTTTGAGTTTATTATGTGGATGATTTGTGGATTGAGAATTTAAGACATAAGCTTGCTAAATTACAAGCTTGTTGAGTTTAGATTTTAAATGGGTAACTGGGAGTTATGACTATAACCACAGGGGGTGGATGCTGGGAATGTGAGTAGAGTTGCAGCAAGAGAGTTGCAAGAGGGCAGCTGCTGCCAGGCTCAGACAGTAGCTGGCAGCAGCATGGGATGCAGATTTGGAGCTTAGTGGGTAAAACACTTTGATGACTAAGATGAAAATACCCAGTAGATGCCATGTGGCCCACCAGAATCAGCTAAAGTGGTAGAGACTCTTTTATTAACATTTACCAATACACCTTTGAGTTTCAAAGCTCTATCTGTAAAGCCTAGGATGTGTTAGGTGAACTATTTGCACCTTGACTCTAGACTTTCAGGCCCTAAGAACTTTTCATTTTTATTTTTCCCTTCTGAACTTGATAAGATTTTAAAAACATTTCATTAATTGTTTCTCTGTGCATATAATGTGTTGGAATCAAATCCACATGATTCCCTCTTTTGTGATTCCTCTCCTATTCCCTAACCAAGTTTTCTTCCAATTCATATAATCTTTCTATTTAATATTTTTAATGTTCACAAAGTCCATTTTGCATTGCCTATATGTGCATGGTTTTGTAACCTGCTGGACCATGGCCTTTTACATCATTTAAAATTTTTGTCCTTACCCAGTAGACACCAACTAAATGTTAATAGCTCCTCAGTATTCCACATGGGATTTCTCCATCTCCCACCTCCTTGCTTTCTGGTCATGTTTCCTGAACTGCATTTCTTTCTCAAAAGATTTTAAATTCTTTGGTAATATAGGTTTGATGATATAGTAGAAATAGTCTAATGTGACCCAAACAGGTCCACCAGCACTTACTATGGCACAGTTCAATTGTGAGATGTTAGGACATCGTTTTATCTCTCAGTGAACATAATTTTCTTTTTATGTAAAAGTGGAGCCTAAAGTCATATGTCAAAGTTGTTACAAAAATAAATAAAATACCTTATATGAAGTGGTTTCCAACTGTTAGAGAAGACCTATATTAAATCTTAAATAATTTTGGTCTCATTATATATCAATGTTGTCATTTCCTTTTTAATCAGTTACAAGAAAGCTTTGCCCAATTTCCTGCTCCTAAACCTAGAAGTCATCACTTGCCTGAAAATGACGGTCAATGTGTTTGTTCTTTTAAATGGTTTTAATAATTCTTTAACAATCTCATGCTACATATTTTGATTATACTTCATCCCCCAATTTTCCCCATAACACCCAGGTCTACTTCATCTCCCTACTTACATGTCTAACTCCATGTCCTCTTTTTAGTATATGAGCAGAATATTCCTTCTTTGTCAGAGTCTATATCTCTGTCTCTTTCTCTGTTGCTCTGTGTCTGTCTGTCTGTCTGTCTGTCTGTCTGTCTCTCTCTCTCTCTGTGTGTGTGTGTGTGTGTGTGTGTGTGTGTGTGTGTGTGCCTAACTAGGTGAGAAGAGAGGAGAATATCAGATAAACTGGAGCTGCACTTTGTGACATTGTGAAAGATCTAAGTTTGGTGCTAGGATTAAAGTTGAACCCTCTGATAATGTGCCCTTAATTGCTTTGCTACCTTTCTAACACCCACTCCTTCCCCACCAAAACAAAATACACAAAGAGTTTTAAAACAACATTCTCTTTTTATACATTATTGAGTCTCAGGTATTTTGTTTTATCCATAGAAACATACTGACAAAGATCTCATTCCAGTCTTCTTCAAAACCGTCATTACCATGCAGGGATATCAAAAGATATTTTAAAAGGTTTTGCTTAGACATACCTCTAAATGGGATGTCTTTATCAAATCCATCTCCTCAGAGTTCAAGGAATTTCATAAAATAGGATACAGAAGGACTAGTGTAGACCAAAGAGATGGAGAATATCAGAACAAGTCTCTCTAAAATAACAAAACAAAGGTCATATGAACTCACCTAGACTGAAATAACCATTTCAGGGAAAAGGGATGCAGGGTTGGGGGGTGAGGTGAGGAGGGTGAGGGATCTAGGTGGAAAAGGTGAAGGGATAGGTGTAGTGGGTAGGGAAACATGCTCTCAGATGCAAAGGAGTGGATGGTTGGGGTGATGAAATCGTGGTTGGGGACCTGAAAGGAGGGACAACAATTTGAAATGTAAATGAATAAAACAACTTAAAAATTAAATAATTTAGTGTACCAAACAACCAAAATACAGTAGTAGATAATGTAAATAAAATAAAATACAATACAAGCTAAGGAAAAACATCACATTGATGTTATGTAATTAATGAATAGAATCCACAGCAGAGGGGAGATATATATATATATATATCCCATTGTCTGGACTTTCAAATATTTTGGTTTAGCATGAAAATCATCATGTAAAACAAGTGATAGTTACAAAATGACACAATGTTTTTAGTGATGGTTACAAACTATATGAAATCAAAACATTAAGAGGAAAGTGTTAATGCTAGGGGAAAGTAGTGGGTGGAATAAAATGTGGACTGAAATAGAAATAGAAAAGTCCTCTTCTCTGTGCTCATGGATTGTTGATGCTTTCCAGTAAAAATTCTAATGTCCTTGTAAATACTTGCTCAGTGTCTGTCTTCTGTACTAGACTATGAAATTAAACATAGCAATAGCATTCCTGTATTCTCCCCTGAGTAGAACACTTCCTGACACACAGCATGAATGAGGCTTTGGGAAACTGCCAAAGAGAGGAAGAGAAATACAGAATGATGTAGTACATTGCAAACAGCCAGTGATTGCCGGTCACAGGAGAGCAGTGTTGTGTGGAAATGTCTGCAAGAATGGATGAAATGTAATGTAAGAGCAGTTTAGATTGAGCAGAGATGACTGGGAGTCCACACCCAGAAATCCATGTTGGAAGGCTGAAAGAAGCATGCTAGTCCCAGATGTAAAGGCGAGATGTTACAAAATAGAACTGCTCAACCTTTTGTATCATGGAATGAACAGCAAGGGTGTTCATACAAAATAAACTCTTAACTATTCAATTTCATATATGAACAGACAGAGTGATTTTGAGAGGAAACAATCTAGTTTGGGGAACATGAAGTAAAAGAGAGCGCTAAGGTACCTGAAACTACCAAGTTTCTTAGCATAGGGATGCATCTATTGAAGATATTTTGACATAGTTATGTCGTTGATCAGAAAGTAATGAGGGGCTGGGGATTTAGCTCAGTGGTAGAGCGCTTACCTAGGAAGCACAAAGCCCTGGGTTCGGTCCCCAGCTCAAAAAAAAAAAAAAAAAAAAGAAAGTAATGAAATATTTAGTTAAACTTGATTGTTATACACATGTCTAGACATATAAATGCACAGCTACACATAAACTTGTAATTACACATATAAATATATTGCAAAGTGACCTTTTCCAAATGTGGCTACTTTAAATGTTAAGTACCATTTTCTTGGAAAAGTGAATTCATTGGTTCCATATTCTGTGTTTTCATACTAATTCCAATCAGTAATGATTTATATGCTTTGGAAATGGCTTATGTCTTAATTATACCAGCACCAAGAGTGTCTTTAAAAATCTCATTTTTTCTAAACCTATGATCTAAAAGTAATAAAAGGACTTTTAATGTTTCTCTTATAGTATCTACTGGAGTGTATTTGTTGTTGTTTGATTTTTAATTTCCTCAAGGGAATATTGCAAATTTATTCATTATTGCCTTTGCCTATTATTTTTGGAAGAAAAATTCTACCTTATGTAGTATATTTGAAGTTCTTCTTTTCTCTTTCCAGTAATGAGGTCATGAAGACCACGAGACAGAATTAATAGCTCAGCACAGATTTTTCCTCTAAGCTCTGGATAAAATGCAGAGGAATGCCCAATTCAAGGCTCAATCTTCGTCAAATGTTGTGTTTTCCAATGACCAGTTTGAGGCTTATAATACTGTTTGCTTTTATGTCTCATATGACCAAAATTTTAAGGTAACTTTTGCAGTTTAGTGATTGTTTAATCTTCACTTACAAATTTTATCTTTAGAAAGAGAAAGAAGTGAAGATATCTAACAGTGCTTTTAAAATTTGTCATTAATGCAGAATGAGGAGACAAATCATAATTTTAACCATGAGATACAGATGACATATAAACTTTCAGGAAATATTTTAAGACATTTCTTGTTTGAGAAAACAAGAAATATCCAAAAAGTAAACTTTTATATTCAAAACTGAAAAGAAATTGTGACAGAATATAATAACATGAATAGGATACCTTTTATAAAATTAAAAAACAAATGGCATAGATATTTAGAAAAGTGATCAATATAAAAACAGTAACTTTTCCACATATTACATTCAATAGGTAAAAAGTAAATATTGGATTCATAAAGGATAGGATGATAACTACATTGAATTTTTATTTGTCTGGGCTAAAGTTGATGATATGGCATAAATATTCCTGGCATCATGAATGTTAAGAAATCTGAAATCTAGATTGTTGCAATCTAACATTATAGCATATTGTATATAATTTTCTATATTACTTACCATCCTATTTATAGTACTTTAAACACACTAACATATTGTTTTAAAATATTATAATTTAGGACAAATTAGCACTATATTATCTTTAAAATGCATTGTTTTTTGCTTTAAATATGAAGGATATTATGTTTTTAAATTTTTCTTTTCAATGAATATCTAGTTAAATCTATTCTTATTCTTAAACAATGGCACATTCAGATTCCACTGTACAAGATTTTGGAACCCTCAGTCCTAAATGGGATGACTTCAAACATCACCCTTCAGTAGGAGTCAAAATAATTCTAAGAATCAAAGGGAAATGGAAATATCCAAGAAACAAGACTTTCTAGCCAGAACTGAAATGACACACATAAAAATTTACAGAACCCATGGTAGGATACACAGGACCTACACAGGTCTAAGCAAGATAGATTTCTAGCCCTGAAATGGGGAAGTAGACATAAATACAAATCGCTAACCAAAAAATAATCTCCATGGGACAACCCAACCACTCACAAAACAACAACAAAATGTTTCACTGGATTCTCAATGGGCATACAAACTGCAACTTAAGGCAAGGTGCCATGTTCTATAGTAGTGGGCAAATAAATACGGATCCCAATAGTACTTTAGAAGGGTATTATTATATTTTTGTCTCCTGTTGCTTTAGGTAATTTTTAATTTACTGGTATTTTGTTTGTATTTGCCTGTTTGTTTTCTAGGGAGAAACAAAAGGAAAAGTAGAAGTTGGAAGGGTTAGAAGGCAAGGAGGGTATGGCAAAAAAAGAGAAGGAAAACTTGCAACTTTCAATGTATTAAAAGACTGCTAATACCATGGGATTTAGCCTTATACAATCCTTCAGTAAGAACTTAGTGTTTCTGTTACTTGTGATATGTCATCATATTAGAGTTGGTCTCATGGCTTATGAGGTACCTTAAAATGACCCAGTAAATGAGAAATATATAAATTCTTTTAACACATACTTTAAATATTACTTCATAGTCAATGATTAGGTCCCATCATGAAGTTATAAACAAAGACAAGCTATAAAAACTTTTCTATATGATAAAAAATATATGTATTGTGGTAATCTTATAGTTACTGAAAATGATTAGGAGGAAAAAAGTTGAATCACCTTGTTGACAATTTTAAAGGCTGCTCTCATGGGTGTTCTTGGTTGTCAAAGTGAATATATATGGGATGAACAAAATGCCAAAAAGCTGGGCAGATCTTTAAGTGATTTTTCTAGATAAAATTATTTGATGGAGAGTGATCCACTCTAAATCTGAACCACATCTTCGGGAAGCAGTCTATACAAAGGACATGAGAAAAGAAAGATTTTATTCTTTGCTGGATTTCCCAGATTCTTCATAGCAAGCTCATTCATTCAATAGTATTAAAGTGTTCTTTTTTGGAATCTTAGCATATATTGAAGACCCACTAAGATCTTCTTTTGTGTGAGAAAGTCTCCATAGTTGACACAGCAGGCACCAAAATGATCTGTAGAAAATGAAATCACAGTTCAGATTGACTTAGTCTACCTAGGTCAAAACTCCCTAAAAAATGGTCTGAAGCCTGGTGGTTTATTGCCAGTATACTTAAATACAATATAATATCGAAAATTTTTCTCATGTTAATGCAAGCTCATTGCACAAAAAAAATGTATTGTTACATTGAGATTCTTTCTTTATAAGGTTCATGACCTAAGGAAGGATCTGACTTGGTTTCAGTTACACAAACACAGCATAAAGATCCTTTGGGCTATTAGACACCTGTGGTTCTGTTTGCCAGAACTTGGTATGGCCTGGTCTAAGAGATAACAGATATCACTAAGCTATTTATCACCTCTAATTTTCAGTTCTCTAGATGGAAGAACAGGTTACATGTCATTCCTTGATAGTATATTCCTTGGAAATCTGTAGGCACAAGGACTTTCACATCTCCAATGTGTGTGGACTGAACAACTACTATATTCCAAACTTACCATAGAAATACAACCATAGTTAGACGAACATGACCACATTCTATGAGCCATTCTCATAAATCTCTATCTATTTATTCTGTAAGTGAAGTTTATCTAGATAACCCTGACTAATACACCTGCATTCTTAACAGTTCTAGTAGATGTCAAGCATTCTCTCTCTCTCTCTCTCTCTCTCTCTCTCTCTCTCTCTCTCTCTCCCTCCATATTTTCTTTATATAGCTTTATATACCTCTGGCTTTTAAAGAGAAAACATTTTTGCATTCTTTCAGAAGTTTAGTAACCTCTTAAATTGAAGACTAACTATCAAATTCCTATTGTTGGATAGAGAAAACACTCTGTTGGGTTATAAACTGTAAGAGGTCTGTGACAGCAAACAACATAGTCTGAGTGGATAAGAAACGATAATTCTGCAAATGAATTTCTTAATGACCTTGGCAGCAAAACTATAAATACGTGAAAGACAGAACAACACATCAGGTTCCCCAGAAGTAGAGAGACAAGGGAACACTAAACGTTTTAATGAAAATTAAAGGTAAGCATAGTGAATGAGCAGTTAAAAATACATTGATCTTACCATGTAGCTATAGGTGGAATTAGTTATGAGTACATTCTCTATGATTAACTTGGAAAATAATAACGGGGGACTTTCCAGTTAAGATGACAGATGAGAAACCTTATCTCTAAAACTCAGTGAAAGAAGATATTTAGGATAATGCACATTTATTTTTTCAAGAAAATAAAAAACAGTCAAGAAACAGGTGAACAACAGTTATTAACCCTACTGATGCTTTTTTAGGAAAGTCTGAAGAGAGCTGAAAAACAATGCCATATCAAACAGAAGGTCATGGTAGCGTGACATCACTGGAATGTGCTTCCACTTACAGACACCCACATCATAGGAACAGGTAGATGTAAAGGGAAAGACTACATACATAACTGTCAGGTATTTTGGTAGCTGAAGACTGTAAAGAAAAAAAAATGTTCAGATGGCATGAGTAGAAGCTACCAGGGAATGACTTATACACTTTGATCCCAATATATGCAGATTATGAAATAACCTGAAGAAAAATCTGCGGCAGGAGATGGAACTATGGAATTAATCTCCCTACATTTTCTATACACAAAAAGCAAGGCTGAAGAGACAAATCAAGTACTAGGCGGCAAAGACAGGAAACTTTCTATAGCTGACCTAAATTGGTAGTTCTCAGGGAATACATTTTTAAAAATCAGAATAAAGTTATGAAAAAAAGAGTTAATAATACAAGTCAAGAATTTAGAACAGAAGAACAAGTTGACCTGAAAAACAGTAGGTAAAAATAAATAGACTTTAAAGTATAAATTATTAGAATAAAAACAAAGAAAAATAATAAAAAAATAAAAATAAAATTTGAAGCCATTTCTATGAAAAGACAATCAAGGTTCATATTACCAAATAAGGGAATGCAAATGAGAACATATTTGAAATTTCATTTCATCCTTGTCAGAATGGATAAAATAAGGAAACAACTGAGAACAGTGCTGTCGAGGATATGCAGAAACAGGAAAGTTAACATAAGGACTGTTGGGAGGAATGGAAATTGGTGCAGCTACTCTGGAAATCAGTGAGTCTTATCAAGACTATAAAATAAATCTAATCTATGAAATAGCACTACTTCTTGGCATATGTACAAAGGATTAGATATCTCCCTACATAAGGACTAGCTCAGCAGTGTTCACTGCAAGTCTGTTCACAACAACTATGAAATGGAAACAGCCTAACTGTCCTTCAACAAATAAATAGGCAACAAATATGTGGTATATATATATATATATATATATATATATATATATATATATATATATATATATATATATACACACACACATATACTACCTGGATCAAAAGAAAAATGTAATTATTGAATTTCCTGATAAACCAATGGGATTATACCCCCATAAAGTAACCAAGGCTCAGAAATACAAATATCACATGTTCTGTATCTTTTGTTGTTTCTACCTCTTAATATTCAGATATGAGTATACAACCTGGAGAAATGACAAAAAATGAGAAAGAATAAAAGGAAAAGAAAAGAAAGAAAAAGAAAGGTAAGAAGAAAGAAAGAAAGAAAGAAAGAAAGAAAGAAAGAAAGAAAGAAAGAAGGGAGGGAGGGAGGGAGGAAGGAAGGAAGGAAGGAAGGAAGGAAGGAAGGAAAGAAAGAAAGAAAGAAAGAAAGAAAGAAAGAAAGAAAGAAAGAAAGAAAGAGGAAACATGTGTTTAGGTAGTGTATGGCAGGGTTAGTAATAAGAGTTGATATGAAGGAAGAAATAAGGAAAACAAGTTGGAGACTTTAATGGGAAGGGAGTTTTGACATTTCTCAAGCTCATGCCAGGCTAGGTCTTACTGCATCTGCTACTTGTCTTCAGATCACCTACTGCCCCAACACTATACCACCTTTGCTGCTGTTATGATTCCCCACTGTGATCATCATAAACTAAGCTTCCTAAACTGTAAACAAGTCCCAAATCTAACTTTCATAGGATCAAAGGATGTTGTGTAGGCTGCAAGGGAGGACAGCTATTAAGTGTCTTATGAACTACAGCAATGAAAAACACAGTAAATTATCTCTAAAGATGCAGTAATGGGTTTTAGAATTTGGTAGCAACTAAAAGTTGTACACTTTGACTAAAGGCCAACTCAACAAGAAGGCCATTATGCCTATACCAGAAATAAGGCCAATTTCCTTGTATGACAGATCATGGAATAGAACCTAATAATATCTTTCTAATAGACTAGCATAATCCCTAAAGGCTGTGGCAAAGACTCTCAGAAGACAGCTATATCAGGCTCTTGTCAGCATGCACTTCATGGCATCTGCAATATTGTCTGGGTTTGGTGACTGTATATGGGATGGATCCCCAGGTGAAGTAGTCTCTGGATGGCCTTTCCTTCAGTTTTAGAGCCTGACAAATACAGAGGCAGATGGTCACATCCAAACATTGGACTGAGAATGGGGTCCCCAATGAAGGAGTTAGAGAAAGGACTAAAGGAGCTGTAGGGGTTGGTAACCCCAGAACAACAATATCATCCAATTAGACCGAGCAGAGCTCCCAGGTACTAAACCACCAACCAAAGAGTGACCTAAGGCTCCAGCTGCATATGCAGTTGAGAATGGTATTGTTGGACATCAATGGGAGGGGAGGCTCTTGGTCCTGTGAAGGCTTGGTGCCCCATTGTTGGGGAATGCCAGGGTAGGGAGGCAAGAAGGAGTAGGTGGGTGGGGTAGCACCCTCATAGAAGCTGGGGGAGGGGGTTGTTTTTGGGGTTTCAGGAGGGGAATCCAGGAGAAGAAATAACATTTGAAATGTAAATAAAAGAAAAATATCCCTAAAGGCATTCTAAAGCATATCTTTATACTCATAGAAAATATAGTTATATCATGTTCACCAAAGTAGCTTCTCTTTTTAGCCCACAGAAACCTTTAAAAACAAAAGAACACAATTGGGAGAAATATAGAAATGAAGTAATTAATTGTGCGGTATCTAGTCCCAATAAGCACAACCCTAACACAACACACACACACACACACACACACACACACACACACACACACACATATATATATATATATATATATATATATATATATATATATATATATCCCAAGCCAGAAGATTATACAAACCAAAGGACTATAGAGGCCAGAGGACTAGAAAATCAGCTGTGACATTTTTATCTCCTATATTCCTATAAATGATAAAGAAACTACATCCTTGATAGTACAATAACATGACTTTTTAAAAAAACGTTGAACAATGGCAATATCAATAAACATGCTAAGGAGAAAATTGAAAATCTTGTGATACTCCATCCCTGGGCAAAGTATTACAGATAACCAAACACTGTTGAGAGAAGGAAAACTAATCTTTCCCTGGAAGGAGACTCCTATTTACATATCAAATACCAAGTGATCAGACCTAAAATCATATACATATATACACATGTAAATATACATATAGGAAACACTAAAGGGACATGGTATACCATATTTTATTATTTTGTATTTGCATGTCTTCAAATAATAATAATAACCATCATCATCATCGTCATCATCATCATAATCATCATCATCAGAGAAATTAAGACCATGAATTCGAGAGATATAAGGAAGGGATAACATTTTATTGTTGAAGGAAAGAAATGGAAAAGCAATGAATTTAAGTATATGGAAAATAAAGCTAGGAAAAAATTACTAAGGAAATCCACGCCTTCATTCATGTAGTCATCTACACATTCTCCAAACGGTCTATGGGTCAAGCTGTGCAAAAGGCCAGAGCAGGAATGTTCAAGGTACACTTCTGGTAAAAATCAAGACTGGTAAATTGTAGGACTGTTAGATTGTTAACTACAGTAATGTTCCTCTGCAAAAAGGAGTTGGAAAATGAATGGAAATATGCAGCTTCTGGGAGTGGGAGGTGAGCATACCCTTTAGAAAATACCAGAGACCTGGGATGTGAGAGACTCCCAGGACTCAATGGAGATAACTTTAGCCAAATTGCCCAACAGAGGGGAGAGGAAACTCAAAGAGTTCACCTCCAGTATATAGACAGGGCAACAATTGGAGGGACAGAATACCGAGGCATAGTCAAAATTTCTGACCAAGAATAGTTACTGGCTAAAGAAAATGCAGGGACAAATAGAGAAACAACTGATGGGAAGGCTACCCAGTGAACAGCTTATCTTGGGAGCCATCCATTGGGGTAGGATTCATCAAGGCCTGACACTGTTATGGGTGCTATGATGTTATTACAGACAGGAACCTAGCATGGCTGTTTTCTGAGAGACCCTACCAGAAGCTGATTGAGACAGATGCAAATACTTTTATCCAACCATTGGACTAAAGTCAGTGACTCCTATGAAGGAATTAGGGGAAGGACTGAAGGAGCTGGAGAAGAGTGCAAGCCCATAGGAAGACTAGAAGACTCAAGTAACCCGGACCCCTGGGAACTCCCAGGGATTGGGTCACCAACCAGTAGCACACACAGGCTGGTCCCAGCCCCTGGCACATTGATAGCAGAAGACTGCCTGGTCTGGCCTCAGTGTGAGAAGACATGACTAAACCTCAAGAGACTTGTAGCCCCACGGAAGGGGATGGTGTTTGGGGAGGGATGCACCCTTTCAGAGGCAAGTGAGAGGGAGAATGGGATGAGGAACTGTAGGATGGGGGACTGAAATGGGACAATGGCTGCAATGTAAATAAATAAAATAATAATAATAACAATAATGATAATGATAATAATAATAATAATAATAATAATAATAATAATAATAATAATAATAATAATTACTTGCTAAAATCTTCTGGCCACAGACCTTGTTTTGTTGTTGTTGTTGTTGTTGTTGTTGTTGTTGTTGTTATTGTTGTTGTTGTTTTGTTTCTGCTGTTGTTGGTAGGAGACTGAATGACTATTTCTATTTCCTTAGAGGTTATAGAACTACGTAGATAGTTTAATTGATCCTGATTTAACTTTGGTACAGGATATCTATTTAGAAAATCATTCATTTCACTAGCTTTTCCAGTTTTGTGGAGTACAGGCTTTGAATTTCCTCAGTGTCCAGGGTTATGTTTCTCTTTTTATTCCTCCCTTTTAATATGGGTAGTGTCTTCCTTCCATTTAGCTAATTTGGATAAGAGTTATTTATCTTGTTAATTTCCTCAAAGAACAAACTCTTGGTTTCTTGGATTCATTGTTTGCAATTCACTGATTTCATCCTGGAGTTTTATTTTTCCTGCCAACTACTCCTTTTGAATGTGTTTGGTTTTTCTTCCTAGAGCTTTCAGCTGTACATTTAAATTATTACTGTGAGAACTCTCTAATTTCTTTATTAAGGCACTTACTGCTGTCAGTTTTTCTCTTAGCAACGCTTTCATTGTGTCCCAAAAGTTTGGGTATATTGTGCCTTCCTTTTTATTGATTTCCAGCAATTCTTTAATTTCATTCTTTATTTCTTCCCTGACCCAGTGACCATTGAGGACAGTGTTATTCAGTTTCCATAAGCATATTGGCTTTGTGTTGTTTCTGTTGTTGTTGAAATTCACCTTTAATCCATGTGAGCTAATAGAAATAAGAAGTGATTTCAAGTGTTTGTTATCTGTTGAAACTATATGGATAGTTTTAGAGATTCCATGGTGCTGAAAGAAGGTATAATCTTTTGTATTTAGGTGAAATGTTCTGTAGATGTCTGTTAGGTACATTTTGTTCATAGCCTCTGTTAGATTCCTCATATCTCTGTTTTGTTTATGTCTCAGTGATCTTTCAATTGGTCAGAGTGTGGTGTTAAAGTTTTGCACTTTTAATTTATGGGATTTGATGTGTTTTTGTAGTTTTTATAATATTTCTTTTCTAATGTGACTTCCCACATTAGTTGACTCTATTGGTCCTCCTGAGAACCACACATCTGAAAAGAAATATTACAAAAGCTGATAACATACATCAAACACTGTATAGAGGGAGATTTGAATATCCTTCTTTCATCAAAGGGGTTCTCAGAATCTGAATCACCAACCGAAGAACCTATGTTGGCTGGACCTAGTCCTCTTCACAAATATTTCACAGACGTGCAGTTTGTTCTTAATGTGGGTCCCAAACAACTTGAATGGGAACTATCCCAAAAGCTGTTGCTTACAGTTAAGTTATGTTTGTCTAGGTGGACAGTCTGGCCTGGGCTCAGAGTGAAAGGAAGCACCTAGCCTTTCAGAGACTTGAATTGCCAGGGTAGTAGGATATTCAGTGGGACACCACCTGCTCAGATGAGAAAGGGAATAGGGATGAGGGAAGAATTGAGGCAGACTGATTGGGAGGGGTTGCCTGGGAGAGGTCAATGAGCAGGATGTAAAGTGAATAAGTAAAAAAATAAAATTAGATTAACAACAACAAAGATGTGGGTTCCTGTTCATTTAGGTCATAGATGTTCAGAACAAAGATGTTATCTTGGTTGATTTTTCCTTTGATGAATTTCAAGTGTCCTTCTATATCTCTTTGATTACCTTTCGTTGAAATTTCATTAGATACTTGAATGACTATTCTAGCTTGTTCGGTGGATCCATTTTCTTGGAGATACTTATTCTAGCCCTTTGTTCTAAGGTAATATGTATTTTTGTTACAGTAGGAACAAGATGGTCCTTGGCAACAGCATAAAATATGAACATTAACATGGATTCAGACAGGGCTACAGACCACTTAGATATCCATATGGCTTTCTGTGGTAATACAGGCCATGAACATTAACAGTACCGGCTATAGCAGGGTTACTGACCGCAACATGGATCTTGGTGGTAGAATGAGCTACAGACATAAACATTATCACAGATGGCTGCATGCATCAATGTAGCTTTTACCATCAACAAAGACCATAGACACTCACATGGCCTCCTGATGAAGCACAAAATAAAGATGTCTACCTTTCCTCCCATGATATCATGGGCCTCAGACTTAGACACGGTATCCACCAACAACCAGGACCACATGATATCTACATGAACCTAGGGCTTCAACATAGCCTCTGGGGGAAGCATGAACCAAGAAGTCCTTTTGTGGAGGTACAGAAAATGAATAATTCTTTAATTCAAACATTCTTTCTAGCCGAGGGATAAGAGGGGGTGTTGGAGGTTGGAGAGATGGGACAAAGGGGGTCAATTTGCTCAATCTCCAGTAACTTGCATACTAACTTGCAAAGCCTAGTTGGGAGTGAAAAATTACCTTTTATAATAGTTTAATTTTAAAAATGCTTATTGTAATGATAGGAGATTTTTTTTCTAGGAGTAAAATATAAGATTACCCTCAATTACAAACATATAAATAATTTCAGTAAATGTCCATATGCAGTGAAACTTATGTAATTGAAGTAGGAATAACTGCCATCCATCTGGAGATTAGCAAATATGGATAGTTGTAAATGTCATGCAAATGGTCAGATGATGTCATTTCTGCAAATGCACTATTAAGAATAAACAATCTCTGACTATATAGAAAAAAACCCAAGACTAGTTTTCGAGAATAATAATGGCATTAATGGGTATCTGTAGGTGTAGATTTTTCTCTAAACCTACTTTATATAGAGTTCATGAATGCTTCAATCTCGTTTTTTTTTTTTTTTTAATTAACTTGAGTATTTCTTATATACATTTCAAGTGTTATTCCCTTTCCCAGTTTCCGGACAAACATCCCCCTCCCACCTCCCCTACCTTATGGGTGTTCCCCTCCCAGCCCTCCCCCCATTGCCGCCCTCCCCCCATAGTCTAGTTCACTGGGGGTTCAGTCTTAGCAGGACCCAGGGCTTCCCCTTCCACTGGTGCTCTTACTAGGATATTCATTGCTACCTATGGGGTCAGAGTCCAGGGTCAGTCCATGTATAGTCTTTAGGTAGTGGCTTAGTCCCTGGAAGCTCTGGTTGCTTGACATTGTTGTACTTTTGGGGTCTCGAGCACCTTCAAGCTCTTCCAGTTCTTTCTCTGATTCCTTCAACGGGGGACCTATTCTCAGTTCAGTGGTTTGCTGCTGGCATTCGCCTCTGTATTTGCTGTATTCTGGCTGTGTCTCTCAGGAGCGATCTACATCCGGCTCCTGTTGGTCTGCACTGCTTTGCTTCATCCATCTTGTCTAATTGGGTGGCTGTATATGTATGGGCCACATGTGGGGCAGGCTCTGAATGGGTGTTCCTTTAGTCTCTGTTTTAATCTTTGCCTCTCCCTTCCCTGCCAAGGGTATTCTTTTTCCTCATTTAAAGAAGGAGTGAAGCATTCACATTTTGATCATCCGTCTTGAGTTTCGTTTGTTCTAGGGATCTAGGGTAATTCAAGCATTTGGGCTAATAGCCACTTATCAATGAGTGCATACCATGTATGTCATTCTGTGATTGGGTTAGCTCACTCAGGATGATATTTTCCAGTTCCAACCATTTGCCTACAAATTTCATAAAGCCGTTGTTTTTGATACCTGAGTAATATTCCATTGTGTAGATGTACCACATTTTCTGTATCCATTCCTCTGTTGAAGGGGATCTGGGATCTTTCCAGTTTCTGGCTATTATAAATAAGGCTGCGATGAACATAGTGGAGCACGTGTCTCTTTTATATGTTGAGGCATCTTTTGGGTATATGCCCAAGAGAGGTATAGCTGGATCCTCAGGCAGTTCAATGTCCAATTTTCTGAGGAACCTCCAGACTGATTTCCAGAATAGTTTTACCAGTCTGCAATCCCACCAACAATGGAGGAGTGTTCCTCTTTCTCCACATCCTCGCCAGCATCTGCTGTCACCTGAGTATTTGATCTTAGTCAATCTCACTGGTGTGAGGTCAAATCTCAGGGTTGTTTTGATTTGCATTTCCCTTATGACTAAAGATGTTGAACATTTCTTTAGGTGTTTCTCAGCCATTCGGCATTCCTCAGCTGTAAATTCTTTGTTTAGCTCTGAACCCCATTTTTTAATAGGGTTATTTGTTTCCCTGCGGTCTAACTTCATGAGTTCTTTGTACATTTTGGATATAAGGCCTCTATCTGTTGTAGGATTGGTAAAGATGTTTTCCCAATCTGTTGGTTGCCGTTTTGTCCTAACCACAGTGTCCTTTGCCTTACAGAAGCTTTGCAGTTTTATGAGATCCCATTTGTCGATTCTTGATCTTAGAGCATAAGCCATTGGTGTTTTGTTGAGGAAAATTTTTCCAGTGCCCATGTGTTCCAGATGCTTCCCTAGCTTTTCTTCTATTAGTTTGAGTGTGTCTGGTTTGATGTGGAGGTCCTTGATCCACTTGGACTTAAGCTTTGTACAGGGTGATAAGGATGGATCAATATGCATTCTTCTACATGTTGCCCTCCAGTTGAACCAGCACCATTTGCTGAAAATGGTATCTTTTTTTCCATTGGATGGTTTTGGTTCCTTTGTCAAAAATCAAGTGACCATAGGTGTGTGGGTTCATTTCTGGGGCTTCAATTCTATTCCATTGGTCTATCTGTCTGTCTCTGTGCCAATACCATGCAGTTTTTATCACTATTGCTCTGTAATACTGCTTGAGTTCAGGGATAGTGATTCCCCCTGAAGTCCTTTTATTGTTGAGGATAGCTTTAGCTATCCTGGGTTTTTTGTTATTCCAGATGAATTTGCAAATTGTTCTGTCTAACTCTTTGAAGAATTCGATTGGTATTTTGATGGGGATTGCATTGAATCTGTAGATTGCTTTTGGTAAAATGGCCATTTTTACTATATTAATCCTGCCAATCCATGAGCATGGGAGATCTTTCCATCTTCTGAGGTCTTCTTCAATTTCTTTCCTCAGTGTCTTGAAGTTCTTATTGTACAGATCTTTTACTTGCTTGGTTAAAGTCACACCGAGGTACTTTATATTATTTGGGTCTATTATGAAGGGTGTCGTTCCCCTAATTTCTTTCTCGGCTTGTTTCTCTTTTGTATAGAGGAAGGCAACTGATTTATTTGAGTTAATTTTATACCCAGACACTTTGCTGAAGTTGTTTATCAGCTTTAGTAGTTCTCTGGTGCAACTTTTGGGATCACTTAAATATACTATCATGTCGTCTGCAAATAGTGATATTTTGACCTCTTCTTTTCCGAACTGTATCCCCTTGATCTCCTTTTGTTTTCTGATTGCTCTGGCTAGAACTTCAAGAACTATATTGAATAAGTAGGGAGAGAGTGGGCAGCCTTGTCTAGTCCCTGATTTTAGTGGGATTGCTTCAAGTTTCTCTCCATTTAGTTTAATGTTAGCAACTGGTTTGCTGTATATGGCTTTTACTATGTTTAGGTATGGGCCTTGAATTCCTATTCTTTCCAGGACTTTTATAATGAAGGGGTGTTGAATTTTGTCAAATGCTTTCTCAGCGTCTAATGAAATGATCATGTGGTTTTGTTCTTTCAGTTTGTTTATATAATGGATCACGTTGATGGTTTTCCGTATATTAAACCATCCCTGCATGCCTGGGATGAAGCCTACTTGGTCATGGTGGATGATTGTTTTGATGTGCTCTTGGATTCGGTTTGCCAGAATTTTGTTGAGTATTTTTGCGTCGATATTCATAAGGGAAATTGGTCTGAAGTTCTCTTTCTTTGTTGTGTCTTTGTGTGGTTTAGGTATAAGAGTAATTGTGGCTTTGTAGAAGGTATTCGGTAGTGATCCATCTGTTTCAATTTTGTGGAATAGTTTGGATAATATTGGTATGAGGTCTTCTATGAAGGTTTGATAGAATTCTGCACTAAACCCGTCTGGACCTGGGCTCTTTTGGTTGGGAGAACTTTAATGACTGCTTCTATTTCCTTAGGAGTTATGGGGTTGTTTAACTGGTTTATCTGTTCCTGATTTAACTTCGATACCTGGTATCTGTCTAGGAAATTGTCCATTTCCTGAAGATTTTCAAGTTTTGTTGAATATAGGTTTTTATAGTAAGATCTGATGATTTTTTGAATTTCCTCTGAATCTGTAGTTATGTCTCCCCTTTCATTTCTGATTTTGTTAATTTGGACGCACTCTCTGTGTCCTCTCGTTAGTCTGGCTAAGGGTTTATCTATCTTGTTGATTTTCTCAAAGAACCAACTTTTGGTTCTGTGGATTCTTTCTATGGTCCTTTTTGTTTCTACTTGGTTGATTTCAGCTCTGAGTTTGATTATTTCCTGCCTTCTGCTCCTCCTGGGTGTATTTGCTTCTTTTTGTTCTAGAGCTTTTAGGTGTGCTGTCAAGCTGCTGACATATGCTCTTTCCTGTTTCTTTCTGCAGGCACTCAGCGCTATGAGTTTTCCTCTTAGCACAGCTTTCATTGTCTCCCATAAGTTTGGGTATGTTGTACCTTCATTTTCATTAAATTCTAAAAAGTTTTTAATTTCTTTCTTTATTTCTTCCTTGACCAGGTTATCATTGAGTAGAGCATTGTTCAATTTCCACGTATATGTGGGCATTCTTCCCTTATTGTTATTGAAGACCAGTTTTGGGACGTGGTGGTCCGATAGCACGCATGGGATTATTTCTACCTTTCTGTACCTGTTGAGGCCCGTTTTTTGACCAATTATATGGTCAATTTTGGAGAAAGTTGGGTTTCTCTCTCACAGGGTCTGGGAGCAGAGAGCTGCTGAGGGCCGGGATCCGCTGGTGTGGGACTTCCGGTAAACACAGAACGTGCCGGGTCCTAGAGGAATTCTGCTTCCGTGTATCCCAAGCTCACCAGGCAGCTTTCTTGCAGCAGAAAAGTTGGTCTTACCTGTGGTCCCGAGGCTCAAGTTCGCTCCCGGGGTGCTGCCCAGGGGCTCTCTGCAGCGGCATCAATCAGGAAGACCTGTGCCGCCCCTTCCGGGAGCCTCAGTGCACCAGGGTTCCAGATGGTCTTTGGCTTTTTCCTCTGGTGTCTGAGATGTGTGTGCAGAGAGCAGTCTCTTCTGGTTTCCCAGGCTTGTCTGCCTCTCTGAAGGTTTAGCTCTCCCTCCCACGGGATTTGGGTGCAGAGAACTGTTTATCTGGTCTGTTTCCTTCAGGTTCTGGCGGTTTCTCAGGCAGGGGTCCTGCCGCTCCTGGGCCCTCCCCCACGGGAGCCCAGAGGCCTTATACAGTTTCCTCTTGGGCCAGGGATGTGGGCAGGGGTGAGCAGTGTTGGTGGTCTCTTCCGCTCTGCAGCCTCAGTAGTGCCCACCTGACCAGGCGGTTGGGTCTCTCTCTCTCATGGTGTCTGGGAGCAGAGAGCTGCTGCGGGCCGGGCTTCAGTCTCGTTTTTTACATACAGGCTAGAACTTGGGAAGAAAGAAAGTAAACAGGAAAATAGTTTATGGACCTGTTTAGAAGTAGTTCTTTGAGGGAATTCCATTCATTGTTGTCAGGATACCAGCAATCCAGTCCAATATTGAACAAAGAAGTTCTTTGCAGGAGTCAACAGAAGCAGCAAGTGTCAGCCAGAATACTATGAGAAGTTATTTGGTGCATTTGTCTCAGTGAAGGGAAGACCAGTGAAGATCAGGAAGGTAGGGAAGAGTGGATAAGCATTGCAAGTCATCACAATGAAAGATCATCCTGTCACTGTGGGGTTTTATTTATACTCTTTCTAAATGCCACACACTCTCTCAAGTGTCTACTCCAACCAAATATTACATGCATTATCTCATGTGTCTAGTTCAGCAGAACATCCTCTCACAAGACAGCTTCCAGTACAGAATTAAGTGACCCAACTGAGTTTCCAAAGAAAACAGAAATTTCTACTTCATATTTCTCAATGTAGATTTCTTTAGTGACATGATTTGTGTGTTATCTCATACCATACTTCTGTTTGATCTGGAAGTTAGTTATATGACAAAAAGTATTTTTGAAATGAAATGATGTACACTTTCAAGAACATAGTGTCCCATATGTTCAAGTACAAAACCAGTAGAGATTAATTTAGTCATTGGAATTGTATGAGAGCTGTGTTGAGATAGAGGTCAAAAGAGGACCCACTGGAGAATGACTTAAGAAGAATACCTTGACCCAAGAAGACTCTGGTGGTGTGTACTTTAGAGATAAAGTTAGTAGATGAAACTTGAGACATAATCTTACTTTTGTTGCTTTCCTTTCTTCAACTTTAAAACCAAACTGTTGAAAGTTTGTTATTTTAATCAAGTTTTCTACAGTGATTAAATGTGGCTTTATTTGTAAAATTGGTGAAAAAATCGTGTTGCTTATTAGGAACTCAGAGTATGAATTTAACAAGAACTGAAAATCTACTTGTAAGACTTAACTATACATAAAATAGGAAAATAATGGATAGTATCTTTGCCTAAATGGAAATGATTGGTGTTTACAAAGCGTTTTATCTTTATTATCTGAATTTATAACAGAATATGCTGTGAGTAGGCAAGGAATATATTCCCAGAAAGTCCCTCAGATTTAATGCCTTCTTAGTTACATTAAACCCACTGAGGAATTAATATACTCTATAATATTATCGTGTTTGGCTGTATGTACATGTGGCACATGTGTAATTTGAATATTTTTCTAGGCTAATTTCAGTTCAGAACAACAAAGAACATTTGCCTACCAGACACAACTTAATCTGAGAAGAATAACCTGATTATAGTTATTAGTTGAGTCTGTAACTGTGATGTATGCCAGATATATAGTGTTACTATTTTACATCCTGGAAAAATATGTTTCTGAAGATTTCAGACTACACTCCTGTTCATTTCTGTTATACTCAAAAAAGCATCACAGACATTTATTGATATGGTCATATATTTACTGTCTTTTTCTGTAAGAAGATTCCTCAATCAAATTCCATATTTGTATGAGTACTCACCATGTCAGTTGCTCGTTGATACTCAGCAGTATGTCTCCAAAAGTAGATAACTAGGATTTTTGTAAAGGGTATAAAGAAAAAAATCATAGTAAACCATACTGAAGAAAATAGAAGTCAATTAATTTTCCTCAGTTCATCAAGAACTAATGTGTCTGGCTTCTCTTCAAGAAAATACTTCCTCCACCCCTAGACAAACTTAGACTTCAATCTAATTTAAATTTTTGGTGATGGTTTGAAACCTTATAGTAGTTAGATATCACACTCAAGTGAAAGGCCTACAAGTCTTTTTATTCTCTCAAACTGAAATGCTCCTTTGCAAAAGAGTGGTGTTCCACATCTGAATGTCATCATTACCTAGGTATTTCTCCACTTGTCAAAAGTCATCTCTGTTCCATGCATTATTTACATCAACTCAAAGTGTGCCTCCTTGCATAGAAATTGCCTAAGAACTTGCATTTTCTATGTTTAGAGCTAGAAGTAATAAGAACTTGTTCCATATCCCTGATTTGCAAACACGGAAAGATAAGAATGGTACTAGTAAGATAGCACATTAACTAATGTTCCATCCCCCAAATCCAGATGTGAAGTAAGGAACCCATGCCAGCAAATCATTCTTATATCAACACACATGTGGTGGTACATGGGTGAATGTACACACACACACACACACACACACACACACACACACACACACACACTCACACACACACAAATACACACAGAGAGAAAGAGAGAGACAGACAGACAGACAGAGAGATAGAGAGACAGAGATACAGAGAGACAGAGAGACAGAGAGACAGAGAGACAGAGAAGGGGGGATGGTGGACAAGCAATAGGGTTTCCACATCTTTAGAAAACAAAATATGCAATCACTGTTAGGCAGTGTGGCAATAGTCACTTTATTGTTGTTCCATTTCAGTCCCACATTGCTTTATCCAGAGATGTATCTAATTCACAATGAGAGAATTAAGTTAATAGTAGTATTGATTTTAATAGCAAAGAGTACAGGGAAGAAATCCACTGGAGAAAGTAATTCAGCTATATTCCTTAGTAGGGAAATATCTATTTAGTTCAGAACATTTTCTTTATAAAGTATGATACTGGTAACTGCTTTTTTAAACAGTATTATGAATTTGTCAAATATTTATTTCTGTTGGAAGTATAAATTAATACAGACCATTTTCTGTCAAAGTTCTTTATTGTACAGAATCTTTTGTTACAGATTTTCTTCATTATATTCACTTAAGGTAGTTTTAAACTTTTGTATTTACCTTATTTTAGCAAAATCACTATTCCTTAGTGAGGGAGGTAGCTCAGTAGCACAGTGGTTGACACCATGTACAAAACAGACAGTTCAATTCTTGCACTGCAAAAATAATAATAAATGGGGTTGGGGATTTAGCTCAGTGGTAGAACGCTTTCTTAGGAAGCGCAAGGCCCTGGGTTCGGTCCCCAGCTCCGAAAAAAAGAACCAAAAAATAATAATAATAATAAATGAAATATGAGATCCCTTTGCTCTACCTGTATTTTGAAAATATATGATACTACATAACTGGTGCTGGTAATTCCCTTGTTCTGCATAGTAATGTAACTCAGTCTCTTAGTATTAAAAATGGATTTTTGACAAAAAATATATATAGCATGCATGACTTGGTTTCAATGTGTGTTTTACTCAAGAAAAGTAAGGATCGTTGGCCATGAATGCCATGTTGACAGTACTAAATTGTCTTGTGTAATAGAACTGGTACATTTAAAGTTTCAGCTATCCCCAAAACAAAAAAGTGAATGAAAAAGATAAATAAGAAAGCAATGGAGAGAGGGAGAGAGAAAGGTAAAGAGAGGGAAAATGAGAGAGGAGTGATGGCAATCACATTCCACAGAAATAAGACATTGGTGGTTATTGTAACTCTCACAATACTTTTATAGGCTTTGGAAGTATGTATTCATTGTTACTTCTTTTTTTCATTTGATATTCAGTAGTATTAAGATTTATGTAGTCACGTGTACCACCTTAATACACATCGCAATTTAGAAAATACCTAAATATTAAAGCACTTAAACTATGTAAAAAAAAGAAACGATTGTGTTTTTATTTACTCTAGTAATAGTCCTTAGTACAACTAAGTTAATTAGTAACATGAGGGGACTGAAATGCCACTAGTGAAAAAGCCTCATGTAAATAATGTGGTTAATTTTATAGTTAACCTTATAGTTAATGGTTAACTATATAAAATGCACATGATTTTTCCTAAAAGACTATGAGAATATATTCAGATCTGGAGAGAGGCATTATCAGGTCAATTTCGAACCCTTAGTGAATTCTCCTGCTTTTTCACTAGAATGCATGTATTCTGTTACAATCGATAGGACACCATAATACAATTTGATTTACAAAAATATTTTCAACTCATGTTAAAATACTTTAAAAATTATTATCTTCTATTTATTTATGTAAATGAGAAGAGAAATCAATTTTTGGTTAAAAAGAATGAAGCCTTTCAGTTTGTTACACATAGTTTAGGAGCTGTCAACAGCCCAGAATGAGTTGCCAGAATATTGTGATATATGAAAATTTTACACAACTAGTTTCTGTATTAAAGTGTCCCCTAATCTATGAAAACTTATTCATTTAAAAATGTTTCTAATTTGCACTCTTGGATGCTTCTTTAATGGAAACTCAAGATGGATTTTAGAATTGAAGTCAATGAAAAACCAGATTCATTTCATGGATTTGGACTCCTTTTATAAGTCAAATTGACTGCAAATATTTGTATTATTAATGCTCAATAGTTAATGAAACAGAAACTTTTATAGTGAAATTAGTGATGGTTGGTTTTGTAAAACAGTTTCTATTATCTACCTAGAGCCCACAGTGAGGAATAAATTCACTTTTCATTTATTTTACATTAAAATTGGAGAAGTTGTGTCAACTGTCCAATTTTCAAGTTTCCTTGCTGAAGGGTGATGCCTTTGTTTTCCAATCACTGTTTCTTCAACCAGTGGAAAGTAGAAAGAGAAAATGTGTGGATTTGAATTGACGTGCTTTGCAGAGTCTGTGTCGGAATGTTTCTCTGCCCATCAGTTCAGGCAGAACATATAATTATTTTCACATCTCCCAGGACTAGTCCTTTCAGCATTAGGTTTTCTTAATGCTCTGAGTCGTCAATGACAGGGAGAAAGAGTAAAAGGAAAAAACACATTTAGGCAATGTCATTTGCAGTCAGTTCTTTGAAACTAATTTTGGAATGACTTTCAAATTCCAGAAAACATTTATCAGGCAATTCTCTTGATGCAGAAAACAGGTATTTCTCAGTTAAATTTGCCATAAGTATTCCTCAGCTCTTTGTTTTATTTTTGACAGGCTATTTTGAGGGTACCTTCAATGCTAGGCAGGTAAGTGTACAGCTGCTGTCCTGAGTGGACATTTAGTAGTGCATTCTCTGCATAGCTTTTATAGCACCACCAGCAATGCAGGAAGCAGATTAAAACCAATCATGGCACCATCATTTAAATTGTCTTAGCACTCATTTGTACAGTGAAAAGTGACTAATATTTGTATCTCATTAAAATTTCTATTCTCCATAACATCACACAGAACAACTTATCTCTTAAAAAAATCTCAACCCAAAAGCGTCTTGTCAACAGAATGCAGGATTTGGCTCTAGAACTGTAGCTAATTTAAGGTATTAGCATATATGAGGAATGGCTGAGCTAACTAGAATATTCACGAACACACCTGGTGGTGTGATCACAAACCCACCAGGAATAGGTTCATCTAACAGTAGCTACAAAGCAAGAATTCATCTGGCTATAACCTAGTTCTGTAGCCAAGCACAGAGTATAGCAAGTAATTTTTTTTGTGAATCCTGAAAGAAAGAATAACTGAAAAAGCACTAGACATGTTTAGGAAACTGCTATGATAATTATGCTAGCTCTTCTAACCCTGTTACTAAAACTACACAGATGTCCATTGATGTTAAACAATGAATGAAGCACATTGATAAATCTCTTGTCATAACTCCCCCTGAAAATAAACCTTGAAAGCTTATTTTGTGGGAAAAAATTGTAAGCTGTGAGAATCATTAACTATCAAGCTAAACTGTAATTTTCTTTACAACATTGGCAAGGGGTTAAATTAGGGACTAATCATGGAGTGTCTTTATTTTGTCATTTGAAAACAAAATCTTTTTATTTTCACTGTGAAAAATTTTATCAGCCTGAATTCTCAGCTAGCTATGCTGGCATTTAACACAGCTCCTTCAACAGAAACTAGTGTACTCGTTAGATTGATTTTCTACCATTCTATGTTTCGGCTATAGCTATTCTGACTGTGCAATATACTCAGAATAATCAACACTATATACACACCCACAATGCCAAGCGTTTGAATGCATGTGGTTTCTTATTACACATTTTTCCCATCTTAAAAATAGTAGACTGTTGTTTATTTGTTATGACACAATTCTATGAAACATTTCCAGACACCAGAAGATAACTATTCTTACCACATATGCACTGTGGTATTTTGAACAGTATTTTGTCAGAAAGATGGTTATTCTTAGTATCCTTTGTATTAAACTGACTTTTCTATGGGAGATACACATGTGGTGATAAATCCGTGGCATTAAGCCTTTCCATCTGCAGTTCTAAGCTGCTGCTGTGCTTCTGGCATGGCATCTTCTACAACCCCTTTGACAAACTGCAAAAGCTAAAGTAATTTTTTTCTGCCATCAGTTTCCTTCCTCTGCCACCTCCACCACCATTTGCAACACTAGATAGAAATATGAGACACTCAGTTGTTACTGTGTTACTTATGCCTACATTTTAGGCTCAGGTGAGTTCCAGTTGAAAATATAAATACTGGGAGTGAATGGGAGTGAAAGACAGTCCTTGGCAACTCTTTAGTTAACTTTCAAGACTTGTAGCAATAAAAATGAATTTTTTTACCAAATTGCAGATTAAACTATGTATCCTAAGGGACTACATGAACCATATCTCTCCATGTGAGTTTAAGCTTTATGACTTCAGTGAGCACTAAGTAACAGACAAAGAAAGCTAGGCTCAGCACTATTCTCAAAAGGAATATCTGAGGCTGATTTCTCAAATCTCTGCTGAGGTGTAATCATTTCTTTTTTTTATTCATCCATGAACAGTTCAGAAATTTAGGATGATAGCACACATATCACATTAAACATTATTATAAGGAATTTAGGAACTAAGATAAGATTTAAAATGAATGAGATTGCAAGTCAGAACAAGAAAAAAAATCATGTTTCTGAATAGATATTTGGTATTTATCTGATTAAGAATATATAGCAATCCAATTTATAATTTATCTTTGTTATAATGTAGCAATAACTGAACCATACAATTTTCAATATCAATTAAGGTATGTTATTTCAAATGATCATGATTTCTTGATGACAGCCCTTCTGACTAGGGAGGGATGGAATCACAAACGTTCAAATTTCCCAGTAAGACCTAGGGAGCTAAATGAAGGAGTGAAACCTGTTAGCTTAGAGACACAGAACCACCAAGCTTATCTTCCTCCTCCGCTGTATCTCAAAAAACAATCAAACTCAATATCCCTTCCTTCTATTTCCTCTATGTCTCTCTACACATCCTCCGGAAACCCTCTTAATCTCTATGGTTTTCTTTCTTGCCTTGTTACTCCATGTCAACTTACTGCTTGCTCTACCTCTTGACATATGATTGACATGAATTTATGCTTTTTTACAATAAACAGAAAAATATTAAACTAAAAGTGATAGCTAGAGATGAGCAAAGTGCAACTGGAGACTGTTTTGTTTTCCTTTTTGTTTTGTCTTAGTACACAATCCCATATGTGATCAAAGAACCTGTAAGACCCCTTGATTGAAGATGTGTATTAGGGCTGAGCCATGCCACAACTAGATATAGGTTTTACCAGTATATAATCTTGGGGTTCATCATATGATCACATATCCTGTAAAACTGTAACAAACAAGTTTTTTTATTGGATAATTTTTATTTACATTTCAAAAGTTATTCGCTTTCTCGGTTTCCCATACAAAAGCCCCTTATCCCATCTTTTATAAGGGTGTTCCCCTTCCCCAATTACCCCTATTCCTGCATCCCTACTCTAATATTCCCCTACACTGGGGAGTCCAGTCTTGGCAGGACCAAGAATTTCTCTTCCCATTGTTGCCCAATAAGGCCATCCTGTGCTACATATGCAGCTGGAGCCATGGATCTGTCCATGTGTACTCTTTGGGTAGTGGTTTAGTTCCAAAACCTGATTGGTTGACATTGTTGTTCTTATGGGCTTGCAAGCCCTTTCAGCTCCTTCCATCCTTTTTCTAATTCCTCCAACCTGGACCCCATTCTCAGTTCAAAGGTTTGCTGCTAGCATTCCCCTCTGTATTTGTTGTGCTCTGGCTGAGCCTGTCCGCCGGAGACAGCTATACAGCCTCTTGTCAGGATGCACTTCTTGGCTTCATCAATATTGTCTAGTTTGGGTCTCTCTCTCTCTCTCTCTCTCTCTCTCTCTCTCTCTCTGTCTCTGTCTCTGTCTCTGTCTCTGTCTCTCTCTCTCTCTCTCTCTCTCTCTCTCTCTCTCTCTCTCTCTCTCTCTCTGTGTGTGTGTGTGTGTGTGTGTGTATCCCCAAGAATGGCTGGCTCTAAAGGACATTCCTTTATTCTCTGCTCCAAACTTTGTATTCAGAGACACTCCTATGAATATTTTTGTTCCCCTTTTTAAAAAGGATTGAAGCGTCTCCTCCTTGGTCATCCTTCTTCTTGAGCTTCACGTGATCTGTGGATTGTATCTCGGGTAATTTGAGATTTGGGGCTAATATCCACTTATCAGTGAATGTATACCATGTGTGTTTTTCTGTGATTGTGTTACCTCACTCAGGATATTTTCTAGTTCAATCCACTTGCCTATGAATTTCATGAAGTCATTATTTTTGATAGCAGAGTAGTATGCCATTGTGTAGATGTACCACATTTCTGTATCCATTCCTCTGTTGAAGGGCATCTGGGTTCTTGCCAGCTTCTGGCTCTTATAAATAAGGCTGCTATTAACATAATGACGTATGTGTCTTTGTTTTGTTTTTGAGCATCATATGGGTATATGCCAGGAGTAGTATAGCTGGGTCCTCAGGTAGTGCATTGTTCAATTGTCTGAGGAGCATCCAGACTGATTTCCAGAATGGTTGTACCAGTTTGCAATCTCACCAACAATGGAGGAGTGTTCCTCTTTCTCCACATCCTCGCCAGCATCTGTTGTCACCTGAGTTTTTGATCTTAGCCAATCGCACTGGTGTGAGATGAAATCTCAGGGTTGTTTTGATGTACATTTCCTTGAGGACTAAGAATGTTGAACATGTTTAGGTACTTCTCAGCCATTCAATATTCCTCAGCTGAGAATTCTTTGTTTAGCTCTGTACCCCAATTTTTCATAATATTATTTGACTCTGTTATCTCCCTTCTTGAGTTCTTTGTATATATTGGATATTAGTCCTCTATCAGATGTAGGATTGGTAAAGGTCTTCTCCCACCTGTTGCTTGCTGTTTCATCCTAATGACAGTGGCCTTTGCCAAACAGAAGCTCTGCAGCTTTAAGATGTTTCATTTGTCGATTCTTGATCTTAGAGCTTAGGCCATTGGTGTTTTGTTCAGGACATTTTCCCCAGTACCCATGTGTACAAGGCTCTTCCCTACTTTCTCTTCTATTAGTTTCAGTGTATCTGGTTTTATGTGGAGGTCCTTGATATACTTTGACTTATTCTTTTTATGGGGTGATAAGAATGGGTTGACTTGCAGTTTTCTACATGTTGACCTCCAGTTGAACCAGCATCATTTGTTAAAAATGCTGTCTTCTTGTCCACTGGATAGTTTTAGCTCCGTTGTCAAAGTTCAAGTTACCATAAGTGTGTAGGATCATTTCTGGGTCTTCAATTCTATTCTATTTATCTACCTTCCTGCTTCTATGCCAATACCATATAGTTTCTTCACTATTGTGCTGAAATACTGCTTGAGGTCAGGGATGGTGATTCTCCCAGAAGTTCTTTTATTGTTGAGTATAGTTTTCTCTATCCTTGATTTTCTGTTATTCCAAATGAATTTGCAAATTTCTCTTCCTATCTCTATGAAGAATTGAGTTGGAATTTTGCTGGGAAATGCATTGAATCTGTAGATTGCTTTTGGGAAAATGGCCATTTTCACTATATTAATCCTGCCAATCCATGAACATGGGAGTTCTTTCCATCTTCTGGGAGCTTCAATTTTGTTCTTCAGAGACTTGAAGTTCTTGTCTTACAAGAGTCTCTATCTGAAAACTTTTTCAAACATTTGTATTTTTTTCTGAGAACTGTCTTTAGTCTTATAGTACCATATAGTACTACAAGTAGTTTATTTTTATTTAGATGTATTCATTAATTCATAATATTTTTATTTATTCTTTGAGAATTTCATATACAAGTGTAATGTATAATTAAATTTATCTTGATTCCTAGCCTTAACTCCTTTCAGATTTCTATTTTCACCTGACCCTCTAGCTTTATTTCTTCTTACATAGATATATCAAATCACATACAATTAAATTAGGAATGTACCTATGTGCAAGCACATGGGCCATCTACCAGAGAAAGATCAACCTACTAGTGTCCACTCAATTTAATAAAACTGACTCTACTTCTCATAACAGCAAATGCAGGCAAAGATATGAAAAAAGAAGAATTTTTATTCACTGTTAATGGGACTGTAACCTAGTAGAGAGACTATGAAAATAAGTGTGGCTTTTTTAAAAATTTTAAAAGCAGTACTAAGATGTGACCCATCTATATCACTATTGAATGTATATCAAAAGAAAAATACATCTTGCTATAGAGCTCATCTATTCTCATGGCCGCTGTCTTCACAAGTAGCTAGGAAGTGGAAAAAGTCTAAAAGCCTATAAACTGATAAATAATACCTAAATATGGTATTATTATTATTATTCTATTAAAATCAATAGAATTTTATTCAGTTGAAAAAGAAGCCCAAGTGATTATATAAGCAGATAAATGGACAAAACTGCAAAAATTATGCTAATTTGCATAAATTATGCAAAAACTGTCTAATAAAGAAAGCCCAGTAAATATAATACTACTATAAGTCTAAATATAGTTCTCAGAATCCAGGCAAATTAAAATTTTTCATGCTTTTTCTCATGTGTTAATGTTATCTCCAATGCATAGCCTTTGCTCTTTAACTTGGAGTAACTGCAGAAAATTAGTAACTTCCAGGAAATTAGAAAGAGTCCATTGGCAGAGGATATAGTGAAAGATGTCTCCTGAGAGGCTCTACCAGAGTCTTACCAATACAAATGAGGATGCTTGCACCTAAACATCGGACTGATCACGAGGACCCCAATAGAGGAGTTAGGGGAAGCAGTGAAGGAGCTGCAGGGGTTTGCAACCCCATAGGAAGAACAACAATATCAACCAATAGATCCCCCAGAGTTCCTGTGTACTAAACCATTAACCAAAGAGTGCTCATGGAAGGACCCATGGCTCCAGATGCATATGTAATGGCCTTATCTGACATCAATGGGAGGGGAGGCCCTCAGTCCTGTGAATGCTTGATGCTGCAGTGTAGGGGAATGCTAGGGCAGTAAGGTGGAAGTCGGTGGGTTGTTGGGTAATCAACCTCATAGAAGCAAGGAAAGGGGGTTGGGATAGGGGGTTTTCTGAGAGGAAACCAGAAAGGCAATAACATTTGAAAGGTAAATAATTATAATAAGCAATAAATTTTAAAAAAAATGAAAGATGCTTGTTTGTCTATTCCAGATATTAATTCCCTCTTAAGTGTATATTAGGTACAAAGGCGTTAATTTTTTTTCTTGAGCTTTTGCCATCTATTCACTGAGATTTATAATGCATTGGCAGTTGGCTGTAATTTTGATACAAATGGAGTGTAATTTTGAAACTATTCAGTTGTATATATGTTTTATAATATGTTTCCTATATTCTCTTCCAGAGATATCAGTTTCAGAGTTTCTATATGAAATTGATTTTGTGCAGGGAGAGAAAAAAGACTAGTTTCATGCTTCTACACATGGATATCCAGTCTCCCTATGCCATCCATTAAAGATGATGTGTTTTATACAGTGTGTGATTTGGTCATTTTGCCTAATATCAAGGGGCTATAACTGCATGGACTTAAGTATGGATGTTTCAGTTGACTTAGTTGATATCTATGTAGTGTTTGGTGCTACTGCCATGTGGTCAACTGTGGTTCTGTAGCATACTTCAAAACAATATGACAATTCTCCCAGCATTATCCTTATAACCATCTGCTTTGGCTACTGAAAGCTCTTTGCTGTTGTTTTCATATTAAATTTAGGATTGTTGTTCTGTTCATTTGAATGTTCACATGGGGATTTTGATTTGGAATGAATTGAATCTGTAATCAGTTACCTCAGTTAGTCATTTCTATAATATTAACTTTATACAAACATGAACATGCACGATCTTATCATCTTGTTTCTTATTCAATATTCTTTTTATAGTTTTAATGTTATCATTTTAGGGATCGTTAATTTTCATGATAAGACTTATATGATGCAACTGTATCTGTGTGTACATTGGTATTTGTGTGTCTATTTTCAGTGGAATTGTTTCCTTGATTTCATTCACATTTATTTGATTTTTTAATTAAATAGACAATTCATCTTGTTATGTTAGTTTTGTGTCCTGCCACTTTACTTAAAGTATTCAATTATTTTAAGTTTTCTGTAGGATACTTTGCTCTAGAGGAATTGTAATCCCTTACTCTGGCAAGGGATCACATCTATGCTAGTTAGGGTTTCCAATGCTGCAAAGAGGCACCATGACCAAGACCACTCTTATAAAAGGCAACATTTAATTTTGTCTGGCTTACAGTTCCTGAGGTTCAGTCCATTATCATGGCAAGAAGCATGGCAGCATCTAGGCATGAATGGTGCTGGAGGATCTGAGAGTTCTATATATTGTTCTGAATGCAAACACAAGAAGACTGGCTTCCAGGCAGCTTGGGAGAGAGTCTCAAAGCCCATGGCCATAGTGACATACTTCCTCCAAGGTCACACCTCCTAATGGTGTCACTCCCTGGGCCAAACATATTCAAACAAGAACAACATTGAAAGATACTGTAGAACTTTGTCATCCAACTGGAATGATCCACCTTTAATCCCACTGACTGGAATATAGACACACCCTTAGTACACATCTTTAATCCCAAACAATGAAGGTAAAGTTGGAGGAAGCAGCTGGTTTTGAAAGTGTCATCTAGAAACTAGTCAGAGGACTTTGACAGAATGAGTCAGAGATAAGGTATGCCCAGCTCAAAAGAGAATAGCACCTGGAAGAGAGGACTTAAGAATGCAGCAGGGAAAACTGAACCCCCAGTGAACTAGATTGTTGGGGGGAAGGCGACAAGGGGGGGGAGGATGGGGAGGGGAACACCAATAAAGAAGGGGAGGGGGGAGGGGGATGTTTGCCCGGAAACCGGGAAAGGGAATGACACTCGAAATGTATATAAGAAATACTCAAGTTAAAAAAAAAAAAAAAGAATGCAGTAGGGGAGGCGCCTGAGGAAAAGAAGGTCCAGCAACAGGCCCAATGTGGGATCCAGATCAAGGAGAGGCCCCAAGGTGTGACACTATTACTCAGACTACGGAGTGCTTACAAAAAGGGACCCATCATTACTGCCCTCTAAAGGACCCAACAATTAGCTGAGTCAGATGCGGATATTTGCACCCAACCAGTGGAGAGAAGCTGCTAACTGCTGAGCCCTGCAGTTGAATTAGGGAAAAGCTGGAAGAAGCTGAGGGTAACCCTGTAAGAGGACCAGCATTCTCAATTAACTTGGACACCCCAAGATCTCTCAGACACTGGACCAACAAGTAGGCAGCATACACCAACTGAGTTGAGGCCTCTAACACATATACAGGAGAGGACTGCTGGGTCTGGGTTCAGTCAGAGAAGATACACCTAACCCTCAAGAGATTGAAGACCCCAGGAAATTTAGAGGTCTGGTGAAGTGAGGGGTTGGGTCATCCTTGTGAAGATGAAGGTAGGGAGTGGGGAGTGTTGGGGTGTAGCAAGGAGGTATGTGATGTGGAAAAAATAAACAAAAATAACAGCAAATAAAACAAAAACAATAAAAAGAATGCAGCAAAGAAAGAGGGGTGGGACATTTTGCAACAAGATATGTCAGTTTGGAGTCACATTCATGGTTGTGTTTTTTGACATATTTCTAGCCCACCTCTCTTAAGTGTGAGTTTACATCTGTCTTTAATGTTTCTCTAGCTTGTCTGGTGTCTAAGTTAGGGTTTCCATTGCTGTTAAGAGATACCATGACCAAGCCAACAAGATGACATTTAATTGGTGCTAGCTTAAACTTTCAGAGGTCAGTCCTTTATCATTATGGCTGGTAGCATTGCAGTTTGCAGGCACACCATTGCTTTCAGTATGAAATAGCCATATTCACTTGCTTAAAACAGTCAAATAGGAATTGGTAGATTATTTTTACTGATTTGATTCCAGATATGTGTGTGTGTGTGTGTGTGTGTGTGTGTGTGTGAGTGTGTGTGATATACACATAAATTACATATATGTGTGGATGGGATGTGGATGTGCGTGTATAGAAGCCTGAGCAGAGAGTCTTGGGCTGCTGCTTACGTTTGACTCTCTCTACAACATTGACAGATATGTGGCTTCCTGTTCAATATGTATAATGATTGATCTGCTAACTGCTAGGGAGAGTAAAATAAAGAGGTTTGAAGATGAGTAGCTAAATTTTGTAGCAATGAAGTAGAAAATAATTGTGTCATTAACCTTACTTTGCAGAGAAAAAGGAGCATTTTCAGTCAAAAGTTTCTCTAAAATACAGTTTCTGGATCTTTAAAAATATTTCTACAAAGGGCCTTTTCATGTGGTGACCTCTGAAGAGGCTCTTGAGGCCCGACAGCAACTTGAAAGAAGAGGGCACACTGACAGACTGAGCATAACTCTGCCAGGCGAAGATAAGACTGCAGATGAGTTCACAAGCAGTGGACAGAATGGGCATCTCTTATTTGAGAAAATCAGTTTCCTTTCTACTTGAACTCGAGCATTTTGTCTAACAAAGAGCCATCTGATATTCAAGAGAGGATATGAAATGATGAGAAAAGTTACAGAAAAAATGATAAGAAAGATTACTCTCTCAAAGAAATTTGAAATAATATGAAATAGCAGGGGAACAAATATATGTTTGACCTGCATTGACAAATTTCCCTGCAGAGACTTCCATCCCCTGAATTTACAATGAACTCAGATGTACACTACAGAAGTGACAGACTTGACACTAGAGAGCCAAGCAACACTTGTCATGTTCCTTTCCCCATCAGTTACAAGGTACTACACGCACAGCTCACTATGGTTAGCATTTTAGCAATCTTTTCTGAGATTAGTCCCTTAGAGTTAGGCATAGATTTTCTTTTGTATATTATTTATTCTTTGAAAAACTGAAACTTTTTGAAAGTGTCATACTTTTTTAAAAAGAAAACTTAAATTGCTGTTGTTTATTTAATAAAATGCTTTGAAATTAACTAAGCTCGTGTGCCATTATCATACTAAATATTCTACAGGAAAATATCTAGTCACTCCATTTCCAAGAAAGTATTTTTCAGTTGCACTCTGTTTCCTAAGGTCTCTATTCCAATCTATCCTGTGCAGTGGCCACTATGATTCAAACCACGCCTACTCTTTAAGTTTGGATCATATTGCATTCTCCCAAGAATATTTATGTTTTAGTTATACTAAAATATATCTACAGACAGTGAAGATTATTGTACCAAGTTGCATTAATTTAATATTCTGCCTAAATTTCTATCCTTTTATAACATACATGTCAATATTTATTACAAATCCCATTTTCATAAAACTGCTCAACATTCTGAGTAAAATCTCAGGCTAAATGCCTAAGATGCACTTGTTTTTGATAGGTTAGTAGTGAGCATGAGCTATTGATCAAACTCCCACATATATTTTCATTTTGAAAGATATACACCTTTTATCTCCCTTCTCTTTGGAATCTTAGTATCTGATCATCAAAAAATCCAGTAATTCATTGATAAATATTTGTTGAATTATATATATATATATATATAAATATATATATAAATATATATATATTATAGTTATAGTTTCGTGAAAGGAGTAGTTGGCAACTGGACAATATCCTTCAGCTAAAATCCATTTTTCAGAACTGATATTCACCATCATCATCTAGATCATGGGCTCTGGCTAGATAGTTAGCACACAATTTTTTAGTTTGGACCCAATTTGAAAAATTACATGTTTAAACAGCCTCAAAAGGAGAATTCAACAATTTAGAAATGCAAGAGGCAGGATTATATGTATTAAATGGAAAATTCCAACATTTCAATGCTTGATAATTTTTCCAAAATGCAATTGAATACACATAACCACATGATTTGGTCAAAAGAGGTTTGCTGCTATAAACATAGTGGAGCATGTGTCATTGTTATATGTTGGAGCATCTTTTTTGGTATACCATCCTTATTTATAATAGCCAGAAGCTGGAAAGAATCCAGATGATCTTCAACAGAGGAATGATTACAGAAAATGTGGTACATCTACACAATGGAATACTACTCTGCTATCAAAAACAGTGACTTTATGAATTTCAAAGGCAAATGTATGGAACTGGAAAATATCCTGAGTGAGGTAACCCAATCACAGAAAAATACACATGGTATACACTCATTGATAAGTGGATATTAGCCCAAATCCTCGAATTACCCTAAATGCATAGAACAGGTGAAACTCAAGAAGGATGAGCAAAATGCAAATGCTTCACTCCTTTAAAAGGGGAACAAGAATACCCTTGGGAGGGAATAGGGAGGCAAAGTTTAGAACAGAGGCAGAAGGAATACCCATTCAGAGCCTGCCCCACATGTGGCCCATACATATACAGCCACCAAACTAGATAAGATGGATGAAGCAAAGAAGTGCAGGCCGACAGGAACTGGATGTAGATCTCTCCTGAGAGACACAGCCAGAATATGGCAAATACATAGGTGATTGACAGCAGCAAACCAGTGAACTGAGAACAGCACCAAGGTTGAAGGAATCAGAGAAAGGACTGAAAGATCTTGAAGGGGCTTAAGACCCCATATGAACAATAATGCCAACCAATCAAAGCTTCCAGGGACTTAGCCACTACCCAAAGCCTATATATGGACTGACCCTGGGCTCCAACTGCATAGGTAGCAATGAATAGCCTAGTAAGGGCACCAGTGGAAGGGGAAGCCCTTGGTCTTGCCAAGACTGAACCCCCAGTGAACAGGATTGTTGGGGGGAGGGCGGTAAGGGGAGGAGGATGGGGAGAGGAACACACATATAGAAGAGGACAGGAAGGGTTTAGGGGGATGTTTGCTTGGGAACAGGGAAAAAAATAACAATTGAAATGTAAATAAGAAATAACCAATTTAATAAATATAGAGAAAAGGAAAAAAAATAAAAGTATGTGCTCTTAAAAAAAGAGATTTGCTTTACAAAGAATAAGGGGAATGTGTTGTCTGAAACATAGTGATATTTGTGCAAAAGCATGATTTTCTGTACACATGTGGGTTTGTGCATGTTTATGTATGTGAGAGGATATACCAAACATATCATAAGATAGGTGTTCTATAGATTAGTGTTTCCCAAGGTTTTCTACAGGATTCATGAAATAAATATGCATTGCTGAATGGATAAAGCCCAGTCTAAGGAAGTATGTCAAAGGTTGACATTGCTATCCACTGGCTTCATACCTCATCATTTTTCTTTTCTTAATCTCTTTTTAAAATTTTTCTAGTCTCAATCTTGAGGCTTTTCTCGTCATTTATTTCCAAGTCTTACCGTATCAGGCAACAGTATTTCAATATTCAACTTAGAAGATGAGGGAGGCATTAAGTTCACAATATCAGAAAATAGAACTAATACACTAGCCAACATAATAATCCAAAACTAGTATTAAGGTTAGGGAGGTAGCTCAAAAATAAAGTATTTGTGATCAATACATGAGGGTCCGAGCTTAACAATCATAACCAAGGTAAAAGAGCAGAGCATGGTGGTTCATGCTTGTAAGCCTACCACTAAGGAAGTAAAGTTGGGAGGATTTACAGGGCTTGCTTGTGAGCCAGTATAACCTACTGGGGCTACAGACCTGTTTCAAAGTCAATGCAGACCACTCTTGACAAATGATAAACAGACTTGATATTTGACATTGACACACATTCCCAAGCAAATTCACATTCAGCCGCACACATGAGCTCTTTCCCACAAGTGGATATGAAGGTGCACCCTCATCACACTTACAAATGTATATTCACAATGTAAGTTACATTTATGGAAGGGTAACCTCTGTATTTGAGAAGTTAAAAATATTTATTTTAGTAATTACATTGGTTCAGATAAGCAATTAATGCTTAATGCAGAACCCTTGTTCATAAGAAAAGCACAGTCCTGACTCAAGTGGTTTTGGAAGGCATGTGCATTGATAACTCAAGAGAGAGCTTATAATGCTCAGAGGTCTTCCTTATCAGGAAATATGTTAAGGAGTTCTCTGAATATATAAAGACATAATTCTGAATGGTAACATTTATTAATTGATACTAACTGTACAGAAAATATGTTTCATTGTGACAATCAGAAATATTTGTATAACAGACTTTGATTTGCCAAATAACTAACGTTGTACCCTTCATTTCTATATCTAACCTAAAATCCAGGACTCCTGATTTTTATCTGGACTGCGTTTGATGCTTGCTGTTACAGTCCAGTGTCCTTGGAACTATCCATTTGTTTCTGCAAACACAGTCCTGAGATTCAAGGGATTTCTGCTAGTCCAATACTTTATCTTCCTTCTCCTAATTTCCTGTTGTTCTAAGTTTAGACTTGTACACACACACACACACACACACACACACACACACACACACACACACATACACGCACACACGCACACATGGGGCAGGGATCAGTTTAATATATTTTAAAAAAAGACAGAATCACAGGCCACACTTGTAGTGTAAAGACACTATGAGATTCCAGTCAAGAGCTAAACTCCTAAAATGTACAGATCTTTTTTCTGCTATTCATACTTTATTACTTATATATTATTAGTAAATTGGGGAAACTGAGAGTAATGGAACACAATGACCACAATTTTGTAAGACATAGGTGGACAAATATTTCCCATAGCATGTGCCAAACTTTAGCATTACAAGAGATGAAAGGAATAAGAAGGGACAAACAGGGAGAACTCCTACTCTCAAAATTCAAATATATTTGGATGCAAAAAATGAAGTATCCATAGTTGTTGTCATTTGTTAGCTTTCAAAGTTCTATATCTCTGAAGACAATGATTCAGAAAGAATATTGAAGTTCCTTAAGATAATTAGCATGTCTTACTTCTAAGATTTAGCCTAACATTGTTATTTACTATTTATCAAAAACTCCAGTGAAAGCAAATTTCGCATTGTCCTTTTAACAAAAGTATTATATAGATGGTGAACCTTCTATCTTAGAATTTATAGGTAATGTACCTGGACTAAACTGTCTTAAACTTTTTCTTTAAACTGTAAACATACAGATGCATCTGCAAGGGCAGTTTTACAATAAGGATGAAACTAACAATAACATATGGATCCAGCTATTCTGAAAGGCCAGCTCTTATATTAGAGAATTATTTTGGCAACGGGAGTGTCACAACACATGCTAGAATTGTTATGTGAAGTTGGCTACATGTGTTACCTAAGAGGAATTTTATTGGGGACAGCTGAAATATGTAAGATAGTAAATGTACTCTCAGATTTGACACGTGACCAAACCTCAATACATTATTTTAAATTAAGTAGGAGAAAACTCAGTCTCACATTTCACTCCATAATGTGCCTCATGTATACCACACCTATATGCAAATAAATACATAAATGAATAAATACATACATAAATAAATAAATAAAATATTTTAAAATTAACATGTGTTCTAATTCCATTACTTAGAGTTGTCATTTTTTAAGATTAGAAAACCAATGTGGGTAAAATTTGAGTGTACACAACTAAATTTTGAGGTTTAGAGTTAATTCTATAAAAGTATTAGGGAATTGGTAGAAAAAATGAACTCATTTACTAAGTACATAAAAGCAAGTTTGGAGTAACTACAGCTGTGATCATTTCTGCACTCATACCCATGTTTGTTTCTTTGGTTTGCATTACAGATGGATAATTTAACTTACTGATCTCAAAGATTTTTTTCTTTTTTTTCTGAGGTTCTTGATAGAAAGGATATTTTACAAAATCTAGGAGAACAAAACTGTCTAATAAAACAGGATTTAGTTGTATTTTCTTTTTTTTAAATTTATTTAATACTTAATAACTATTCTTTGGTTTCCGGGCAAACATCCCCCTCCCCCCTCCCCTTCCTTATGGGTGTTCCCCTCCCAACCCTTCCCCCATTGCCGCCCTCCCCCCAACAGTCTAGTTCACTGGGGGTTCAGTCTTAGCAGGACCCAGGGCTTCCCCTTCCACTGGTGCTCTTACTAGGATATTCATTGCTACCTATGAGGTCAGAGTCCAGGGTCAGTCCATGTATAGTCTTTAGGTAGTGGCTTAGTCCCTGGAAGCTCTGGTTGCTTGGCATTGTTGTACATATGGGGTCTCGAGCCCCTTCAAGCTCTTCCAGTTCTTTCTCTGATTCCTTCAACGGGGGTCCTATTCTCAGTTCAGTGGTTTGCTGCTGGCATTGCCTCTGTATTTGCTGTATTCTGGCTGTATCTCTCAGGAGCGATCTACATCCAGCTCCTGTCGGTCTGCACTTCTTTGCTTTATCCATCTTGTCTAATTGGGTGGCTGTATATGTATGGGCCACATGAGGGGCAGGCTCTGAATGGGAGTTCCTTCAGTCTATGTTTGAATCTTTGCCTCTCTCTTCCCTGCCAAGGGTATTCTTGTTCCCCTTTTAGAGAAGGAGTGAAGCATTCACATTTTGATCATCCGTCTTGAGTTTCATTTATTCTAGGCATCTAGGGTAATTCAAGCATTTGGGCTAATAGCCACTTATCAGTGAGTGCATACCATGTATGTCTTTCTGTGATTGGGTTAGCTCACTCAGGAAGATATTTTCCAGTTCTAACCATTTGCCTACGAATTTCATAAAGCCGTTGTTTTTGATAGCTGAGTAATATTCCATTGTGTAGATGTACCACATTTTCTGTATCCATTCCTCTGTTGAAGGGCATCTGGGTTCTTTCCAGCTTCTGGCTATTATAAATAAGGCTGCGATGAACATAGTGGAGAATGTATCTTTCTTATATGTTGGGGCATCTTTTGGGTATATACCCAAGAGAGGTATAGCTGGATCCTCAGGCAGTTCAATGTCCAATTTTCTGAGGAACCTCCAGAATGATTTCCAGAATGGTTGTACCAGTCTGCAATCCCACCAACAATGGAGGAGTGTTCCTCTTTCTCCGCATCCTCGCCAGCATCTGCTGTCACCTGAGTTTTTGATCTTAGCCATTCTCACTGGTATGAGGTGAAGTCTCAGGGTTGTTTTGATTTGCATTTCCCTTATGACTAAAGATGTTGAACATTTCTTTAGGTGTTTCTCAGCCATTCGGCATTCCTCAGCTGTGAATTCTTTGTTTAGTTCTGAACCCCATTTTTTAATAGGGTTATTTGTCTCCCTGCAGTCTAACTTCTTGAGTTCTTTGTATATTTTGGATATAAGGCCTCTATCTGTTGTAGGATTGGTAAAGATCTTTTCCCAACCTGTTGGTTGCCGATTTGTCCTAACCAAAGTATTCTTTGCCTTACAGAAGCTTTGCAGTTTTATGAGATCCCATTTATCGATTCTTGATCTTAGAGCATAAGCCATTGGTGTTTTGTTGAGGAAAATTTTTCCAGTGCCCATGTGTTCCAGATGCTTCCCTAGTTTTTCTTCTATTAGTTTGAGAGTATCAGGTTTGATGTGGAGGTCCTTGATCCACTTGGACTTAAGCTTTGTACAGGGTGATAAGCATGGATCAATCTGCATTCTTCTACATGTTGACCTCAAGTTGAACCAGCACCATTTTCTGAAAATGATATCTTTTTTCCATTGGATGGTTTTGGCTCCTTTGTCAAAAATCAAGTGACCATAGGTATGTGGGTTCATTTCTGGGTCTTCAATTCTATTCCATTGGTCTATCTGTCTGTCTCTGTACAAATACCATGCAGTTTTTATCACTATTGCTCTGTAATACTGCTTGAGTTCAGGGATAGTGATTCCCCCCGGAAGTCCTTTTATTGTTGAGGATAGTTTTAGCTATCCTGGGTTTATTGTTATTCCAGATGAATTTGCAAATTGTTCTGTCAAACTCTTTGAAGAATTGGATTGGTAGTTTGATGGGGATTGCATTGAATCTGTAGATCGCTTTTGGTAAAATGGCCATTTTTACTATATTAATCCTGCCAATCCATGAGCATGGGAGATCTTTCCATCTTCTGAGGTCTTCTTCAATTTCTTTCCTCAGTGTCTTGAAGTTCTTATTGTACAGATCTTTTACTTGCTTGGTTAAAGTCACACCGAGGTACTTTATATTATTTGGGTCTATGATGAAGGGTGTCGTTTCCCTAATTTCTTTCTTGGCTTGTTTCTCTTTTGTGTAGAGGAAGGCTACTGATTTATTTGAGTTAATTTTATACCCAGCCAGTTTGCTGAAGTTGTTTATCAGCTTTAGTAGTTCTCTGGTGGAACTTTTGGGATCACTTAAATATACTATCATATCATCTGCAAATAGTGATATTTTGACTTCTTCTTTTCCGATCTGTATCCACTTGACCTCCTTTTGTTGTCTGATTGCTCTGGCTAGAACTTCAAGAACTATATTGAATAAGTAGGGAGAGAGTGAGCAGCCTTGTCTAGTCCCTGATTTTAGTGGGATTGCTTCAAGTTTCTCTCCATTTAGTTTAATGTTAGCAACTGGTTTGCTGTATATGGCTTTTACTATGTTCAGATAAGGGCCTTGAATTCCTATTCTTTCCAGGACTTTATCATGAAGGGGTGTTGAATTTTGTCAAATGCTTTCTCAGCATCTAATGAAATGATCATGTGGTTTTGTTCTTTCAGTTTGTTTATATAATGGATCACGTTGATGGTTTTCCGTATATTAAACCATCTCTGCATGCCTGGGATGAAGCCTACTTGATCATGGTGGATGATTGTTTTGATGCGCTCTTGGATTCGGTTTGCCAGAATATTATTGAATATTTTTGCGTCGATATTCATAAAGGAAATTGGTCTGAAGTTCTCTTTCTTTGTTGTGTCTTTGTGTGGTTTAGGTATAAGAGTAATTGTGGCTTCATGGAAGGAATTCGGTAGTGCTCCATCAGTTTCAATTTTGTGGAATAGTTTGGATAATATTGGTATGAGGTCTTCTATGAAGGTTTGATAGAATTCTGCACTAAACCCGTCTGGACCTGGGCTCTTTTTGGTTGGGAGACCTTTAATGACTTCTCTATTTCCTTAGGAGTTATGGGGTTGTTTAACTGGTTTATCTGTTCCTGATTTAACTTCAGTACCTGGTATTTGTCTAGGAAATTGTCCATTTCCTGAAGATTTTCAAGTTTTGTTGAATATAGGCTTTTATAGTAAGATCTGATGATTTTTTGAATTTCCTCTGAATCTGTAGTTATATCTCCCTTTTCATTTCTGATTTTGTTACTTTGGACAACTCTCTGGGTCCTCTCGTTAGTCTGGCTAAGGGTTTATCTATCTTGTGGATTTTCTCAAAGAACCAACTTTTGGTTCTGTTGATTCTTTCTATGGTCCTTTTTGTTTCCACTTGGTTGATTTCAGCTCTGAGTTTGATTATTTCCTGCCTTCTACTCCTCCTGGGTGTATTTGCTTCTTTTTGCTCTAGAGTTTTAGGTGTGCTGTCAAGCTGCTGACATATGCTCTTTCCTGTTTCTTTCTGCAGGCACACAGCGCTATGAGTTTTCCTCTTAGCACAGCTTTCATTGTGTCCCATAAGTTTGGGTATGTTGTACATTCATTTTCATTAAATTCTAATAAGTTTTTAATTTCTTTCTTTATATCTTCCTTGACTAGGTAATCATTGAGTAGAGCATTGTTCAATTTCCACGTATATGTGGGCATTCTTCCCTTATTGTTATTGAAGACCAGTTTTAGGCCGTGGTGGTCTGATAGCATGCATGGTATTATTTCTATCTTTCTGTACCTGTTGAGGTCCGTTTTTTGACCAACTATAGGGTCAATTTTGGAGAAAGTACCATGAGTAGCTGAGAAGAAGGTATATCCTTTTGCTTTAGGATAGAATGTTCTATAAATATCTGTTAAGTCCATTTGGCTCATGACTTCTCTTAGTCTGTCTACGTCTCTGTTTAATTTCTGTTCCCATGATCTGTCCATTGATGAGAGTGGGGTTTTGAAATCTCCCACTATTATTGTGTGAGGTGCAATGTATGTTTTGAGCTTTAGTAAGGTTTCTTTTACGTACGTAGGTGCCCTTGTATTTGGGGCATAGTTATTTAGGATTGAGAGTTCATCTTCGTGGATTTTTCCTCTGATGAATATGAAGTGTCCTTCCTTATCTTTTTTGATGACTTTTAATTGAAAATTGATTTTATTTGATATTAGAATGGCTACTCCAGCTTGCTTCTTCTTCCATTTGCATGGAAAGTTGTTTTCCAGCCTTTCACTCTGAGGTAGTGTCTGTCTTTGTGTCTGAGGTGTGTTTCCTGTAGGCAGCAGAATGCAGGGTCCTCCTTGCGTATCCAGTTTCTTAATCTACGTCTTTTTATTGGGGAGCTGAGGCCATTGATGTTGAGAGATATTAAGGAATAGTGATTATTGCTTCCTGTTATATTCATATTTAGATGTGAGGTTATGTTTGTGTGCTTTTCTTCTCTTTGTTTTGTTGCCAAGACGATTAGTTTCTTGCTTCTTCTAGGGTATAGCTTGCCTCCTTATGTTGGGCTTTACCCTTTATTATCCTTTGTAGTGCTGGATTTGTAGAAAGGTATTGTGTAAATTTGGTTTTGTCATGGAATATCTTGGTTTCTCCATCTATGTTAATTGAGAGTTGCAGGATACAATAACCTGGGCTGGCATTTGTGTTCTCTTAGGGTCTGTATGACATCTGTCCAGGATCTTCTGGCCTTCATAGTTTCTGGCGAAAAGTCTGGTTTGATTCTGATAGGTCTGCCTTTATATGTTACTTGACCTTTTTCCCTTACTGCTTTTAATATTCTTTCTTTAGTTTGTGCGTTTGGTGTTTTGACAATTATGTGACGGGAGGTGTTTCTTTTCTGGTCCAATCTATTTGGAGTTCTGTAGGCTTCTTGTATGCCTATGGGTATCTCTTTTTTTAGGTTAGGGAAGTTTTCTTCTATGATTTTGTTGAAGATATTTACTGGTCCTTTGAGCTGGGAGTCTTCACTCTCTTCTATATCTATTATCCTTAGGTTTGATCTTCTCATTGAGTCCTGGATTTCCTGTATGTTTTGGACCAATAGCTTTTTCTGCTTTACATTATCTTTGACAGTTGAGTCAATGATTTCTATGGAATCTTCTGCTCCCGAGATTCTCTCTTCCATCTCTTGTATTCTGTTGGTGAAGCTTGTATCTACAGCTCCTTGTCTCTTCTTTTGGTTTTCTATATCCAGGGTTGTTTCCATGTGTTCTTTCTTGATTGCTTCTATTTCCATTTTTAATTCCTTCAACTGTTTGATTGTGTTTTCCTGGAATTCTTTCAGGGAGTTTTGTGTCTCCTCTCTATGATTTTCTACTTGTTTATTTATGTTTTCCTAGAATTCTTTCAGGTATTTTTGCGATTCTTCTCTGTAGGCTTCTACTTGTTCTCTAAGTGAGTTCTTCACGTCTTTCTTGAAGTCCTCCAGCATCATGATCAAATATGATTTTGAAACTAGATCTTGCTTTTCTGGTGTGTTTGGATATTCCATGTTTATTTTGGTGGGAGAATTGGGCTCCGATGATGCCATGTAGTCTTGGTTTCTGTTGCTTGGGTTCCTGCGCTTGCCTCTCGCCATCAGATTATGTCTACTGTTACTTTGTTCTGCTATTTCTGACAGTGGCTAGACTGTCCTATAAGCCTGTGTGTCAGAAGTGCTGTAGACCTGTTTTCCTGTTTTCTTTCAGCCAGTCATGGGGATAGAGTGTTCTGCTTTCGGGCGTGTAGTTTTTCCTCTCTACAGGTCTTCAGCTGTTCCTGTGGGCCTGTGTCTTGAGTTCACCAGGCAAGTCACTTGTAGAAGAAAAGTTTGTCCGAACTGTGGTCCAGAGGCTCAAGTTTGCTCGTGGGGTACTGCCTAAGTCCTCTCAGCAGGGCAGCAACCGGGAAGATCTGCGCCGCTCTTTCCGGGAGCCTCTGTGCACCAGGGTTCCAGATGGCGTTTGGTGTTTTCCTCTGGCGTCTGGATGTGCGCAGAGTGCAGTCTCTTCTGGTTTCCCAGGTGTGTCTGCCTCTCTGAAGGTTTAGCTCTCCCTCCCATGGGATTTGGGTGCAGAGAACTGTTTATCCGGTCTATTTCCTTCAGGTACTGGCAGTGTCTCAGGCAGGGGTCCTGCCGCTCCCGGGCCCTCCCCCACGGGAGCCCAGAGGCCTTATACAGTTTCCTCTTGGGCCAGGGATGTGGGCAGGAGTGGGCAGTGTTGGTGGTCCCCTCCGCTCTGCAGCCTCAGGAGTGCCCACCTGGCCAGGCGGTGAGGTCTCTCTCCCACGGGGTTTGGGAGCAGAGAGCTGCTGTGGGCCGGGATCCGCGGGTGTGGGACTTCCAGTAAACCTTAGTTGTATTTTCTAAAGAAAGATCCACTAAATGAGATATAAATTTCGAAATTGAGATGATTTCAGGAAACTGAATTCAGGCATGAGAGAGAGAAGGAAGAAGAGAATATTCCAACACCACATGAGAAACAAACCTATAGAAAGTCAGCAAGGAGGCTAAAGAGAAAATAAAAATGTTATGCATAGCCATAGAGCAATGCATTCTCTAGCCATCACTGTACCGTACAAGAAGAGCTGTGTGCACAAGAGCTATAGGTAAATATGTCTTGAAATCTTTCCTGATTTTTCTGGCATCTTTACATCACCTAAGATTTATTAAAGAGAATACTGACTTTTTTTCCTTTTCATTCTTATTTTAGTTTAGAGTCCTTAATTATAATTCTGCTCTTTGCTTTAGTTAAACCCTGAGAGTTAAACTTAATACATTCATATATTTAAGTATAATAGATATATTGTGAAAATATAAATGAAGTTCTTCTCCCAAAAGTATGTTTTCTTTAAAAGCACTTTTACATCATCTCTAGATTAATAAGTGGTGAGACAACAATGATGGTGAATCCACTGTGAAAGAGGACACTGATGATGATGATTTTGATACCGGTAAGAAAAATAATGATGTTGATGATGATGGTGATGTCACGGTAAAATGATGATAGTGATGATGGTGGAGATGATAATAGTGATGAATTGAGTAATGAATAATCGTTTTGTTAATAAAGATGAGGGTAATCAGAAGTATTTTTCCTTTATAAATTGCTTTCTTGGTTAGGTTATTTACTTGGTTAAAGAAGTATTTTGATGCTATTTTGCACCACTATAGATTTAAAGATGAAATAACATTAATTAAATGACAAGAGATTTTATGGGAATACATAAATGATTGACTCTGGGTGTCTAGTCCCAATTCTTCTTTAATGCATTGTTACTTACTGATTAGCTTTCTTCAAAGATGTGTACAAATATTCATCAGAATTATACAATTGAGCCCCTCTATTAACAGACTCTTTATCCCTGGTTACAGGGATTTTTTTTTATAATCTGTACTACATCACCTTCTCTCTTTTCTTTTTCTTTTTTTCTATTCCCTACAAAATATACTACAAAATTATTCAGAGAGAGCTTACTTTGTCTTAGGAATGAGAGGTAACCTGGAGGTTGCCTGAAGTCCATGGGATAGATTGTATTCAAATACCTTGACATTTAGATAAGGGATTAGAGCATTTTAGAGTTTTGGGTATCTCAGGGTAGTCTTTTACCTAACCCATGTGACACCCAATTCTAATGGTATTCTTTTATGCAACTGCATATAAGGTTCCTCAAAGAAGCATTTTGTCACTGGGCAAGACTCATTTCTGAGTGAAGGAGGTCTATTTAAAAGGCGAAAATAATCTTTATTTCATAGTAGCAGGACTTCGTTGGAGATAGCTGGTATAAATGAACAGGCATATTGTAAATGTATTCAACCCTAAAATAGCCTCTGAATCTACTCAACAAACTTATAAAGTGGCTTGCAGCTCAGGCTGCAGGTTAGAAGCCACTGATGGTGCAATACTGCTGCCCTTGCATTTCTTTTATGCTCACACAGCTCCCATTAACATTGCTCACAGTTCAGGATACCAGGAAATAAGGGCATTTGTTTTCCTGCTTCCTCAATTCTCAATAGCTTTGCAGTCATAGCTATTTAGCCACACTTTTTCAATAAAAATAGGCAGTTTACAAACAGAACATACTAGCAAGAAGCCTGCAGAGAAATCTTGCCGTCTATTGGACAATTCTGTTTGCTGAGCCATGTGATACACACTTCGGATAGTTCACCAGCTGCTTTGAGCCCCCTCAGAGCTTTAGGCTGTGGGAAGAGAACTCCCATCAGGTATGGCTATATCTGATTGCTACACAGCATCAATGCCTTCCAGCCCAGCAGCTTCTGTTTCTGTCTTCACCAGATACAATTAGCAGACACAAAAGGAAGCTCGCAGTCTACTAAAACAAGTCAGAAATCTGTTCACAAGTAATCACAGGAATTACAATTATTGAAATATATGTCCAGGAAACATTTTGCAAATGTTTTCTTCATGACAAGGTTAACTATTGGTCTTCACTTTGGGAAAATTAGGCGGACATCATGAGTATTTCAGGCAAATGGATGGAACTAGAAAATATGAGTGAGGTTACTCAGACACAAAAGGACATGCGTGGTATGTACTCACTAATAAGTGGATATTAGTCAAAAACATATAGAATACTCAGGATAGAAAGTTAACAAGCCACAGGACCCAAGGGAGGATGCCTCAATCCCACTTGGGAGGGAGAAGAAAGCAATCATAGGAGGGAAGAGGGGGGAAGAACCTGGGTTGGGAAGGGACAGAGAGGGGAAAGGGGAACAGGATCAGGTATTGGGGTGTGGGGTAACAGGACTAAAGTCCCGCATGTCATCAGAAAGAACAGAAACAGACAACCTCAGAGTGTAGAATGTGGGGGGGGGCTCTAGAATGTACCAGAGCACTGGGAGGTGAGAGACTCTCAGGGCTCAATGAGAGAGAACTTAGATATCGTGTCCTACAATGGGGAGAGGGATCTTGTAGAGTCTACCTCCAGTAAAAAGACAGGGCATCAAATGGAGGGATGGGATTGCCATCCCACAGAAAAAAATTAAAACTCACAATTGCTTCTGTCTGAAAGAACTGCAGGGACAAAAACAGAGAAGAGCCTGAGGTAAAGGAGATACAGTCAAAGGCTGAAATTTGGATCCAACTCGTGTGGAGGCCCCAAATCTAGACACCATTACTGATGCTATGGTGTGCTCCCACAAATGGACCTATCATGACAGTCTTCCAAAAGACCTAATGAAGAGCTGTGGGAATTTACACCCACTCAATTGACAGAAACTGCTGACACATGTGACTGAATTAGGGAAAATGTGGAAGAAGCTGAGGAGGAAGATGACCCGATGGTAAGACTAGAAGTCTCAACTAACCTGGACTCTCAAGCTATCTCAGAAACTGAGCCACCAAACAGACAGCATAGATGTGAAGTTATTAGGCCAACAGCACATACAGTAGAGGACTGCCTGGTCTGGACTCAGTCAGATAAGATGTACCTAACCCTCAAGAGACTTGAGGCCCAAGGGAATGTTGGAATCAGGTCTGGTGGAATCAGGGTGGGGATTGGGGACCTCCTCTGAGAGATGGGGATAGGGGCGGAGGAAGTATGGGATGTAGAACAGTCAGAGGGTGCACCTGGAGGAAGTAAAAGAATCTGGACTGTAAAAGAAAAAAAAAAGATTGGGGACTGGAGAAATGGCTCAGTGATTAAGAGCCCTGACTGCTCTTCCAGAGGTCCTGAGTTCAGTTCCCAGCAACCACATGGTGGCTCACAACCATCTGTAAAGAGATCTGATGCCCTCTTCTGGTGTATCTGAAGACAGCTACAGTGTACTTATATATAATAAATAAAGAAATCTAAAAAAAAAAAAACGATTAAGGAATAAAGAAAAAGAAAAAAGAAGCAATAAGATCAACTTTTCTGACAATTAAAATAAACACAAGAATGCTTAGCATATAGCAATTGAATGAGTGTACAATATTACCATAATTCTTGTATTAAGCTACAAGAATGCTCAAGCTACACAGCATTCTCAGCATTTTAGAGAATAATAGACCAGAAGTAGTTTATCCGTGTAATATTAAACGTATCAAAAAACTCACATTAATAATTAAAATAATTCTGATTAAATCACCATTTGTAAAATAGAAATGCCCATCAGACAAATAGGATTCTCTTCATTATTAGTATTGATTAAGTTTTTCATTTGACAAATGAGTGCCCAAATGTAACATGACTTTTCCGAATATTTGTTTCCCATTTAGTAAGTAAATGTCAAACTATTTGGACACAAACATAAATTCTGTTTTTAAAAGAGATAATGGAAATAATCTTTCTGTCTCACTGACAGACTTGAACTAAGAACCAAGTAAAGGACCAGAGTCAGAAAGCCAAAAGCCAAACAGGAATGTGGGCAAACCTCTGAGGCATTTTCAAAGGAACTGCTGGTTTTCTGCCCATGCATCTTTGTGTTGTGGATCATTTCCAAGCAATGCAGCCTATACTGTGTCTAATTATCCATAATCTTCAGATTAAATGACAGTGTCATGATATTAAAGATTTAACCTACTTTCAGTATTTTCAGTCTCAATAACTAAGAGGCATTTTGGATTTATTAAGGACATTGATTTTGGGGTCTTTCTGGTTTCATCTCAAGTAAAGGAGACAGTGTGCTTTGCAATTGCCATGAGAGGCTTATTCACTCTTCTTGGGTTTAGATCAATTTCATGTAAGGGAGAAATATGACCATTGTATTGGAAGTTGGCATAAGGTTCTTTCTTCCATGATGCCAAATCAAAGTTTTTTAAGGTTATCTAAGTATGTATCAAAAGTTTTGTTACATATTTGGCAGTGAAGAAAACTTTCCCTTTCATAAATATTTTCTTCTCATAGATTTTACACAATGATCACATGAGACAAATAGAGTCAGGCCTTCGGTATTATCACATAAATACAAATATTTGCTCATTAGTATCTCTTAGGCAATTTCTTCATTGTGATTTATATTGAATATAATATAAATGCATATCTTAATGTAAAGTCAGTAAAGATGTATTTTCCCTGCTAATTTCATACTCAAACATTTTTTCCTCCATCTTTATTAACTTGGGTATTTCTGATTTACATTTCGATTGTTATTCTCTTTCCCGGTTTCCAGGCCAACATCCCCCTAACTCCTCCCCCTCTCCTTCTATATGGGTGTTCCCCTCCACATCCTCCCCACATTACCACCCTCCTACCAACAATCACATTCACTGGGGGTTCAGTCTTGGCAGGACCCAGGGCTTCCCCTTCCACTGGTGCTCTTACTAGGCTATTCATTGCTACCTATGAGGTCAGAGTCCAGGGTCAGTCCATGTATAGTCTTTGGGTAGTGGCTTAGTCCCTGGAAACTCTGGTTGGTTGGCATTGTTGTTTATATGGGGTCTCAAGCCCCTTCAAGATCTTTCAGTCCTTTCTCTGATACCTTCAACGGGGGGTCCCGTTCTCAGTATCAGTGGTTTAATGATGGCATTCGCCTAGGTATTTGCTGTATTCTGGCTGTATCTCTCAGGAGTGATCTACATTCGGTTCCTGTCGGCCTGCACTTCTTTGCTTCATCCATCTTGTCTAATTGGGTGGCTGTATATGTATGGGCCACATGTGGGGCAGGCTCTGAATGGGTATTCCTTCTGCCTCTGTTCTAAACTTTGCCTCCCTATTCCCTCCCAAGGGTATTCTTGTTCCCCTTTTAAAGAAGAAATAAAGCGTTCACATTTTTGTCATACTTCTTGAGTTTGATGTGTTCTGTGCATCTAGGGTAATTTAAGCATTTGGGCTAATATCAACTTATCACTGAGTACCTACCATGTGTGTTTTTCTGTGAGTGGGTTAAGTCACACAGGATGATATTTTCCAGTTCCATCCATTTGTCTATGAATTTCATAAAGTCATTGCTTTTGATAGTGGAGTTGTATTCCACTGTTTAAATGTACAACATTTTCTGTATCCATTCCTCTGTTGAAGGGCATCTGGGTTCTTTCCACCTTCTGGCTATTATAAATACGGCTGTTATGAACATAGTGGAGCATGTGTCTCTGTTATTTGCTGGAACATCTTTTGCATATATGCCCGAGAGAGGTATTGCTGATTTCAGGTAGTGCAATGTCCAATTTTCTGAGGAACCTCCAGACTGATTTCCAGAATGGTTGTACCAGTCTGCAATCCCACCAACAATGGAGGAGGGTTCCTCTTTCTCCATATCCTCGCCAGCATCTGCTGCTGTCTCCAGATATTTTATCTTAGCCATTCTGACTGGTGTGAGGTGGAATTTCAGGGTTGTTTTGATTTGCTTTTCCCTTATGACTAAAGATGTTGAACATTTCTTTAGGTGTTTCTCAGACATTTGGCATTCATAAGCCGTGAATTCTTTGTTTAGCTCTGAACCCCATTTTTTCATATTTGTTTCCCTGCAGTCTAATTTCGTGAGTTCTTTGTGTATTTTGGACATAAGCCCACTATCAGTTGTAGGATTGGTAAAGATCTTTTCCCATTCTGTTGGTTGCCATTTTTTCCTAACAACAGTGTCCTTTGTCTTACAGAAGCTTTGTAGTTTTATGAGATCCCATTTGTCGATTCTTAATCTTAGAGCATAAGCCATTGGTGTTTTGTTCAGGAAATTTTCTCCAGTGCCCATGTGTGTGAGTTGCTTCCCCACTTTTTCTTCTATTTGTTTGAGTGTATCTGGTTTGATGTGGAGGTCCTTGATCCACTTGGACTTAAGCTTTGCACAGGGTGATAAGCATGGATCTATCTGCATTTTTCTACATGCTGACCTCCAGTTGAACCAGCACCATTTGCTGAAAATGCTATCTTTTTTCCATTGGATGGTTTTGGCTCCTTTGTCAAAAATCAAGTGACCATAGGTGTGTGGGTTCATTTCTGGGTCTTCAGTTCTATTCCACTGGTCTATCTGCCTGTCCCTGTACCAATACCATAGAGTTTTTATCACTATTTCTGTGTAATACTGCTTGAGTTCAGGGATAGTGATTCCACTGGAAGACTTTTTATTGTTGAGGATCATTTTAGCTATTCTGGATATTTGTTATTCCAGATGAAATTACAAATTGTTCTGTCTCACTTTCTGAAGAATTGGATTGGAATTTTGATGGGGATTGCATTGAATCTGTAGATCGCTTTTGGTAAAATGGCCATTTTAAATATATTAATCCTGCCAATCCATGAGCATGGGAGATCTTTCCATCTTCTGAGGTCTTCTTCAATTTCTTTCTTCAGTGTCTTGAAATTCTTATCATACAGATGTTTTACTTGCTGGGTTAACAGCAAGGTCACACCAAGGTATTTTATATTATTTGAGACTATTTTGAAGGGTGTCATCTCTCTAACTTCTTTCTCAGCTTGTTTCTCTTTTGTGTAGAGGAAGGCTACTGATTTATTTGAGTTAATTTTATACCCAGCCCCTTTGCTGCAGGTGTTTATCAGGTTTAGTAGTTCTCTTGCGGAACTTTTGGGATCACATAAATGTACTATCATATCATCTGCAAATAGTGATATTTTGACTTCTTCTTTTCCAATCTGTATCCTTTTGATATCCTTTCACTGTTTGATTGCTCTGGCTTGGACCTCGAGAACTATATTGAATAAGTAGGGAGAGAGTGGTCAGTCTTGTCTACTCCCTTATTCCTTCAAGTTTCTCTCCATTTAGTTTAATGTTAGCGAGTGGTTTGCTGTATATGGCTTTTACTATGTTTAGGTATGGGCCTTGAATTCCTGTTATTTCCAGGACTTTTATCATGATGGGGTGTTGAATTTTGTCAAATGCTTTCTCAGCATCTAATGAGATGATCATGTAGTTTTTGTCTTTCATTTTGTTTCTATAATGGATTACATTGTTGGTTTTCCGTATATTAAACCATCGCTGCATACCTAGGATGAAGCCTACTTGATCATAATGAATGATTGTTTTGATGTGCTCTTGGACTCAGTTTGCAACAATTATATTGAGTATTTTGTGTCAATATTCATAAGGGAAATTGGTCTGAAGTTCTCCTTTTTTGGGTCATCGTGGGATTTATATACAAGAGTGATTGTGGCTTCATAGAAGGAATTCAGTAGAGCTCCTTCTGTTTCAATTTTGTGGAGTAGTTGCATAGTATTTGTATGAGGTCTTCTATAAAGGTCTGATAGAATTCTGCACTGAACCCATCTGTACCTGGGCTCTTTTTCGTTGGGAGACTTTTAATGACTGCTTCTATTTCTTTAGGAGTTATGTGGTTGTTTAAATAGTTTATCTGTTCCTGATTTAGCTTCAGTAACTTTTATCTGTCTAGGAAATTTTCCATGAGTGTTGAGATCGATGAATGATGATCCAGACTCAAACTTTTATTGTTTTTGGTAGACATTAACTGTTTTCTATTTCTTTTGAAAAATTAGGGTTTTTTAAAAGTTTCTATACCTGTGCATATTGTATGTTAAACATAAGCCTGCATGTTACTCTACTTTATATTTTTTGCCCTTCCCTTCCAGTTAGTACATCTGTCTTCTAGAGAATTTTAGTTTCACTTTAATAATTCTGTGATTTTATAGATCTATACACAATCTAAGTAAAATAAACAGGGTAAAATAAGATGTAGATTTTCTGAGAGAATATCTGTAATATACAAGATCTAAAACATTAAACAATAACAAATCAAGCACCCCAACCAATAAATTGATCAGCTATATTGATAGTTCTCAAAGATGAAAAATAATGGGCCAATAAACATATGAAAATGATAAACTCTGCTAGATGTCACAATAGTACAACTCAATACAAATCAAAACTACATTGAGAGTCATAATAAAAAATTGAAATAAGAGGTTTTGATAAGTTGTTTACCAAAGTGAATTCTTATCAACTCCTGGTGAGAATGGGGACAAGCTTCATAATATAGAAAATAAATAAACGTGAATGTTTCTTAGAAAAGCAGAAGTAGGGCCAACAAATCTAATAATCAGTCTTGGTCAGGGAACACAGGCTTTAACCAGAGGAATTAGGAAGCAGAGAAAAGTGGACCTCTGTAAGTTTCAAGAAACCAGGTTGCAAGTTCCAGCACAGCTACCCACAGTTAGCCACATTTACCCACATTTACTTACATTTATCCACATTCTCTGTGTTGATATTTTACAGAGATAATTGCATTTTAACTTTACTGTGGCACAATTCACAATTGTGAAAATATAGAAATAGTTGATGATTCAAAATGAGAGGAATGAATGAAAAATATGCCCTCCCTACACACAACAAGGAATGAATACAACATGTATAAGGAAGAAGAATACAACTGGAAATCATGGAAAAAAGTGAGCAGATGGGTGTTTTTAATAGGCACATTAATTATCAGTACTGGAATAATAATGTGAGAATTCTTGAGTCTAATATATACTTCTAGTCATTTCATAAAAGTTAATGAGTTTATGAAATGTACAATGTATTAGGTGTGATATATGCCTTTTCATTTTGGTTTTCATAAAAAAACATTGTCATTTTTCTGTGATAATGTATTTTCAACTTAAAGCAACAGGGTACCACGTTTATCTAAACATTTTTCACTAATAAATGTGTGGTTACTCTTTTTGCCTCAATATTGGCATTACGTACCTTAATCTTTAAGGTACACAATTTAAATAATATAAAGTGTTTTCCCTTGTTTCCTTGATTGAAATCATCATACATTTACAAATATAGGCAGCAGCATCTTCTCTTTTTCTGGTTAGCTGAAATTAGTATAATTTCATGCATAAGAGCAACAGTTTCTATGAACTATCTTCTATCTATCAATCTCTTGAACAAATATTTGTGATTGAATTATTGAAATAGAATTATGATGTAATCTTTGGTACATGGACAATATCAAAATACTTCTTAAATAATGAGCATTTCCGCAATTTCCTTTGTCCCATACAAACTGGAGGCAAATGAATGAAAGGACAGCAGATACTATTATTTAATTATAACTGCTTCACTGAAAAAGTAAGTTGTAGAGATCATAGGCAAACAACAAAATAATTTTATTTGTGTATACTATATATATATTATCAGGCGCTAATTAATATGTCCTCTAGTATCAAAAGAATGTCTCTGTATGTATAGAGAACTCTTAAAGACTACTTATAGTGAATTTCTGATAATTGACAAGGTATTATTAAGTATATATATATATATATATATGATAGTATAAAATAAAGCTGATATATATCTATCATATATGCACACATACATATGTATGTATGTATGTATGTATGTATGTATGATCACGAGGAACAATCCAGGAGCAACTCTCTGCTTCAGGGTCTTTTCTCCAGTTCCTGCCTGACTTCACTCAGTGGCGAATTTTGTTCTCTGAGATTTGAAAGATGAAACAAATCTCTCTCCTCAATATGCTTTTTATCAGAATGTTTTTTATCAAAATCATAGAAAACCTAACTAATACATACAGGACTTTTGATAAGCATTTATTCATTTTTAACACATTGGACATTTTTATTTATAGTTAGTCTCATAAACTATGGATATGTCTATGATTAGTTTATGTAATTTATATTAATATTCCAGGACATATTAGTTTGTAGATGTTCGCATTTTTTCTGTCTCTGTCTATGTTTCTTTCAGTCTTTCTCACTCTATTTCTCGTCTCTCTCTGTTTCTGAGTCCCTCTTGTCGGTCTCTCAATCTCTCACTCTCAATATCTCTCTCTCTCTCTCTCTCTCTCTCTCTCTCTCTCTCTCTCTCATCTGAGTAACATTACATATGGATATACCAAAATTTTCTGATTAATTAGCTAATTGATGAACACACAGTTTACTATGTTTAAGTATCCAGTTGTTCATCCTCTTTATCCTTTGAGTAGAGGAAGGCTGCTGATTTATTTGAGTTAACTTTATATCCAGACACTTTGCAAAAGTTGTTAATCACATGAGGAGTTTCCTGGTGGAATTTTTGGGGTCACTTAATTCTATTATCACACCGTCAGCAAATAGTGATATTTTGACTTCTTTCTTTACAATTTGTATCCCTTTGACCTCCTTGTGTTGTCTAATTGCTCTGGCTAGGACTACGAGTACTATATTGAATAGGTAGAGAGAAAGTGAGCAGCCTTGTGTAGTCCCTGATTTTAGTGGGATTGCTTCAAGTTCTCTCCATTTATTTTATTGTTAGCTATTGGTTTGCTGTGTATTGTTTTTACTATGTTTAGGTATGGGCTTTGAAATTCTGACCCATATTTTCCAGTTTTGTTAAGTATAGGCTTCTGTAGTAGGATCTGATGACTTTTGTTAATTTCCTCAGTTTCTGTTGTTATGTCTCCCTTTTCATTTCTGATTTTGTTAATTTGGATACTGTCTCTGTACCCTCTGGTGACTCTGGCTAAGGATATATCTATATTTTAAATGTTCTCAACAATCAGCTCCTGATTGTTGATTCTTTGTACAGTACTTTTTTTTCTACTTGGTTGTTTTCAGCCCTGAGTTTCACTATTTCCTGCCCTATACTCCTCCTGACTGTATTCACTTTTTTTGTTCTAGAACTTTCAGGTGTGTTGTCAAGTTGCTAGTGTATGCTCTCTCCAGTTTCTTTTTGGAGGGAATCAGAGCTGTGAGTTTTCCTCTTAGCACTACTTTTATTGTGTCCCATAAGATGGGTATGTTGTGCTTTCATTTTCATTAAATTCTAAAAGAATCTTTAAGTATTTTTATCTATTTCTTCCTTCACCATGTTATAATTGATTAGAGCTTCTATGTTTACGTGGGCTTTGTGTTGCCTTTGTTGCTATTGAAGACAAGCCTTACTCTGTGGTGATCTGATAGGGTGCATGGAATATTTCAATTTCTTGAATCTATTGAGGCCTGTTTTGTGACAAAATACATTCCATATATTTTTTTGGAAAAGGTACCACGAGGTGCTGAGAAGTCTCTTGTTTTAGAATGAAATGTTCTATAGAGATCTATTAAAGCCATTTCTTTCACAAATACTGTTAGTTTCACTGTGTCTCTGTTTAATTTCTCTTTCCATGATCTGTCCATTGATGAGAATGGGGTATTGAACTATCCCAATACATTGTTTGTGTTTCAATGTGTGTTTGAGATTTAATAAAGGTTTTATTTTGTTTTGTTTTTTTATGAATGTGTGTCGTTTCCCTTGGATCATAGATGTTCAGAACTGAGAGTTCACCTTGGTAGATATTTTTGAGAAATATGAAGATCAAAAGTGTCACAAATAATATAAAATACCTTGGTGTGACTCTACTCAAGAAAGTGAAGGGTCTGTATGACAAGAACTACAGGTTTCTGAAGAAAACATCTAAGAAGACCTCAGAAGATGGAAAACTCTCCTATGCTCATGGATTGGCAAGAATAATATAGTAAATATGGTCATTTTCCTGACACCAATCTACATATTCAATGAAATCCACATCAAATTTTGAACTCAATTCTTCATGGGGCTAGAAAGAGCAATTTGCAAATTCATTTGGAAGAACAAAAAACCCAGGATATCAAGAACTATTCTCAACCATAAAAGAACTTCTGGGGGAATCACCATCTCTGACCTCAAGCAGTATTACAGAGAAATAGTGATACAAACTGCCTGGTATTGGAACAGAATCAGACAGGTAGGTCAATGAAATGGAATTAAAGACCCAGAAATGAACCCATACACCTATGGTCACTTGATATTTGAAAATGGAGCTAAAACCACCCAGTGAAAAAAGGGTAGCATTATCAACAAATGGTGCTCTTTCAACTGGAGGTCTCCATGTAGAAGAATGCAAATCGATCCATTCTTATCTCTTTGTGTAAAACTCTAGTACAAGTGCACCAAGGACCTGCATATAAATCCAGATACAATAAAACTAATAGAAGAGAGAGTGGGAAAGAGCCTGGAACACATAGGCAGAGAGGAAATTTTCCTAAACATAACACCAAGGGCTTATGCTCTAAAATCAAGAATCAACATACTCATTTTGTTTGCAAATAATAAGATTGCAAAGCTTCTGTAAGGCAAACGACACTATCATTAGGACAAAATGGCAACCAACAGATTGGGAAAGGATCTTTACCAATCCTATGACTGATAGAAAGCTAATATCTAATAGAGTCAAAGAACTCAGGAAGGTAGACTCCAGAAAACCAAATAACCCTATTTAAAATGGGGTACAGTGCTAAACAAAGAATTCGCAACTGAGGAATATCGAATGGGTGAGAAGCTCCTAAAGAAATGTTTAATATCCTTAGTAATCAGGGAAATGAAAATCAAAATAACCCTGAGATTCTATCTCACACCAGTCAAAATGGCTAAATTAAAAATGCACATGATAGCAGATACTCTCAATGATGTGGAGAAAGAGTAACACTACTCCATTGTTGGTGGGATGGCAAGCTGGTATAACCACTCTGGAAATCAGCCTGGTTGTTCCTCAGAAAATTGGAATTAGTACTACCTGAGGACTCAGCTACAACACTCCTGGGGTATAACCAAAGATGCTCTAACATAGAACAAGGATACATGATGCACTATGTTCATAGCAGCCTTATTTATAGTAACCAGAAACTGAAAAGAACTCAGATGTCCTTCAACAGAGGAATGGACACAGAAAATGTGGTACGTTTTACTACTCAGCTATTTAAAACAATGGCTTCATGAAATTCTTTGGCAAATAGATAGAACTAGAAAATATCATCCTGAGTGAGGTAACTCAATCACAAAAGAACACACGAACACACGTGGTATGTTCTCACTGATATGTGGATATTAGCCAAAAACTCGGAATACCCAAGATAAAATTCAACGATTATATGAAGCTCAAGAAGAAGAAAATGTGAATATTTCAATCATTTTTAGAAGAGGGAATAAAATACTCACACGAGGAAATACAGGGGCAAAAAGTGGAGCAGAGACTGAAGGAAAGGCCATCCAGAGACTGCCCCACCTGGTTATCCATCCCATATACAGCCACCAAATCCAGTCACTATTGCTGATGCCAAGAAGTGCTTATGATAGGAACCTGATAAGGATGTATCCTGAGAGGCTCTGCCAGATTCTTACGGATACAGATGAAGATGCTTGCAGCTAACCATCACACTCAGCACAGGGACCCCAGTGGAGGAGTTAGAGGAAGGACCAGCAGCAAGAACAGTATCAATCAACCACACCCCACCCCAGAGCTGCCAAGGACTAAATCACCAACCAAAGAGTACACAAGTAAGGGCCATAGCAGCAGCGTATGTGCAGAGGATGGCATTATCTGGCATCAGTAGAAGAAGCCCTTGTTCTTTTGAAAGCTCTTTTAGCCTTTGTAGGAATGCCAGGGTGTTGAGGTGGGAGTGGGTGAGTGGGACGGGGATCTTCCTCATAAATGCAGGGAGAGAAGGTATGGGAGATTAGAGAACCAGGGAAAGGCATTACATTTGTAATATAAATACATAAAATACCCAATTAAAATGCAAGAAAGTATCCTGTTGCATATTAATTTACTTCAATTTCTTCTTTTAAATGTATATAGTTTCTAACATTTATAAGAGGGATTGCTTAGTTTTATATTGATTTAATCTTAAAATTTTGATGAAACTTTGAACAGTTTTCTACACTTACTCAGTTTTCTGACAATCCGCTTTTGCACTAGCCATATGCAAAGATTCCTTTTATTTACAAGTGAATATACATATGTTACTCAAGGTATAGCCTATCACATTGCAAACGATGAACTACATCCTCAGACTTCTTCAAGTTTCTGCAATATGTATTTATTGTCTTCTTAATGAGGGCCATATCAAAAGCCATGACCTGATATCTCACTGTTTTTATCTGCATTTTCTCTATGCTTAGTAATTAGGAGCATACTTTACAGGTATCTTTATGAAAGTAATATCCTCGTTGACCAGATGAACATTTAAAATGGTCTGTTTGCTTCCCTGTAAGTTGTTTTTTCTGCTTTACTCTTCTGTCTTCGGAGTAACAGGCTGCAGAAAGTATCTGCATTCACATCTTTATATAATCATCAAGTATCACTGATGATACCCAGGTGGTACATGGGTATTCTAAAGGTCCAGGTACTGAAATCATATGTTAGGTATGAAGAAGCCTTCAGAAATTCATCCCAATTACTTGTTGACTCCAATTCATAGCTATGTAGAGAGAATAGAGCAGAAAGCCACAGCTGAAGTCAACTTTGATATTTAGTAAAATATAATTTAAAAGAAAAGACTGTAAAAATAAACCCACGTATCTCTCAATATATCTTCTCAAGCACACATATCACCATCTCAAAGCAAGTTGATATAATAAATTATTTCTGATCTTGTCTGATTTCATTGGAAAGGTATTAAACATGATCAGTTTACAATTTGACAATAGGATTTGGCATCTATTTTCAACATAAATGCAGCATTTATGAAACTTTCCATACCAAGGGAACATTTCTAGTTTTAGAAAATATATCATGCATTTCCATTCAGCCATCCCATTGGCCCTCGCTTGACTCCCATGAATGATGTGGAGCAATACATCTATTCATCTTCATGTAGTTAGATGACACATGCTTGTGTGGCGGCTTTAATGCTTCAGTGTTTTACGTTCACGTTATTAAACGGAAGCTTGGAGTTCCCTAGGCAGCTCCTACAGAGTACCTTCTCAAAACCTGACAGGAATATAGGCTTCTAAACATACCCAGTGCTTTTACAGGATGTGATTAAATCTTTTATCTGTCAGCATGAATTGGGGGTACATTCCTTTGTTTTGTAAAGAGAGTGCAAGCATATGCAAAAGAGAATGTGATTAAGGAAGTAACAGACATGCATCAATCCAGAAAACCAATTCTACTTCCTCCTTACTTCAAGTGAAATATAACTCTTGGGACTATGAAATTTGTGGTTATTTTTTTTCTTAAAAGACTTGAATGTCCTCATAGTTTATAAAACCATTTCTAGATAAAAGGATAATAAGGAACTGTCTACAATCCTATATGTGATTTTGAAATAGTTATGTAATCTGTTACTAGATGATGTTTATATGCATAACTTGCAAAGAGTATCATTAATGAAGAAATCATTGGATATTATTTGAAAACAAAATAAGAAATTAAAGTGTCACATATTACTCATACACATGTGAGTCTCAGCATGAATGTGTCCACACATACACATACACACAAACTCACACACAAACTCACACAAACACACACATGCATACACACAAATAATAGAAATGCAGAGAAAATACAAACTTTTATTATATAAAGACTGCATCATCATTCATAAACATTTGGATAATTATATTTTAATCAATAAAATTTGAATTATGTCCTACTGCGACTTATAAGATGAAAACATTTCAGTTAAAACCCAGAATATACTGGGACAAAATACCAAACAAAATTGCCAAAGGCAACATTTTTTTCTTTTCTTAACATTTTTAGCCTAATATCATCCATCACCAAAATATTAATGTTTTTACTTAGCAATATTTACTTTCCTAGAAAAATGCTAAGCAGTCTGCTATTATTACACTACAGCCATACACAATTCGAAAATATTTCTCCAAAAATTGTTAATATTTTAATAACTGTTAAGTCCACTTTCATATTAACTTTAATATTTCAGAGTGTATAATAGTTACATCAATTTCCCCCTTCTCTTTTCTTTTCTCACCCCAGTTTTTCGTGTCTAACATCTTCATTCAAACTCTTCTCCTTTTAATCAATATGTATATGTATAGATGTATACACACACACACACACACACACACACACACACACACATATATATATATATATATATATATATATATATATATATATATATATATATATATATATATATGATCTTTCTAATGTCAGCACTCCTTAGTTGCCTGTAGTTCTTTGTATGGAGTTGAGGCCTCCTAAGCTTTCTCCCATTCACATTAGTATGTCTATCGATCCTATCCTTATTCAGGTTATGTTTAGGCAAGCAAGGAGAGACTTTATAGGTGTAGTGAGATTCCTACGATACACAATCTCCCAGCAAATTTCCAGTTCCTCTGGTCTTCTGACCTTCCAACCCCTCAACTGTTTGATTCCTAAGGCTTAAATTTTGTGGATTTTTGTTTTTATAGAGACTCTGGGACCTGAAATAATGGTTTAGTATTCAGCAGCACTTATTGATCCTTCAGAGAATGTGGCTTCAGTTTGCAATATTTATATGTTAGCTTATAAGTAACTACAACTCCAGATGTAGTGTATTCCAGGCAACAAACATGCATGTGTTATACACACACACACACACACACACACACACACACACACACACTAATATGAATAATTATAAACATACAGAAAATATCAAAAGAAATAAAATAAAAAGCTACAATTATAAACATTTATGTTTCAATTGTCTTTTACAGCTGAGCAGGAAAAAAATATGATAGTTTGCATCTTGATTTTCCTTTTGGTTCTGCTACTCCAAGGAAACACAGAACAGTTTTAGTGATAACATTCAATTCTGGAAAATGAACTCTTCACACGGTTAATGATAATGGTCTTCCCAAAATATAACAAACATGTTTCATTCAGCAATTTCTAAATGAAATTTATTATATTTTAGATGATTTTTAATACAGCTAATAGACTATTTAAGGAACGGTTGCACAATGGTAAGTGATCTTTTATATTAAAAGTTGCATTTAGCCATTCAGAGCCTGCCCCACATGTGGCCCATACATATACAGCCACCCAATTAGACAAGATGGATGAAGCAAAGAAGTGCAGACCGACAGGAGCCGGATGTAGATCGTTCCTGAGAGACACAGCCAGAATACAGCAAATACAGAGGCGAATGCCAGCAACAAACCACTGAACTGAGAATAGGACCCCCGTTGAAGGAATCAGAGAAAGAACTGGAAGAGCTTGAAGGGGCTCGAGACCCCATATGTACAACAATGCCAAGCAACCAGAGCTTCCAGGGACTAAGCCACTACCTAAAGACTATACATGGACTGACCCTGGACTCTGACCTCATAGGTAGCAATGAATATCCTAGTAAGAGCACCAGTGGAAGGGGAAGCCCTGGGTCCTGCTAAGACTGAACCCCCAGTGAACTAGACTGTTGGGGGGAGGGTGGCAATGGGGGGAGGGTTGGGAGGGGAACACCCATAAGGAAGGGGAGGGGGGAGGGGGATGTTTGCCCGGAAACCAAAGAATTATTATTAAGTATTAAATAAATTAAAAAAAATTAAAAAAAAGTTGCACTTAGAATCTGGGCTATAATTACTTAAACAATAAGAACAGTAGAAAGTATTATTTCCTGCATTTTTGCTAAGTACGATGACATTATATCAAAAGTATACATCTTTTCCAGATTTGGTTAGCTTCATATTATACAATGAAGTGATTAATCATCTTTTAGGGATAACTTAAAAGACATTGCACCAACAAAATTTTTAGTTTTTGAGTGCACATTAGAATTCTTTTCATGTCATATTGAACATCTAAGAGTACTTATCATTTTTTCATTGTTATTTATTCATAAAATATATATATATATATGTTACAGAGTTTTGCATAAAACTTCATAATTTTTTTCTAAATATTTCCATAATTTAATGTCAGTTCTTCTTTATATACCTGATGACTACAATTATATTCACTTCATTTGTCTTGTTTTTAATTCACCCAAACATGTCATCTTATGACACTATAACAGTGTTTACCAACATCAAATCAGTTTGTAAAAGTCATTACTTCAGTTTAAAATCTATATTTTAAAAATTATATAGTCGGACATAGTCTATTCCTGATAATATCTTTTTTAACCTTAAAACCTGTCACAGTTGAGTAAGTTAAGTCAATGGGATGTAAATCATTATCAGACATGAGTCTTAAATAGGGTGCAGCACCAAACATGTAGATAACATATAATTTAAAAAAATGAGAAAGTATGGAAATGTGTTTCTTACATGGAATCCTCAAAGCAAATCTCTAGTAAATGTTCTTACTAAGAAAATGGAGGAGCTTCACGGTTAACAACTATGTGATTTCTCTAAACATAACTCTTAGCAAACATGTAATAAAATATTTCACTCCTCACTATCTTGAATTCAGAATGCCATTCTCTATATATGACACTATTCTACTACACAATACCTCTACATATTATTTCAGCTATCAATGCATACATAGCAATGTATGGCTGAATATTTGCTCTTGAAGTAAAGCAGACTTTTGTTACTGTAAATTTCTTTTCCTTCCTTCTATGACTGGTATAGGATACAATGTATCGCAACTGAATGTCAGCTACTAAGTATTAAAAGTGGAATGTAGTTTCAAAGTGGTAATAGTGAAAACAGCATGGCCATTTTACCAAAAGCGATCTGCAGATTCAATGCAATCCCCATCAAAATACCAATCCAATTCTTCAGAGAGTTAGACAGAACAATTTGCAAATTCATCTGGAATAACAAAAAACCCAGGATAGCTGAAACTATTCTCAACAATAAAGGGACTTCTGAGGGAATCATTATCCCTGAACTCAAGCAGTATTACAGAGCAATAGTTATAAAAACTACATGGTATTGGTACAGAGACAGACAGATAGACCATGGAATAGAATTGAAGACCCAGAAATGAAATCACACACCTATGGACACTTGATTTTTGACAAAGGAGCCAAAACCACCCAATGGAAAAAAGATAGCATTTTCAGCAAATGGTGCTGGTCCAACTGGAGGTCAGCATGTAGAAGAATGCAGATAGATCCATGCTTATCACCCTGTACAAAGCTTAAGTCCAAGTGGATCAAGGACCTCCACATCAAACCTGATACATTCAAACTAATAGAAGAAAAACTAGGGAAGCATCTGGAACACATGGGCACTGGAAAAAATTTCCTGAACAAAACACCAATGGCTTATGCTCTAAGATCAAGAATCGACAAATGGGATCTCATAAAACTGCAAAGCTTCTGTAAGGCAAAGGACACTGTGGTTAGGACAAAACGGCAACCAACAGATTGGGAAAAGAACTTTACCAATCCCACAACAGATAGAGGCCTTATATCCAAAATATACAAAGAACTCAAGAAGTTAGACCGCAGGGAGACAAATAACCCTATTAAAAAATGGGGTTCAGAGCTAAACAAAGAATTCACAGCTGAGGAATGTCGAATGGCTGAGAAACACCTAAAGAAATGTTCAACATCTTTAGTCATAAGGGACATGCAAGTCAAAACAACCCTGAGATTTCACCTCACACCAGTCAGAATGCTAAGATCAAAAACTCAGGTGACAGCAAGTGGGGAAAGAGGAACACTCCTCCATTTTTGGTGGGATTTCACACTGGTACAACCATTTTGGAAATCAGTCTGGAGGTTCCTCAGAAAATTGGACATTGAACTACCTGAGGACCCAGCTATACCTCTCTTGGGCATATACCCAAAAGATGCCCCAACGTATAACAAAGACACGCGCTCCTCTATGTTCACAGCAGCTGGAAAGAACCCAGATGCCCTTCAACAGAGGAATGGATACAGAAAATGTGGTACATCTACACAATGGAATACTACACAGCTATCAAAAACAATGACTTTATGAAATTCACAGGCAAATGAATGGCACTGGAAAATATCATCCTGAGTGAGGTAACCCAATCACAGAAAAACACACATGGTAGGCACTCAATGATAAATCGATATTAGCCCAAATGCTTGAATTACCCTAGATGCACAGAACATGTGAAACTCAAGAGGATGACGAAAATGTGAATTCTTCACTTCTTCTTTAAAAGGGGAACAAGAATACCCTTGCCAGGGAATAGGAAGGCAAAGTTTAGAACAGACACAGAAGGAACACCCATGCAGAGCCTGCCCCACATGTGGCCCGTACATATACAGCTACCCAATTAGATAAGATGGATGAAGCAAAGAGTGCAGGCTGACAGGAACTGGATGTAAATCTCTCCTGAGATACACAGCCAGAATATAGCAAATACATAGGCAAATGCCATCATTAAACCACTGAACTGAGAACCCCCATTGAAGGAATCTTAGAAAGGACTGAAAGAGCTTGAAGGGGCTTGAGACCCCATATGAACAACAATGCCAACCAACGAGAGAACCAATTAATTGAGCCAGCTGAAGTGTAGAAGAGCCTGACTCTAGCTAGCTAAGTCATGCATTCTAAAGGAAAACAATTATTATTACTTTTCTCAATGATCACAGTAATAAAATGACTCCTAATTATATATTTCTATGTCAATATAACAGTGTATGACTCAAGACATATCCAAAATTCATGCCTACAGTAGTTTGAAATTAACACTGATACACAGAAATGGAGAGTGACAGATTATGCAGCACCTAGTCGTAAATAAGAAGTCTTTATTAAATTCTGTTTCTCATATTTCAAGGATCTGTTCAAAAGAAGAGGCAGGTAGCTTGTATAAACCAGAGGTAGATAGAAAACTCCAAAACAAGTAGGGAAACTACACCCTAGAAAAAGCAAGAAAGTAATAATCTTGCAACAAAACCAAAAGAAGAGAGACACACAAACATAATTCCTTTTCTAACATTGAAAGTATCAGGATGAAACAATCACTATTCCTTAACATCTCTGAACATCAGTGAACTCAATTATGCAATATAAATACATAGACTGATAGCCTGCATAAGTAAAGAGGACCCAGCATTTTGCTGCATAAAGGAAACAGACCTCAGAGACAAAAAAGACACTACCTCAGAGTAAATGTTTGGAAACAACTTTCCAAGCAAATGTGGTGAAGAACCAAGCTGGAATAGCCATTCTAATAATGAATAAAATCAACTTTCAACCAAAAGTTATGAAAAAGGATAAGAAAGGACACTTCATATACATCAAAGGAAAAATCCACTAAGATGAACTCTCAATCCTAAATATCTATGTTCCAAATGCAAGAGCAACTACATTCATAAAAGAAACCTTACTAAAGCTCAAAGCACACATTGCACCTCACACAATAAGAGTAAGAAATTCACCACCACACTTTCATTAATGGACAGATCATGGAAACAGAAATTGAACAGAGAAATAGAGAAAGTAACAGAGGTTATGAACCAAATGGACTTAATGGGTATTTATGGAACATTTCATCCTAAAACAAAAGAAAATACCTTCTTCTGACCACCTCATGTTACATTCTCCAAAATTGGCCATAAAATTTGTCACAAAACAGGCCTCGACAGAAACAAGAAAATTGAAATAATCCCACGCCTCCTATCAGATCACCACAAAGACTGGTCTTCAATAACAATAAAAACAACAGAAAGCCCACATAGACATGGAAGTCAAAGAATGCTCTACTCAATAATAATGTGGTAAAAGAAGAAATAAAGAAATTAAAACCTTTTTTAGAATTTAATGAAAATAAAGGCACAACATACTGAAACTTATGGGACACAATGTCTAAGAGGAAAACTCATAGTTCTGAGAGCCTACAAAAAGAAACAAGAGAGAGCATACAACAAAAGCTTGACAGCACACCTAAAATTTCTAGAACAAAAAGAAGTAAATACACCCAAGAGGAGTAGACAGCAGGAAATAATCAAACTCAGGGCTGAAATCAACTAAGTAGAAACAAAAAGTACTATACAAAGAATCCACAAAATGAGGAACTGATCCTTTGAGAAAACTCAAGAAGCTAGATAAACCATTAGTCAGTCTAACCAGAGGGCAAAGAAAGACTATATGAATTCACAAAACAGTCTATATTCAACAAAACTGGAAAATCTGGAAGAAATGGACAATTTTCTAGACAAATACCAGGTACCAAAATCAAGTCAGGATCAGATAAACCATTTAAACTACCCCATACCTCCTTAAGAAATAGAAGCATTTATTAAACGTCTCCCAACATAAAAGAGTCCAGGACTAGACGTGTTTATTGCATAATTCTATCAGACCTTCATAGAAGACCTCATAGCAATAATGTTCAAAATATTCCACAAAATAAAAAGAGACAGAACACACAAAATTCCTACTATGAAAGCGCAATTACTCTTACACCTAAACCACAGAAAGACCTAACAAAGAAAGAGAACTTCAGAGCAATTCTTCTTATGAATATCGATACAAAAATTATCAGTATACTTATTGCAATCTGAATCCAAGAACACATAAAGTGAACATCCATCATGATCATGTAGGCTTCATCCCAGGGGTGCAGGGATGGTTCAATATATGGAAATCCATCAATGTAATCCACTATATAAACAAACTCAAAGAAAAAAAGAACATGATCATTTCATTAAATTATGAGAAAGCATTTGACAAATTTCAACACCCCTTTATAATAAAATTCCTGGAGAACTGGAATTCAAGGCCCATATCTAAACATGGTAAAAAGCAATATACAGCAAACTAGTAGCTAACATTTAACTAAATGGAGAAAAACTTGAAGCAATCCCAATAAAATCAGGGAAGAGACAAGGCTGTACACTCCCTACTTATTCAATATAATACTCAAAGTCTTAGCCAGAGCAATCAGACAACAAAAGGAGGTCAAAGGGATACAAATTGGAAAGGAAGTAGTATTAAAATGTCACTATTTGCAGATCATATGATATTATACATAAGTGACCCTGAAAGTTCCACCAGAGAATTACTATGCCTGATAAACAACTTCAGCAAAGTGTCAAGGTTTAAAATTCACTCAAACAAATCAGTAGCCTTCCTCTACTCCAAGGATTTCTTTCTTGAGAAAGAAATTATGGAAAAGAAAACCTTCACAATATTCCCAAATAATATAAAATACCACGGTGTGACTCTAACCAAGCATGGGAAAGATCTGTAAGACAAGAACTTCAACTCTCTGAAGAAAGAAATAGAAGAACATTTCAGAAGGTGGAAAGACTTCCCATGTTCATACCTTGGCAGAATTAATACAGTAAAAATGGCCTTATTGCCAAAAGCAAGATTCTAAGCAATCCCCATCAAAATTCCAATGCAGTTGTTCATAGAGTTAGAAAGAACAGTTTGCAAATTCACTTGGAGTAACAAAACCCCAGAATAGTAAACTATCCTATCCTCAACAGTAAAAGAACTTCTAGGGGAATCACCATCCCTGACCTCAAGCAGTATTACAGAGCAATAGCTATAAAAATTGCATAGTATCCATACAGAGACAGGCAGGTAGATCAGTGGAACAGAATTGAAGACTCAGAAATGAACACACACACCTACAGTCACTTGATTTGACAAAGGAGTTAAAATCCACCAGTGGAAAAAAGGATAGCATTTTCAACAAATGATGCTGGTTCAGTTGGAGGTCAGCATGTAGAAGAATGTAAATTGATTCTTATCAACCTGTACAAAGTTTAATACTAATAGAAGAAAAAGTGGGGAAGAGTCTCAAGCACATTGGCACTGGGGAAAACTTCCTAAACAAAACACCAATGGCTTATGCTCTAAGATCAAGAATTGACAAATGGAACCTCATAAAACTGCAAATCATCTATAATGCAAAGGATACAGTCATTAGGACAAAGCAGCAACGGACAGATTGGGAAAATATCTTTACCAATCCCAAAATACACAAAGAACTCAAGGAGTTAGACTCCAAAGAGTCAAGTAACCCTATTAAATATGAAGTACACAGCTAAACAAATAATTTTAAGCTGAGGAATGCTGAATGGCTGAGAACTCCCTAAAGAAATGCTCAACATCCTTAGTCATCAGGGAAGTGCAAATCAAAAAAAAAAAAAAAAAAAACCCTGAGATTCCACCTCATACCTGTCAGAATGGCTAAGATCAAAAAATCAGGCGACAACAGATGCTGGTGAGGATGTGGTGAAAGAGGAACACTCCTCTATTGTTGGTGGGATTGCAAACTGGTAATCGTTCTTGAGGTAACTCAGAAAATTGGACATTACACTACCTGAGGATCCAGTTATAGGTCTCCTGAGCATATACCCCAAAATACTCCACTTCTTAAAAGAGGGAACAAAAGCATTCATAGGAGGGAATATAAAGGCAAAGTTTGGAGCAGAGATGAAGGAACAGCCATTTAGAACCTGCCTCTCATGGGTATAAAACCCATACATATTTAGCCACCAAAAACTAGATAAGATTGATGAAGCTAAGACATGCATGCTCACAGGAGACAGATATAGCTGTCTCCTGAGAGGCACAGCCAGAGCATGACAAATACAAAGTTGAATGCTACCAGCAAACCACTGAACTGAGAAAGGAACCCTCGTTGGAGGAATTAGAGACAGGATTGAGAGAGCTGAACGGGTTTGCAACCCCATAAGAACAATGCCAACCAACCAGAGTTCCCTGTGACTAAACCATTACCCAAAGACTATACATGGACTGACCCATGGCTCCAACTGCATATGTAGCATAGGATGGCCTTGTTGGGCACGAAAGGAAGGAGAAGCCCTTGATCCTGCCAAGGTTGGACCCCCAGTTTAGGGGAATGTCTCGGGGGTGAGGTGGGAAGAGGAAGTGGCGGTGAATGGGGAGGGGAACACCCTTATAGAAGAAGAGGAGGGGGTGGGATAGGGTGCTTATGTCTGAGAAACCTGGAAAGGGCATCGCATTTGAAATGTAAATAAAAATATGCAATAAAAGAAAAATTATAAATTGGAGTTGGTGAATGACTCAAAGAAAACAGTATCTTTTTGACAACATGGCTGATGCTCATATAAAGTCACCGAGATGAGATACAAGTAGAAGATCTGCATAAGGTTCAAATCAGGTAAAGCCCCAGCTTTTCTTTATAATTGACAATTTCTGTCATTTTGTTGTTTTTCTTTGATGCTTTTCTAAGAGAGAAAGAACATATAAACGTTGTATAAGGAGGGAGGTAGGCAGGATCTTGTAGAAGTTAGAAATGTGGATAATCCAAACAAAATATAGTATACGAAGAAAGAAAATGTGGTATAGAATAATATGGGCAAAATATTTAAAATAACTTAAATCACCATTCTATTCTGATTTGGTAAATTTTCAAAATAATTTCATAACTTAAGTTAAATACCCCTCCCACTTAAGTCATATTGTAACATTTCTATTTGTGGTCTAGGAAATACATTTCTTCACATATTACCCAAAACCCTTTAATTATAATATGACAAAATAATCTATAGATGTGACTTGTGCATTTTGAAAGAGTCTTCATTTATCCTCAATAGTAGTGTATGTGTTTCAAGAAGATGCATATGACAAATAAAAATAGATAACATTAAGAAATTATTTTGTGATTATTAAAATGATGAGGGGTTGACCTTTACCACATAGCATGACTATGGTCTACCCAGGTAATAGATCTCATATGAGCGTCTACACTGAACTCAGTTCAATCTTACCTTTTAAATATTTTATTATGAAATTAGACTTAAATTCAACTTGAAAATTTGTAAGAATTCAATTCTGATGGTAATTGATTTCAGTTTTTCTTATCAAAATCTGATAATTTAGTGTCCTGCATGAACTTTTCAAATAGCTAATTCTAAAACATTTTGAAATTATTAAAATAATTATTTTTATATATGTGACTAAAACTAAGTGGTAAATGTATTCAATATCTGGAATGTTTTCCTTGTATCATTATTAGATTATTAATAGAATTTTTTCTTTAATAATGAAGGTATGAAAGGAACATGAACTTTCTAAAGTAGGATATACGTTTTTGAAGGTGAATTATGGTTACAATATTCTTGAGACATTAAGCATAGCCATATTCAGTATCTTATTTTCATTAGTTTAGAATTCCTCAGGACTGTATCTAATTTTAAGTAATAAAAAGTTGAAATGCCAGGTCTAAAGCTAAGATCTATATTGCCTCATCTGACATGATTCATATTCAAGTCCAGAGCTTCAAATCATATAACAGTGACTATGTTACAGAGAAGCAAGATGAATTTCAGACTTGGCTCATAGAAAATCTTTTATCAGAATTTGATGTTTTACCAGATGTATTTATCAGAAATACAGGAAAGTTTCTATTATGAGGAACAAAATAGAGCATAGTTACAATTGAAGGGGACATGCTTTAATCCCATTTTAATCCCATTTATTATAAAGACCAAATCTGGACGATTGAAAGTTTGAAGCCAGCTTTAGTAACCTTTCTACATTTGAGAGGGAGAGAGAGAGAGAGAGAGAGAGAGAGAGAGAGAGAGAGAGAGAGAGAGAGAGAGAGAATAGGAAATGTTAGTGGATGAATGAGAGATTCTGAGTTCAACTCTTAGTAACACAAAATGAAGGGGAAAAATTAAAAATAAAGAAATAATTTGGTATTAAGACCTTTCCCTGCCTCCTCACCTTTACATTACTTGTATAAACTTACTTTGTCTGTCTTTTATAGACACATTCTAAGTTACAAGTGACGGCTTAACTTTGATTGCAAAATTTGCCTGAAAATACTTTGAGCACCATCAAGAAAAAAAATTCCTTGATAATCTATGCAGAGACTTCATGTTTTATATTGCAGATAGTCATTTTTAAGATTATTTACTTAATTTTATGTATGCGTGTGTATGTGGATTGCCTACACGTAACAATGTTCTCAATGTGTATACATAGCATCTACTGAGGTCAAAATAAGCTCTAGTGTGCCGTGGAAGTGGAATTATAGAAGGTACGTGTCAGCATGAGGATACAGGAAACCAAACCTGAAATTTCTGGAAAAGGAACCAGTGCTCATAAACACTAAAGTACTTATCAATTTCAAGATATATACATACATTTACATTGTAGTGCTTACTTATACATATACATTAAATAGATATATTTTTTCATTCTGCATAACTGTGTTTCCTACATCATTGCAATTTTTAAAAATTTAAACAATTTCTTTAATCAAAATAAATAAATAAATAAATAAATATCTTTTTATCAGTTTTAGTAAATTATATTCACTATAAAATCCAGAAGAATCAGCTTTATATATATATATATATATATATATATATATATTTATATGTATGTATATAATATTATATATAATAGTTATATCATTATGTGGTTATAGCTTTATAGTTATGTATTTACAATTATACAATTATGTAGTTATAAAATTATATAATTATATAATTAGAGTTATATAGTCATATAGTTTCTGAGAGCCATCAAGGAGAATCTAAAACTAGTGGGTAATCTTCTGGAGATTGTTCCACCAAGTATTAAAATCTACAACAGCTTTTCTCCTACAGGAGAAAAGATTTCACTTTAGAAAATATTCCTGCTTTGGCATGACTTTCCTGTTATTATAAAAATATATGTAACTAGGTATTAGCTCACCATTGTGAGAAGATTACTGCTATTAATATGTTTTTCTGTTATATATATGTTTATATATCACTAGGTATTAGTAGAGCATTTTGAGCAGATTTCTGCAGAACAATGAAGATGTACTGTCTTGCAATGATGTTATATAGACAAGTAGATCACTTCTTAATTCTTAATGATGATCCTAACATGTAATCTATTCTCCTAAAGAAGATACAAAACTGCTAGGAAAGATGACATTGGGAGTAAGACATTTGGGAAAAAGGGAATTGAGAAGATCATGGCAGAAGGAAAGATTAAAAGGAAAATGAAAAGTGGAATAATTTAGAAATTGTAGGGCAAGTTAAAATATTAAGAGATCAATATGCAGAATGCAGAGGGAAAGAGAAAGAGGGAATAAGCTGCAGAGAGAACAGAAGGAACAGGCAGGCTTCTTTTTACCATGGGGCAGAACAGGTCTTTTCTTAATAGCAAGACAGGCTTAGTCTTACTAAAGAGAAAACAGCTTTTGTCTTACAAACTTGGGCTTAATTTATTTAGCAAACATGTATAGAAGCCTTTTTTCTGCTATGAAATATAGATTCAAGCTCGATTTTCATCCAGAATGAGTGACTTCGTTCTGCTGTGGTGCTTGGACTTTTACTCCTTACACATATGTAAGTATAGATGTATGTGTAAGTATGTAAGTATGAAAGCTGGACTCAACTGGTTTCAATGGAGATTCATGAATGTGTATTCATGAATATCTATATGATTTTATGTGAGTTTAATTCATACTTGCTTGTGTAAAAGTTTTTTTTTTCTCAGAGCATGACTCTCTTCTCCTGGTCCAATATAAGATTACTATTCCAAACTTCCCCTTAGCCTGACAAGTGAGAGGCATCTGGAAAATAAGGAAAAGGCTCTAGCAATTAGTCATTTACTTATAACCCTTTCCTCCTTTTTTCTTAGAGAATGTTCATAGGAAACTTTTAGAACTTGGAAATAAAGGCTTATATCATTTTTATATTATCTTTAATCTTTTTTTACAGTTCAGTCATTATCCTCCTCCTGTTCTACTCTCTCATAGAATTCCTAATCTCATTTTTGTCTCCCCTGTCTTCAAGATGTTGTTTCAACACTCCATACCCCCCACACCCTGCTAGGCCTTCCCATTCTCTCAATCCTACCAAGGGTTAGGTGTTTGGGGTAGGTCTTCAGGTATATCTCATTGAGGCCAGACCAAGCAGTCCTCTGCTCTGCAGGTATCAGGGGCCTCAGACCAGGTACTGAATGCTCTCTGGTTGGTAGCTCAGTTTATTCGAGATCTCAGAGGTCTAGGTTAGCTGAGACTGCTGGTCTTCATATGGGGTCCTCCTCCTCTTTAGCTTCTTCCAGCCTTTTCCTAATTCAGCTACAGGGGTTTCCTGGCTTCTGTTCATTGTTTGGGTGTAATTATCTGCATCTGACACTTTCAGCTACTTGTTGGGCTTCTCAGAGACTTGTTGGGCTAGGCTTCTGTCAGACATGTCTTTTTGAGTCTGATGTACCTCACTCAATATGATATTTTCTAGTTCTGTCCATTTGTCTGCAAAACTCATGATGTCCTTGTTCTTGAGAGCTGAGTAGTATTCCATTGTGTAATGGACAGCAATTTCTGCATTTGCTCTTCCACTGTGGGACATCTGGGTTGGTTCCAGCTTCAGGCTATCACAAATGGGGCTGTCATGAACATAGTGGAACATGTGCACTTGTGGCATGCTGGGATAACTTTTAGGTGTTTGCCCAGGAGTAATGTAACTGAGTCTTCAGGTATATCTATTTTCAATTTTCTGAGGAAACTCCAGATTTATTTTCGGAGTGGTTGAACCAGTTTGTAATCCCATCAGCAATGGAGTGTTCCTCTTTCTCTACATTCTCACCAACATGTCTGTCCCCTGAGCTTTTGATCTTAGCCCTCTGATTGGTATAAGGTGGAATCTGAGGGTCGTTTTGATTTGCATTTTTCTGATGACCAAGGACTTTCAATATTCATTTAAGTGCTTCTCAGCAATTTGAGATTCCTCTGTTTTGAATTCTCTTTTTAGCTCATGGACTGGTAAGACTAATATAGTAAAAATGGCCATCCTACCAAAAGCAATCTACAGTTTCGATGAAATCCACATCGAAATTTTAACATAATTCTTAAAAGACATAGAAAGAGCAATTCTCAATTTCATATGAATAAAAGAACCCTCACAATTGGAAAAACAGTTCTTAACAATAAAAGAACTTCTGGGAGAATCACCATCCCTGACCTCAATCTATACTAAAGAGGCATAATAATTAAAACTGTAGGGTACTGGTACAGAGACAGATAACTTGATCAATGGAATAAAATTAAATAACCAGAAATAAAACCACACAGTTATGGAAACTTGATCTTTGACAAAGAAGCCAAAAATATACAATGGTCAAAAGACAGCATCTTTTAAAAGTGATGTCTGTCAGTCTGTATATAGAAAAAATGAAAATGGATCTCTCTTTGTTACCTTGCACAAAGTGAAGTCCAAGTGGATCAAGGACCTCAACAGAAAACCAGATACACTGAATATAATAGAAGAGAAAGTGGCAAAGAGCCTTATGCTCATGGGCATGGGAGAAATTTCCTAAACACAACTCCAATGGGTCAGGCTCTAAGATCAAGATTTATTAAATGTGACCTCATGAAATTGAAAAGCTTCTGTAAGGCAAAGGACATAGTCAATAGGACAAATCAGCAACCTAATATCACTTTTTAAGTTGTCACATGTTCTTCCTGAGGCTTCAACTAGCATGGTGAGAGTTAGAGCCACACAGTTCCTGCAGAGATCAAACAAAGACTACTTTACTTAAACCCCTAACTTTAGGCTACATGTGTTAATTACCTAAGCCAGTGGTTTTTAAACCTCAAAATGAGGAAGAAAGATTTTAGGGCTATTTAGAAGCTTTCCACATCATTTAGTATGCTTAGAAAGCTAGAACATCTGGAGACCGTCTGTCTTTAAAGATACAACTGAGTCTGTCTCTGTGTTTCCTTTCAACCCACATCAGTCTGGGCGGCCCAAGTATACCTACATATCTCTATCTCTATCTATCTATCTATCTATCTATCTATCTATCTATCTATCTATCTATCTATCTATCTATGAAAGAGAGCGAGAGAGAGTTAGAGAGTTAAATAGTTATATAAACAGATATAATTATGCATATATACACATATACATAGTTATACAGTCATAGTTGCATGGATATCTATAATTTTCTTTTTTATTAAATTATTTTACCTATTTACATTCCAAATTTTGCTCTCCTTCCCAGTTCCTCTTCCAGAGTTCGTCACCCCATCCCTCTTCCCTTTTGCCTCTAAGAGGGTACTCTTCCACCCACCTGCACTCTCCTCACCCATGCCAGCCCACCCAACCCTGTCCAATAGGCCTAACCATGCCCCTACTGTTCCCCCATCTCTACCCCATCTGTCTTAGGCAGCTGGTGATAGAGCCTCCCTGAGGACAACCATACTACATTCCTGTCTGCACACAGAACATGGCAACAGCAATAATGTCAAGATTTGGCTCCTGAGCATTGGTTGGGTCCCAGGTTGGCCGAGTCACTAAATGTCTTTTTCTTCTGTTTCATTTTTGTCACTGAATTTCCATTAGGTAGGAACAATTCTGGGTCAAATATTTTGAAAATGACTAGGAACACCTATTACTCCCCTGCCAGTCCTGTCTATCTACATAAGGTTCCATCAGTTTCAACCTGTAAAAATAATTCTAAGAAAACTATTATCATTATTAAATGTACAATATTAGGGTCAACCTCTAGGGAACTCAAAACAGAAACATATCAAAAACTTGAGTAGTATCAATTGTATGATATATTCACATGTGAACATATCTTAATTCTCAAAACTCTATAAAATGAAACACATAGCTATTGTGTGTATGGCATTGCTCCAAGGTATCATCATTAAATATAATCTAGATTCGTAACTCAGAATACTTCATCTTTATGGGCTTCCATTTTAATTCCTCAAGCCTTGGTAGACTTTTCTCATCAGGAGCTATTTTTATACTGTTGCTGTAGGTTTGAGGACTGATTCTTCTGAAGGTTCTTTACCATTATTTTAAAACAATCTCTATTATCTGTTTTTTGGTTAGTGTGGCATTCCATCTCTCCATCCTCATTATCTAAGTCTGCTTTATTCTGAACATTTATAAGAGACTATATAAAACTGTGATTATTACTGAACATATACTTATTTTTATGACAAGCTTCAAAACGAAACTGTGTGGGGTCTGAATGCCTTTTGCCGCGTATTGTAATTTTTTTAAACATGGAAACCATATTTTTCAATCTCTTTAGCGCTCTCCTTTTTTTTTGTGGAGACTTCACTTTAGTTCTCTTTCTCTTTCCTTCCTTTGGAGACACTGTTTTTCTTTTCTTCTCATTTCTTTGGAGACTTTAGTATTTTTCTACTTAAATTAGGTATTTCTATAACTATACTCAGCTTATTTATTTTCTTTAGCATTGATATTTTCTTTAGATCCTTTAAGAATATTAGTTTGCTTTTCTTCCTCTTCTTCAAAGACTTTAACTTTTATGTTTATTCTCTCTTATTGTTTTCTAAACATGATATCATTTTTTGTGTGTTTAATTTTATCTAAAATCCTCTTCCTGTGAGAAGTTATTTTTAGTATTATTTAACTCTTTCTTTACAGACTTTATTTTCTGTCTGACTCTAAATATTTTTACCTGATCAGAAGTTCATTTGTTCTCAAATTTCTTATGTTTTCCCAGTCTATGTCTGACTTCTTCCCATGCTGTGACTTGCTCATCTCCTGCCCTTTTGTTCAGAGGGAAGAGGCTTTTCTGTCCACCTACCTGTAACTGGCATCATACGACTTTCACATTTGTGGGGCTTATCCAGTAGCTGCAACTCACCCGAGGTCTCTCTTCTCCCCTCTCTGAAAAGATTTTCGCCCCTTTATGAAGCAGATGTCTGCAGTTGGAATCTGTCACTGCAGCTTTGTCTGTCAGACTGCTGGCTCTTGGAAGTGCCCCCCACCCTCAGTTATCTTTCATGCAGGCCTGTATGTCCTGCTTTACTGCTCTGAGCCTACCCTCTGATTTTGCCTACTCTGACAAGGTAGCTTCAGACCACAACATTTCACTCCTTTTGAGAACTAAGCCTAGGCATATAAGAGCTCTGTCTATGCAGCTTCAGATGTCAACCAGCATCTCTTTCAGTAGCCACAAGGTTCGGGTAGTCAAAAAGCCCTGCCTCTGAAATGAACTAGGTTTCAGTTCCCTTTGTCTACTGGGCTGCTAGAAGACTCTATTTCTTAAAGTGATAAAGCTAGGAACCTGCTCTGCTACAGGAGAGTGCTTGTTCACCAGAGACTTTTTTTTCCGTTGGGAAATAATTATTTTTATTAGTTTGTATTTGCATATTAATGCCATTCCCTTTACTGGTTTCTCATCCATAAGCCCCCTATCCCATGACTACTTGCCCTTCTTCTAAGAGGGTGTTCTCCAACCCCTAACATGCCCCTTCCTAACCTGACATTCCCATACACTGGGGAAGAGGAGTGTCCAGCCTTGGCAGGACCAAAACCTTCTCCTCCTATTGGTGCCCAAAAGGCCATCCTCTACTGCAAATGGAGCTGGAGCCATGGATCTGTCCATGTGTACTCCTTAGGTAGTGGTTTAGTCCCTAGGAGCTCTGGTTGTTGGTATTGTTGTTCTTATGGGGTTGAAAGCCTCTTCATCTCCTTAAAACCTTTCTCTAATTCCTCCAATGGGGATCCCATTCTCAGTTCAATGGCTTGCTGTTAGCATTTGCCTCTGTATTTGTTAAGCTCTGGCTGAGCCTTTCAGGGGACAGCTATATTAGGTTTCCATCAGCATGACTTCTTGGCTTCATCAATATTGTCTAGGTTTGGTGGCTGTATATATATGGCCCGGATCACCAGGTAGGACAGGCTCTGAATGGTCATTCCTTCAGTCTATTCTCCAAACTTTGTCTCTATAGCCCCTCCAATTGATAAAAGTTAGCACTATTTGTTTAAAATGCTATCTTTTTTCCACTGTATGGTTTTAGATCCTTTGTTAAACATTAAGTGACCATAGGTGTGTGGGTTCATTTCTGGGTCTTCAATTCTATTCCTCTGATCTAACTGCCTGTCTCTGTACCAATGCCATACAGTTTTTGTCACCACTGCTCTGTAAAACATTTTGAGGTCATGGATGGTGATTACCCCAGAAGATCTTTTATTGTATATTTACTGCTATCATGGGTCTTTTGTTATTCCAGATGAATTTGCAAATTGCTCCTTCTTACTCTATGGAGAATTGACTTGGAATTCTGATGGGGATTGCATTGAATCTGTAGCTTGTTTTTGGTTAAATGGCCATTTTTACTATATTAATCCTGCCAATCCATGAGAATGGGAGGTCTACCCATCTTCTAAGATCTTCCATTTCTTTCTTCAGAGACTTGAAGTTCTTATCATACAGATCTTTCACTTGCTTGGTTAGAGTCACACCAAGGTATTTTATGTTATTTGAGACTATTGTGAAGGGTGTCATTTCCCTTATTTCTTTCTTAGCCTGTTTATCCTTTGGGTAGAGGAAGGCTTCTGATTTGTTTGGGTTAATTTTATGCCCACCCACTTTGCTGAAGTTGTTGATCAGGCTTAGTAGTTCTCTGGTAGAACTTTTGGGGTCATTCAAGTATCCTGTTATATCATCTGCATATAAAGATATTTTCACTTCTTCCTTTTCAATTTGCATCCATTTGACCTCTTTTTCTCATTTGACTGCTGTGGCTAAGTTTTCGAGTACTATATCAAATAAGTAGGCAGAGAGTGGGCAGTCTTACCTAGTCTCTGATTGTAGTGAGATTGCTTCAAGTTTCCCTTCATTCAGTTTTGTGGGCTACTGGTTTGCTGTATATTGCTTTTACTATGCTTCAGTATGAGCTTTGAATTCCTGATATGGCCAAGACTTTTAACATGAAGGGTGTTGTATTTTGTCAAATGCTTTCTCAGCATCAAATGAGATGATAGTGTGTTTTATTTTTCTTTGAGTTTGTTTACATAGTGGATTACAATGATGAATTTCTGTATATTGAACCATCCCTGCATCCCTTGGATGAGGCCTACTTAACTGTGATGGATGATTGTTTTGATGTGTTCTTGGATTCTGTTTGCAAGAATTTTATTGAGTATTTTTGCATCCATACTCATAAGGGAAATTGGTCTGAAGTCCTTTACATTGTTCTATCTTTGTGTGGTTTAGGTATAAGCATAATTGTGACTTCAGAGAAGGAATACGGTAGTGTTCCTTCTGTTTTTATTTTGTGAAATACTTCGGACAGTATTGGTATTAGGACTTCTATAAAGGTCTGATAGAATACTGGACTAAACTCTTCTGGTCCTGGACTTATTTTAGTTGGGAAGTTTTAAATAATTGCTTCTATTTCTGTTGAAATTATGTGATTGTTTAGATGGTTTACGTGATCCTGATTTAACTTTGGTACCTGGCATATGTCTAGAAAATTGTCCATTTCGTCCAGATTATCCAGTTTTGTTGAATATAGGCTTTTGTAGTAGGATCTGATTTTTTTTAATTTCCTTAGATTCTGTTGTTATGTCTCCCTTTTCATTTCAGATTTTCTTAATTTGAATACACTGTGCCCTCTGTTTAGTCTGGCTAAGGGTTTATCTATCATTGATTTTTCTCAGGAAATCAGCTCCTGGGTTTGTTGATTCTTTGTATAGTTCCTTTTGTTTCTACTTGCTTAATTTCAGCCCTGAGTTTCATTATTTCCTGACATCTATTCTTTGGTAGATTTGCTTCTTTTTTGCTCTAGAGATTTTAGATGTCAACCTGCTAGTGCATGCTCCCACCAGTTTCTTTTTGAAAGCACTCAGAGCTATGAGTTTACCTCTTAGCATTGCTTTCATTGTGTCCCAGAAGTTTGTGTTTGTTGTGTCTTCATTGTCATTAAACTCTAAAAGTTTTTTTTTCTTTCTTTATTTCTTCCTTGATCAAGTTATCATTGAGTAGAGCATTGTTCAACTTCTGTTGTTTTTGTTGTTATTGAAGGCCAACCTTAGTCCATGGTGATCTGGTTGGATGCATGAGATTATGTCAGTCCTACTGTATCTTTTGAGACCTGTTTTGTGACCGATTATATGGTCAATTTTGGAGTACCTTTGAGTGCTGAGAAGTTATTTTCTTTTGTTTTAGTAAGAAATGTTCTATAAATATCTGTTAAATCCATTTGGTTCATAACTTCTGTTAGTTTCTCTGTCTCCCTTTAGTTTCTGTTTCCATTATCTGTCCATGGATGAGCATGTGGTGATAAAATTCCCCAATATTATTGTGTGAGGTACAATGTGTGCTTTGAGCTTTTGTAAGGTTTCTTTTATAAACTTAGGTAATCTTACATTTAGATAATAGCTATTCAGGATTGGAGTTCGTCTTGGTAGATTGTTCCTTTGATGAATATGAAGTATGGTAGGTACTTTTTTGATTACTTTTGGTTGAAAGTCAAATTCTTTTTTCATTTTATTTTTTTGATATTAGAAATGCTACACCAGCTTGTTTCTTGGGACCATTTACTTGGAAAGTTGTTTCCAGCCTTTCACTCTGAGGAAGTGTCTGAGCTGCATTTCCTGTATGCAGCAAGATGCTGGGTCTTCATTATGTATCCAGTCTGTTAGTCTATGTCTTTTTATTGGGGAATTGAGTCCATTGATGTTAAGAGTTACTAAGGCTTTTTCATTGTTGTTTCCTGTTATTTTTGTTGTTGGTTGTGGAAATATCTTTATGTAGCTTTCTTCTGTTTTTTGCAAGATGATCACTTTCTTGCTTTTCTAGAACATAGTTTCCCTCCTTGTGTTGGAGGTTTCTATCTATTATCCTTTGTATGGCTGAATTTGTGGAAAGATATTGTGTAAGTTTTGTACTGTCATGGAATATCTTGGTTTATTCATCTATGTTAATTGAAAGTTTTGCTGGATGCAGTAAATATCAGCCTGTGCTGACATTTGTGTTCTCTTAGTGTCTGTATGACATCTTCCCTGGATCTTCTGACTTTCGTAGTCTCTGGTGAGATGTCTGGTATAATTCTGATAGGTCTGCATTTATATGTTACCTGGCCCTTTTCCCTTATTCCTTTTAATATTCTTTCATTGTTTTGGACATTCTGTGCTTTGACTATTATGTGAGAGTAGAAATTTCTTTTCTGGGCCATTCTATTTGGAGTTCTGTGTGCTTCTTATATGATTAAGGGCATCCCTTTCTTTAGGTTAGGCAAGTTTTTATAATTTTGTTGAAGATATTTACTGTCCCTTTGAGTTGGGAATCTTCGCTCTCAACTATACCTATTATCCTTAGGTTTGATCTTCTCATTGATCCTGGATTTACTGGAGGTTTTGTGTTAGGAGCTTGTTGCATTTTACATTTTCCTGACAGTGGTGTCAACATTTTATACAATATTTTCTGCCCGGGAGATTCTCTCTTCTACCTCGTATATTCTGTTAGTGATGCTTGTGTCTATGGCTCATGATACCTTTCCTAGATATCCTATCTCCATGGTTTTCTCCCTTTGTGATTTCTTTATTTTTTCCTATTTCCATTTTTAGATCCTTCATGACCTCTTCAATTACTTCACCTGCTTTGTTGTATTTTCCTGTTATTTTTAAGCGATTTTTGTGTTTCTTCTTTAAGAGCTACTACTTCTTTACCTGTGTTGTCCTGTATTTCTTTAAGGAAGTTATTCATGTTCTTCTTAAAGTTCTCTATCATCATAATGAGATGTGATTTTTAAATCAAGATCTTGCTTTTCAGATGTGTTGGGGTATCCATGGCTTGCTGTGGTGGGGGAACTGGGTTCTGATGATGCCAAGTGGCTTTAGTTTCTGTTGCTTAGGTTCTTGCTTCTCACCATCTCTTTTCTCAATTAAGTGTTAGTTAGCTAATTAACTAAATAGTTAACTTGTTAGTTACTTAGAAAACTAGAGACTTAACTGCAAGTGACTAAAATGACTTCTTCCTTATTCTTTTCTTTGTAAAATAAATAAACAGATAAATAGATACATATGTACATACATACATACATAAAATCAATGTGCACTGGAGCAAAGATCCAAATGTAATGTCTGAAGGGTCTGAGGGTAATATATATATATATATATATATATACATATATATATATGTATATATATATATGTGTGTGTGTATGTGTGTAAAATTTTGATGTGATAACAAAATTCCAGAAAAGAGAAGCAGTATTAGAAAGCTGAGATGTCTTCAAACTATAAACATTTTGTAGAGCCAAAGAAACAAAAGAAAAACATGACCTACAAAGTGGAAGAAAATATTTATTTACAGAAATGTAATATGCAGAATACCCAAATAACCAATAAATTGTCTACGACCATTTCAATTTACATAAAATAGAAAAAAATATTTAATTAGATATATAATTTTCAAGCAAGTGCAGATATGAAATAAATATAAAATGCAGAAGACCTGCTTCTTTGAATCTCAGACTTTCTACTTATCACTCAGGTCCAGGACAAATAGAAGCCTGACCAGAAACAATGTTAAGAGACACCCAGAGACCTCCTGGACTACCTCTTGTTCCAACTTTCAGTTCAGTCCTTCCACTCACTGCTGTATTCCAGGACCACATAGAATATGACCACAAAGTCCATAGTGACCCCAAGAATGAGAACCAATCATTTCATTGGTCTACAGTTTAAAAAATTGTGATAACAAAACAAGAAGAAAATGACCCTAACATCCACTAAACAAAAATGAGTCCGAGAGGTTCCACAAATATGGTAACTCCATTTGCCTAAATCTTGTTGGAAAACAAAAACACAATACAAAACAGAAATAATGAAAGCACCAACACAAGCTAAACAACAATAACAACAAAACCATTCATCACAAAGACAGTATGTCTGCACCAGAAGTTAGCACCCCATCATATTTCCTGTGAAAAAATAGCAGACAATATAAAATATAAATATACATACATACAAGGAATTCAAAATAGGATATGAGCAAATGTCTGAATGAGGATTATAAACATAGAACTAATTAAAATAATTAAAATATATGTGATTGTGTATGTGTGTGTGTGTGTATTCCTGTGTGTATGTGAGATATTATTCTCTGTAAAGAAAAAATTTTTTTGCTGCTTCAGTCTCTGTGAGCCCCTACCAAACCTGATGACTCTTGAAGCTTTGGGGACCGTTTTTCTTCTACTGGGTTGCCTTGTCCAGATTTGATATGAAGGCTTTTGACTAGTATTGCATCTTGTTATGCTGTGTTAAGTTGATATCCCTGTAAAGCATGCTCTTTTCAAAATGGAAATAGAGGAGGAGTAGATCTGGAGAGTCAGGGTGGGGGACAGGTAGAGTGGAGGAGGGGTTATCTTGTAATAGAGAAGAATAAATAAAACATAAAAATAAAAATAAATGCATCCTTGTATTTGTAATACGATGCATGGGATGCTTTTTCTTAAAAGAAAGAGGGTAATAATGGAAAACAAGCACATAGATTATCTCTCACATGTGAAAGTTAAAAATGTCAGTGGAGCCTCTTTAGGTTCAATATCCCTAGTGTAGTGAGTCACAGTTAAGGTCACCCTCATTTATTCTTGGGCATCTCCCTTATCCCAGGTCTTTGTCTCATCCTAGAGATGTCCACCACCTTATCACCCCTGTCACTTAAAAATATATATTCATTTTCATGGCCATCTAGATATCTCTCCTATCTTTCCTCACATCTGACCCTGAATCACCCATTCTCCTCCCCATGCCACCTCCCTCCTGGTTCTCTCGCTCCATCTGCCTAGTGTGACTATTTTATTCCCCTTTCTAAGTGGGTTTCAAGCTTCCTTTCTTGGCACTTTTTGCTTAGCTACTTTGGGTCTGTAGAGTGTAACAAGGTACCTGTATTTTATGGCTAATATACACTTATAAGTGAGAACGTACCAAACATGTCTATTTGAGACTGAGTTACCTCAATCAGGATAATATTCTCAAGTTCTATCCATTTGCCTCCAAAATTCATGATGTCATGTTTTGTAGTAGCTGGACAATATTCCATTGTGTAGATGGACCACAATTTCTTTACCCATCCTTCAGTTGAGAGACACCTAGGTTGTTTTCCATTTCGGGATATTACAAATAAAGCTGCTGAGAATACAGTTGAGCAAATTCTGTAACCAAACAGGAATCCAGTGCGGTGATAAAGACAACAACCCACCCAGAAAACAAACGTTCAACCCACAATTTATCCTGTCTATAGGTAATGCAGACATGTGGGAAGGAGCAGAAACTGAGATCATGGCCAAATAATATAACCAGACCAACTTGAGACAAATCCCATGGACAACAACAAATCCCTGATACTATTAATGATATTGTTATGCTTCCAGACAGGAACATGTTGTTCTTTGAGAGTCTCTACCCTAGCAGCTGACTCAGACAGATAAAGACAGCCACAGCAAAAAAGTGGATGGAGTTTGGGGATTCTTATGGAAGAAGAGGGAGGACTGAAAGCCCCAAAGAGGACAGGAACTCAACTGGCATTCCAATAGAACCAACTAACCTGGACCCTGGCAGCTCTCAGAGCCTGAGCCACCAACCAAATTAACCTACATGGGCTGGCCCTAGGCCTTCCTGCTTTTATGTAGCAGATGTGCAACTGGACCTTCATATGGGGGATGAACAACTGGAATGGAGGATCCCAAAACGTTTGCCTATATGTGGATATGTTCTATTAGCTGGGCTGCCTTGTCTAATGTCAGTGGGAATGGAAGTGCCTAGCCTTCGTCCCTTAAAGTTCTAGAATAATGGCATAACCAGGTGGGCCCCACCTGCTCAGAAGAGAAGGGAAGGGGGCATGGGTAGAGGATTTTGAGAAGGGGTGACCAGAAGGGGGACAATAAGTAGGATGCCAAGTATATAAGCAAAAAACATTAAATTAAAATAAAAAAAGAGACAGTGCATGCCTCCTGTCTTATTCTAGGTTTTAGGGACAATGATTTTAGTCCCCCACCAATCCCCATCCTGTTAAGTAAAATGTTGGTCACAAGATTGATTATTATTATTTATTATTATTATTATTATTATTATTATTATTGTTGTTGTTGTTGTTGTTGTTGTTGTGTTGAAGTATGTTACTTATGCTTTAGTTCCCTCTAGACTTTTATAATAGATGAACTTCCAAAAATGCTATCAGTGTGACTATGAAATCATGATTAACAGATTGAATAATGTTGAGATAGATACAAAAAGAGATATATTTTATCCATTTTTACTGTATACTTGTTCTGAAATGTCACATTGCATTTCATTTAAATTCATTTTAAATGTATATTAAATAAAATAAAAAGACTATGAATTGTCAGACTGATGATTTTGCTAACATCAGTGATGGAAAATAGTACACTAGGTGTCATAGTCATCCATGAGTTATAATCAGAGAGGAACATTTGGAAACCTGTCCATAATTCATCATGAGGACATCTGTGTTGCTAAGAGATGAACAATTAACTCAGTAGGTAAAAATAGGACAGGATAGGTCCTGGTAATTAGATTAGGAAATGGGGGCAGAAATGTGTTGTAGACTCCTGAAAGTGGCAGAAGAGTAAGAAAGTGGGTATGATCAATACACATTTTATATACACACTTACATATTTTTCTCTTAGCGAGGGCCTAGTAGATTCCTCAAAAGCTTCGTTCTAAACATAAGATTTAAGTAAACCCTGGGCTAAGTTAAAAACAAATATCAAAAATTAGTGTGAGGAAAAAGATGGGGGTCGGAGGAGGAAATGACAGGCAATTCAAGAGAGTAATGTTAGAAGACTGCTTTACTGTAACTGTATAGAAGCTAAAAAGTGGAAGTTACTTGTGTAGTTTAGGTATAAGAGTAATTGTGGCTTCGTAGAAGGAATTCGGTAGGGCTCCATCTGTTTCAATTTTGTGGAATAGTTTGGATAATATTGGTATGAGGTCTTCTATGAAGGTTTGATAGAATTCTGCACTAAACCCTTCTGGACCTGGACTCTTTTTGGTTGGGAGACCTTTAATGACTGCTTCTATTTCCTTAGGAGTTATGGGGTTGTTTAACTGGTTTATCTGTTCCTGATTTAACTTCGATACCTGGTATCTGTCTAGGAAATTGTCCATTTCCTGAAGATTTTCAAATTTTGTTGAATATAGGTTTTTATAGTAAGATCTGATGATTTTTTGAATTTCCTCTGAATCTGTAGTTATGTCTCCCTTTTCATTTCTGATTTTGTTAATTTGGACGCACTCTCTGTGTCCTCTCGTTAGTCTGGCTAAGGGTTTATCTATCTTGTTGATTTTCTCAAAGAACCAACTTTTGGTTCTGTTGATTCTTTCTATGGTCCTTTTTGTTTCTACTTGGTTGATTTCAGCTCTGAGTTTGATTATTTCCTGCCTTCTGCTCCTCCTGGGTGTATTTGCTTCTTTTTGTTCTAGAGCTTTTAGGTGTGCTGTCAAGCTGTTACTCTTATACCTAAACCACACAAAGACACAACAAAGAAAGAGAACTTCAGACCAATTTCCCTTATGAATATCGACGCAAAAATACTCAATAAAATTCTGGCAAACCGAATTCAAGAGCACATCAAAACAATCATCCACCATGATCAAGTAGGCTTCATCCCAGGCATGCAGAGATGGTTTAATATACGGAAAACCATCAACGTGATCCATTATATAAACAAACTGAAAGAACAGAACCACATGATCTATTCATTAGATGCCGAGAAAGCATTTGACAAAATTCAACACCCCTTCATGATAAAAGTCCTGGAAAGAATAGGAATTCAAGGCCCATACCTAAACATAGTAAAAGCCATATACAGCAAACCAGTTGCTAACATTAAACTGAATGGAGAGAAACTTGAAGCAATCCCACTAAAATCAGGGACTAGACAAGGCTGCCCACTCTCTCCCTACTTATTCAATATAGTTCTTGAAGTTCTAGCCAGAGCAATCAGACAACAAAAGGAGATCAAAGGGATACAGATCGGAAAAGAAGAGGTCAAAATATCACTATTTGCAGATGACATGATAGTATATTTAAGTGATCCCAAAAGTTCCACCAGAGAACTACTAAAGCTGATAAACAACTTCAGCAAAGTGGCTGGGTATAAAATTAACTCAAATAAATCAGTTGCCTTCCTCTATACAAAAGAGAAACAAGCCGAGAAAGAATTTAGGGAAACGACACCCTTCATAATAGACCCAAATAATATAAATTACCTCAGTGTGACTTTAACCAAGCAAGTAAAAGATCTGTACAATGAGAACTTCAAGACACTGAGGAAAGAAATTGAAGAAGACCTCAGAAGATGGAAAGATCTCCCATGCTCATGGATTGGCAGGATTAATATAGTAAAAATGGCCATTTTACCAAAAGCAATCTACAGATTCAATGCAATCCCCATCAAAATACCAATCCAATTCTTCAAAGAGTTAGACAGAACAATTTGCAAATTCATCTGGAATAACAAAAAACCCAGGATAGCTAAAGCTATCCTCAACAATAAAAGGACTTCAGGAGGAATCACTATCCCTGAACTCAAGCAGTATTACAGAGCAATAGTGATAAAAACTGCATGGTATTGGTACAGAGACAGACAGATAGACCAATGGAATAGAATTGAAGACCCAGAAATGAACCCACACACCTATGGTCACTTGATTTTTGACAAAGGAGCCAAAACCATCCAATGGAAAAAAGATAGCATTTTCAGCAAATGGTGCTGGTTCAACTGGAGGGCAACATGTAGAAGAATGCAGATCGATCCATCCTTATCACCCTGTACAAAGCTTAAGTCCAAGTGGATCAAGGACCTCCACATCAAACCAGACACACTCAAACTATTAGAAGAAAAACTAGGGAAGCATCTGAACACATGGGCACTGGAAAAAATTTCCTGAACAAAACACCAATGGCTTATGCTCTAAGATCAAGAAACGACAAATGGGACCTCATAAAACTGCAAAGCTTCTGTAAGGCAAAGGACACTGTGGTTAGGACAAAACGGCAACCAACAGATTGGGAAAAGATCTTTACCAATCCTACAACAGATAGAGGCCTTATATCCAAAATATACAAAGAACTCAAGAAGTTAGACCACAGGGAAACAAATAACCCTATTAAAAATGGGGTTCAGAGCTAAACAAAGAATTCACAGCTGAGGAATGTCGAATGGCTGAGAAACACCTAAAGAAGTGTTCAACATCTTTAGTCATAAGGGAAATGCAAATCAAAACAACCCTGAGATTTCACCTCACACCAGTGCGATTGGCTAAGATCAAAAACTCAGGTGACAGCAGATGCTGGCGAGGATGTGGAGAAAGAGGAACACTCCTCCATTGTTGGTGGGATTGCAGACTGGTAAAAGATTCTGGAAATCAGTCTGGAGGTTCCTCAGAAAATTGGACATTGAACTGCCTGAGGATCCAGCTATACCACTCTTGGGCATATACCCAAAAGATGCCTCAACATATAAAAGAGACACGTGCTCCACTATGTTCATCGCAGCCTTTTTTATAATAGCCAGAAGTTGGAAAGAACCCAGATGCCCTTCAACAGAGGAATGGATACAGAAAATGTGGTACATCTACACAATGGAATATTACTCAGCTATCAAAAACAACGAGTTAATGAAATTCGTAGGCAAATGGTTGGAACTGGAAAATATCATCCTGAGTGAGCTAACCCAATCACAGAAAGACATACATGGTATGCACTCATTGATAAGTGGCTATTAGCCCAAATGCTTGAATTACCCTAGATCCCTAGAACAAACGAAACTCAAGACGGATGATCAAAATGTGAATGCTTCACACCTTCTTTAAATGAGGAAAAAGAATACCCTTGGCAGGGAAGGGAGAGGCAAAGTTTAAAACAGAGACTGAAGGAACACCCATTCAGAGCCTGCCCCACATGTGGCCCATATATATACAGCCACCCAATTAGACAAGATGGATGAAGCAAAGAAGTGCAGACCGACAGGAGCCGGATGTAGATCGCTCCTGAGAGACACAGCCAGAATACAGCAAATACAGAGGCGAATGCCAGCAGCAAACCATTGAACTGAGAATAGGTCCCCTATTGAAGGAATCAGAGAAAGAACTGGTAGTGCTTGAAGGGGCTCGAGACCCCAAAAGTACAACAATGCCAAGCAACCAGAGCTTCCAGGGACTAAGCCACTACCTAAAGACTATACATGGACTGACCGTGGACTCTGACCCCATAGGTAGCAATGAATATCCTAGTAAGAGCACCAGTGGAAGGGGAAGCCCTGGGTCCTGCTAAGACTGAACCCCCAGTGAACTAGTCTATGGGGGCGAGGGCGGCACTGGGGGGAGGTTTGGGAGGGGAACACCCATAAGGAAGGGGAGGGGGGAGGGGGATGTTTGCCCGGAAACCGGGAAAGGGAATAACACTCGAAATGTATATAAGAAATACTCAAGTTAATAAAAAAAAAAGTGGAAGTTACATTGCTTCACTGAGGATGTTATTATGCCTTGACTCAAATTTTTGACGTCTAGCTTTGTGTTTGTATTCAGAGACCACACAAAATTAAAAGTAGTATGAAAAGTAGTATGAGAAGTAATCAAAATACTGTGAGATAATGACAACTTAGAATAGTTATGTCTTCAAATTAACAAAATTTCTAAGCCGAAATTTTTGGACTATCATTATTTTATTTAAAATTATACTCGTAAGACTATTTATACAAAATGGACACCATTACTGACAGATACAAATTTCCCTTAGGCTTTAAGAATTTTCAATTTGAGATGATCCGTATATGTGATTCTGGTAGCGATTATAAATTCTTTTTAAGATGCAGGCATAGGGGAAATGAATTGAGGAGTAAATATTTCATCTTCCAAATGCTTTAAGATTAATTTTAAAATAATTATTTAAATTATTTTAAACAATGTCATTTTAAAAATAAAGGCAGCAGCATAATTTATATAGCTGAAACATTGTTTAATTCAGTAGGCAGGTCTATGTAGATAATTTGTGTGTGCAGCATAGGTTAGGAAGAATACTGGTCATATTTGTGAAATTGTGCTCCTGTCTATAAAAAACTCTAAGTGAGTTAAAGACAATATTAATCCAATTCGTTCTGCCAGAAGTATCTTATTCTCTTAGAAATAATGACTGTGTTTTAAGAGGAATGCTGAACTACTAGTAATAATTAACATATCATTATCTTATGAATATTATTTTTCATTAAATTACCTAGAAGTTTAAATCACTCCCTATAGACAAAGACTTCTATGTATCCCTATTATATATATACATTTAGAAGAAACATTGAATATTCAATTAACATATATATATTGAATTTTACATTTTTGTATAAATTTTAAGAACATAACCCTTGAAATTTTATCATCATGTTAATAAGACATCCAAAATATACAATGAACATTACAATATTTGTAAATGATGAAACTGTCTTTAAAATTTTAAGTGTAAATAGGCAAGTTAATTTTCTATTGTATTGTGCCTCCAAAATTTTTCTGAATAAGCTACCATTTTCCTAAATAAATCAATGCTCAATATGATTCGCTAGTTTGACTTTATATATTTGCATTATTCATTTAAGATTTCTACCTTAGAGATAACGTTTAGATTTTAGCTCATAAGAAAACAGATTATTTTCCAAAAATAATAATGCCTTGAGATATTATGAGATTTTGTGTGTGTGTGTGTGTTTGTGTGTGTGTGTGTGTGTGTGTGTGTGTGTGTGTGTGTGTGTTTATTATGCTTTCTTTCTATTTTTATTGGTTTGGTCAAGTGCTGTCAATTTTGTTTATATTCTAGTAGAACAGCTCAGACATTCTTAGAGTCTTTGTTATATTTGCTGTTGCTTCACTTTCATTAATTATTTTTAAATTTCTTACTGTCAACTGAATTAGGATTTGATTTCTTGACTTCCAAATATTTTATGTTGAAGCATTTAGTCATTGATTTCTGCTTTTATTTTTGTAGGCACTTCAAACTATAATTCTTTTTTCTTATAAGTCTACTTCTAATGTGCTTCAAAGACATTTTTAATTTTATTTTTCTTAGATATTTTATGTATTTACATTTCAAATGTTATCCCCTTTCCCACCATTTCCCTTACCCCCTCCCACCTTCCCCTGCTTCTATGAGGATGCTCCCACTCTCACCTACCCACTCCGACCTCAATGCCCTTGCATTCTCCTACACTGGGGAAACAACTTTCAAAGGACCAAGGGCTTTTCTTTCTTTTGATGCTGGACAATACCATCCACTGCTGCATATGTGGCAGGAGCCATGGGTCCTTCCATGAGTACTCATTGGTTGGTGGTATAGTCCCTGGTGGTGTCCAGTTGGTTGATATTGTTGTTATTGCTATGGGGTTGTAAACCCCTTCAGCACCTTCAGTCTTTTCTCTAATTCCTTCATTGAGATCTGTTGTTCAGTCGAATGTTTAGCTGCAAGCATCCTCATCTATATTAGTAGGGCTTTGGCAGAGCCTCTCAGGAGATACCCGTAACTGGCACCTGTCAGCAAGCACTTCTTAGCATCAGCAATAGTGACTGGGTTTGGTGGCTGCTTATGGGATGGATCTCCAGGTGGGTCAGTCTCTGTTGACCTTTTCTTCAGACCCTGTTCCACTCTTTGTCCCTGTATTTCCTCCCATGATTATTTTATTCCCCCTTCCAAAAAGGAATGAAATTGCCGCATGTTTAATATGAAAATTCAAGGGTTACCACACTACATATGCCCTACCTAAGAACTGACAGAGAAATACTTGCTCATATGGTTCTTTTTAAGTAAGCAATAAGTGGGATTCAGAATTTTTCTCACATGAATTTTGAGATGGCTACCAATCTTTTTCCTTCAATAATAATATTCACTTTGGGGGAGACCCAATCTCAATGTAGCTTATGAGCTTATGCTCTAGAAAGTTTTGACTAATTTCTTTTGTAGGCATTATAAGTCAGCAAAAGTTTAAATAATGCAGTTTTTTAAATTTAGTTGTATTTATTATTTTATAATGCTTTGTCACGGTATTGAAATTATAAATAATAATACATTACTTTTATAGAAGTTCATTCACACAATTATGTTTAGGTTTTCTTCTGTGGAGATTCACTAGACAAATGCGACACGAATACCACACATGACATAGCTAATTCTCCATCCCAAACTGTCCCAGTGCAATGTATATTGCTGAATACTCAAATCCAATTGTCCTTAACATTATATGCATTCCTATCACCAATATTCTCATTGATGTCCTCTCCTTCATGCAAGTATAAGATTATTATGTGTAGGAGATTTTCTGCATCTGAACTCTCACAAGCAATAATAAATTACAATAATAAATACATAAATAATATGAATAATACATAATATTTAAATAAATAAATTAGAAAATGACTCAAATGACTCATTTATTTACTTCTCCAAGCCATTGTCACTTTAGAGCAGAAAAAATAGTTTTTTAAAATTGAATATAATGTTTCATCTCTACTAGCATTTCCATGTTCCTGTTTCTGTTCTTCAAATTCATGTACTAGTCTTTCATTTACTGTTATTGCAATTGTATTTGCATATATTTATGTATATATATACACATATACAACTATATGCTTTTAAATATAAATTGTTCTGTAAGTGTAATGGTAATTGTGTGTTGATTCCCGTGCTGATTCCTGTTATCAACCTGTAATTATTTGACAAACACAGACAAACAGACACACAGACACACATGATGTTATCGTATCAAGGACACTTCTCTTTAAAATAGATGGATAAAACTACAGACGAATGAAATCAATCAAAATGCAGTTTGGAACCACAGATCCAAACTGTGGCCACACCCACATCACACTACCACATCTAAAGTTCAGGGAATGTTTAGGAGAAGTTTGCAGAAAGACTGTAAGAATCAGATAACAGAAATCTTGCTGTAAAATTTTGTTTCCTAGTAATGTCGAAAGCTACCCTCATAAAGCCTCAACAATACAACATAGCTGAAAGTTACCTTTTGAACTTTTAGATGTTGATACATGTAAGCAGAGTTAAGTTATCAGTGGCTTCTGCCTCTTTTTTTTTTTTTTGGTTCTTTTTTTTTCCGGAGCTGGGGACCGAACCCAGGGCCTTGCGCTTCCTAGGTAAGCGCTCTACCACTGAACTAAATCCCCAGCCCCAGCTTCTGCCTCTTTTGCAGGATTCTTAAACAATTTTTTAAAATTTTTTATATTAATAATTTTATGCATATACATTTCAAATAATATCCTCCTTCACAGTTACTCTTCCACAACTCCCCATTCCATCCACCCTGTCCTCCTCCACTTTTCCACTATGAGGGTGCGTCTCCACCCACTCACCCACTCCTGGCTCACTGCTGCAGCATCACCCTCCACTTGGGAATCAAGCCCCCATGGGACCAAGGGCCTCTCCTCTCATTGATGTCAGATAAGGCCATCTTCTGCTACATATGTATCTGGAGCCATGGCTTCCTCTACATATACTCTTTGGTTGGTAATTTAGTCTTTTGGATCTCTGCGTGGTCAGTTAATTGATATTGTTATTCCAATGGAGTTTTAATCCACTTCACCTCCTTCCATTCTTCCCCTAGCTCTTCCATTGGTATCTCTAGACTCAATCTGATTGATGGTAGGCTGTGAGTATCTGCATCTATATTTGGCCAGGTGCTGGTAGAACCTCTCAGGGAACAGCCATGTCAGGCTCCTGTCAGCAAGCACTTCTTAGCAATAGCAATAGTGTGCAGGTTTGGTAACAATTTTTAAGGAGAGTTCTGTGTAAAAAAAATAGCAGAAGAATATTCATTATTCAGTTTACTGAGAAGTAGTATGAGATTATTTAAAGTAGACAGAAATGTTGCAACGCTTGTTCCAAGTGTAATTTTGGGAAGGCTAACAATGTGTTTCATTTGAATACACTATGTACAATAAAATGACCAAAAATTACCTCAATATAAACTCACTAGTATATGAAGAATTTATCTAATAGCCTCAATGATACACTAATACTCACAGAAAGCAATCATAAAAAATGGTTCTGAGTTGGTCAAGTGGGGGTCAAAAAGCTCAGATATATTTGTATATTCACATACGGTATATGCTTGGAAACATAGAAACACTTATTTACTTGTAACAGTAGCAGAAAACAGAAGAAATTTGTTCTAGAATGTTTTCATGATGAATTGAACAAAATTATTCAAATAAACCACTTTCCAAAGTTTCTAGCTTTTATTGGTGAGTGTGGGTGTTTGTGCATCTCTCTCCCTTCCCCCTTCCTCCTCTCTCTCTCTCTCTCTCCCTCTCTCTCTCTCTCTCTCTCTCTCTCTCTCTCTCTGTATGCTGACTATGTGTGAACAAATGAAAATGTGTTTGTAATGGTTTATTTTGTCTTTCAGATTCAAAATATGTTATTCTTACACTAATTTTAGGATAAGCGATAAAAGAACATAAATATTACCATTCAAAACATGAGTCAAGACCCTCATAAGTACATGAATCAAAAAGTAGAGAACTGTATATAAACTAGGATTGCATTTTGCTCCATTTCCAAATATAAAAAGATGTAAAAACTGTTTCTTAAATTAAAAGCAAAGTGTTAAAAATAAATTAAAAATAAGTTGTAAAAAGCAATGTATTTGTGACAGGTGGGAAAAACAATGTATTTGTGACCCTTGGCAGGGAAGGGAGAGGCAAAGATTAAAACAGAGACTGAAGGAACACCCATTCAGAGCCTGCCCCACATGTGGCCCATATATATACAGCCACCCAATTAGACAAGATGGATGAAGCAAAGAAGTGCAGACCGACAGGAGCCGGATGTAGATCGCTCCTGAGAGACACAGCCAGAATACAGCAAATACAGAGGCGAATGCCAGCAGCAAACCATTGAACTGAGAATAGGTCCCCTATTGAAGGAATCAGAGAAAGAACTGGTAGAGCTTGAAGGGGCTCGAGACCCCAAAAGTACAACAATGCCAAGCAACCAGAGCTTCCAGGGACTAAGCCACTACCTAAAGACTATACATGGACTGACCGTGGACTCTGACCCCATAGGTAGCAATGAATATCCTAGTAAGAGCACCAGTGGAAGGGGAAGCCCTGGGTCCTGCTAAGACTGAACCCCCAGTGAACTAGTCTATGGGGGCGAGGGCGGCACTGGGGGGAGGTTTGGGAGGGGAACACCCATAAGGAAGGGGAGGGGGGAGGGGGATGTTTGCCCGGAAACCGGGAAAGGGAATAACACTCGAAATGTATATAAGAAATACTCAAGTTAATAAAAAAAAAAGTGGAAGTTACATTGCTTCACTGAGGATGTTATTATGCCTTGACTCAAATTTTTGACGTCTAGCTTTGTGTTTGTATTCAGAGACCACACAAAATTAAAAGTAGTATGAAAAGTAGTATGAGAAGTAATCAAAATACTGTGAGATAATGACAACTTAGAATAGTTATGTCTTCAAATTAACAAAATTTCTAAGCCGAAATTTTTGGACTATCATTATTTTATTTAAAATTATACTCGTAAGACTATTTATACAAAATGGACACCATTACTGACAGATACAAATTTCCCTTAGGCTTTAAGAATTTTCAATTTGAGATGATCCGTATATGTGATTCTGGTAGCGATTATAAATTCTTTTTAAGATGCAGGCATAGGGGAAATGAATTGAGGAGTAAATATTTCATCTTCCAAATGCTTTAAGATTAATTTTAAAATAATTATTTAAATTATTTTAAACAATGTCATTTTAAAAATAAAGGCAGCAGCATAATTTATATAGCTGAAACATTGTTTAATTCAGTAGGCAGGTCTATGTAGATAATTTGTGTGTGCAGCATAGGTTAGGAAGAATACTGGTCATATTTGTGAAATTGTGCTCCTGTCTATAAAAAACTCTAAGTGAGTTAAAGACAATATTAATCCAATTCGTTCTGCCAGAAGTATCTTATTCTCTTAGAAATAATGACTGTGTTTTAAGAGGAATGCTGAACTACTAGTAATAATTAACATATCATTATCTTATGAATATTATTTTTCATTAAATTACCTAGAAGTTTAAATCACTCCCTATAGACAAAGACTTCTATGTATCCCTATTATGTATATACATTTAGAAGAAACATTGAATATTCAATTAACATATATATATTGAATTTTACATTTTTGTATAAATTTTAAGAACATAACCCTTGAAATTTTATCATCATGTTAATAAGACATCCAAAATATACAATGAACATTACAATATTTGTAAATGATGAAACTGTCTTTAAAATTTTAAGTGTAAATAGGCAAGTTAATTTTCTATTGTATTGTGCCTCCAAAATTTTTCTGAATAAGCTACCATTTTCCTAAATAAATCAATGCTCAATATGATTCGCTAGTTTGACTTTATATATTTGCATTATTCATTTAAGATTTCTACCTTAGAGATAACGTTTAGATTTTAGCTCATAAGAAAACAGATTATTTTCCAAAAATAATAATGCCTTGAGATATTATGAGATTTTGTGTGTGTGTGTGTGTTTGTGTGTGTGTGTGTGTGTGTGTGTGTGTGTGTGTGTGTGTGTGTGTTTATTATGCTTTCTTTCTATTTTTATTGGTTTGGTCAAGTGCTGTCAATTTTGTTTATATTCTAGTAGAACAGCTCAGACATTCTTAGAGTCTTTGTTATATTTGCTGTTGCTTCACTTTCATTAATTATTTTTAAATTTCTTACTGTCAACTGAATTAGGATTTGATTTCTTGACTTCCAAATATTTTATGTTGAAGCATTTAGTCATTGATTTCTGCTTTTATTTTTGTAGGCACTTCAAACTATAATTCTTTTTTCTTATAAGTCTACTTCTAATGTGCTTCAAAGACATTTTTAATTTTATTTTTCTTAGATATTTTATGTATTTACATTTCAAATGTTATCCCCTTTCCCACCATTTCCCTTACCCCCTCCCACCTTCCCCTGCTTCTATGAGGATGCTCCCACTCTCACCTACCCACTCCGACCTCAATGCCCTTGCATTCTCCTACACTGGGGAAACAACTTTCAAAGGACCAAGGGCTTTTCTTTCTTTTGATGCTGGACAATACCATCCACTGCTGCATATGTGGCAGGAGCCATGGGTCCTTCCATGAGTACTCATTGGTTGGTGGTATAGTCCCTGGTGGTGTCCAGTTGGTTGATATTGTTGTTATTGCTATGGGGTTGTAAACCCCTTCAGCACCTTCAGTCTTTTCTCTAATTCCTTCATTGAGATCTGTTGTTCAGTCGAATGTTTAGCTGCAAGCATCCTCATCTATATTAGTAGGGCTTTGGCAGAGCCTCTCAGGAGATACCCGTAACTGGCACCTGTCAGCAAGCACTTCTTAGCATCAGCAATAGTGACTGGGTTTGGTGGCTGCTTATGGGATGGATCTCCAGGTGGGTCAGTCTCTGTTGACCTTTTCTTCAGACCCTGTTCCACTCTTTGTCCCTGTATTTCCTCCCATGATTATTTTATTCCCCCTTCCAAAAAGGAATGAAATTGCCACATGTTTAATATGAAAATTCAAGGGTTACCACACTACATATGCCCTACCTAAGAACTGACAGAGAAATACTTGCTCATATGGTTCTTTTTAAGTAAGCAATAAGTGGGATTCAGAATTTTTCTCACATGAATTTTGAGATGGCTACCAATCTTTTTCCTTCAATAATAATATTCACTTTGGGGGAGACCCAATCTCAATGTAGCTTATGAGCTTATGCTCTAGAAAGTTTTGACTAATTTCTTTTGTAGGCATTATAAGTCAGCAAAAGTTTAAATAATGCAGTTTTTTAAATTTAGTTGTATTTATTATTTTATAATGCTTTGTCACGGTATTGAAATTATAAATAATAATACATTACTTTTATAGAAGTTCATTCACACAATTATGTTTAGGTTTTCTTCTGTGGAGATTCACTAGACAAATGCGACACGAATACCACACATGACATAGCTAATTCTCCATCCCAAACTGTCCCAGTGCAATGTATATTGCTGAATACTCAAATCCAATTGTCCTTAACATTATATGCATTCCTATCACCAATATTCTCATTGATGTCCTCTCCTTCATGCAAATATAAGATTATTATGTGTAGGAGATTTTCTGCATCTGAACTCTCACAAGCAATAATAAATTACAATAATAAATACATAAATAATATGAATAATACATAATATTTAAATAAATAAATTAGAAAATGACTCAAATGACTCATTTATTTACTTCTCCAAGCCATTGTCACTTTAGAGCAGAAAAAATAGTTTTTTAAAATTGAATATAATGTTTCATCTCTACTAGCATTTCCATGTTCCTGTTTCTGTTCTTCAAATTCATGTACTAGTCTTTCATTTACTGTTATTGCAATTGTATTTGCATATATTTATGTATATATATACACATATACAACTATATGCTTTTAAATATAAATTGTTCTGTAAGTGTAATGGTAATTGTGTGTTGATTCCCGTGCTGATTCCTGTTATCAACCTGTAATTATTTGACAAACACAGACAAACAGACACACAGACACACATGATGTTATCGTATCAAGGACACTTCTCTTTAAAATAGATGGATAAAACTACAGACGAATGAAATCAATCAAAATGCAGTTTGGAACCACAGATCCAAACTGTGGCCACACCCACATCACACTACCACATCTAAAGTTCAGGGAATGTTTAGGAGAAGTTTGCAGAAAGACTGTAAGAATCAGATAACAGAAATCTTGCTGTAAAATTTTGTTTCCTAGTAATGTCGAAAGCTACCCTCATAAAGCCTCAACAATACAACATAGCTGAAAGTTACCTTTTGAACTTTTAGATGTTGATACATGTAAGCAGAGTTAAGTTATCAGTGGCTTCTGCCTCTTTTTTTTTTTTTGGTTCTTTTTTTTTCCGGAGCTGGGGACCGAACCCAGGGCCTTGCGCTTCCTAGGTAAGCGCTCTACCACTGAACTAAATCCCCAGCCCCAGCTTCTGCCTCTTTTGCAGGATTCTTAAACAATTTTTTAAAATTTTTTATATTAATAATTTTATGCATATACATTTCAAATAATATCCTCCTTCACAGTTACTCTTCCACAACTCCCCATTCCATCCACCCTGTCCTCCTCCACTTTTCCACTATGAGGGTGCGTCTCCACCCACTCACCCACTCCTGGCTCACTGCTGCAGCATCACCCTCCACTTGGGAATCAAGCCCCCATGGGACCAAGGGCCTCTCCTCTCATTGATGTCAGATAAGGCCATCTTCTGCTACATATGTATCTGGAGCCATGGCTTCCTCTACATATACTCTTTGGTTGGTAATTTAGTCTTTTGGATCTCTGCGTGGTCAGTTAATTGATATTGTTATTCCAATGGAGTTTTAATCCACTTCACCTCCTTCCATTCTTCCCCTAGCTCTTCCATTGGTATCTCTAGACTCAATCTGATTGATGGTAGGCTGTGAGTATCTGCATCTATATTTGGCCAGGTGCTGGTAGAACCTCTCAGGGAACAGCCATGTCAGGCTCCTGTCAGCAAGCACTTCTTAGCAATAGCAATAGTGTGCAGGTTTGGTAACAATTTTTAAGGAGAGTTCTGTGTAAAAAAAAATAGCAGGAGAATATTCATTATTCAGTTTACTGAGAAGTAGTATGAGATTATTTAAAGTAGACAGAAATGTTGCAACGCTTGTTCCAAGTGTAATTTTGGGAAGGCTAACAATGTGTTTCATTTGAATACACTATGTACAATAAAATGACCAAAAATTACCTCAATATAAACTCACTAGTATATGAAGAATTTATCTAATAGCCTCAATGATACACTAATACTCACAGAAAGCAATCATAAAAAATGGTTCTGAGTTGGTCAAGTGGGGGTCAAAAAGCTCAGATATATTTGTATATTCACATACGGTATATGCTTGGAAACATAGGAACACTTATTTACTTGTAACAGTAGCAGAAAACAGAAGAAATTTGTTCTAGAATGTTTTCATGATGAATTGAACAAAATTATTCAAATAAACCACTTTCCAAAGTTTCTAGCTTTTATTGGTGAGGGTGGGTGTTTGTGCATCTCTCTCCCTTCCCCCTTCCTCCTCTCTCTCTCTCTCCCTCTCCCTCTCTCTCTCTCTCTCTCTCTCTCTCTCTCTCTCTCTCTGTATGCTGACTATGTGTGAACAAATGAAAATGTGTTTGTAATGGTTCATTTTGTCTTTCAGATTCAAAATATGTTATTCTTACACTAATTTTAGGATAAGCGATAAAAGAACATAAATATTACCATTCAAAACATGAGTCAAGACCCTCATAAGTACATGAATCAAAAAGTAGAGAACTGTATATAAACTAGGATTGCATTTTGCTCCATTTCCAAATATAAAAAGATGTAAAAACTGTTTCTTAAATTAAAAGCAAAGTGTTAAAAATAAATTAAAAATAAATTGTAAAAAGCAATGTATTTGTGACAGGTGGGAAATCATTCAAATCCTCATAAACACTCATGGGTTTGAAGAGAGACTTCAGATAGGAGTAGAAGTATAGAAATGCAGAGACAATATAAATGATTCATTATAAGGAAACAAAATGCTACTGAGAAAACTTGCAGAAACAGAGGTTAATTACATATTTAATCTAACAACAATACACTCAAAATTGATAAATCTTCTGAGTAAAAAAAAATGAGTTATCAATCTGACATAATCCCCTAAACAGCCAAATGTATAAGCATGCTGTAGAGATGGCCTAGAGAGCTACTATCCTGCATTGCTTACAAAAGTAATACATTTATAAACATATGCTGTTTCAGTATCTTCACATTTTCACAAACATCAGTTACCAGGGCTTTTCCTGGCTCCAGTTATCACAGCGCCATGTAATTATATGACTGTATGAACTGCACGTTTTCCTGATTAATGGATAATAATAAAAATTTCTTGAAAAAAAGCTACAGTTTATAAGTAAAAGGCATGACATAGGTACATCTGAGATATTTTCAAGTCTTTATAGACAGATTTAATTTAGATAAGTTGAAGAGGAAAGATAGATCTTCTTATTGCCAGAAAACACAGGAGTTTCATTTCATTAATTAAGAAATATTGCACATTAAGAGGAATAAGGATGTGAAAGCCTAGGCTAGGGTCCATGTCATTAACTTGGGAAACAAATATTATGTGCCAAAAATGAACAGAATCATAGTATCACAATCATGAGCTCTTCAAAGGAAACAAATATGCTAGCCAGTTACTTTTTTGAGGACTTTACCAACAAACTGTTTGAACTCACAAATCTGTGAATCTGAATGTGTCCCAGCACTAATTGTGTCCAACTCAGCCAGTTTGTTTCTTCAAAGACGTCCAGCACCTGTGAGACATCATACCAGCATGTGCTGTGTTATTAAGATTTAGATAGACAGACATAATGTACAGATTTCAATTTTTATGCATCATGAGAGAAAGTATCAGACCCTGAAAACATAGACATATAAGCGAAACCAAGTGGATACAGTTGGTTGTATTGTCTGCAACATAATTAATTAGTTAATTTTATATATAAATGTTTGCATATACATATATAACCATATGTATATTCACATACCTATACCTATACATAGCCATATACAAGTGTGTGTATATATATATAACATAAATTATGTAACAAAGAAACAGAAGCCATGAATTTGAATGAGAATGTATGGAAAGGAAGGGGAAATGATGTAATTAGATTTTTTTTAGTGGATACTTTTTAATTTACATTTCAAATGTTATCCTCTTCCCCAGTTTCCCATCCATAAGTCCCCTAACCCATTCCCCCTCCCCTTCTTTTTTTTAAAATTTATTTATTTATTATATATAAGTACACTGTAGCTGTCTTCAGATACACCAGAAGAGGGCATCAGATCTCTTTACAGATGGTTGTGAGTCACCATGTGGTTGCTGGGAATTGAACTCATGACCTCTGGCAGAGGAGTCGGGTGCTCTTAACCACTGAGCCATCTTTCCACTCCCCCACCCCTTCTTCTATAAGGGTTTCCATTTCCCCACCACCACCCTGACAATTCCCTACAGTAGGTGTCCTACCTTGGCAGGACCAAGGATTTCTCCCCCCACTGGGGCCCAACAAGGCCATCCTCTGCTACATATGGAGCTGGAGCCATGGGTCTGGCCTTGTGTACACTTTGCGCAGTGGTTTCGTTCCTGGGAGATCTGATTGGTTGTTATTGTTGTTTTTATGGAGTTGCAGGCCCCTTCAGCTCCTTCAACCCTTTCTCTAACTCCTCCAATAGAGACCCCATTCTCAGTTCAATGGATTGCTGCTAGCATTTGCCTCTGTATCTGTCATTCTCTGGCTGAGCCTCTCAGGAGACAGCTATATCAGGATCCTGTCAGCATGCATGCACTTCTTGGCTTCAGCAATATTGTCTAGGTTTGGTGACTATCTATACATGGACTGGATCCCCAGGTGTGGCAGGCTCTGAATAGTCATTCCTTAAGTCTCTGCCCCAAACTTTGTCTCCATATCTCCTCCTGTAAATATTTTTATTCCACCCTTTTCACACAGACAGAAGCATCTGCACTTTGTTATCCTTCATTTTGAGCTTCATGTGGTCTGTGGATTTTATCTTGGGTAATTCAAGCTTTTGGGCTAATATCCACATATCAGTAAATGTTTTTTTTTGTGTGTGTGTGTGATTGGGTTATCTCACTCAGGATGACATTTCCTAGGTCCATCCATTTGCCTATGAAATCATAAAGTCATGGATTTTGATAGCTGAGTAGTACTCCATTTTGTATATAAACCATATTTTCTGTATCCATTCCTCTGTTGAAGGGCATCTGAGTTCTTTCCAGGTTCTGACTATTATAAATAATGCTGCTATGAACATATTGGAGCATGTGTTCTTGTTGTATGTTGGAGTATCATTTGGGTATCTAGTAAAGCTGGGTCCTCTATCCAATTTTCTGAGGAATCTCCAGACCAATTTCCAGAGTGTTTGTACCATCTTGCAATTCCACCAACAGTGGAGGAGTGTTCCTCTTTCTCCACACCCTTGCCAGCATCTATTGTCACCTGAGTTTTTGATTTAGCCATTTTGACTGGTGTGAGTTGGAATCTCAGGGTTGTTTTGATTTGCATTTCCCTGATGACTTAAGGATGTTGAACAATTCTTTAGGTGCTTCTCAGTCATTCCATATTTGTCAGCTGAGAATTTTTTCTTTAGCTCTGTACCTCGTATTTTAATAGGATCATTTGGCTCTCTGGAGTTTAACTTCTTGAGTTCTTTGTATGTATTAGGTATTATCCCTCTATCAGATGTAGGATTGGTAAAGATCTCATTGCAATCTGTTGGTTGCTGTTTTGTCCTAATAACATTGTCCTTTGCCTTTCAGAAGCTTTGCAATTTTATGAGGTCCCATTTGTCGATTCTTGATCTTAGAGCATAAGCCATTGGTGTTCTGTTCAGGGAAATTTCCCCAGTGCCTATGTGCTCAAGGATCTTCCCCACTTTTTCTTCTAATAGTTTGAGTATATCTGGTTTTGTGTGAAGGTCCTTTATCCACTGGGAGTTGAGTTTTGTACAGGGTGATAAAAATCGATCGATTTGCCTTCTTCTACAGACTGACCTCTAGTTGAATCATAATTAAATTTTAAATAAAACTAAAATTTTCTTTTAATTTTGAATGGATAAACTTGTCTATGCCAAATAAATCTTACTACTCCCAAAAAACTCCTAAAATTGAAAAATGCTTGCATCATTAGAGTGATATTAGGGTATTGGGTTGAAGAATGTGGAAAGGGATGGCTTCTTAAGTTTATTTGAATAGAAAATACTATTAGAATTATTCCCTTTATGATAATACATAGTGATAGAGAGTTACATTGTCCGTTAGCTGGCCAATTTAACAATAAACTATATGGACCGGAACCATCTCTTTTGACTCTCAGGCTCTCAGTGTCCTACACATCTAGCCTTGTATAACTACGCTTGCTTTGTTCCATAGCTTTTTCATTGGTTAATTTCTTATGCGCAAAACACACTGAAAATTTCACTGAAATCCCAAGTCTGCTGTGTGCAGCTTGAAATAAAGGAAAGTGTCTGTGATAGCAACAAAGGCTGCTCCTCAGAAGCATGTGAGGAGCCAGATCGTCTGTGCTGCAACATCACAATGGCCAGTACAGAATCCAAAATCATTCTACGTCTGCCAAAAATGAAAACGTGGTTCTTTGCCAAATAAAAGACCAGTGTGAGACAAAGCAGACATCTCCATTATCTGCTAAGAATTTAATTTGGGAGCTGGAGAGATGACTCACTGATAAATAGTGCACACTGCTCTAGCAGAACGCACATGTTTGGTTCCTAGTGCTCGTGTCAGGCAGCTCACAGTGCCAGTTCTGGAGGATCTTACACTGTCTTCTGAATCATACAGCCATCTGCAACCCCATGAATATACCTAAAAATGAATATACACATTTAATAGGAAATAAAATAAATCTTAAATAAAATAAATGTAAAAAATCTTTTTCTAAAAAAAAATAAATATTAAGTTTTTAGTTGACCTGCAGAAATTTCATATATTTTGAGGTTTATGGTGATGTATCAATCATATATCTATATCTATGTATATATATATTGTGTGTGTCTTTAAAATGCTCTTTATTAGATATATTGGAATATTCAATCTATAGAAGTTATGAACATGGAAACAAAAAATGAATGAAAAATTAAATTATATATATTACATGCTAAATTGAGTGAAACACATAAATTCAATCATAAAAATATATTTCAACCTGTTAAAAACTGCAGAAAATGGAAAATGCATAATAAACATGGAAATAAATCAAATAAACTAATTTTATCTGGAAAACGGATGAAAATTTAAAGCAGAAATTAGTCTGTGAGATCTCAAACACGGAACTCAAACCTCAGAAAAACATATTCAAGAGGAAATATTTATATAATCCGTTATATAATATAGTTCAGTGATAAAACACTTGCCTACAGTTAATGAAAACTGTTGTTTAACAACAGGTCAAGGCACTTAAAATGCTGGTAATGATTGCCCGTACCATTAATTCTAGCACTTGGAAGATTTAGGCAATATTATTACAAAATTCAAAGGCAGTCTGGGATATAGACCAACTCTTGTTTCACAAAAGCAAAATAAGCCAATCAAGCAAAGGTATTTAAAGAAGTAATAATGTAATTTATTTCACTAGGCTAATAATAGAAGGCTTTTAAACATGTTAATGAATCCAAAGCAATATAAAAAAACATTCATCTAATGCAAAATCCATTATATGATATTCAAGAACAGCATCTCAAAAGCAGTCAGAAACTAAGGGTGTTTATTACAGAGGATTAGAGATCTGCTTTAGTGACTGGATAGTTTTCAGAAGCTATCGCAGAAGAGCAGCAATGAAAGTAGGGCTCTAACATCCGTAAAATCATAACACAAGAACAAAAACAAACACACATTTACATTTCCTAAAAAATATATTCATTAAATTAGAAAGGAATTGACAATAGTAATAAATTACCCTGCTTTGTTTCGACAAGACCCTTTCCTTTGAAGAAACAATCTAAAGATCACCAGAAATGATAACACCTAGACACTGTGGAAAGTGGAAAGGGACCTGACACTTGTTTAAAGACAGACATTGTGGTCAATGTTATGATATAATACCCTAATATTTCTTCACTCAATTATGTGTTCCACTAAGAGAATCCGGAGTAGCATCAAGCATGCATTCTGGTGTGTAGTGACTACTACATGCTGTGATGTGATTGATCATTTATCAATTAAAATGCATACCTTACTGAGCCAATTCAGCTTCATTTACTAAAAAGTTGAGTCACTCAATCATGTCTTCTTGCTTGTTTATGTCCATATAAGTGACGACCCAATAAATAATGCCAAACTCTTTCCAATAAAGCAATAAGGTATTAAGAACATGGTCATTAAAAATGACTGGGCAAAATAAAGCTAGTAATTATTAAGAGAATACAAATCAGGAGGCAATAGGTTTCACCCAATACACAAGTCATGTATTTAAACTTCAGAGATTTCTAAAAATTGACTCATATTCACAGCACTTATATATCTGAAAAGAAATTGAAAGCTTAATGATAAATTTGAGAACATGTATACATGTGTTATATGTTAACTATATGTAATTATGAGCATTTATTAATTAAGTCACCAATACAATTCTTAATCTCACAATCAATTGAAATAAAGAAGAATGGAGAAAACGTTTAGTTGTGCATGCACAACATCTCCTGGATCTACTCAAGCTCCATGCCTTAATATTAAGTGTCATAAATTTATACTAATAACGACCAATCCAACTTAAATTATGCCTTACTTGTGTATTGAAATAGACCTTTACCATTGGTTACATATAAATATGATTCAAAGACCACATTTCTTTTAAAGTATTGTTCCTTGTTGCACGGCTTGAAGTCTGCCTGGTGTTACTTTCTTCTGGCCCTAAATAAACCTACCTCTTTAACCAGAGATTCAGCAGTTTAAAAAAAATCATAGCTGTCTCAGTGAAAATTGTACAAGTCAGAACTGATGTTTCCATTAAAAATATTGTTAACCTTACCTCTCCCCAGCAAATTGATATGAACTATAATAAACATAAACATGTGTATTGCCAAAGGCTAATAATGCTTAATAATTTCAAGTGATAAACAATAAAGATATGAGAAGGTGATGAATGATGAAAATATTTTTATTTTAAAATGTCAATAAAACTATTCATTTAATAGGAGTCTCAATAGAAAATTTAGTGGTTGTTTGCTTGGTGTCATTTTTAATTGTTAGGTATTGAGCTAAATTGTTCCAATGTGCTGTTTCTCATAATAATTTCAATTCACTTAATTTTCAGTACTGCCATTATTGTTTGATAGATTATGTGCAATGTGTTAAGAAGACAATAAAAGAGGAGACTGTGTCCTGATTTGAAATAGCCCACAGTTTAAATGAATAACTTTTTTAAAAACCGACTGCTCCTATAATTGCCTGGTTGTAAGTACAGCTAAGAGAGACAGAATTTGGACTAGATTAACTGAGAAAGAATATGAGAAAATATGAATGGTTGTGTTAAGCTATGAAGAATTTGAAATTCATTGTAATGCAAGATAGGGTTTGAGAAACTTTTATATGGAGAAATACCAGTACAAGGCTTTTTAAAAATAGGTGTAAGAGTCATTTTAAACACAAAACAAATACTCCATTTAGATTTTTACAAACAAAAGTTGAGGGTAGGCAAAGTTGTTGCTTTTTACTTTATTGTAAAAGAAATATGAAACAAATCAAAGATTAAAAAACATGTTTTTCTCTAGTTCACAGAGTGAGAGTACAGTCCTTCATGGTGGCAAAGTAATGACAGAAGGCATGAGAGGCATCTATGATTGGAATATCCAAAGTCAGGAAGTAGATCTATGTTCCGATGATTTTCTCAGCTTTCTGTACTATTAAGGACCCTGACATATGAAATTTTGCCACCTACATTACAATGAGTCTTCTTAATTGACCCAATTTTATATCCCTCAGGGATTTTCCTTCAGAGTGACCCTATAATCTCTCAAATTTACAATCAATATAAATCATAACAGGTCTATTAATTGTCAGTGTAATTTCCAAATAGATCATATAACCTCCTATGATTGTATCTGTAGGTGCACTTTCATTTCATAAAGAAAAGTGCATTCAGTACAACAACAATAGTTCTCATTCCCACACACTTTCACTACTATCTTAAAAGTTCTGAGAATCAAATCTTCCCTGGTACTCTTAAATGTACAATTGTAGAAAAAGATTACATATTTCAAACATGTAATATAACAAAATAAAAATCCTTATTTCAAAAAGGAAGTTAGGGACACAGTATGACAAAAATGAGGAGGGGAAAGAAGATATATTTTATATCTACAGGCCTAACATCTGACGCATGTGATAAATTTCTATGGGCCAGAAAGGGGTTGTAAGGCTAACAATCTCCCAAACAGCTTTTGCTATATGTTATAAAAACTGTCCCACTTCTAGGCCTGCTCCACTCACCTCATACAGACAACCCACACTCTGTTCACACTCCTATCATTAACATCTAATTATCTACATTACAACTTAAATTTTATCTTCATAAATCCCCCACACTATCCTCAGGCCCTGTCTTATGTTGCTTGGAATAAGTGGCTCTCTAGAATTGTACAGAAAGACTTATTCACCCTCAGTCTTGTAGTGTTCTGTCTACAAAAAGAGTACCAGTTTAGTAAGTCAGTTTATATAATCTACTCAAAAGAAAAACAGACAAAGATTTAAAAGATTGTAAGTAGAAGGGAAAAAAGAAGACTAAAGTAAGTTAGGGTAGAGTAAAGTAGGATAATTTGGAATAAATGATGGAAATAAAAAGAATAGAAGGAATGACATGGGAAAATAGGCTACATGCTTTGTAAAGGCCAGTACACCAGGAAGGCTGTCTTAGAAAAGGTTGCATAGAGGAGATCTGAACAAACCCAGATGCCCTTCAACAGAGGAATGGATACAGAAAATGTGGTACATCTACACAATGGAATATTACTCAGCTATCAAAAACAACGACTTTATGAAATTCGTAGGCAAATGGCTGGAACTGGAAAATATCATCCTGAGTGAGCTAACCCAAACACAGAAAGACATACATGGTATGCACTCACTGATAAGTGGCTATTAGCCCAAATGCTTGAATTACCCTAAATGCCTAGAACAAACGAAACTCAAGACGGATGATCAAAATGTGAATGGTTCACTCCTTCTTTAAAAGGGGAACAAGAATACCCTTGGCAGGGAAGAGAGAGGCAAAGATTAAAACAGAGACTGAAGGAACACCCATTCAGAGTCTGCCCCACATGTGGCCCATGCATATACAGCCATCCAATTAGACAAGATGGATGAAGCAAAGAAGTGCAGACCGACAGGAGCCGGATGTAGATCACTCGTGAGAGACACAGCCAGAATACAGCAAATACAGAGGCGCATACCAGCAGCAAACCACTGAACTGAGAATAGGACCCCTGTTGAAGGAATCAGAGAAAGAACTGGAAGAGCTTGAAGGGGCTCGAGACCCCAAAAATACAACAATGCCAAGCAACCAGAGCTTCCAGGGACTAAGCCACTACCTAAAGACTATACATGGACTGACCCTGGACTCTGACCCCATAGGTAGCAATGAATATCCTAGTAAGAGCACCAGTGGAAGGGGAAGCCCTGGGTCCTGCTAAGACTGAACCCCCAGTGAACTAGACTGTTGGGGAGAGGGGGACAATGGGGGGAGGTTTGGGAGGGGAACACCGATAAGAAAGGGGAGGGGGGAGGGGGATGTTTGCCCGGAAACTGGGAAAGGGAATAACACTCGAAATGTATATAAGAAATACTCAAGTTAATAAAAAAAAATAAAATGAGTGAACATGCTTATGTAAAAGGTGAATATCATATGCTATCATCCCTAGACAAAGACCTACAGGCATACATTGACTATTAGGCAATGGGAAATTAACCAAGCCTTCCTCAGGGTTTAGTCTCCTCATTGGTTACCTAATAAAAAGGGCTTAGTCCTGAAACCGTACACACATAAATAACAACAAAATCTCAGCAGGTTTTATTTATAAACTTTTTCATACGTATGTGTGTGGGGGTGGGGTGGGTGTGTGTGTTTTGTGATGTTGCATGTATATGTGCATGTATATACACAGTATGCATATATCATAATATATAAATATATATGCAAAGAAGGCTATCAATTTAGGGAAGGTAATGGAAAGAGTTGGAGTAAAGAAACATGGTTGAACCTAAATGAAGAATAAGGAAGCGGAAAATGATCTGTTTATATTTTACTTAGAAATGTAAGAAAAGTGTGCTTTACGGAAATAAATTTAGTAAGTTAAAACAAACAAAAAAGCTAGATGGAAATTCTTAAAATATGTAAACCATGCAAGCAACTCTTAAAAGGTAAAGTCAAAATAATCATTGTTTCACAGTATCGATTGCCATTCATGTAAGAATGGAATATAGAGATACTATTACCGCTTCCTCTTTCTCTTCAGAACATTCTTCCCAGTCCTTTCTTTCCTATTGTATTTATTTACTTAAAATTGATTTTCCACTCTTCTTTCTTATTCATTTACTATTGGCAAATTCATTTCCAAAATAATCTCTAAATTCATAAAATATTTCAGCCTTAGCGATTTTCTGGTTTGTGGCTACATTATGTATTAAAAGGATTTGGTAGTATTGGTACTTTAGCACATTTTTCTTTTATGAGTAGGTATTAAACTCTAAAAGTGAGCTACTCAATAGAAAAATTCAAAAATAAAATAGAAATAATATAGAAATCAAAGATGTAATATAATAAAATATAGAAACTTGGCAGCAAAGTAAGGCAGTATGAAAATAAAAATTCACAGAAAATAAAAATTCTTGGGATATAGACTTCAACTTAAAATGAAGATATAAACAGTTAAGTAGCAAAATTCAGTAGCGAAAGTTGAACATAGAGGCAAATGAGAAAATTAAACCAAGACGTAGGGTGGAAAACAGTGAGTATAATATAAAAGTTTCCTGCATAGATAATAAATATGAAATATGGGAATGGAAAGTAAGGGAAATCAAAGCTTCCCATCCATAAAGAGACATGATCAAAGAAGAAAGTATTCCAATATGTTATGGTCTAGATGACATAGAAGACTGTGAAACATTGCTAGTGTAAGATGTGCTTGGATATCATGTATTTGTACAAGTAGTATTTATAAGGTATATCTTAGTGTTTTATTGCATCATGACCATAGCAACTCTGATGAAAGGAAACACTGGGGCTGGCTTACAGTTTCAGAAGTTTGGTCTATTGTCTTGGGGGAATCATGGCAACATGTAGGAGAAGAATCTGAGAGTTACATCATCGTCTCTACATCTTACAGGGAGAAGTAAGAGAACTTTGGCACACTTCATCTCACATTTGCTCCAACAAAGCCATGGCTTCTAATAGTGCTACTCCAATGTACTCTTTTGTTCCCTTAGGTTTGCAGCTGTATCATGGCCCAGAAATGCATTGAGTTCATTTTTAAAATTACCCATGGTAGATAATAGTCTCAACCATGTAAAAGTCCTAATCCAATGTCTCTTCTAAGACTCATGCAATATCTTAACAGTAAACACCTTTAAAAACAAAGTGGAAAAACAGATCACACACTTTCAACATATAATAGCTTGAGATATATATTACCGTACCAAAAGTATGGGACAGAAATATGTACAGATATGCCAGACCAAAGCAAGAGCAAAACCAGCTAGATAAACTGCAAACTGAGTTTTCACATTGATGGCAAAATGTTCTTCAGATCTCCAACTTATTTTAGGTTTGTTTACTACAACACCCTTTTTCTCTTGGGTTAGTTCCCCTCCTGGTTAGCAGTGCTCCTTGGCATGTATTCTATGACTCTGGCATGTCCAATGATTTGTGGTCTCCAAAGCCATTACAAGATTCACCTTCACTGTTTCATACAAGGACTTTTCTAGGCCTCCATGTGGGGATACTCATGACACATTCCTGGCCCCAGGAGCAGTTCTTACTCTTCAAAAAGATTACAGAATCCCTTTATTCTATCCTTGATCGTAAAGCCAGAACCATGAGGCCAAAGCTGCCACATTCTTCTTCTTGAGGCTAGAACATGTCCTGGTATTCAAGTACATTTTCACCAGCTTTCTATTCTCATTGGTTACCTTCCCTGCTTAAGATTGGCTGTATTGAAATTTCCTCTGTATGCCAGGCTGTCTATGATTGTCTGTCTCTGTCTGGAGAGCTGTTGTTAAACTTGTGCATCATCACACCCAGCTTTAAGCTTTGTTTGATTCCTTGTAACAAGTTGTAAGCTTATCTGGGTGGAATCTTGCCCTAAGTTCAACACTCTCTCTATTCCATTTAATGTAAGACTCTTCTCTAATCTATTTATCTTCTTGAACAAAGGATTTAGCTTCATTCTACTTCTTGATGCCCCTTTCTCTTTGTTCTGTATTTTTTTCCTTGCTCAGCTTGCTTCTTTCCATTATAAATCTGTGTAAGTATGAATACTAATAACCAGATGACAGAGTCAATGCTAGGCTCTTTTAAATTTTCTTCTGATAAAGTTGTCAATCAGTGGTTCTTCATTTTAGCTTCAGGCAGACAATAGAACCATGGTAAAAAGCAGCCATATTCTTTACTAAAATATCATTTTTTAATCAGTATTTAAGTCAATTTAAGTCAATCAGTATTTAGGTCACATACTAACATTCTTCTCTTCTGAAACCTCTTAAGTCAGGAACCTACAGTTTAAATCATCTGCTGTGCCACTGTCTTCCATGTTCCTGCTAGCATATCCCAGTAAATCCACTTAAAGTATTTCAGTGCTATCCTAACCAAAAATCCACCTTCCTGCAAACACAAGTATAGTCAGGACTATCACAGCCAAACCTCATTCCTGGTACCATTTCTGCTTAGTTTATTACTGGGAAGAGACACACAATAACCATGGTAACCCTTATAAAGAAAAAGATTTAATTGGGCCTAGCTTAGAATTTCAGAGGACTAGTTCCTTCTTGGCATGGCACGAAGGAAGTATGGCAGTATGGCAGCAGACATCGTGCTAGAGAAAGAGATAAGATTTCTACATCTGGAAACCTTCAGAGAGGCAGACAAGCCTGGGAAACCAGAAGAGACTGCTCCCTGCACACACATCTCGGACACCAGAGGAAAAAGCCAAAGACCATCTGGAACCCTGGTGCACTGAAGCTCCCTGAAGGGGCGGCACAGGTCTTCCTGGTTGTTGCCGCTGCAGAGAGCCCCTGGGCAGCACCCCACGAGCCAACCTGAGCCTCGGGACCACAGGTAAGACCAAATTTTTTGCTGCAAGAAAGCTGCCTGGTGAGCTTGGGACACACTGAAGCAGAAATCCTCTAGGACCGGGCACATTCTGTGTTTACCAGAAGTCCCACACCCGCGGATCCCGGCCCGCAGCAGCTCTCTGCTCCCAGACCCTGTGAGAGAGAGACCCAACCGCCTGGTCAGGTGGGCACTCCTGAGGCTGCAGAGCGGAAGAGACCACCAACACTGCTCACCCCTGCCCACATCCCAGAACCAAGAGGAAACTGTATAAGGCCTCTGGGCTCCCGTGGGGGAGGGCCCAGGAGCGGCAGGACCCCTGCCTGAGACACCTCCGGAACCTGAAAGAAACAGACCGGATAAACAGTTCTCTGCACCCAAATCCCGTGGGAGGGAGAGCTAAACCTTCAGAGAGGCAGACAAGCCTGGGAAACCAGAAGAGACTGCTCCCTGCACACACATCTTGGACGCCAGAGGAAAAAGCCAAAGACCATCTGGAACCCTGGTGCACTGAAGCTCCCGGAAGGGGCGGAACAGGTCTTCCTGGTTGCTGCCGCTGCAGAGAGCCCCTGGGCAGCACCCCTCGAGCGAACTTGAGCCTCGGGACCACAGGTAAGACCAACTTTTCTGCTGCAAGAAACTGCCTGGTGAACTCAAGACACAGGCCCACAGGAACAGTTGAAGACCTGTAGAGAGGAAAAACTACACGCCCGAAAGCAGAACACTCTGTCCTCTTAACTGACTGAAAGAGAGGAAAACAGGTCTACAGCACTCCTGACACACAGGCTTATAGGACAGTCTAGCCACTGTCAGAAATAGCAGAACAAAGTAACACTAGAGATAATCTGATGGCGAGACGCAAGCGCAGGAACCCAAGCAAAAGAAACCAAGACTACATGCCATCATCAGAGCCCAATTCTCCCACCAAAACAAACATGGAATATCCAAACACACCAGAAAAGCAAGATCTAGTTTCAAAATCATATTTGATCATGATGCTGGAGGACTTCAAGAAAGACATGAACACACTTAGGGAAACACAGGAAACATTAATAAACAAGTAGAAGCCTACAGAGAGGAATCGCAAAAATCCCTGAAAGAATTCCAGGAAAACACAATCAAACAGTTGAAGGAATTAAAAATGGAAATAGAAGCAATCAAGAAAGAACACATGGAAACAACCCTGGATATAGAAAACCAAAAGAAGAGACAAGGAGCTATAGATACAAGCTTCACCAACAGAATACAAGAGATGGAAGAGAGAATCTCAGGAGCAGAAGATTCCATAGAAATCATTGACTCAACTGTCAAAGATAATGTAAAGCGGAAAAAGCTACTGGTCCAAAACATACAGGAAATCCAGGACTCAATGAGAAGATCAAACCTAAGGATAATAGGTATAGAAGAGAGTGAAGACTCCCAGCTCAAAGGACCAGTAAATATCTTCAACAAAATCATAGAAGAAAACTTCCCTAACCTAAAAAAAGAGATACCCATAGACATACAAGAAGCCTACAGAACTCCAAATAGGTTGGACCAGAAAAGAAACACCTCCCGTCACATAATTGTCAAAACACCAAACGCACAAAATAAAGAAAGAATATTAAAAGCAGTAAGGGAAAAAGGTCAAGTAACATATAAAGGGAGACCTATCAGAATCACACCAGACTTCTCGCCAGAAACTATGAAGGCCAGAAGATCCTGGACTGATGTCATACAGACCCTAAGAGAACACAAATGCCAGCCCAGGTTACTGTATCCAGCAAAACTCTCAATTAACATTGATGGAGAAACCAAGATATTCCATGACAAAACCAAATTTACACAATATCTTTCTACAAATCCAGCACTACAAAGGATAATAAATGGTAAAGCCCAACATAAGGAGGCAAGCTACAGCCTAGAAAAAGCAAGAAACTAATAGTCTTGGCAACAAAGCAAAGAGAAGAAAAGCACACAAACATAACCTCACATCCAAATATGAATATAACAGGAAGCAATAATCACTATTCCTTAATATCTCTCAATATCAATGGCCTCAACTCCCCAATAAAAAGACATAGATTAACAAACTGGATACGCAACGAGGACCCTGCATTCTGCTGCCTACAGGAAACACACCTCAGAGAAAAAGACAGACACTACCTCAGAGTGAAAGGCTGGAAAACAACTTTCCAAGCAAATGGTCAGAAGAAGCAAGCTGGAGTAGCCATTCTAATATCAAATAAAATCAATTTCCAACTAAAAGTCATCAAAAAAGATAAGGAAGGACACTTCATATTCATCAAAGGAAAAATCCACCAAGATGAACTCTCCATCCTAAATATCTATGCCCCAAATACAAGGGCAACTACATACGTAAAAGAAACCTTACTAAAGCTCAAAACACACATTGCACCTCACACAATAATAGTGGGAGATTTCAACACCCCACTCTCATCAATGGACAGATCATGGAAACAGAAATTAAACAGTGATGTCGACAGATTAAGAGAAGTCATGAGCCAAATGGACTTAACGGATATTTATAGAACATTCTATCCTAAAGCAAAAGGATATACCTTCTTCTCAGCTCCTCATGGTACTTTCTCCAAAATTGACCATATAATTGGTCAAAAAACGGGCCTCAACAGGTACAGAAAGGTAGAAAAAATCCCATGCGTGCTATCGGACCACCACGGCCTAAAACTGGTCTTCAATAACAATAAGGGAAGAATGCCCACATATACGTGGAAATTGAACAATGCTCTACTCAATGATAACCTGGTCAAGGAAGAAATAAAGAAAGAAATTAAAAACTTTTTAGAATTTAATGAAAATGAAGATACAACATACTCAAACTTATGGGACGCAATGAAAGCTGTGCTAAGAGGAAAACTCATAGCGCTGAGTGCCTGCAGAAAGAAACAGGAAAGAGCATATGTCAGCAGCTTGACAGCACACCTAAAAGCTCTAGAACAAAAAGAAGCAAATACACCCAGGAGGAGCAGAAGGCAGGAAATAATCAAACTCAGAGCTGAAATCAACCAAGTAGAAACAAAAAGGACCATAGAAAGAATCAACAGAACCAAAAGTTGGTTCTTTGAGAAAATCAACAAGATAAATAAACCCTTAGCCAGACTAACGAGAGGACACAGAGAGTGCGTCCAAATTAACAAAATCAGAAATGAAAAGGGAGACATAACTACAGATTCAGAGGAAATTCAAAAAATCATCAGATCTTACTATAAAACCTATATTCAACAAAATTTGAAAATCTTCAGGAAATGGACAATTTCCTAGACAGATACCAGGTATCGAGTTTAAATCAGGAACAGATAAACCAGTTAAACAACCCCATAACTCCTAAGGAAATAGAAGCAGTCATTAAAGGTCTCCCAACCAAAAAGAGTCCAGGTCCAGACGGGTTTAGTGCAGAATTCTATCAAACCTTCATAGAAGACCTCATACCAATATTATCCAAACTATTCCACAAAATTGAAACAGATGGAGCCCTACCGAATTCCTTCTACGAAGCCACAATTACTCTTATACCTAAACCACACAAAGACACAACAAAGAAAGAGAACTTCAGACCAATTTCCCTTATGAATATCGACGCAAAAATACTCAATAAATCTGGCAAACCGAATTCAAGAGCACATCAAAACAATCATTCACCATGATCAAGTAGGCTTCATCCCAGGCATGCAGGGATGGTTTAATATACGGAAAACCATCAACGTGATCCATTATATAAACAAACTGAAAGAACAGAACCACATGATCATTTCATTAGATGCTGAGAAAGCATTTGACAAAATTCAACACCCCTTCATGATAAAAGTCCTGGAAAGAATAGGAATTCAAGGCCCATACCTAAACATAGTAAAAGCCATATACAGCAAACCAGTTGCTAACATTAAACTAAATGGAGAGAAACTTGAAGCAATCCCACTAAAATCAGGGACTAGACAAGGCTGCCCACTCTCTCCCTACTTATTCAATATAGTTCTTGAAGTTCTAGCCAGAGCAATCAGACAACAAAAGGAGATCAAAGGGATACAGATCGGTAAAGAAGAGGTCAAAATATCACTATTTGCAGATGACATGATAGTATATTTAAGTGATCCCAAAAGTTCCACCAGAGAACTACTAAAGCTGATAAACAACTTCAGCAAAGTGGCTGGGTATAAAATTAACTCAAATAAATCAGTTGCCTTCCTCTATACAAAAGAGAAAAAAGCCGAGAAAGAAATTAGGGAAACGACACCCTTCATAATAGACCCAAATAATATAAAGTACCTCGGTGTGACTTTAACCAAGCAAGTAAAAGATCTGTACAATAAGAACTTCAAGACACTGAGGAAAGAAATTGAAGAATACCTCAGAAGATGGAAAGATCTCCCATGCTCATGGATTGGCAGGATTAATATAGTAAAAATGGCCATTTTACCAAAAGCAATCTACAGATTCAATGCAATCCTCATCAAAATACCAATCCAATTCTTCAAAGAGTTAGACAGAACAATTTGCAAATTCATCTGGAATAACAAAAAACCCAGGATAGCTAAAGCTGTCCTCAACAATAAAAGGACTTCAGGGGGTATCACTATCCCTGAACTCAAGCAGTATTACAGAGCAATAGTGATAAAAACTGCATGGTGTTGGTATAGAGACAGACAGATAGACCAATGGAATAGAATTGAAGACCCAGAAATAAACCCACACACCTATGGTCACTTGATTTTTGACAAAGGAGCCAAAACCATCAAATGGAAAAAAGATAGCATTTTCAGCAAACGGTGCTGGTTCAACTGGAGGGCAACATGTAGAAGAATGCAGATCGATCCATGCTTATCACCATGTACAAAGCTTAAGTCCAAGTGGATCAAGGACCTCCACATCAAACCAGACACACTCAAACTAATAGAAGAAAATCTAGGGAAGCATCTGGAACACATGGGCACTAGAAAAAATTTCCTGAACAAAACACCAATGGCTTATGCTCTAAGATCAAGAATCGACAAATGGGATCTCATAAAACTGCAAAGCTTCTGTAAGGCAAAGGACACTGTGGTTAGGACAAAACGGCAACCAACAGATTGGGAAAAGATCTTTACCAATCCTACAACAGATAGAGGCCTTATATCCAAAATATACAAAGAACTCAAGAAGTTAGACCACAGGGAGACAAATAACCCTATTAAAAAATGGGGTTCAGAGCTAAACAAAGAATTCACAGCTGAGGAATGTCGAATGGCTGAGAAACACCTAAAGAAGTGTTCAACATCTTTAGTCATAAGGGAAATGCAAATCAAAACAACCCTGAGATTTCACCTCACACCAGGGCGATTGGCTAAGATCAAAAACTCAGGTGACAGCAGATGCTGGCGAGGATGTGGAGAAAGAGGAACACTCCTCCATTGTTGGTGGGATTGCAGACTGGTAAAACCATTCTGGAAATCAGTCTGGAGGTTCCTCAGAAAATTGGACATTGAACTGCCTGAGGATCCAGCTATACCACTCTTGGGCATATACCCAAAAGATGCCTCAACATATAAAAGAGACACGTGCTCCACTATGTTCATCGCAGCCTTTTTTATAATAGCCAGAAACTGGAAAGAACCCAGATGCCCTTCAACAGAGGAATGGATACAGAAAATGTGGTACATCTACACAATGGAATATTACTCAGCTATCAAAAACAACGAGTTTATGAAATTCGTAGGCAAATGGTTGGAACTGGAAAATATCATCCTGAGTGAGCTAACCCAATCACAGAAAGACATACATGGTATGCACTCATTGATAAGTGGCTATTAGCCCAAATGCTTGAATTACCGTAGATCCCTAGAACAATCGAAACTCAAGACGGATGATCAAAATGTGAATGCTTCACTCCTTCTTTAAATGAGGAAAAAGAATACCCTTGGCAGGGAAGGGAGAGGCAAAGATTAAAACAGAGACTGAAGGAACACCCATTCAGAGCCTGCCCCACATGTGGCCCATACATATACAGCCACCCAATTAGACAAGATGGATGAAGCAAAGAAGTGCAGACCGACAGGAGCCGGATGTAGATCGCTCCTGAGAGACACAGCCAGAATACAGCAAATACAGAGGCGAATGCCAGCAGCAAACCACTGAACTGAGAATAGGTCCCCTATTGAAGGAATCAGAGAAAGAACTGGAAGAGCTTGAAGGGGCTCGAGACCCCAAAAGTACAACAATGCCGAGCAACCAGAGCTTCCAGGGACTAAGCCACTACCTAAAGACTATACATGGACTGACCCTGGACTCGGACCCCATAGGTAGCAATGAATATCCTAGTAAGAGCACCAGTGGAAGGGGAAGCCCTGGGTCCTGCTAAGACTGAACCCCCAGTGAACTAGACTGGTGGGGGGAGGGCGGCAATGGGGGGAGGGTTGGGAGGGGAACACCCATAAGGAAGGGGAGGGGGGAGGGGGATGTTTTCCCGGAAACCGGGAAAGGGAATAACACTCGAAATGTATATAAGAAATACTCAAGTTAATAAAAAAAAAAAAAGATTTCTACATCTGGATTCTGAGGCAGCAGGAAGACGACTGTGACACACTTCCTCTAACAATGTCATACCTACTCCAAAGAGAACACAGTTCCTAACAGAGGCACTCCCTATGAACCCAAGGAGGTAATTTTCTCTCAAACCACCATATGTGTGGATAGATGTTTTGGGATGGGAGTTGAGGTCTACTGTCTGTGTCTAATTTCCTTCTAGCTTCAACTGTTCTCAAACTCTTCAATATAAGCATATACTTTGCTAAGCATCATAAAACTTTTATGGTTTTAGTGTGCTATTTAATTTGGTTAATCAAAAGAAATTGGCAATTACTTTATTGTGCCATTGGATGGTGGAACTAAGTAGTGAATTTGTTATTAAAGACTAAAGCATATGGAATTTATAAATGTTTGCTTGTGTATTCTGAGAAAGTGAAAAAAAGACTATTTTTTCATAGCTTTTTATCTCTTCCCTCAGTGACATGTTTTCTTTTTTTCGGTTGTTTGTACCAATTTTTATGAAGACTATGTATTATCTTTTTTATATAGCTTTTGTTGTTTTAATAAAATTCCTATGAAACAAACACAATGAAAATTTTTATCAAAAACTCTAGCAAAGATAGCAAAGATACAATTTTAAAAACATGAAAAAAATTACCAATTCAATTCACTCACATAAATGAGTTAATACAATATTGTTAAATTTTTATAAACACTCTAATATCCAGATAAATGTGAAATTATTTATTTATGAAATTCTGAAATATATATTTCTGAAAGAAAATTATTACCATCTAAAATCAAAATTCTGCCAGAGAACTTCTCCTGCTGATAAACAACTTTAGCAAAATGGCTGGATATAAAATTAGCTCAAATAAATCAGTAGCCTTCCTTTAAACAAATGATAAACAGACTGAGAAAGAAATTACAGAAACAACTCCTTTCACAATACCCACAATAATATAAAATATCTTGATGTAACACTAACCAAACAAGTAAAAGTTCTGTTTGACAATAGCTTCAAGTTTCCCAAAAAAGAAATTGAAGAAGATCTCAGAAAATGGAGAAGTCTCCTCAAGCTCTACTACAGGCAATAGTGATAAAAACTGGTACAGAGACAAAAAGGTTGATCAATGGAAAAGAATTGAAGACCCAGGAATAAACATACTTAATGCAAACTTGATCTTTGACAAAGAAGACAAAAAATACAATGGAAAAAGAAAGCATCTTCAGTAAATGGTGCTTTATCTAACTGGCTGTCTGTATTTAGAAAAATGAAAATAGACCCATATTAGTCATCATGCACAAAGCTCAAATCCAAGTGGATCAAGGACCTTAACCATATACAATGAATCTAATAGAAGAGACAGGGGAATAGAGCCTTGAATTCAATGGCACAGGGGGATATTTCCTAATCAGAATTCCAATGGCTCATGCTCTAAGATCAAAAATTGATAAATGGGACCTTATGAAACTGGGAAGCCTCTGTAAGGTGAAAGATGTAGACAATAAGACAAATCGGCAACATACAGACAGAGAAACAAATCTTCACTAACCCCACATCCCATAGAGGGCTAATATCCAAACTATATTAAAAAAACTTCAGGAAGATAATCTCCAAAAAAATCAAAAAATGGGGTATAGAACTAGAATTCACAAAAGAAGAATCTCAAATGGCTGAAAGGCACCTAAAGAAATGTTCAGAGTTTTTAGTGATTAGAGAAATGCAAATCAAAACAACCGTGTGCTTCCACCATACGCCAATCAGAATGTCGAAGGTCTAACCCTCAGGTGACAATACATGTTGGCCAGGATGTGGTGAAACCACAAACTAGTACAACCACTCTGGAAATCAATTAGGAGATTCCTTCGAAAATTGGGAATAGATCTACCTCAAGACACAGCAATACCACTCTTGGGAATATAACAAAAAGATTCCCCACCATACCACAGGGGCACAAGTTCCAGTATGTTTAGAGCAGCATTATTTGTGAAACCTAGAAACCCAAAACAACCCAGATGCCCCACGACAGAAGAATGGATACAGATAAATGTGGTTCATTTACACAATGGAATATTACTCAGCCATTAAGAATAAGAACATCTTGACTTTTTCCGGCAAATGGATGGAACTAGAAAATATCATCCTGAGTGAGGTAACTCAGTCCCAAAAGGACATGCACAATATGTACTCACTAATATGTGGATATTAGTAAAAAAAAATAGTACAGAATACCCAAAATACAGTTCACAGAACTCCAAAATGTCAACAAGCTGAAGGACCCAAGTGTTGATGCCTCAGTCCCACTTGGGAAGGAGAAGAAAGCAAGCACAAGGGAAGAGTGAGAGAGTGAGGGAGGGAGGTCAGTCAGAGAAGATGGGTGTAACCCTCAAGGGACTGGATGCCCAATGGAGTTTAGAAGTCTGTCAGTGTGGTTGGGGTGAGAACATCCTAGTAGAGACAGGTTGCACAGGGAGGAGGTAGGGATGCGGAATGATAGGAGGGTGGATTGGAAGGGGAATAAGATCTTGATTGTAAAAATAAAAAAATAAATTTAAAAAATCAAAGAAGAATCTGTTTTGAAATAGAAAAGAATCAAGGTTTAAAAAGAACAAAACAACTTATTAAAGCTCATAACTATGAAGAAATATGGGAGAATATTTAGAAAAATATGCTGCAGTCAAAGGAGGAACAAAGGCAGTCCCAAGGCAGGGAAGTTCTGGGGATAAATAATTTCAGAAAAGTAATAGAACTTAATTGAGTTACACAGAGATTCATCATGTTTAAGCAGAAAATCAGCAACCCCTAATGGCAACAGTGAGAAAGGAAAGAACAAACAAATAATAATTGTACAAATAATAATTTTTAAATAGTAGGCAAGAGCAGCAGTTAACCGGGATGGCCAAGCATCTGCATCGTAGGATTTAGAGTCCTTTGGAGAGATGACTAAGAGTGTTATACTTAGATTCCCTTGTGAATGGACTTCCATATTTTTGCAAAACTTCCAAACTGCTTTCCATCATGGTTTTACTACTTGGTTTTACCACCAGCATGAATCAGTATCCTCTCTTTTCTACATATATGCTACAGAATACACCAAAGAGAGGGTACAAACAGCTTAGAAACACTTTTTAAAAATATTTAACTTTCCAAGGCATCAGGGAAATACAATTTAATATTATTTTAAGATTTTAAGATTTGTTTTTAGTCAAGTCAGAATAGCTAAGATTCAAATAATTTCTCTCCTTAAAGCCACATTAGTCTCAATTATCTCTAGATCAAGCAAAAACAAACAAAAAAAAAAACAAAAAACAAAAAAGAACACCTTACTCAGCTTTTTCTAAATTCTATTGTTTCTTTTTTCTCTTTAATTTTTATATAGTAATTGTGATCACCAAATTTCAATGGATACTCTTGGAGTGTCATTCTCTTGCTACTAGAATAGAAACTTCACAGGAGGAGATCTGTGTAGCTTTCTGAAAGCTGATGATGACCAAGTAATGCACAAAATCTTTCTCTGTTTATGATAAATATTTTATTGATTCTTTTCCACACTTCACTATCCAACTAGTGGAAGTTTTATCTTGCTGTTTTCTCATATATTTCTTCCTTAAACCATGAGATTTTTTATGAAAAAGGGATATCTAACACAATAAAACAATTTATATATCAGATAACTTAATCATTAGATAAATAGATTAGTTGTCCAGTTTATTATCTCTATTATATAAAATTGCTATCATTTTGTCATACAAAAAACAATTTCACAATATTTGGAAATAAATTTTGCATTACTAAGCGTCTACAGGCATACCCTCTTACATACCAGTAGTTTATATATCTAGAAACTACTTCAAAATCTCATATGTCAGAATGTTTATGGTTTATATGTGCTAAAAATTTCAAGATCTTTTCTTCTGGTATTTTGAGATATCTTTATTTGTTGTCATCCAAATGTGTAATAGAATGTGAACGTGATCAATTATTTCCACTATTTGGAAATAGCTCAGTAACCATTTACTTGCCTTTTCCAATTCTTTTCCCACCACATACAGAACTTGCAGCCTTTAATGAACAGCATTCTCATGAAAACTTCCATGAGTTCACCAACTTTAAACCCACATAGCAGAAAGTCCATGTAGTTAGTATTTTCTTCCTTGTACCTGGCTTATTGTACTTCATGCAATGATCGTAATGCATTTTATTGAATCTAAATACTCTTCCAGTAGCATGTGATGCTCCAATATTGGGTTTTTGATTTGAAGCTCTGTGCTTAGAAGAGAATAAGTACTCAGTACATTAGATACTTAGTAAGAAAGAAAGAAAGAAAGAAAGAAAGAAAGAAAGAAAGAAAGAAAGAAAGAAGGAAAGAAAAAGAAAATAAATATGGAAGAAACAATTATATAACACAAGGAGAGCTCTGGTTACATCATAATTTACAAAATACCCATACCCATATCCATATTTACGCTAATATCCAGACAAAGTTCATAAAGATTCGACATCACTGCATATCCTCCATCATTAGGAATTCTATATAGCAGTAATTAAAGATGTATCAAGGGGCTGTCAGTAATGACTCCTATGGAAGACAAACAGATGTGTCAACAGTAAATTGTGAATGCTGTTCTTTAGAGAACCAGAGTTTGGCACCCAGAAGCCATGTTGAGAGCCTCATGAACTGCAATAACCTTAGGTCGTGAGATCTGATGCATACTTCTGGTATGCATGAAACCTCACATTCAGTGGCAGATAACTCCCATAATGCTTGTATGTAGATATAAACAAATGTTGAGAAACAATCCTATATATGCATATATGCACTAAATAAAAGTTTTTAATAAATAAAAGTGTTAAAATAAAGCATATCAGACTGTTAGTTTATATAATTAAATTTCAAAAAAAGCATCATTCAGATGAATAAATGTCTTTGGTATAAGGATGGATGAGTATCATTGTGGATCTTTACTCATAACACTCGAAGAAGAAAATCTAAAAAAAAAAAAAGCCCATGAAATAGAAGGATTTTATACAAATAGACATAAGACTGACTTTAATAACAGTCAATTTTTTTAAAGTACAAGGTGGCTGTGCCTTTTAAGAAGTAAATGTGTAAATGTTTGGTTTAGAGAAAAAGGAAAGTTTAGTTTAAATTTTAATTTTGATTTTTTCATTTATTTTTAATATTTTGAGTTATGGTTAAATGACTACCTTCTCCAAGGTGAAGCAGAGTGAATTAAACATCCTAGCTCTGGTTCTGAAGCTTTAATTTTTAATTTGTCTCTTAAATGAACTTCTTTAAAATATAGTTGGGACAAATAAACAGCATTCTGATGAATCTGCAGTATAAAGCAGAAACTCCTAGTTCTAAGTAGAGATCCTATGGGGGAAAATCTAATGTTCAGAATTTCATTAACAAATAAAAGCATCTTTAATATCATTGTTCAGTCTAAGAAACAGTACCATTCTTACTCCAAATAAAAATTACTTCTAGTCATTGACAAGATGCAGTGAGCTGAAATGAGAACTCCTCAGGATTAGCACTCTTCAGCTAAGAGGCACAGAATGCTCATATTCAGCTGTCACAGTGGTAATCATCAATGATGCCCACTTCTTTTGCTGAGGAAGAATGAACAAAAGGGATGACAGCTAAGTTGAGGGAAAGGATGTCTGGTACATCTGATAACTAGCATAATAGAAATTTGCAATAACCCTTCTGGAAAGGTACAACTCACGTTGATATGGAATCTGTCAGATATGTCAGTTTGTGAAATGTTTAACTTACCCAGAACGTAAAGATACTAAAAAAGAAAACAATTTATCTTGAATACTGTCATAGAGAGGATTAAAGTTTACAAAACGGAGAAAAAATAGAGAAAATCTTCACCTTACATCCATTGATAAATTGTTTAAAACAAAGGAGGCAAATCACTGTACCTTCTCTGGTTATTTTCTCCTCTAGTTAGAGCTAAAATTAAATGATTTTACCTAAAAGTTAGATTTGGACTAATATTCAGCTACACGTCTGGTGATATATACATATGATCTTGATGACATTCTACTTCTGAGCTTAAGTAAATATATCAGTTTTTTCCTGTAAAATTGTTTCCATCATTGAGTCTCTGTGTGGGGAAAGACATAGAATGGTTCTCTGAAAGGGAGTTTGGCCCACTTTCCAGGTAATTCTGTCATCCGTCCTTCCCATAGCTCTTCATTTTCTCCTTGGTGCTCGCGTTTGATGTCTACTATCAACTGAGCTAAATTCTACGTTTTCTCTGTAATTCCGGTGTAATCATCAATGATACCCACTTCTTTTGCTGAGGAAGAATGAACAAAAGGGATGACAGCTAAGTTGACCAACATTCATATGAGAGTTGAGTAATGTTACCATTACCCTGCTTTGTTTGTAATAGTTTAATTTCGTTTAACTCAAATTTCTCAAATGACATACGAGCATATACAGTAGTATAATTTAATCCAGGATGTATATACACATGTATTTATATATCTGTGTATACGTACTTTACAGCATTTCAAATACAAATTCCACTTCTTACTAAACAACAAATGTGGTGATTAGTTTTTGTCAATTTCAATAAGCTTAACCATATCTGGGAAGAGAGAATGTCAGCTGAAGAATGGCTCTATCAGATTGGCCAGTAAACAAGGATGCAGTTCATTTTCATAATTAACGATGGGTATAGAGAAGCCCATTTTACTTTGGCCAGTGCTATTCCTGGGAAGTAGATGATGAAATGTACAAGAAAGGAGCTGAACAAGCCATGTGGGTAAAGCATGAGTTCCTTCCAGTGCTCTACCTACTTCCTTCCTTGTGTTTCCTGCTCAGGTTCCTGCCTTGACTTTCTCCTCGGTAATGGACTGTGGTACAGAACTGTAAGGCAAACATATCCTTTCCTTTGAAATTTGCTTTTGTTTCTAGCCTTCAAGAAAGTTTTCAAGAACACACTGGATTACTCGATTAGAGCATATTTTCCTGAAAAATATTTCCTGTTTAATATTTAAGTGACTCCATGAAATACATAACATATTTATGTCTTATTAAAGCTTATTTTAAGCTAAATCATTGAGGGAGTTCTCAATCTAGGATATTGTGGAATATTAACTTTAAAATATGATATGATATTTAAAAGTGACATTAACTTCATGAGGATATTGTAGTTACCTATGGTAGAATTTGTTTGATAAGCAAACTGTTTGCACACATGAGAAATTTTATCAAACTAAATTCAATGTGAAGACTTCTCAAAATCAAACACTAAAATTATTTATGATTTGTAACCTAATATTTTTCATTTTTTTAAAAAAATGATTAGCTGACATTTACAGAACTGTTTCATTTCTGGTTTTCCAATTATCCTCTGTAGAAGTAAACAGAATGACTGTAGCAAACATTATGAAAAACTTTTGATTCCGATGGAACGTTGTTAATTCTTGCATATAGACATGAGTTTAAATTTGTTAATATGCTCATCAAGTGCTAATATGCTTTCTCTGCTTGGAAACCTACAGTGATTATGTATAAAGTGTATAAAGTAAAGCTATCCAAAATGAAGTGTCGTCACACACTGACATTGAAGTTGAGACTTGATAATTTTGATTTTATAGTTAAAGAAAACAGTAAAAAAAATCTAGTTTCATTTTAGAGTAGTTAGGTTTTGGGAGAGAATTACTATCCACTGATATTGGACATGGTTCTCTCAGTGTTTTCTTAAAATATGTATTGATACAATAAAAGACCAATTTATAACAACCTTTTATTTCTTTATGCCTGAATCCATAGCTTCCACACAGCCTTGTCTATATGGGTACATCTTTACATTCCTGAGGAACATCAGATGAGTATAGATTACACTCGCCTGACAAAAGCAGGCTAGAGGAGTCCTTAGGCCATAAACCTTATTTCTGGACATTAAATCTTTCTTTTGTTTTAATTCTTGTGTCCATTTATAGAATCAGGTTTGGATCATTGTCACCATAGAAACCTTCAATCGGCATTGAAGGCATATTCCTCTTGTTTTTAGTTTGTTAACTAAAATTCTGCTTCAAGAAAAGAAGAACAAAAGTCCTTTATTTGAGAAAATCCATCTAAATTACAGTAAATAAATTAATTCATGGAATGAAGAATGAAGTGCAGGTAAAATAAGTATATAAAAAAGAACAAACTGGGACCTAGATCAATGTAAAAGATACAATTGCTATTGGAAAGTTATAGAGACTGGGATTGTTGCAAAAGCAAATAAAGAATCATGAATATGTATAAAATTATTGTGTTTACAAAACAAAAAATCATATATAGGCTGCATTGTCTGGTTTGAGTGGGAGAGGTAGTGTCTAGACTTAAAGAAACTTGAAGTGACAGTGTCCGGGATATTCAAAAGGAGGGCTCACCTGCTCATGGGAGACGTGGAGGTGAGAAGATGGGAGGGGTTAAGATTGTAGGAAAGGGTCACCAGGAGTGAGGCTGTGAGTAGTATGTGAATAAGTAAATAATAAAAATTTAAATTAAATTAAAAACTAAGAAATCCAACAGCTACTGAGATGAACCTAATATAAATAAGTAAATAGGTACATATTTAGAATGATTGAAATGGTATCCAAATAAGTTCTTGTCATATGATTCTTCTGTGGCCTATGTTTGTGTTTCTGTGTGTGTGTGTGTGTGTGTGTGTGTGTGTGTGTGTGCATTAGAAAATATAAAAATACAAGAAGTTTAAGCTTATAATAAGTGAGAATGAAAAATTCTAAAATTATACATTCTCATGCCTATTATCTATGTTTATGATTTTTATTAATTCGGTGAAAGAAAAGAATTTTTAGAAAGAAGAAGAATTAAAGCTTTTACTGAACATGTAAAAGATAAACTAAAAAAAAAAGACACAGACATAGATACTTGGGGATTGTTGCCAAGAAAATGGAGAATTATGAATAGGTACAAATCAGATATGTAACAAACTTATAAAGGTTAGGATCTGTAATTTGTTGAATATGTGTGTACCACTACATACATTAATATGTATGCTGACTAACTATCATTTTCTTAATGGAATCTTGACAATACAACATTTAAGGAAAATCACTGAAAAAAAAAAGAGAAGGCAACATGTGTCCTCTAAGTAACAATTTTACTGTGCTAATTTTATTATAATACATGTGTTGAAAAATCTGGAAAATTAATGGGAGAAAAATGTAAAAGACTAATAACAGGCTTGAAACTATGTTTGCCCAGGAATAATGTCAATTTCCTTGAGAGGAAAGAATTCTACCTAGAAAAAAATTATGAAGTAAAAGGCAATTTTACCACCTCTAGGAACTGTGAGAATGGGAAGGTCTCAATCTCATTTTACTTGAAGTAAGTACAATAAATGAAATATCCTTTCTCAGAGAAAAATGAAAAATATTGTATTAGAATTAATTATTTCTTTTATTTACATACTAAATGTTGCCCCTTGTGATTATAATATTTGTTTTATAATATTTTTAATCGAAGTAGAATTATATAATTGTCCTCCCTCCCTTCTTCCACTCTAGTCCCTCCCAGCTTCTGGAACAGGAATTCATCCCATATTTCATTCTGTATTCCCAACTGAATGCCCACTTTTTCTATTGCTAATATTCTGACACACAAATGTATATAAATATAGTTCACTGAGTCCATTTCTTCTATCAGTGTGTATATGACTCCATAAAAGACAATTCTTTATTAGACAACCAACAGAAGATTCATCCATGAGAGAGGAAAATTCTCCTTCAACAAGCACTCTTTGCTTTCCTGTTCTGTATCTGTCTTACTTAGTGTTTTATTGCTGTGAAGAGACATCATATCCTTTATAATGTAACTTTTATTAAAGACAACACTTAATTGTGGTTGGCTTACAAGTCCAGAAGTTCAACCCATTCTCACATAGGTGAGAGCATGGCAGCATCCAGGAAGGTATGGGTCTGGAGAAGCAGAAACTTCTACATCTTGATCTGAAGGAAAGGAAGAGAAGACTACTCTCTTCCAGGCAACTAGGAGTAGGGTCTCTAAACCCACACCCACTGTGGCACACTTGCTCCAACAAAGCCATCTATACCTACTCCAACAAGGCCACACCTCCTAATAAGTGCCACTCCCTGGGCCATGCATATGAGAACAATCACATTCTGCTTCCTGTCCCTCATATGCTGGTTCAAACACATGAGTGTATGGGGGCCATACCTAGTCATAGTACAATGCAAAACACAATTAATCCAAATTAAAAAGATTCTCATAATGTATCTCAGTCTCAACAATGATTAAAAGTTCAAAGTCTCTTCTGAGATTCATAAAGTTGCATAACCGTAATCCCCTATAAAATCAATGTTTAGAAGCAGAGGGGGAAGAGGGATGTTTGCCCGGAAACCGGGAAAGGGAATAACACTCGAAATGTATATAAGAAATACTCAAGTTAATAAAAAAAGAAGCACAGTACATACATTATTATTCAAAAACTTCATAGTGAAGAAATCCCAGACAAAAAGCAATACCAAAAACCATCTAGGCAAGCTTGGAACTCTGCATCTCCATGTCTGATGGCAAAGTGATCATAACTCTAACTTATTTCTGCTTTGAAGAATGAAACACAATTCCTTCTCTTGGGTTGGTTCGACTTACTGTTAGTAGCTTTCTTCAGCAGAGTATCTCATAGCTCTCATATCTCTAACATCTTAGGGTATCCAAGGAAATTTAAACTTTGAACCTTCTTGTAACAATGTCTGGGATCCACATAAAATCTCCTGGGCTTCTCAACAAAGAAGCTTGAGTCACATCTCCAGTTCTGCCCTCTGTAGCACACCAGGGTCTGGCGAACGCCAGTCCACTGCTACTGCTGTTTCTGGTTGCTGTCCCATGGTACTGGCATCTTTACACGCAGAAGTTTTTCACTGTATCTAGGCTTCCCCATAGCAAGTATCACAGGCTTCCTTCACGGTGACAAGCCTCAACTTCTTTGCATGAACGCTTCAGTCTTGGGCCTTCAACTGCAACTGAGGCTGCATTTTCACAAATTGCTTTCCCTGGCTTCTCATAGTTCCAAGCCTCATCTTCTATGACTTCTTCATGCCTTCAAAATCAGTACTAACTGGGTGACTTGTAAACAATACCAACTCCAGCTGCAGCAGGAGATACAACCTTGGGTATTTCTAGCAGTTCCTTTGTGCTCTCAAAATACACTTCCCAGATGATTCATCTCAGTGATGCTAATTTTTTAGCTTTAGGTTATCAGCATGGCCAATTGTCCCAAGAATCTCCTTCTACTCTTGATTCTAAAGCCAGAGGCACATGGCTGAAACTGCTGCTTTCTGCTGCTTGCTTGACCTGGAACCTGACTCCTTTGTTCTATTACATTATCAACAGCTTTCTGTTTTCCAAATCAATCACTGCCCATGGTTGGCTCTGAGATCTGCGTGGCACTGTGTCCTGAATGTTGTGTTTAAAGGTGTGTACCACCATGCCTGTACCTAAGCATTTCTCTTCTTTGAACTCAATATGTACCTGGTTGGCCTTGAACTCAGTGATCAGTTTGCTTGTGTCTCCTGGGATTAAAGGTATGTACTACTGTGCATGGTCATAATATTTTCATGGCCACTATTTCTCAAGTTCTGGATCAAAACCTTACCTTCCAGTCTCAAGATCTGGGTCACAGGAATGCTTTCCATTTCTGGATTATAGTTCACTTCAGAATAAAAGTCCAAATGAAAACAATAACCAAGTATGTTGTTCAAATGCTAAAGAATGAATCTTATCAGTGTGGGATCTTGTTTTGAGATCATCACTCCCTTAATCTGTTAGTCTCCTGGAATCCAGCTCCATTCTACTTCCTGGTGCTCTTTTTTTTTTCCTTTGAAACATAAATCCTGTACTTTTCCTTTCTCAGCTTGCTCCTTTTCATTAAAATGCTCTTCATAAGAGTGAAAATCAGTAAACATACAACAAGACTCATACCAGGATGTTTTGAGACCTCGTTTGTCAAAGCAATTACTCTTGATCTTTCTATGTTAGCCTGATGGAGATTCTTTGGACAATGTAAAAAAGCAGCCACATTCTTCACCAAAATATCAAAAACACTCTTTAGGTCACATACTAATATTTTTCGCCACTGAAACTTCACAGGCCAGGTCTGCATAGTTCAAATCATTCTCAGAACTGATGTTTTCCATATTCCTATTACGATGATCAACTAAGACCCACTTAAAGCATGAAGCTGCCTTCAAATGTCCAAGATCCACATTTCTCCCCTCTCTTGAAAACAGAAAAACATAACAACAAAAGCAGGGTAAGGCATATTGTACCAATACCTTTGTCCCTGGTACCCATTTGTATCTTAATTAGGGTTTTGATGCCGTAAAGAGACACCGTGACCAATTCTTAAGGATAAAATTTTTTTTAATTTATTTTTTTCTACTTTTATTTTCCAGAACCGGGAACCAAACCCAGGGCCTTGTGCTTGCTAGGCAAGCGCTCTACCACTGAGCTAAATCCCCAACCCCAAGGACAAATTTTAATTGGGGCTGGCTTACAGGTTCAGAGGTTCAGTCCATTATTATATAGATGGGAGCATGGCAGCGTCCTAGCAGACATGGCCTAGGAAGAGCTGAGAGTTACACATCTTGATCTGAACCTTCAATGACACACTTTCTCAAACAAGACCATACCTACTCCAGGAAGGCAATACTACCTAATAGTACCACTCCCTAGGCCAAGGATAATCCAACCAGCACAGTTCCTATCCCCTTTCAAATTAACAAATCCATATATACTGTTATCCTAGGTTGTTTATCTCTACATTGTTTCCCTTTTTGTTTTCTGATGATCTTCATAATTTGTAAATAGGGGCTTCTTGGATGAGAGTGATGCATATACTTCTCAGTGGGTTAAGAATATGATGCAGAATATAGTAAAGAATTATGCTTCTCCAGCATAGTGACAGTAGTGGATTCTCTTTTAAGGAACATGGATTTACTTGTTCTGGAAGCTTGGCTAAGTTTGTAGGATTAGGCTTTGTTTTCCTCTTATTATGTACGGTCAGGTGGTAGATGGAAGGACAGAATGCGAGACAACAGAGAGGGACAATAAAATTGGAAGAAACTTATGGGATATGTGGGAACTAGTACAATAGAAACTTCCTGGAACCTATAAACGTTACCCTAGTGAGTACTCCTAGTAATGGAAAATACAGAACACAAAGGGGCCATCTTCTGTAACCAGGCATGACTTCCTGTGGTGAGACTAGGGCACCTCTTGTTGAGTAGGCCTTTAAGTCCAATTAGGCGATTTTTGGTTTCTATTGACATTTGAGTGCTCCATTTTGCTCTTTTAAGAGTATCTTGGTATTTAAAGTAATTGTTGTGGATCATAGGTCTTGCTGCTTGGCAGGTCAATTTAATTGCTCTTCTCCCTTGGCAGCTTGCATAGCCTTTTCTGGAATGGGACTTAACCCACAAGAAAGAGGCTTTGATTTTTGGTTGCATCTTGAATCACTGCAGTGTGTGCTATCTTCAGCAATAAGAACCCAGATTCAATCCATGAAATACTAATAAAAGCAAAGCAAAGCAAACAAACAAACAAAAAGCCCCCAAAATCTGTAGTATGTCAGCAATGACTACACAGATCAACCATACTCCACTCTAGGACTTGGTTGGTTGCTGTTCTTTGATTTGGAGGGACTATAACAGCATAATAAAGGGTCTACATGACAAACACACAAACAATATTATCCGGAATGGAGAAACCTTGGTACAATATCATTAAAATCAATAAAGAGATGGGTATGATGACTATTCTCACTCCATTTCAAGAGTAACCAGAAAGAACTAGGTACAAATATTAAGAGAAAAAATATTAAATTGGTTCAAATAGAAAAAAGTAGACCTCATATCATCCCAATTTTTTACATTATATGATGTAAAATATTAAAGATCCCCATATCTCAATGTAAATTTCTTTAAAAAGGTAACTATTTCAGCAAATTAGCTGCATATAAAATTAATTTATGAAAATCATTGCTCTTTCTGTACTACAATAATTATGCTGAGAAAAAGAAAATTGGCACACTTTCATTTACAATAATATCCAAAACAAACAAAGATCTTGAGGTAAATTAACCAAAGAAGTGAACATAGGTTTATTAAGAACAAAAACAAAGAGAGTAAGGATGAGTCAGGAAGACAGATAGAGATACACACAGGAAGTAGAGGGAAGAACATTTAGTTTGAAGGAGTATTATTGACACTGTATAACAGAGAATTCCTGATGGGAAATTGACTAAGGAGGAAGTGTGCTTTCTCTTCTTCTCTGAGCAAACAGGTTCTCAAAATAGCATCTGGATCCCAAGATTTTATTGCTAAAAGGATTGAGGTTTTTTTTTTTTTTTGTAAGGAAAACACAAGGAATATGAATATATGATTAGTACTGACTGGATTTTATGAGTTTATAAAAAAAGATAGGACAAACAATTATGTGGTTAGAAATGGTCAAATCAAGGAGGTGTTTGGGACAGGATGAAAGTGATTAAAACATATTGATGGGATCTCCAAAGAATTAATTTTTAAATGTCCAAGTGATATTTCTGTTCACGTACTTTTCATAGGATAAAAAATAACCATGGTTTACTTCATATTCAAACTAGCTTTTTAAAAATCTTGATCCTTTTCAAACATTAGCTGAACTTACTACATGATTTCCAGCTGTTCCTTATACCATATTTGCAATGAAATTCCATAAAGATTGAGTTCGTATCTAAATCTATTTCTTTTAATCTCTATTACTTTCCACTTAAAGTGTCATGAAAGGCTTCAGCTTCTCACAGAAATGATGGAAAATAAACCACTTAGTTAATTTGCCGTTAGTTCTGATGCAATCTTTCATTAGAAATAAACCCTCCTTTGGAAGTTATTCCCATGCACTTCAATTTATTCACAAATTTCCCAGTGGCAAGAAAATAGCAGTTGCCAAAAATCTTGGTGCTTGATATAAAGTTGTTTCATGTATGAAAGTCTCTTTTGTGCAGTCAGTGTACTTTAATTTATGGGCTTTTCACACAAAAATGTCCTTTATTTATAAAAGGGGAGGGAGGGAAAATGCAGCAATTGATTGCTTACTTTTATCTAGTCTTGCCAAGAAGCAGCAGGAAAGTTTAGGAATGTTCTTTAGCAAATAATTCCATGGCTGATTTTAAGTCTGAGACAGTGAAATCCTATCACATGTCAACATTCAGAACAGATAACAATATAGTGATATAGAACACTATATCACTATAGAACAGAGTATTAGTCATAAGATTACCACATGACATGCTATTCAAGTTTCTAACCACTGAAAACACAATTAGAAGAGCTGACTTTTGTTCACATATTTTGATGGGATGGCTGTGGAGTGAACTTTGACTCATCACAGACAATACATGATTCAGTGAGTGTTTCAAGTATTGAGCCCAGATTAATCCCTATTGAAATTAATGAAACAAGTGACAAATTAAAATGTAACCAGTTTCTTTGGTTGCTGATAGTTCCTTGTGAAAGTTTGAAGCCTCTTTGGCTTTCTAGCCATTCAGTTTTGCCTATTTTGACCAAATAGGTTATTTATGGATATACATGAATATACATGTGCAAATATGCACTTCAAAACAATGAGTGAGAGAAAAGAGGACATGTATTTTTAGGTGTGGGTGAATGAATGTGAGAAACCCAAGAAAAGGAAGTGAAAGAAGAAATCATGTATTTATGATAATCTCATAACTGAGCCAGTCCTGATGAATAATTTCTAAGCTCTGAATTGTTCTCTTTAGTCAAGGTCTTCTTTTAGGCTGAATAGGAAAATTATTATTAGTTGTTTATTTGGTGTTGTGTGCTGTGAATTCCTTCCTATGTTTTATTATTTAATTGCTAACTTTGCTGTAATATTAGTCTAATTGTTCTAGCATTTTAGTTTGTACAATAGATAAATAGTAAAATACTAGTTATACATGCACAAGTTCATAACTTACGGTTTTGTTCACGATGTTGCATGTTGTTTTAAAGTACACCAAATTTTACAGTGTCTGTGTTATGCTCGAGATACTCATCTTGTTTCTCAACATTAAAGTGTGAGATTCATGATTTTACAGATTCCAGACTTTGTTTCTTTACAAACATAAACCTCCCTCCTCTCACTGCCTTTCTTCAGTGTTCTTTCCAAAATTTAAAACTCATCCACAGTTTTAAGATATTTGCTGCGACGGACAGTTTTTTAACAGCAAGTCAATGGCGCACTGCAATTTCAGCAACCTTACACAACTGAAAAGCTTTCCTGTGAACACAAAGTACCTTTGGCTCTATAATCCCTTCAGTTACTAAAATTTTAGTGTGTGAATTCTACTGCTATCCATTAGCGCGATGTCTGTCCTAATGTTCTTGTTTACTCCAAACTCCAAATTCTGAAAACAGGAATGGGACGATGCATTTAGTTTAAGCCATATGTAACTGAGTGATGACATTTAAGCGCATTGTGAGTTAGAGCCAGTGTGGTATAAACAGCAATTTGGACTGAGGAGTGAGGAAGATGGGCAATTATGTATCTAGTGGGCTATTTTTCATGTCTGTAACTGGACATAAATATAGGCAATTCACAGTAGGAAGAAATATGACTATAAGTCAGCTTGCCTGACTTAGTTGCTAACAACAACAACAAAAGGCATCCTGAAGGGGGCTGGGAGTTGGTCCATTTTTGCCTCATTTGTTTTCAAGAGGAGTTTCTTTCTGCCTCATTGATTTCTTCGCGTTGAGCCATGCTCCTGCCTTGTTAAATATCACTTCATTACTTTCAGCTCCATCCTTCTCAGTCAGCATCTCTCAAGTAAGCTACAGCATTGAAAAACCAAGTTGCAGCCTGCAGCTAAATGATGCTTTGCTCTGCTTGTCCAACTCCTCTGTCACATTCACCCTAAGAGTGAAACTTGATCTCCTATTCATCCACCCGGGAATATTTCCTTGCCAAGTATCTTCTCATCACAGAGAACAGTGAGACTTCTGAAACATTAGGCACAGTTGTTAATTTTGTGGTATTTCAGTAAAATATTATATGATAAATGTTACAAGAGAAAGCTTCCTCCTTATCCCAACTTCACTAAAAGAATACACTTAGTCCTCTTCACCTACAGATATGTGAAGTTTCAAAATTTCTTTATTTTCCTTGCTAATTACGGAGGAGATGCTTAGTTTCTTAGTCCTCTTATTTCCCAGATTCTTAGTGATATAGAAATATGTGATTTTTAAACAGACTTTGGCTTTCCACACATTCTGTTGACAGTACTTTGATGTTTCAGTTTTTAAGAAGAACTGACTCTGGTCTGGAGCTATGGGTCAGAAGTTGACAAACTTCACTGTTCGTCTAGAAGAACTAGGCTCAGTTTCTGATACCCACAAGGTGTCTTACAAACATCTGTAATTCCACCTCCAGAACATCAGCTACCTTCTTCTGGCTTCTGTGGACACTTCACACACATGGTATGCAAACATTCCTGCAGAAAAATATCTATACACATAAAATTATAAAGTTATTTTAAAACCTTTTAAAGAACTAAAATTATTCTTTAATAAAATCAGTCGAAGCTCTTTATCTTTTACATTCTTATTAATAGTGAGTCAGAGGTAGTATAATAGCTTTCCTGAATTCTATTAAAGATACCAAAATATGTCCTTGATGTCAAGCCCTTTTTTCCCGCATATGCAAAAGTTCAAATGGATTCTTTCTATCTCATTTCTGTGAAGTACTGTTTCACACTCAATTCATGATCCCAAAGAAAATGTGTATTTTTAAAATAACAAAAATAAAAGTTTTCAATATTAATAAAAGACAGTATTGGGCTGTGTTTCCTCAGAGAACTGACATAAATAAGACAGTGACTATGGATGTCCATTTAAAAAAATACAATTTATTGTTTCTGATTCCTGAGTTGAGGAAAGAGAGATCAGAAGTTGGAAAGACCATCTCACCTAATCCTTAAGTAGTAGGCAAGCCAGGATTTTTCTCTGGAGTTTTAGGAATTCCAGGTTGTACTATATGTTGCCAACTAATGCTCTGCACATAAGTGAAAATTTATAAGCAGGAAAACTTTCAGTATTCTGACATTTCACATACAAATATATTTGTACTTACAAACCATCACAACATGAAAACCAGTAAAAGAAGAAATCAAGCTAAAAACTTATAGGAACATAAATCCTGAGAAACGTTTGGGTTTTAACAGAAATTTCACGAAAAAATATGGGACATTTGGAGTAAAATTAGAAGGAAAATAATTTACTAGAGAAAGTTACAGGTATCTATTACTAGTATCAACTATGTCCTTCAATTAGTATTAATAAGTGATAATAATTACCTTAATGAAGTATTTTCTAAAGTTGTACTAGCAAAACATCTAAGTAAGACTTCAAGTGCACTGCTGGTATTGTTTTTATACTGCAACATTTTATTTATTTATTTTTAAACTCGTTTTTCCTGATTCTTTTTTTTTAATTGTATATTTTATCTATTTACATTTTAAGTGTTATCCCCCTTCCTCCCTTTCCCATCCACCCTCCCCACTCCTCTGCTTCTATGAAGATGCTCCCACTCTCACCTCAACGCCCTGGCATCCCCCTACACTGGAAAAACAAGCCTTCACAAGTCTAAGGGCTTCTCCTCCTATTGATGCCAGACAATGCCATCCTCTGCTACATATGCCATAGATCCCTCCATGTGTACTCATTGTTTGGTAGTTTAGTCCTTAGGAGCTCTTGTGGGGGAGGAAGTGTCTGGTTGGTTGATACTGTTGTTCTTCCTATGGGGTGGCAAACTCCTTCAGCTTCTTCAGTCCTTTCTCTGACTCCTCCATGCTCAGTCCAGTGGTTATTCTTGCACCAATTCCTGTGACTTGAGCGGAGTTAGAGGAGACCTGGAATGAAGAAATGACAAACAACCACACAGTAAATTTCGAGTTAGTTCGAATGGGCTTCCTGATGGGGTAACCATAGTATTGAGTGAGCTCCTCTTTTTTTATCATATACAACTGAACAGACAGCAGGCCTACTGCACATAGACAAACCAAAAGGCAAACTTTATGTTACAGATCTGAATCAAGGAAGCAGGGCTAGAAAATCTTGACAGGAGTAGTCTTTGTAGAGGAGCCATTTCCAGGCTATTAATACCCAGAAGAAAGCTATAGTCACATTTCTAGATATGTTCAGGCCATAGGAATGCTTTGAAATCTCAGAGCAGCATCCCTGAGAGGAAGTGTACTCAACCTGCCCCAATCATATCTGAAACACACATTTGTATAAGGTCTCACACACTCAGGGTTTTCTCCCTTCCGACAGAAGATATTCAGAAAAAAACAAATGATTCAGTCCAATCCAGGAAGTCACATAGAGGAAAAAACACAGTAATTTCCTGGCATCACACAAATGCTTTGTGTCAAAATATATTATTTTGACAGTAAATCATTAGTAAGAAAAAACCCAATACCAAAAGAACCACAATAAACTCAATTTTCTCATATGAGCAAATAGTGACTTATTTTAATAATTATAATATTTTAAAGATGTGCTGCCACTTATTATGAGTAACATTGCTAAACTGTATTTAATATACAATACTGGATAATAGAAATTATACTACATAATATCATAATTATAATATAAAAATATTTCATGGTAATTAATCACTATAACATTATTGAAACATTTTTAAATGTTTATTATACCATAAATAAATTCCAACTAAATATAATATCTTTTTATTTATACTTTTATTTATTAGTAATAAGTAAAAGAACTTAATGTGTTTATTCATATAATTATTGCTTTCTATTTTTTCAGTTTTGAAATTAAATTATAATTATACCATTTCTCTATTATTTTTTAGTATCTTTACATAAATTACTTTTAAAATTCCATTTTTTTTCAGTGTTGAAAAGGGGTTCCTGGAAACAATTCTCCTGATAACTGAGAGCCAAACCTAGGTTTACAATCATATTTTCTGAAGAATAATCTGCAGGGCCCATTGGAGTACTAGACAGCAGTGAGGTAGAACCTGAAGGGACTACTTCAGTAGATAGTCATGGCCCCCAGTGGAGGGATGGGTCACCTACTTATCTAAAGATTTTTGATTCAGAATTGTCCCTGTCTAAAGGAAATGGAAGAACAAAAATGGAACAGAGGCTGGGAAAAAGGTCATCCAGAGACTGCCCCACCTTGGTGTCTATCCCTAGCACAGACACCAAAACCTGACACTATTGCTGATTCTAATAGGTGCTTGCAGACAGGAGCCTGGCATGGCTGTCCTCTGAGAGTCTCTTCCAGAACGTGACTAACCCAGATGTGGATACACACAGTCATCCACTGGGCTGAGCCAGGGGTCACCAATGAAGGAGTTCAGGAAGGACTGAAGGAGTTGAAAAGCATTGCAACCCCATAAGCCCCATAGGAAGAAAAATAGTATCAACTCACCGGACCCCTCAGAGCTCCCAGGGACTTAGTCGCCATCCAAACAATGTATATGGGCTGGTCCATGGCCCCTGCTATATATGTAGCAGAGGACTCCTTGTGAGAGGGGATGATCTTAGTCTCTGGAGGCTTGACACCCCAGTGAAGGGGGATGCTAGAGCAGTGATGTGGTAATGGATGGGTGGGTGTGTGAGCACCTTTCTTAGAGGAAAAGGGGAGGGGGATGCGGTAGGATGGTTTGGGAATGGGAGACTAAGAAGGGGATAACATTTGAAATGTAAACAAATAAAATAATAAATTAAAAAAATTAAAAATTGGGTAACAAAAAAATAAAGCAACAGGCTTTGTTGTATTTTGTTCACTTTTGTTTTGACCTGATATTTTCTCTTACTGGATTTTTGTCATGTTCCCTGTTTCCTGGGATTTCTTTTCTTTGTGTGTGTGTGTGTGTGTGTGTGTGTGTGTGTGTGTGTGTGTGTGTTTGCCCTCATGCGTGCGTGCATGCTCTGGGATTGTGGAATCATGGTGTGTAAGAGTTGGTAGAATTTTGGTGAGAGGAGAGAATATAATCAAAATAAGAAATATGTGAAATATTTACATAAAAATTTTAACAAAGGAAGACAGGTGCTAGAGGCAGGTGGATATCTGAGTTCCAGGCTAGTCTGGTCTACGAAGACAGCCAGGGCTACACACAGAAACCCTGTCTCAAAAAAATCAAAAAAAAAATTAACAACGAAACTCTTAAAAATAAATAATACATTAAAAAGATAATCTATTCTTTATCATTAAAGAATTAATCATGTAAGTCTATGCCATTACTAAAGTAAATATTTTAAATAGTTTACTGCAAAGAACAAAACTGATCATAACAAGTGATATATTCTGTCAAATATTTGGTACTGGAATATGATGTAATCTCTGTATTTATTTTTCAAATTGTAATGAAATGTGAAAAGAAGATCATAGAGAACAACCTGACCAAGAAGCAAGCATGTACTAAATAATTACATTATATCCTTTCAAAGAAAACTACAAGATTCTAGAACTATCAATCTTATAGTAAAATTGTACAAAATTATAAAATTTAATGTAGGTCTAGAAAAAATAATGGTTTGGGGTTAGCTTTATAATTACTTTTCAGGGAATTAAAATGTGAATGTAAACTGTATTAAAGCTAATTATTTTCTATACAATTTCTAATATTGTAGCAATATAATGATTTCGTTAAAACCATAAAACCTAAAGGAATGTGTTCTGAGGAGCTGTATTGCTAACCTATGCCACTATGGGAACTTTACAGACCACTGACGATGTGCAGCCTAAGGAAAGAAGTTGAGCCTTCCTGTGCATGCACTTTGACCAGGATATTGGGATAAAGTAAAGAGAAAAAGAGAGAGAGAGTGAAAAGTTAAAGAAAATGTATTTGGATACAACTGGACTAGAAAATAAACAATAACAGAGCGAATGTATATGAGTACCTTTTAAGAACAAACCCGTTCTATAGTATAATTCCTGTAATACCATCATGCAGTTTGACAGCCTCCCGCACACAATTTCCATAGTTATTGTCACATTGAAACAAAACAAAACAAAACAAAACAAAACAAAAACAAAAATCTCAAGGGCGTTGATAAAAAAATGGTTCACCTCTTTCTTCAGAAAGGTAATGAAGAGGATATGAAATAGGCCTGGCTGGCATTCTATCAGAATATGTGCAATCTGTGCCTTGGTCTACTTTGTCACGCCAAAATCCTTGGAAAAGATCCAGCTTTATTGCTGATCTTTCCGGTTTCTCATAATTTTGTTTTATTATGCAAAGAGTACTTAGTCTCTTAAAACACATTTTAATATTGCCTTAATTGAAACACCAACCCATAATTTTAAAATGGATTGCATGACTTTTTAATTAAACACATTCATAAGTTTGCTAAGCCTTTACATTCTGCATTTTTTTATTAAGTGATTTTTCCGTCTCAGTTTCTAATTACATATCAAAACAATGGTCTGCTTTTTCTCTTAACTCTGAAGATTCGAGCATTCACTTAAGGATCTGCTAATTTTATAGAACTAGTTTTCTTTTTCTTTGTTGCATAATTTCTTCTCTACTCTGCACTAGAGAGATGTTCAGTTTTTAGTAATTTTACACTATTCATCCAATGACAGAATAGCTTATCTTCACTGCTCCTCTTGGCTTCTTACTTCAGTCTTCCTGTAGGAACAAACAAATCTCATACATAATACTAGGAGCTCAAGTTTTATTCCTATTTGGGTTAGTTCTTGTGCTATCACTACCATGCATGGCATTTTTATGGGGATTTTGTTGGCAACGGTGTTAGGCACAGTGAATCACGTAGGGATTAAGGAGAGGATGTTTCAACATCCTTTCCTAAGAGCCCAGGAGAAAATGATTGCCAAAGAAGAGAGAAATGATAGAAAAACCAAAAAATTTATAGCAAACATTTCACCATTCTGCAATGAACAGACCAATTTTGATGACAAAGATTGATTTTACAAATAGTATTTGACATCATCCCAGTGAATAGTTATGTCATGTTAAAAATTAATAGGGAAGAGGGCTTTCAAAACGATTCTGTTTGAAAGTTATCATTTTTCTTTTTTTCTATCTCTCATACAATACAACCTGAAGCCAGCCTCCCCCTTCTTCTCCTCCTCCCAGTCCCCCCGACACCTCCCTTCTCCACCCAGACCCACCACTTCTCTGTTCCCTCCCAGAAGAGTAATCTTAATCAGGATATAAAGAAATGGAATGCATCTGCTCCAGGAGTTTTCAGCATCACTTGGACACAGACAATTTGCATCTTGTCAAGAGGAACTTATACATCTGGACATGGAGTGAGGAGGCATCGCATATGGCTTGAAGCTCAGAGTCCTGGTGTTCAATAAAGCTTTGCTGGAAATTTCCAGCAAGATGTGACACTACAAAATATGGGATGACTTGAAATGGCATTAACTCCCCATATATCAAATTTTAATTCACTTTCTCCAAAATATAAATCAGATTTTCATTAATTTCTGAACGTAAATGTTTTCATTTTAAAGCTTTTGGCAGCTCTGTTGATGACCTTCTAGTCTCACTTCAAATATTTACTAAATCTGGATACTTTTATCAGGTTGTTAAGGTTGTGACTCAAATTAAAGTTTATGACTCCTTTGCTCTTTGAATATGTCTGGGTGATATTTTTTAACATCGTCAATGACAGCATCCTTTCCAGTACCTTTCCTTTGTCTACATCAGTCTTTCTGAGTTTAATGGTATGTGGTAAACAGCTCAAAGACCTGAGGTCTTGAACATTGCTTTGCTCTTATTAGCTGAATGACCTTGACAAACCACCTTTACTTCTATAGATAGTGTTCTATTAAATAAATTTGAGTGAAAATAATATAAGAAATATGTTTTTAAATGGTAAAAATGAAAGCACACTTTGGGGAACTATTGTTTTAATTCATTTTTATTTTCTACAATTTTATCTTTCTTTCTAATTTAACTTCTACATTTTTATTAGTTTGTATTAACCTTTGGGGAACTGGCTCCTACTCACTTTTATCCAACTCAGTACTATTAGCACTGCTCCATTTGCCCTTAAGGGCAAGTATAATCATGTTTATTCTTCACCCCACTTTCCAACTTTGCATCTCATATATCATAAATTTCTTTAAGGTTTTCTAGGAAGTTCTTCCTCTCTCATCATTACATGTTTATTTAGGGTAAGGCAAAGGTAAAATATTAAGGCCTATGTAGAATGTTTCATCTTAAGTAACTGTTAACTGGCTAATCTGACATTTTGTGCTGTTAATAATATTATAAGGAAATATTATCATAGGTTGTTTCTGTTGTTAGTTGGAAACCTTCTGATGCCCAAGTTGATTACATATTCACTTGTGTTCTGTGCCCTTGGAAATGAATCACAATAGAAGACAGTAGACCTGTTTTGACTAGTTACCCACAATAAGCTTGGAGCTCAAGATAAAAGAGACACTTATACTAATTAAAAGAAACTATGGAGAATAAGACATCACAGATTTTAAATTTATCCTGTACACATTGGTTGTAGTATTCAACTGTGGAAGGAGACTTTCCCTGTCTAACACTAATGTCTTGGCAACCAACTAGAATAGGGGTTGAGTAAAGTTTAAGATCAGAAGACTTCCCTGGAAACTGATATTCTGCTTGACAAGTTAAGACATGAATGTGAGACATGGCAAGTCCCTGACACAGCTGAATACACCAACCAATGAGAGAGAAGGATAAATGTACAAGACATGTTCCTAAGGAAATCCCCTTATCCATAAATCCCGATTGTTGGAATAACTTGGCACAGATATTTGTAGATCTCAGGCTTAAAAAGTCACAGTCAGTTCATGTTTCTGAGTTTTGTTCTTGGTCCATCAGTCCTAAAGTGTGACTTTCAAGAAACAGTCTCTGTTTTGCTGAAAGCAGAGTTTTAGTGGTTTGTGCAGAGAATCCAAGACCTCACCTGTTTAATTGATAAGAAGATATGACTCTGAGAAATGTCATCTTATTGCTTGATTAAGATTGTCCTGATGATTCAGCTTCCCTATAAGCAGATTTTTGAGAGTTATTTTAATTATAACATGAGGATATTAAAGTTTGACTGGAATTAAGAATATTCTATGTATTTACTTTGTCAAGAAAAATGTCAGTTATTTTAATAACTTAGAAATATACTTGTATGTATTTATTTGAGTTATTTTTAACTGAAAAAGTACATTTTTTGAGAAATTAAGTCTCTTCAAAATGCAGAATTTTCTAATTGGAGAGTCATCAATTATACATATAATTAGACTTCATAAAAGTTAATTCACTCAAACTTTCCCCATTTCTTCAGATTAAGCATTTTTCAATTTTTATTTTTAAATAACTCAGAAACAACCATGTGTGATGAACCACAGAAATTAGTAAAGTATTTACCATGTAAAATGAAATAACAGCTTGCTGTGCTGAATTTCTTTTTTATGTCAGAGACCCAAGTAGAAATGAGTGCAGCTGAGTGAGCACTGAATTGTCTTCTCCAATTTCATTATTTTAAAATTAAGTTTGAATTACTCTGAAGTTTTATTTTAAATGAAACTTGCTCCTTGATGTTAACCTAAAAAGGTCACCATTAAGAAAATTTATTTTATTACTTCACCTAATTCAGTGTCTATAACCACACTATATCAAAACAGGTAATTGTTCCAATTTTCTTCTATTTCACAGTCTTGCAAATACAGAGTTATATTGATTTCTTTGACAAATGATACTTTACAAGCATTTTACAAGTGCTTGCTCTATGAAATATGGAAATGATCGATTCAGCTTCTATCACAATGTCTTCAGAGAAGGTAAGGCTATGGTCATATTGATATGCAATGACTCACATTATTTATTATCTACTTTCAAAATTGTATATCCTCACCTTAGGAAGTTTTTTCAACAACTACTTCATACAAGAAAGACAGAGGCCATATTAAATTTTAAGTACTACAAAATAGAACTAACTTATTTTGAAGGAGTTCCATATTTTTTAATTTTATTATTCTTGGATGTTTTATGTATTTATATTTCAAATGTTATTCCCTTCCTCCCCTCTTCCGTAACACTCCCCCATGCTACTATGAGGATGCTACCACTCCTACCCACCCACTCCCAATTCAACACCCTGGCATTCCCCTATACTGGGGAAATGAACCTTCACAGGACCAAGGACTTTTCCTCTTATAGATGCTAGACAATGCCATCTTCTGCTATATATGTGGCTGGAGCCATGGGTCCCTCCATGTGTATACATTGGTTGGTGGTTCAGTGCCTGGGAGCTCTGGGGTAGGGGTGCTGATTGGTTGATATTGTTGTTCTTATGATATTGCAAATCCCTTCAGCTCCTTCAGTCCTTTTTCTAACTCCTATATTGTGGTTCACCATGCTCAGTCCAATGGTTAGCTGCAAGCATCATCATTTGTAACAGTAAAGCTCTGAAAGGGCCTCTCAGGAGATACCCATATCTGGCACCTGTCAGCAAGCACTTCCTGGCATCAGCAATAGTGACTGGGTTTGGCGGCTTCATATGGGAAGGATCCCCAGGTGGGGCAGTCTCTGGATGACATTTTCCTCAGTCCCTGCTCCACTTTTTATTTCTGTATTCCTTCCCATTAGTATCTTGTTCTCCCTTCTAAGAAAGACTGAAGCATCCACATTTTGGTCTTTCTTCTTCAGCTTCATGTGATCTGTGATATTCCAAGCTTTTGGGCTAATATCCATTTATCAATGAGTGCATACCATGTATATTCTTTTCTGACTGGATTACCTCACTAAGGAAGATATTTTTCTAGTTCTATCCATTTGCCGAAGAATTTCTTGAAGTCATTGTTTTTAATATCTGAGTAGTACTCTAAGGTATAAATGTACCACATTTTCTGTATGCATTTCTCTGTTGAAGGACAGATGGGTTCTTTTTTTTTTTAATTTTTTTTTATTTATTCATTTATTATATATAAGTACACTGTAGCTGTCTTCAGATACACCAGAAGAGGGCATCAGATCTCTTTACAGATGGTTGTGAGCCACCATGTGGTTGCTGGGAATTGAACTCATGACCTCTGGAAGAGCAGTCGGGTGCTCTTAACCGCTGAGCCATCTCTCCAGCCCCCCCCCTTTTTTTTTTTAAATTTGACAGATGGGTTCTTTACAGCTTCTGGCTATGATCAATTAGGCTGCTATGATCATAGTGGAGCATGTATCATTGTTATATGTTGGGGCATCATTTTGGTATGTGCCCAGGAGTGGTATAGCTGGATCCACAAGTAGTGTACTATGTCCAGTTTTCTGAGGAACCACGAGATTTATTTCCAGAGTGGTTGTACCAGCTTGCAGTCCCATCAACAATTGAATAGTGTTTCTGTTTCTCCATATCCTCACCAGCATCTGTTGTCATCTGAATTTTTGATCTTAGCCATTCTGACAGGTGTGAGATGGAATCTCAGGGTTGTTTTTATTTGGATTTCCCTGATGACTAAGTATGTTGAACATTTCTTTAGGTGCACATCAGACATTCAGTATTCCTCAGTTGAGAATTCTCTGTTTAACTCAGCATATCTTTTTAAATAGGATTATTTGGCTCTTTTTAAATAGGATTATTTTGACTTGATGTCCATAAGTCTTTCACTCTATGTATATTATCTACTTATTGGTTTCTGTGTTAATTTTAATTCATTCTCATAAGTTTATGTGATGAGGCTTTGAGTGATATTCATCTTTATGGGCATAATAATATGCCATTAAGAATCATTCTTGGGTTGGGGATTTAGCTCAGCGGTAGAGCGCTTGCCTAGCAAGCGCAAGGCCCTGGGTTCGGTCCCCAGCTCCAAGAAAAAAAAAGAATCATTCTATTTCCCTGTCCCCTTAAAAAATAACAGCAATGATAAGTGGTAAGTATTAAAAATGATAAAAACATGAAAATAGTAAATATAAAGAAAACAAATTTCACAAATAACAATGCATAGAACTACATGATTTTCAAAACATAAAACAGATAGCTGAGAAAGACTTAAAGAAATGTAAAACATCCTCATCCATAAAGTAAATGCAAATAAACTACTCTGGCCAATCAGAGCAGTCAAGGTCTATACAACAAATGACAGCACGTTCTAGCACATTCTAGAATGAAAGAAAGGAAGGGGGGACAATTATTTATTGTTAGTAGAAATGTAAACTGGTACATCCACTACAGAAATCAATGTACAAATTCTTCAAAAACTGAAAAATCTTTTACCTCAGGATACATATAATTTTATGCCCAAAATGCTCTATATCTTTGAGGAGAAATAATGCATAGCTACCTAATTTTCAGAAGCCAGAAATCATGCCTAGTCTAGATATGCATCAAATAATGAATGGATAAAGAACACATCTTTCATTTATACAGCATAATAGTATTTAACTGTTATTAAGTATAAAATTATCAGGTAAATTAACGTAGTTAGAATCATTAATCCTGAGTTATCCTGTGTTATCCAAACCGAAACAGATCAATATTGCGTATTTTCTCCTATACGTAGATGTTATCTTTTCCATATGTATACTTCCATTTAAATAGTGATTTCTGAAATTTAAGGCACCCATATCTATACTTTTTCTTGTTCTCCCTTTTTGTTTCTTATTTATTTGTTTTGATTTTGCTTTTGTTATGGTTTTATTGAGATAAATTCTATCTATTCCTGCTCAGCTCACAGTCCTGAACTCATTGTTTACACCAGGCTAACCTGCCTCTCCCTCCTGAGTACTTGGATTAATATTATGTACCACAAAGCCTGACTTGTCCTGTGTTTTAAGTAATACATGTGTGAATAAAATATAAAATGTTATGGTCTAACTCTTTGGAAATATAGAAATTCCATTGATTACAAAAGACAATAATAGGAACTTTTCAAATAGCAGAGAGGAAATTTTTTTCAAATATCAAATGTTTGACTCACATGGATTTGTATTTACAAAACCATGTATGTATTCTTACAGAAATTACATTTAAATTTGATTCCCTTGCTTGTACAGTTGTGAGTCTGTATTTCTTTCAATCTACCCCAAAACATAACATTTCTTATGATAGGTGAAAAAGATATTGATCTATGCGAACAGCAGAATGTCATTAGGAATCATTTTATTGTTATATTCATTAAATAGAACATTAGCATTTGCTTTTTCCCTAGGTTCGGAGCCTAGCTAAACTCAAGTTCATAGATAGCAAATCAGTTCCAGGCCTGGGCTCCATTTTATGTAATGGGTCTTAAATCCAATATGGACTTAATTTCTACCAAAGTTAGGACACTACTAGAACAGTGATTCATTTATAAAGGTCACCATTTTAGATCACAGGCTGTGTAGCATGGTTGGTGTTCATTTTTCTCCTATGGTAGTTTGCAAAGTACCTTTCAGTACCATGAATACTAGTCATTGAGTATGAAAATTCTAGGTAGACAGCAACTGTATTTCTCGGTGATCATGAAACGTATGTGTAGGTATTCTCTTCAGAAACAGAGTCTTTCTGTCGTTCTGCAGAGAGCAACCAATATCCGTGAAAACAGTCTGTGTTCCTTGGGAGATTAGAAGATTTGGGCGTGTGTGTGTGTGTGTGTGTGTGTGTGTGTGTGTGTGTGTGTGTGTAAATAACACCATTTAAAATTGACAGACTGTCACCATACTCCAGATATCTTAGCATGTAGAACTATGAGAAAGATAATTTTTATACTTTAAAAATTTCTAATCCTGAGAAGTTCTGCCAGAGCCTGACAAATATTGAGGTGGATGCTTGCAGCCAACCACTGGAAAGAGCATAGTCAGGGTCCCCACTGGATGAGTTAGAAAAGGACTGAAGGAGCTGAAGGGGTTTTCAGTCCACATGAAGAACAAGAATATCAACTAGCCAGACACCCCTGAGCTCTCAGGGATTAAACCACAAGCCAAAGAATACACATGAACAGACCCATGGCTCCAGCCACATACGTAGCAGAGGATGGCTTTGTTGGGCATCAGTGAGAGGAGAAGCCCTTGGTGTTGTGAAGGCTCATGCCACAGTGTAGGGGAATGCCAGGGCAGGGAGGTGGGGGGGAGTGAGTGGATGGGTGGGGTAACACCCTCATAGAAGAAGGAGGGGGGATGGGATACCGGGTTTCCTGAGTGGAAATCTGGAAAGGGGATAACATTTGAAATGTAAATAAATAAAATATGCAATAAAAAATAAAAATCTAATCCTGAAGTAACATGTCTTTTCTTCCTGTGGGAAAATGGACCTTGCCAATTAAGCTCAAGTGGGTTTAGAAACCTCAGTACCCTCAGACTTGAGGATAGTTGATGTTTCACCTATTCTGGAACTTGTGACCACAGCACCCTATGGAGAGGGACATGATAATCAGTCAAGTAGAGGTAGGATCTGAAACCCTTCCATTTGTAGATGAATCATCACTAATATCTCTGACAAACTCAATAGAAAGCATCTGCTTTTAGACCTCAACCCACTCCAAATGTATATGGAAGACCTTGTCCACAAGGAATAAAGCACAGGAGTTAATTCATCAAAGATTATCTGAGCCTGAGCATCTGTCTTATAAGAGCTATAACACTTTCAGGGAAGAAAGTTCCCTCCTGAAGCTTTCACAGCTGGTAGCTGCTTGAGACCAGGCATTGCTCCCAGATTTCTCTCCCCTCCTTGCTCTTGCTAGGCCTGCAATATGGCAGCCAACACATATAGCATCTTGCTGCTCCAGAGAAGCAATGGCCTCAAATAGTCCTCCTTACCCTTGGAAAGTGGCTCTCTTTAGCTGCTCTGGCCTAGCCAGAGCTCTGCAGATCCCTCAACATAGATAGCATCCTATAAACAGATTGACATCATCCCTTGTTCTTCAAGACAAGTTCCAATTCAGACAATTTTATACTTGAGAAAATTTAAGATGATATTGACTTTTGTATTTTAATATCCTTATTATTCATTTACAAAGAAAGCTAAAAAACCCACAGCGAAATAAAATTAATACGTAAGTTTCTTCATTATAATTTTAATTTATATAGTGTCATGATATTTCAATTTGAAGAACTGAGAAGTCTCTCAAAGTTCTACAGTTGTAAAATTGAAGATTTTTAACATCTTTCAAATATTATTGACTCTTACACAGTTAAGTACACTTCTTTTAAGAAAATGGTGTCTTCTATCTTTGGTGGGGAGTTGAAAAATTGTTTTGGCCTCTGTTATGCTTTATTTTGTACAGACTGCACACTGGTATAGCTGAAATATGGAATGGCATACAGAAGAGGCAAAATGATTCTTACCTTTACTGATATAAAAGAACAAAAATTACCAATAACATTGTAATGAATCAATTTTATAGAGAGAATGTTTTGTAAGTATGAATGGAAACATTTTAAAAATGATGAGAACTTCAAATAATCCCTATGGTACACAGTTTTTATTTCTTATGTTTCAGTAATTGATCATTTTATTAGCACTTTAACATGTATGTTGCACAGAATCTATCTCTACATAGGATGTGTTATTATTTACATGAGAACATCAATATTTACATTATGTTGATAAATGTAAAAACAGAGATCTTGGACTTTTATAGTATGTATTGTCAGGAACTCAAATAACAATCAAATGATGTGATAAAAATACTGAACCTGAGATTATATTATCCAAAGATGAACAAATGGGTCATTTGGATAAGAAAATTTGCATGAATTTGTTATCTATCAATACTTATTTATTATACATCATTATTTGATCTGCTGTACCAAAACATCTCATGTTAAACCACCTCATCTGGGTGTGAGTAAGTTAGATACAATATAGATATATTGAACTCAATGCAAGGCTCACAGAGGTTAGCTAGCAGACATTTAGACTGTATTAGATTTTCTAAATCTTCTTCTTGGTCTATGACTTTACTTTTTGAAATCTGGTCACATATGCTATCATGTAGGCTATAGCATAGCTAAAGATAACCTTAAGTTTCTGATATTGCTACACTGCTTTCTCAGTGGTAGGGTATCTTGAAAACCATGTTTTCTGGTTTCATGTACTCTTCGGGACCAAAGCCAGGGCTTCGTGCAATGAGACTATGAACTAAGCTGCAATGTTAATTACATTAAAATTTATGCGTGTTTTTAAATTATGTTTGTATATCAAAATATGTATTCCTGTAATATATCACTGCTATTTGGAATTAGTATTAATAAATATTCGTGGAAATAGTATCGGTATGTTGTCATCTTTGATATTGTTTTTAAACAGCTTGCTTGCTATTCTTTTACCTTATATCTGTGATCTAAAATTTCTGGATTCAGACATTAGCATTTAACATTACTGGTTAAAATTTTCAGTGGAACGCTATATCTACTTTAATTAACAACAACTAGAAATGTGGTGCCATTTAACTTATACATCCTGGAACAAGTCTACAATTTAAAAATAACAAGACAGCCATGTTCACTGATGAAAATCAATATTCCCAAAGCAGGACAGTAGCCTTTCCAATTTAAGTCCTGTTTCACATGGCAGTTTAGGATGTTCTATCTCTTAAAGTGTGAAGCTACATGCTGGCTAATCTTGTTTCTTGAAGCGTTTGTCAGCTACAAGTGAGTAAAATTGTTAGGATACTAAAGCAATTAGCCACTATGCTAAGTCTCACTGTTCCATGGTGTGCAGAATACAAAAATGAGTATAACTGGGTCTGCACGTGTTTACTAACGGACCACACGGAATTTTCTCCAAATTGTAAAGTAAGAGGCTTTTAGATTGACCTGTAACTTTGGGGTCAATGATTCCAAAAAGGTATCTCAAGCTCACTGCTCTTCCAAAATTCAGGCAGCCTGATTTTGCACAGTGATCATTTGAATGGCAGGACTTGAACTCCCCCATTTCACTATTAATGATTAATGTATAAGGGTTTTGCAGTTTAGAATCGTATTTTTATTCTGAAGCTTCTTGGATCCTGATGTAAGTAACTGATTTTACATATAAATTGGTCCGAACTTGGCAAAACTCAAGAATATTTAACAGGGCACAGATGGCGAAGCAAAAGGCAATATCCAGAGCTTTGGAGGACAGGAGTGCTCTCTAACCCTCCACCAGCTGTTTTAGCTCAAGTGTGAATAAAGACCTTTTAAGAATCAATGAAAATGTCTTATGTTGTGCCTAAGCATTGCCTACCTAACCAAATTGACACCAAAAGCAGAAACAAGCATATGGTTCTAAGCGTTTCAGATGAAAAGAGGCTGCAGCTTGACACTGAAGATTAAATCTGTTGGAACAGTTCTGATGGTGATGGGCACATCACAGAGTTCCAAGCATCATCAACTGTGAAAATGTACTCAGTCCAGCCAGTCTTCTACTGCCTGCTAGTTTTGTGTTTTAATCACACCAGAAATAAGAACGGTCATTTTCTAAAGCCAGGGGACAGAGGAGATGGTGTCCTAGCTTTCTTTCAGAGCTATAATCAAAACAAACAAACAAACAAATAAATCCAAAACAAAACAAAAAAGACAAACAACAACAAACCCTTCTTGCCTTGTAGGTCTGGTGCCATGTAGAGAGAACAGTGGTTTGTTTGTTTATTTGTTTTTTTCTTTGCTTTCATGACATCGGGTACTCTGCATACCTTTTCTGCTTGCAGGGAGCCATTAGTCGTGGCAGTTGTATATCGCTAACTCTGATCTCTGCTCCTTCTAACACAAATAAAGCATTCTGCAGCAGCTTTTAGTTTCTCTGAGTAAAATAAAGTGCATCAATCATTTTAGTTTAGCTCTACACTAACATATCAAGGCTTTATGTCATAAAGACAGCATAGTTTTAGCAAAGAATATTGAAACACTTAATTCAACCGTGGATTTTATATCAATGATATACTTATGAAGAAGCACATAGGAAAAAATCTGGGCCTGTGAAATGCTCAGTGGTTAGAGGCACTGTACAGTAGAGCTGCCACCTTGAAAGTTCTGTGCCTGAATCCGCCAGGTGACAGGAGAGAACCCATTCTCAGAAGTTGTCCTGAGGCCTCCACAAACACTCTTTGATACATGTATGACTGCCTATATGGGTGTGCACATGCACTTACACACACACACACACACACACACACACACACACACACACACACACACACACACTACACAAATAGATAAAACCAGAAAGCATTTAAGAAAGAAGTGAAAGAAGCATCAAAATTTTTTAGAAAATACTATTTTGACCTGCTTCTATTGTGTATAAAAGTCATGTACATACACACAAGACACAGACACAGAGATAAATTATTTGACTTAAAGACTAGAATCAGGGGGGTTGGGGATTTAGCTCAGTGGTAGAGCACTTGCCTAGGAAGCTCAAGGCCCTGGGTTCGGTCCCCAGCTCCGGAAAAAAAAAAAAGACTAGAATCAGGTTAAGAGCCAATGTGTTTCTAAATTACTTCCTTGAAATTGTGCTTGCCTGTGTACAGTGATTTATCTTAATTGCATAAATATAGCAGCCTTCTATTTTTGTGCTATGAAGAATAATCTTTTTTGTCTTCTTTTGCTGACTTTAGAATCATCATTGAAATACATCTCTGTATTTAAATTCATGAAGATATTTTAATAAAGGTTTAAGGGAGAGAGAAGGCTCATCTGGGTGTTGCTAGTAATAGTCTATACCTGGGTTTCTAGTGACAAGGAAAAGGACGACATGAACCAATCAGGAACATTCAATTCTCTCCCGTTCCTACAAGCAGAATATAACCAGATTCTGCATGATTTTTTCTGCTGCTTTCCCCACTCTAATGGACACTGCTCTCAAACTTTTATGCAAAACAAATTCTTACTTCCTTAAGTTGCTTTCAGATCTAATGATAGTAACTAATGCAGGTAAGTTTAAGAAAAGAGTAACAACATATGTCACTTCCCCCTCCACACCATTTTACCTTGCCCGACAAACAATATTTTAATTTTTAATTTGTTATGATGACTAATAAGACTCAAGCCTATTTCATTTTTGTTTGCTATTCAAATAGAAAGCTAAGCCAAAAACAAGGACAACCAAGGCATTATATCTTACCATTATACCTTACTGTTATACACACACACACACACACACACACACACACACACACACACACACACACACACACACAGGCCCCAGTGTCTAATCATGGACCAAGTTTACAAGGGACATGGGGCAGAATTCCTTAGGTAACACAATCTTGTGTTATTGGGGACAAGGGTAGGTTTTCATACCTGGTCCCTGAGCTCCAACCCCAAACTAAAGGCAAATGGTGAGAAATATTTCTCCCTAAGACAGTAAGGGAAGACTCCTTGTTTTGTTCTCACAGATGTAAATTGAGATATCATTCTGGTTCTCTGACTGCTAAGCTTTGATGGTGGCCTGGTAGCACTAGTGTCAAACATATCTGACTCCTGATGATGATAGGCGTCCTGGGCTGGAAGCACCTTCATGGGAAAACAGGATTTCTGCCTTAATAGTAGGTAGTGAAGGTTTCTTTTCAGAATTACATTATTCTTAATAAATATTTTTAAATATTTATTTGCACATCATAATTCATATTCTTCAGAAGAGTGAAATAAAGATACATTTGATAACATTATTTTTTGTTCAAAATTGGAGTTTCCATTTTTCAGTTAGATGTTGGATAATTTTTGGAAACGTCATTGAGATTTCAGAGGATAAAGACGTGTATGTAGCCTACTATCCTCAATTCATTTTTGCATACAAGTCAGTCCTTTCTTACACAAAATATGTGATGTCCAAATTGGATGTAGTAAACACGGTCAATTGAGATTTATCATAGTAACTGATTTTCAAATATAAATTCCACAGTTACCTGAACAGTCTCTAGGTTTTGCTATGCATTCATTTCATTTCTGAACAGTTCGAGCAACAAAAATTTCTTTCTATTGTGTTTATATGTGGTCATAACTGCCACGATACCTGTCAAAACACAGAGGGAAAATTTACAATTTTCCTCTGAAAGATCATGGTGGTATTTATATTGTTAATATTCTTTTAATGTCATGAATATTCTTGCTCGCTTACTGACCATATATGAGGGAGTGAGAAATGAAAATTGAACTGATGAGGAACCACATTATAATTGGTCAAGTGTTTTAGTTATTTTAATTGACAGAAGAGCTCTATCCATCATGAATTATAGCAACCATTTCGCCTCATGTAAGATGGTTTGACTGATGCATTTCAAAAACTTGTAATGTGAGTCAATTATATTCAGCATCAGGAGGCAGGAAAACAATTCTATAATTGAGTCAACCAGTTAGTCCTTCTCTATGATTATGTGCACCAGTCATATTAACCCCACAATGCACAAGATATAAGGGTGTTTGTGCATCCAACTGATACATAAAACTGATAAATACAATTAAATGTATAACTCATTCCTAGACAGATCACTTTATTCAGTTCCTGGGAGGTAAAAGCAGACAAGCACTGCCTTACAATTCCATTGTGTGGTGTATCTCAATGTCATGATGAAAGTGGACTCTACCAATAGACAGTTTTATTAATTATAAATATTTTATGTAAATACAATGAAAAAGTATCTTGAAATATATATTCTGAAGTAGTTGGCAGTTGTCTGTGAGGGAAGAGTCTTAAGAACAGGTATATATTTTAAGAACATTGTTTTTCTTTTTAATAGCCATGTCCGATAAATCATTATAGAAAAGTTACTTGTAAACAAATAGAACAAATGATGTTTACAATGTATGGTTAAGTAGTCTTTGGCTGGGGTACCACATAGCTTCTTTAATGGGTGAAAATTAAGTTGATAAATGGTTTATAGTCTGTCTTTCACAGAGTAAAACAATTCATGAACCAACAGCATAGACTACTTGTGTATTCTCACAGAGTGACACCAATCACATCCCTGAGACACAGCCTTAGATCAGGGAATGACCAACTTGGAGAATCCTCCCATGGGATACTGCTTCTGAAAAGGGAATCACTTTGACAGCATTCTCAGTTCAAATTTTCTCTTTTCAAATAAATTGAATTTTTCCATGGTCAGGCCTTTTATCAGTGGGGTCATGGCCTGGCAAGGATCTTTCCTGCTTCCCTAGTACAGAGAAGAATAACTGTCTTCGGCTGTGCTTAGCTCCTAAGAAATTGCAACTGGTTTTTGTTACTTCTCTCATGAGCAATTAAACTTACAGATAACTTGTTCTTCCTTATCTGCACTTTCTTTACGAGCTTTAGAAAGCACATTTTCATATCTTCCTTTTACACGTACTGCTTTCTATCATAAGGAATGTGGAGAGGATCAAATATCAGAACAGTGACCTACACTCAGTGTTGTCCTGTTTGGTGATACTTTTTGAGTCACAGTTTAGGTATTGACCCTGGAATTCACCCACACTTGAGTTCTAGCAGAAGATAATTCAAATGACCTTTAGCCCAGCTCCAATCAGAAACCTTTTCACTCTGCAAAATCCCATAAACCAGGTTGACTCACTCTTGAGTCCAGAACAGAATCACTTACCTAGGTATATCATAAGCATCTTTACTTCTGTTGAAATTAAATTAAAATGTAACTTACATTTTTTATGGTGACAATATGTCTACCAGGAACCATCTTCAGTTAAGATTGCTTTATTTTGAATAATAATTTCTCTCTATTAAGCACAGAAGACACGCTGGCAGGGGTGTCAGGAGATTATGACACTGTCTACCATCAGAAAGCTGAGAGTTGAAGGCTGGTGTTCTACTTACTTTCTTCTTTATATTCAGTCCAGGATTCCAGTCCAAGACATGACACTATCTTTTTCTGTGAGTCTTCCTTTTCACTTCTACCACCCATTTCTGGGGACAACTTTATAGTGTGTCTCCAAGATGACTTAAGGGACAATGACGATTAAACCCTTAACCCTGAATTTCCAATTCCCACCATGCATCAGTGATCCCCTCATAGAATCATAGATGACTGGGTCTGCCATTACAGGAAAAGTTGTCTCAGATAGATGTTCTATCTGAATTGTTGTAAGTGCACTGAGAATTGTAAGCCTCTATAAGTTTTCACATCAAATGATTTTACTTGGGTAAACAGGAAATAGAATTAGCTTCACCTTCACATGGATATTAGTCAAACCTTTCATTTTTTTTGGTTTTGGATAAGACCACTGATGATCATGAACAAATGCTGAGCCTCCAGCTCTTCTGAGATGGAAGTCTAGATCACTCAACTGGATATTCCAGAGCATTCAATCGTTAAAATTGCGGAAATTGTGAGGAAGAAAGAAGATGAACAGTAGGTTGAAGCTTTATTAATTTCATTAGTAAAATTGTAGGTCTGTCATAATGTAGGTTTTTAATTCAGGATTTAAAAGATAACTATTGATATCATTTCAGGTAAGTACTGTTTTTTTTTTTTTATCTTATCATCCCAGATTTGAGCTAGGTATGCAACAATATATTGGAGTACTAGCTTAGCATACATAGGATCTAGGATATATTCCTCAACACTACAAAGAAATGTGCTTTAACTCTATGTGATCTTTATAGGATATATTAGAAATTACATGTAGCACAATCATGAAATAAAACAAATACATAAAGACAGGTTAATTTTATTATAAATTGTGAAATTCATAGAAACTTATTTGAAAACTATGACCTAGGAATATTAACATGTAAAATTATTTCAAGAAATTTAAGATCAGACACACAATATGAAAAATTGAATAACTAATACTGTTGTGAAACACACAGGAGGTAAACATTTTTCAATATCCAAAATTAAGCAAAAATACAGAAAAAAACAAAAGAGGAGTATATAGAGAAAGTAGTGTTTCACACAAAAAATGCAAAGATTATGTACAAAGAAATAATTTGAGATTCAATATATTGAAGAGCAAAGCTACAAAGTATATTATTTTTATGACCAACTGAATTGGTAAGCACTAAGTTGATGAACAAGCTCATTGGATTTATGGGAAAATCAATCTCCTGTATACTACAGAAATCCTTACAAATTGCTACCATTTTAAGTGCTATTTGCCAACACATTACAAAACAAATATACATGGTCTTTGACTAAGCAGGCCCATTTGTAGCAACTTATCTAATATAATGGCCATTATAGAATGCAAAATCAGAAGGAGAAACAAAGTTTAATGCAAAAGAGATCACAATTACACATATAAATTACAACATGGATGTCCATTAATACGAGATAGCTGATATATGAAATTACATTGGGTTCTGTTTATTTATAAGGTATGAAGTGACATTAAAAATCACAGGAAGTTAAATAACATACATGGTAACTCATTTTGGAAAAGTAAAGTCAATATGAGAAAATAAGAGCAGGCTAGTACAGGACAGAGCAGTGACAAAAGAAGTTAAATCAAGATTTTTAATCACTATTAGGTAAAAGATGCTACTATTTCTGATTACAAAACATGGCAGCTATTGCTTGTAAAAACTTTGGTTGAGGTTGCACAGCCAAAAGAGTATGAACATCTCTATCATATGTAAATGATGAACATTTGAGAAAACAGAATTAGGTATTGCCCTAAATTGACCATGTGACAATGTATACATGTATCACATGGTTTTTCTAAAGCTATAAAAGCATAAAAGATTACATCTCAATAAAAATACAAAATAAGAAAAAGGAGAAAGAATATACATACACTGTAATTGTAATTATAAACAATTGTAAGTGTGCAGAAGTGTTTAACTATGAAAAATGTATACCTTTTTGTTTGGATTAATTTTTCACATTATAACATGAACTAGAGTCACCTGGGAAATTGAAGCTCACCTGAGGAAATGCCTCTATCAGCTTGGTGTATAGACAAGAATGTAGCACATTTTCTTGGTTCAGGGTTGATTTATGAGGAACTAGCTTTCTGTGGGCATTGCCACCTTTGAGAGTGTGGTTTTTGCAATGTTCAAACAAAAAAATTTTGAGTCAGTTATGGAGAAGAAGACAGCCTTCTTCTGTAGTTTTTGCTTCATTTTCTTTCTACAGAATCCTGTTTGACTTCCTGTCTCTGCTTTCCTCAGCAGTTGTTTGTAACATCAAACTGTACAGGCACATTGAAATCAACTCTTTCTATGGCAAGATTGGACTTTTCTTCATGTCATTTAATTGTCTATTATTAATTATATCTCTAATTTATCCTGTAGAAAAGTGACCATTCAGATTTGCTTTAAAATATTGTTTGGAGCAATAATAAAAATGCAATAGAAGAATTAACAATTGAAATTGATTTGATTAAAGTTTCATAATTATATTCTTATACATGGTCCTAGGCATGTGTACAACTTTGAAATGTAATTAATCCTATTAAATATGGTAAATATTGGATATTTCTTACATCTAGAGACTAAGTTGAAATTTTAGGCAAGTCTGTTTCCATAAATGAAGCATTTCCTCAGTTGTCCCTCTATTTTTCAGGTTACTCTATTTCATGCTATGATGTCAAAAGGTAATCCAATAGTATAGTAAACTATATGAAATCTCTACTTTAACACATATCAGTTTTTAATGGTGTTGGACAGTTTAGTCCAAAATACTTAAAACTTAAACCTATCAAAGTTTCATATTAAAATTCATTGTAACATAGTTGGTTAATAACAATTTTTGGCCAGTGGCTGATTCTTGTTTCACAACAGCTGATTTCTGCTGTAAGGGTCAAAATGTGGTACATCTACATAATGGAATACTACTCAGCTATCAAAAACAATGACTTCATTAAATTTATAGGCAAATGGAATGAACTAGAAAATATCATCCTGAGTGAGGTAACTCAATCACAGAAAAACACACTTGGTATGCACTCATCGATAAGTGGATATTAGCCCAAAAGCTCAAATTACCCAAGATGCAATCCACAGACCACAGGAAGCTCAAGAAGAAGACTGACCAAATTGTGGATGCTCCCACTCCTTTTTGAAAGAGGGAAAAATATCCATAGGAGGAGATATGGAAGCAAAGTTTAGAGCAGTAACTGAAGAAACAGCCATTCAGAGCCTGCCCCACATGTGGCATATCCATATATATATATATATATATATATATATATATATATATATATATATATATATATATATATATATATACCCACCAAAACTAGATAAGATTGATGAAGCTAAAAAGTACATGCTGAAAAGGACCAGATATAGATCTCTCCTGAGAGACACATCCAGAGCAGGTCTAATACAAAGGTCAGTACTAGCAGCAAAACACCGAACTGAGAATAGGACCCTGTTTAGGAGAATTAGAGGACAGATTGAAAGAGCTGAAGGGGCTTGAAACCCCATAAGGACAACAATGCCAAACAACCAGAGCTTCCAATGACTAAACCACTACCAAAAGACTTTATGTGGACTGACCCAGGGCTCCAACTGCATATGTAGCAGAGAATAGCCTTGCTGGGACACCAGTGGTAGGGAAAGCCCTTGGTCCTGCCACAGTTGAACCCCCCAGTGCAGGGGAATGTTGGGGAGCAGCAAGACAGGTGGATGGGGGGAACACCTGTATGGGGGAGGGGTTGGGCATGCGGTCTTATGGACAGGAAACTGGAAAGGGAATACCATTTGAAATGTAAATAAAGAAATATATCTAATAAAAAATTTTAATAAATGTGATCCATCAGGATTATTTTCCTTTTTCCAGTTTCTTTACCTGGCCTTGAGATCCAGTCAGTGTTGACTTCTGAAATTCATTTAGAAAAGATTTATCTTTAAGTCTTTTGGAAATAAAGGTAAAATTGCATCAATTTTTAAAATGTTGTTTCACTTAAGACTATATGATCCTGAACTGTTTTGTTGGGAAATATTTCGTTTTAAATTAAATATGTTCTATAGATTAGACCTTTTTCTTTTTGTTTTGATTAGAAGATTTATGATTCTGAGACCATATTCATTTCATCTGTCAAATTATTTGTCAGCATAAAGATTAGTCACATAGTTTCTTACAATCTAAATGCCTATCTATAAAATCATTTATAATCTTTCATTTATAATTATGCTTTCAGATTCATCCTATCTAAAATTTTCTCTTAATTAGTTTATCAATTTTATTCTTTAGGTTCCTGGAATTGGAGGTATAGGACTGATAATAAAAACAAAATCTGTTCTATTTGTACCTACTAATTTTGACTGAACCTGTAAGCCCAGACATTAAATGAAAATTCAAACACATGCCCTGAGACAAAGTGATATAATCTATACCTCTTGGATAGCCATTAGTCTGTCTTTGTTCTGTGGCACCTGTATAAATAAAGAAGTGGCTTGATTAGGAGTCAGATTTCCCTGACAACCCACCCAGTCTGACTCATGCCTCCCTCTAGGAATCCCTATCTCCTCTAGGGAAACCCTATGAAGCGCCAGGGGTTTCCCCTAACTTCCTCCTGGCAATGACTAATGAATTAAAAAACTTAAAGTGCAGTTCTCAAAATGTTTAAAAGAAATGTTAGATTTGTTTATTTTACATGACCTGGTCGTATGTCCAGGTGAGGGCAATCAGTTCTTTTCAAGAAATGGTTCAGAAAATTCAACTCAGGTGTTCAGGCTTAGTAGTATGCTCCTTGAGCTATTTCACCTGGAATTATACCAGTTTTCTTATTAAAGAATACTACTTTCTACAACCAAAATGATTTTGAGTGGAATAAATTAAGATAGAGCACAGAATTACCAAGCATCCTATAAAAGAGCTTTGGCAGTTAATAATAAAAGAGAAGATTGGCAATCGTTTAGTAAAACAATTTTATGTTTCATGTAATATGAAACTTTAAATGTGAGTTAAAGTGTCTGTTATATTTGCTTATGTTTATATCTTTCTGTTATATTAGGCCATATAAATAAAAATAGGGTATAAAATTAAACATTTGAGTCTTTGATCTATTACATTAGTTTACTATATACAAATTAAACTTATTCTAAAATAACATGTTGTTCACGCTTCTACTTTTAAATTTTTATTATTTCATTGCTTATGAATTAATTTCATCTTTATCTTTTTTTTCCTTTTTTCAGAGCTGGGGACCGAATCATCTTTATCTTTTTATGTCTAGTTTTATATCATAAATATTCTGTATCTTATAGTTATTCATTGTGACTTTTTATTGAAGGTATTTTCCCTCATTCTCTACTAATGATTGTGCTGTCCATCTTTAGCCTCTTTAATGATAAAGAATTTTTATGTATTTCTTCCATTATATGCATTTACTGTGTCAAAAGAAAAATTGATTTTTTTCTTTTAAATATCTCAAGCTGATAAAGCCAGCTAACTATCTACTGTAGAGACAGGTTTTTAATTAGCATTTCCATTCTCCTACTTAGTCATATGCAATTTAATATATCTTTTTTTGTTTGTTTCACTTGAAATGTTTGAAACGATAAGTTTTAAATGATTCATGCTAAATGTAAACACACACTGCCTACAGTGTGGCAGTCATACCATAATAAATAATGACCAAGAAAGCCTCTCCTCCTCATGGTTATTTACAGTTGTAGTCTGTGCTTCCCTACATCTAATTGCTAAAAAATATGTAACAGTATCAAAAATAGAAACAAAAACAAAAAGAAAGTTATTAGTGAATGGATACCAACCATCTTTAAAATGTACTCATGTTCTTTATGTTATTCAAGGGGCACATTATTTTTCTTTTTTGGATATGTTTTAGTTATATTTCAAATGTTATTCCCTTTTCTAGTTTCCTGACCATATGCGCCATATCCGATCCCCCTCACCTTCTTCTATGTTCCCCATCCCCAACTACCCCCCAACCTTCCACCCGCCCCACTTCCCACCCCCATGACATTGCTCTGCACTGGTGGGGTCCAGCCTTGGCAGCACCAAGGGATTCTCCTTCCACTGGGGCCCAACAAGGACATCCTCTGTTACATATAGAGCCGGAGCCATGGGTGTGTCCATGTGTACTCTTTGGGTAGTGGTTTACTCCCTGAGAGCTCTGGTGGGTTGACATTATTGTTCTTATGGGGTTGAAAGCCCCTTCAGCTCCTTCAATCCTTTCTCTAATTCCTCCAACAGGGACTCAGTTCTTAGTTCAGTGCTAGCATTTGCCTCTGTATTTGATACGCTCTGGCTGAGTCGCTCAGGAGACAGCTATATCTGGCTCCTGTCAGCAAGCATTTCTTGGCTTCATCAATATTATCTCGTTTTGGTGGCTATTTAAAATGGTCTGTATTCCCAGGTGCGGCAGGCTCTCAATGGCCATTCCTTCAGTCTCTGATCCAAACTTTGTCTCCATATCCCCTCCAATAAGTATTGTTGTTCTCCCTTTTAAGAAGGATTGAAACATCCATACTTTGCTCATCCTTCTTGAGCTTCATGTGGTCTGTGGACTTTATTTGGGTAAATCAAGCTTTGGGGCTACTATCAAGGAGCACATTATTGACAGTATAAGAAAATGTACAAAAAGAGCCTTATGTTTTTATAAAGAGGTACAGACTACTTCTAATAAGGCAACTGGCCGTTAACACCAATGTCATGGTAAAGAATAGATGAGAGGAGAAAGAATAGATGAGAAAGGAGGAGTTAAAGTTTCAATAGAATAAAAGTAAAGGTTTTCCAAGAAGAGGTAAAGAAAATCACAAATGAACACTGATGAGGAAACAGCATTCTTAGACAACTCAGAAACCCTGTGGACAGATTCTGCCAAATACTCAGTTAAAGCCCTTCATTGATTTTAAGGATATCTGTCTTAATTTTCAAGTCTTCATCATATTTTTGTTATTAACACATTGTACATAGAGCACTCCAAACACAGTATAGCATTTGATCATAAGGGTAAGATTTAAATTTTTGAGCAATTATTTAGAGACCTTTTTGAAAACTCTTTAGATTTGGACTTTAAGGCAACTTGGAAAGTAAATTAAATTATATGAGTCATAAATATCTTAAGATCTAAGTATTATGAATAAATTTTGGCATGAGAATTTAATTTTCAGGGGGTTATTTTTATTAGTGGTGGAACAGAATGAAATTAATTGCTTCTAGTTAGATGCTACCCATTATACACCCACTTAGTGATGTGGCTATCATATTAGGCATGGTAATTTATATAATTAACCTTGTGTAATTGGTTTAAAGACCTTTATTAGCAGGACAATATTTTACATCCTCTAGAGAATAAATGAAGAAAGCATCAAAAATGAAGTATTTTTTGAAAACTTATTACTATCACAATATTTATTTTCTTTTGGATACTTCTCTTTTCCTCTGCATGAACATTTAAGGTTTTTATTTAAAGGAAGAATTTTCATTTCTGTATCTTTAAGTCTATAGTGCAAACTATTGAAAAAGTAATGAAAAATAATCATTCAAGTTCAAAACAGGTTATTCTAAATCACTTCTTAATAACATCCAAGGATTTAAGCAAACTTGCAAAATGAGATAATACAGTACTAACATAGTATATATTTGCATATTAAAATTAAGACACTATCTAATTTCCATGCTTCTTGATGAATATAGGCTGTTAGAAAAACAGAAAAGAAATGAAATGTTAGTGAAGGGAACTAAATAGGATGCAGGAATTCTGGCCTGGTGACAGCCTCTCAATCAATTCAAGAACATTGTGTTCTGAAGTGAAGCCAAGGCAGAGTGAAATATGATTTACCATTTTGATCAAGATGATTTTTCTAAAATTTCTACTAGCCTTATCACATTTGTATATGCAGAGTAGTTCTCATTATCACCTTCTCTCCCAAATCAACCATTTGTATTCCCTTGTTGTTTCATGAAAGAGGTACTATCTGGAAGATATTTTAACCTGGAAACCTTAAAATCATGGCCACAGTTCATGCTGCTGAATTGCTACATTCAACTTGTCATCTGTTACATTATTCCCTTCCTATCTGTAAACTCAGTTAACTTGTACTTCCATTCCATTTCCTTCTAAGCTTCTTTGTGCTCTTTCATTGTACTTTCTCCTGTGCTTTCGTCTTGCCTCTCTCCTTTCTTATCTTCTTACTTCTATTTCAAACCAATCTGTACTTTAAAAGCAAAAACCCACAAAACAACTATAACATTTTCCCCTATGGGTAGCATGTCCTTCCTTATATTTGAATTGCCATACAACCCAATTTGATATTTCACACGTTTGCCATTTATTATGCTACATGAAAAAATACTTCTTTGTAGGGGATTTCTATCTACCCCTTTGCTAAAGTACTTGGTTACACCCATAGCTAGTTTTTTCCAACAGCTCCTTCACCTCCTATCAGCATTGAACCTGGAACCATACCTAGTTTTCACTTGGAAACATGCAAATGTTTGCCATAGTTCCACTTTTGCTAATATGCTGTATCTAATTTGTTATTGTTTCTTGCTTATTCATTTTAATATATATTTTCTCTAGAACTTTAGGAATTCATACATTTTTTTGTTCAATTTCACCTGTCTTCAAGTCCTCCTACCTGTTGCCCCTTACCTGACAAGTTAACTTTGTGTCCTTTTATTTTAAAAGAAACAATCCAAGTCCAAATTGTAGCACTTAAATGTGTTTGGATATATTGTCTTTCACTACCAGATACTACATTCTTAGAGGTACTTCTATCTACTTCTCCTGGCATCTATTAACTAGGAATAGGTCCTAGGCTAGTGGTGGGACTTGGTTCCCTAGTTTTCTTTCTAAGATGAGTGTGGTCTGATTTAAGCTTGCACGGTATGAACACTGGCAAAACTGTGTGAGTTCCTATGTGCACCTGCCCTTCTTTGTGCAGAAGACATTGTTTCCTTGCTGCCATCCATTACACTGTTTTCATCTGCTTTTCCAAAAGGATCCATAAACCATAGAAAATGGGGGTGTGGTAAAGATACCCCACATCATCATCTCTTTTTCTCTAATCCTCTGCCAGTTGTGTGTCTCTAGATAGTTATCAATATTTATAGTTATATAGTTATATCGAGAATATATATACAAACTTCTGAAATAGTAAGCTTCCATATGACTTGTTTTGAAAAACCTCTAGTAAATCTTTTATAACTACCTACATTGCATTCATTTCTCTGCCCTCCCTTCCACCATATAAATTTAACTCTTCCTGTTTCATTATTCCACCTTAATGTGATTTTCTTAATTTTTCAAGTTCAAATGTACTTGAAGAGATTTTTCTGAAAAACATAGATTACATAATAGTAAATTCCCTTCTTACTCTGATGCTGTACAAGCTTATGATGTGGCACAGTAAAAGCTGACCATAAGGACATGAGTTACAGTTCACAATGACTATTTGACCTTTGTAAAAGTATCACCTTACCTTCAGTCCAACTGTAAATGGCATACATCTAATGAATTCAACATGTGAATTTAGTCAAGACTTGGAGGCAAAGGAAGTATTGGTGTTGATGTCCTTTTGATATTATTTCTGATAACCTAATGATCAAACTATAGAGGATGTGTTTGTTTGTTGCTCTCTAGCATTTTGTTTGAGCTAGAGTTCTTCAGGGAACCTGGACATTATGGCATTGTCAACCCATTGTTTGTGCTTGTCAGTCATAAGCACCAGTGCCTGAATTTTTCTGTGGGATCTATGACTGAAAACCCTGTTCTCCACGCTTTCACCATGTATACCTTACTCAATGAACGAGTCCCTTACTACAGATGAAAAGAAAACTGTCATCTAAATGACATATGTTAAGAACTCTGTGAAGTAAAATAAGTGATAAACATTGTATATTTTCCTGTGTTGCACATATGTTTGTCATGCTATAACATTCAAATTAAATTGTAAAACTTAATCATAAAGTAAAATCTTTCATCCTTTATCACTTAGTTTGACACATTGTTATATAATTACATTGTCAAGCTGTAGTATACAATATGCTTATATCAGGAACTGATCACTTTAAAAAATAAATTAGTTTTAATTTTTTTCTGTTTTATATTTCCTTTGGAACAGGCTTAATTTATAACTCAGCTGAGATCTCAGGCTTAGAACCAAGAGAGAAAGGTGTAGAGATGCTCTAAGATGAAGCTTCAGAAAAAAAAATCTTGTGACAGCAATCTTGGAACTTAATATTAAGATCAGTGTTATTGATGAAAATATTCCCTTTCTGTTCTATTGGACAAGAACAATCACTTGCTGGATATCTTCAGACGGCATACTCAGTTCTTTCTTTAGGAGAGCCAAGGCACAACAAAGCTTTCAGTATTGTGATTGGCTTTATCTAATTTGGTTTGTAAGCAAACAACAGGAAATATGAATAAAAGCAGGAACGAAATCTCAAAAATCTAGAACCTGACCCTAGAAGTATTCTCTTTCTTAAAAATAAAATACTACAGCGGGTATACACTGGAGGAAAAGTATCTGTATAAAAGTTTAACTAGAAGATAGGATGCATATGATGATATTATTATTGATTTCTTCTAACTCAGACAAAGAGGCCTGAAAGGAAATATATAGAAATTAAAAGAACACTTTAAAATATTTTTTAAAATAATAAAAACATAAAATTAATTAACTATAATAATTAAGAGAAACATCTTGACCCTCATAACATAAAACAAATTATTAGAAATTATTAAAATATAAAGTCAGAAAAAGTTTATTTATTTATTTATTTATTTATCTATTTATTTATTTATTTATTTAAATTCCAAACACTGCCACCCATCCTAGTGTCTCTCTGAGAGAATGGGGTCTGCATCGACATACCCCACCCTGGAGCATCAAGTCTCTGCCAGATTAAGAACAGAGACATTCTCTCCAACTGAGGCCAGACAGAGCAGCCCTGTGGGGGAATGAATAACACAGTCAGCTTTAGGACATACTCCATTCCAGTTGTTGGGGAACCCACATGCAGACTGAGCTGCATATGTGCCATGGGCCTCATTCTAGCGTGTATATGTTCATTGGTTGGTGACTCAGTCTCTTAGAACTCCCAGGGGTCGAATTTCTGCTTTTCCAATTCCCTCGATCTTCACACATTCCTCAACTTTTCCGTAAGATTCCCAGACCACAGTCCTAAGTTGGGCTGTGGGTATCTGCATTGATCTTAATCAGCTGCTGTACAGAACCTCTCAAAGAACTGTTATGCTACACTCTGGTTTGCAAGCATATACAGTATCATTAAGAATGTCAGGAGTTGGTGCTTGCCCCCGGGGTGGATATTAAGTTGGGGAAATTATTGGTTAGCCATTCCTTCAGTCTCAGATCCATCTTTGTCCCTTCATTTCTTTTAGACCAGGTACATTTTGAGTCAAATGACTTATGGGTTGTTTAGTGTACTTATCCCGCCACTGTGGGTCCTGCCTGACTACAGCAGGTGGCCTATTCAGGCTCCATGTCACTACAGTTAGGTATCTCCAATAAAATCACCACCATTGACTCCTTGAAGCCTCAACTGGTACTTTAGGTAAAATGCTTTCCAGTTTTTGTTGAAATCACCAGATTTATTTACAGAATGGATGTATCCATTTGTAATCACACTAACAATGGAAGAGTGTTTCTATTTCTCTACATGCTGCACAATCTGTGTGCTCCCTCGAAATTTTGACCTTAGCCATTGTGTAAAGTAGAATGTCAGGGTTGCTTTGATTTGCATTTGCCATGCTTCTTAATCATTTGAGATTTCTCTGTTGAAAAACAATCTGTTTAGCTCTGAAACCCATTTTAAATTTTTTGGGGGGAGTTTAACCTCTAGAGTTTAACTTCTTGAGTTCTTTAAATATTTTGGCCATCTGTCAGATATAAGGTTAGTAAAGATTTTGGCCCAAACTATAAGTACCATTTTGTCCTATTGACAGTATCCTTTGCCTTAAAGAAGCATTTTTCAGTTTCATGTGGTCCCATTCATCAATAGTTGATCTTAGAGCTTGAGCCCTTGGTGCTTTGTTTGGGGATTCATCTCCTCTACCAACGTGATCAAGGCTATTTTCCACTTTCTGATTTATGAGATTTATTATATCTGGTTTATGTTTACCTTCTTGATCCACTTGTACTTGAATTTTGTGCAGGGTGATAAATAAGGATCTGTTATTCTACAGGTAGACATACAGTTATGCCAGCACCATTTGTTCAAGATACTTTCTTTTTTCCATTGTACGGTATCATCTTTTGTGTCAAATATTGAATGTCCCTAGGTGTGTGGGGTTATTTGTAGATTTTCAGTTTGGTTCCATTAGTCAAGCTTTTAGTTTTTATCACTATTGTACTGTAGTACAACTTGAGGTCAGGCATTGTGATTTCTCTAGAAATTATTTTATTTTTCAAAATTCTTTGGGCTATGATGGGTATTTATTAAGCCATATGAAGTTGAGAATTGCTCTTTCAAGGTCTGTAAAAATGTGTTGCAATTTTGATGGCAATTTCATTGAATCTGCAAATTGCTTTTGGTAAGATGGCCATTTTCATTATGTAAATATGACCAATGCATAAGCATGGGAGATCTTTCTATTTTCTAGCATATTCTTCAATTTCTTTCTTCAGGAATGTAAACTTCTTGGCATATAGAATTTTCACCTGCTTGATTAGAGTTACACCAAGATATTTTATATTACTGTGGCTATTGTGAAGCATCTTCTTTCCCTAGTTTTCTTCTTGGTTTGTTTATTATTTGGATAAAGGAGAGATACTTAATTTTTTGAGTTAAATTAATAGCCAGAGAACTTGGCTGAAGTTGTTTATTAGCAGAAGGAGTTCTATGGTAGAATTTTAGGAATCATTTATGTATGTGAATGTATCATCTGCAAATATTGATACTTTGACTTCTTCCTTTCCATCTTGTAGCCCCTTGATCACATTTTGTTTTTTATTGTTCTAGAACTTACAGTATTACATTGAAGAAAGAGCTAGAGAGTAGGCAGACTTTTCATGTCCCTGGTTTTAGTGGGATTGCTTCAAGTATCTCTCTATTTAATTTGATGCTTGATATTGGCTTGCTGTACATTGATTTTATTATGTTGAGAAATGTACCTTGAACTCCTGATCTCGCTAATATTTTTAACATTGAACGGATATTAGATACTATAAAAGACATTTATAGCATATGAGATGATCATGTAAATTTTTTTCTTTGAATTTGTTTACATACTTACTACGTTGACAGGGTTTCGTACATTGAACCATTCCTATGTCCCTAGAATTAATCCTATTCGATCTTGGTCAATGATTTTGGATGTGTTCTTGAATTTGTTTTGCAAAAATGCATTTGAATAATCTTTTGCTGATGCTCATAAGCAAAATTGGTGTAAAGTTCTTTGTGTTGAGTCTTTGTGTGGTTTAGGAATCAGGGTGACTATGCCTTCATAGAATGAGTTTCGATTGTAGGGTTGTAGGATTGAAGGCCTGCATCTGCTACACTTGCCTTTGGGAATGGCTGTTTGGGGAGGCAGAATGCTGGAGTTTGACTGCACTCATCCCATGCTGCCGCTGGGACAGGTGCGGGGCTGTAGGGAAGCACCAAGGCACAGTGGGAAAGCATAGTTTGAGGTATGGGAAAGCTGGAGTTGGCCCAAGTACCAGAAACCAGAGCCATGGGGTTCTCAGACTCTTGGACATCCAGGTGCCACTGGGAGTCTCAGAAGAGCAGAGAACAGAGTTGGGAACAATGTCTAGACTGGGGAGGCAGAGGAGTGGAGGACAGGAAGCTCTGGCTTGTTCCAGCAGACATGTTTGTCCTTACCTGGACCTAAGAAGGCTTTCTGGCGATTGTGGCTGGGAACACAGAGAAGCCTTTTACAAAAGATTAGGCTGCTGCTTTGTAGTCTCCCCATGGAGGATCTTGATGAAAAGAGATAGTCCATGGTTCCAAATGGTTTATTGTCAGTGTGGCAAACGGATGCATGTAAAAGCTACTCCACTTCTCAGGGTGGGACTGAGATTAAATACCTTTTGCAGGGAGGAATGTCTGGGAAGAGAAGGTTATTGACTAAGCCCTCCAGGCCTCTACACATTTCATCAGCATGGAGGACTCTGTTTTGAGCCCGCATGACCAAAAATACATTTCTTTTCCTATTGACTTGCTTCATCTACATGAGGGAGAGCTTGAGGCTTTGTCCTTATGTGATTGACGGCCACAAATCTCTCTATGGGGTTGGGGCTACATGACAAGGACAGGTTGCTGGAAGCAAGTGAAGCTCCTACCATACCTTCAGGGTCTCAAAGGCTTGTGGCCTTTAGCTCAGCCTTACTAGGCTTCCTCTCGTGGTCCACCACCCCACAGGTAATTTTTTTTTTCTGTTTCTGTTTTGTAGAATAGTTACAGAATATTGGTATAGGCTCTTTTTGAAAGTTTGGTAGAATTCTGCCCTAAAACATCTGGTCCTGAACCTATTGATTTATTTATTGTTGCTGTTGTTCCAAGATATTTAATGACTGATCCTATTTCTTTAGGGTTTATATGGCTTTGTATAAAATATGACTTACCTTCATGTAATTTCATGTGGTATCTGTCTAGAAAATCATCCATTTCATTATGAATTTTGCTTTTGTTGGGTATATGCTATTGAAATAAAACCTGATAATTCTTTGAACTTCCTCATTGTCTATTGTTATGTCTCCCTTTTCACTTCTGATTTTGTTTATTTGAATACTGCCTGTTTTTCTTTTACTTAGATTGGCTAAAAGCTTGTCTATCTTGTTGATTTTCTCAAAGAACCAGCTTTTGGTTTTGTGGATTCTTTTTATTTATTTTCTTTGTTTAAAATTGATTGGTTTCAGCCCTGCTCTTTCTGTCTTTCTGTCTTTCTTTTTGCCATCTATTATTCCTCTCTAGTATGCTTGCTACTCTTTTTTCTAAAGCTTTCAGGTATACTTTTAAATTGCTGGTATGACAACTTTCTAATTTTTTATGGAGGGACTAACTTTCCTCTTAGTATTGCCCTCATTCTGTCCCACATATTTGGGCATGTTGTGCCTTCATTTACACTAAATGCTAGAGAAGCAGTTTTGTATATAGTATAATAAACTTTTAGCCAAAATTAATCAAAAGAGACTGGGAAGAGAACATCATATTCATCAATGGAAAATTCCACCCAGATGATATCTCAATTCTGACCATTTATGTTCCAAACACAAGGCCACACACATTTATAAAATAGACCTCTCCAATTTCTTTATAAAAGCAAGCAGTACTATAATTTTTTTCTTTGCACATGTTTTGCTTTGTCCCATAAGTTTTGGTATATTGTGTCTTCATTTAACTTAATTCTAGAAAGTCTTTCATCTCTTTCTTTATTTCTTCTCTAATGAAGTGATCATTTAGTAGAAGGTTATTTTGTTTCCATGAGTATGTGAGTGGTCTGCTGTTGTTGAAATCCAGTCTTAATTTGGGGTGATCTGTTAGAATGCAAGGGGTCATTTCAAATTCTTGTGTCTGTTGTGGTTTGCTTTGTGAAGACTTATAGCATCAGTTTTGGAGATAGTTCCATGAGATGCTGAGAAAGTAGATTCATCTTGGTGGGTGAAAGTTTCTGCAGATATGTATTAAATCCTTCTGGTTCGTAACACATGTTAGTTTCATTATTTCTCTGTTTAGTTTCTGTTTTGATGTCCTGGACATTGGTAAGTGTGGTGTGTTGAAGTCTCCTCAATATTATTTCGATGTGTGTTTTTTGCTTTAATAAAGTTCCTTATGTGAATGTGGGTACCCTTGCACTTAAGACATAAATGTTCAGAATCGTGATGTTGTCTCAGTGGATTTTTTGTTTGATGTATATAAAATGTCCTTCCCCTCATTTTGGATAACTTTTGCTTGAAGGTTTATTTTATTAGATATTAAAACCACTACTTCCGCTTGTTTCCTGCGTCCATTTGCTTGGAAAACCCATTTCTAGCCCTCAACTCTGAGGTAGTGTCTATCTTTGTTGTTGAGGAATCTTTTCTGTATGCTGATGGATCTTGTTACATATCCAGTCTGAATTGAGTCCAGTAATCTTGAGAAACATTAATGGCCAATGATTGTTAGTTCATGTCGTGTTCGATGTTGAAGATGTTATTTTATGTGTGTGTGCGTGATTCTCTTCTGTTGATTTTGCTATGAGATGATTAATTTCTTGTGTTTTTCTTGGGTATAGTTACCCTCCTTGCATTGGAGTTTCCATGAGGTATTCTCTGTAGGGCTGGATTAGTAATAAGATATTTTTTTATATTTGGTTATCTTATGGAAATCTTGGTTTCACCATCTATGGTTATTGAGAGTTTTTCTGATTGTAAGTAGTCTGGGCTGGCATCTGTGGCATCTTAAGGTCTTCAAGAGATCAGTCCACGACCTTCTGGCTTGTATAATCTCTATTAAGAAATCAGGTATAATTCTGATAGAAATTCCTTTAAATGTTATTTGGACGTCGTCCCTTACACCTTTTAATATTCTTTCTTTGTTCTGTACATTTAGTGTACTGGTAATTATGTGTCACAAAGATTTTTTCTTTTGGTCTGAGCTATTTGGTGTTTCTGTAAGATTCTTGTACATTTATAGTCATCTTTTTCTTTATTTTATGGAATTTTTCTTCTATAATTTTGTTGAAGATATTTTTTTTGCCCTCTGTGCTTGTAATCTTTAACCTCTTCGATTCTACTCTTCTTAGAGTTGCTCTTTTCATACCGTCCCACATTGCCTGCATGTTTTTAATTATGAACTTTTGATATTTGGCATTTCATTGACTGATATGTCCATCAAATATATACTTTTATGATATCTTCTGTGCCTGAGATTCATTCTTCCATCGCTTATATGTTGTTGGGGATGCTTGGATCTGTATATTCTATTCTCTTTCCTAGGTTTTCCATCTAAAAGTTTGCCTCCATTGGTGTTATCTTTATTGCTTCTATCTCCAATTATAGGTTATAAACCATTTTGCCTCTTTTGTTGTATTTTCCTGTGTTTCTTTGAGGGATTTATTTGTTGCCTATTTAAAGACTTCAACCTGTTTAATTGTGTTTTCCTGTATTTAGTAAAGGCAATTATTTATTTCCCCTTTAAAGATCTCCATCATCTTCATAAGATGAGATTTAAGGCCATAGTCTTGATTCCCTGGGTATGTGAGGATATCTAAAAATTGCTGTAGTATTTGGGGGGATCTTCACCTACACCTGTAGTCCTATAGTCATGGATCAGAGCACCTCACCCTACCTCAAAGTTCTGCCTGAATCACAGGATGGTTGCTCTGACCCAAAAAATACCCTGCTCAAACCAGTGACACCCAGGCTAGCTAACACTGAACACAAAATTAGAAAAGGCAAGAGCAAGGACATAACCAACAGAAATGAATGTAAAAAAAAATAATTTCTAAAATGTCTTTTTGTATACTATTTTAAATTAGAATTCTTTTAATATATATTTCTGGTTTCTAGAATGAGAAAAATAATTATATATAGCATGTTTAATAAATATAATTTTAATAAATATACACTCCAGATTTTAATAAATATATGTTAATAGTAAAGGAAAGCATATTGAAAATACATTAGTCTTGGCCATGATAAAAATATATGACTAAGTAGTAAAATGTATTTTAAATTTGAAATCACAAAATAGAGCATGGACATTCAGTTTTCTCACATTTATGAATTTGAAATTGCTGATATTTAGGCAGATAAAATGATCAATAGGCAGCAATTACTCTGCAGAGATATATAAAGTAGACTTAATGCCAACTAAAATATGTATGACAATGCTATCTGTATCTGTTTAATAAGCAGGTTTTGGTTCTAAACCAACTCTTATTTTAATTGTTCTATGACATATTGATTTATCTTTATTCCCATTCTTCTTTCCACTTATTAATAGCACTTTTATTGGATATTTTAGTTACATTTCAAATGCTATCCCCTTTTCTGGTTTCCATTACATAAACCACCTGTCCCATTCCTCCTCCCCCTCCTTCTATGAGGGCATTCTGCCACCCAACCACCGACCCCTTCCTGCCTCCCTGCCATGACATTCCCCTACACTGGGGAGTTGATGCTTGGGAGGACAAAGGAATTATTCTACCATTGGTGCCCAACAAGGCCGTCCTCTGCTACATATGCAACTAGAGTCGTGGGTCTGTGTATTTGTAGTCTTTGAGTAATTGTTTAGTCCCTGGGAGTTCTGGCTGGTTGACATTGTTGTTTCAGGCCCTTCAGCTCCTTCAAACCTTTCTCTAACTTCTCCAATGGGGATCCCATTCTCAAGTCAATAATTGACTTCCAGCATTCACCTCTGTACTATTCATGTTCTGGCAGAGCCTCTTAGGGGACAGTTATATCAGGCTCCTGTCAGCATGCACATCTTGGCATCAATTGTATGGGTTTGCTGGATGTATGTAGATGGGCTGGATCCCCAGGTCAGCCAGGCTCTGAATGGCCATTCCTTCAGTCTGTGCTCCAAATTCTGTCTCCATATCTCCTCATATGAATATATTTGTTCCTCCTTTTAAGAAGGACTGAAGCATCCACACATTGGTCATTCTTCTTCTTGAGCTTCACGTGGTCTATGGATTGTATCTTGGATAATTTGAGCTTTTATGCTAGTATCAACTTATCAGTAGGTGCATACCGTGTGTGTGTGTGTGTGTGTGTGTGTGTGTGTGTGTGTGTGTATGTTTATTTTGTTCCATCTATTTGAATAAGAATTTCATAAAGTCATTGTTTTTATTAGCTGAGTAGAATGCCATTGTGTAGATGTACATTTTCTGTTTCCATTCCTCTGTTGAATAACATATGGGTTCTTTGCAGCTTTTGGCTACATAATAAGGCTGTTATGAACACAGTGGAGCATGTGTCCTTGCTATATGTTGGAGCATGTTTTGGGTATATGCCCAGGAGTGTTATAGCTCGGTCCTCAGGTAGTACTATGCCCAATTTTCTGAGGAACCTCCAAACATATTCATAGAATGAATGTACCAGCTTACAATCCCACCAACAATATAGGAGTGATCCTCTTTCTTCACATCCTTGCCAGCATCTGTTGTTACTTGTGTTTTTTTCTTAGCCATTCTTACTGCTGTAAGGAGGAATCTCACGGTTGTCTTAATTTGCATTCCCTTCATGACTAAGGATGCTGAACATTTCTTTAGGTACTTCCTAGCCATTCGATATTCCTCTGCTGAGAATTCTTTGTTTAACTCTGTCCCCTTTTTTTCAGTAGAGTTATTTGATTTTCAGGAGTCTAACTTTTTGAGTTCTTTGTATATATTGGATATTAGTCCTCTATTGGATGTAGAATTGGTATAGATCTTTTCCCATTCTGTTAGTTGCCATTTTGTCCAAATGACAGTCCTTTGCCTTATAGAAGTTTTGCAATTTTATGAGGTCCCATTTGCTGATTCTCAATCTTAGACCATAACTTTTTCTCGGTGCCCATGTATTTGAGGCTCTTCCCCACACTTTTTTCTATTAGTTTGAGTGTATCTGGTTTTATGTGGAGGTCTTTGATCCACTTGGACTTGACTTTTGTACAGGACAATAAGAATGGATATATTCGTATTCTTCTACATGTTGATCTCCAGTTGAACCATTTGTTGAAAATGCTACCTTTTTTCCACTGTATGGTTTTAGCTCCTTTGTCAAAGATCAAGTGAGCAGTCAGGGACAGGATCCTTCCAGTTTCTGCCTGTTCCAAGAACTGAAAGCCAGTCTCCAGGAGCTCTAATACTCCTGAGAGTGGAGGTAAGACCACCACTTCTGCTCTGAAGGACCTGCCTGGAACACACAGGACACAGGAACTCAGGAAAAATCCTGGTCAAGACTCTTCCTGTTTTGTCCCATGCCTGGAACTAACCTGCTCCCACAGCTCTCTGTTCCCAAATCCCATGCGTGAGAGAGCTGGGCTCTCACAAGTGCAGACAATCCTGAGAGTTCAGGGAAGACCTCTACTTCTGCTCACATTCCTGGACAAAAAGGAACATGCCTAGTGCCCTCTGGATACAAGAATCTAGGAGAGGTCGGTGGCAGGACCCTTCCAGTTTGTGTCTGAGGCCAGAGGTGTAAGCCAGTCATCAGGAGCACTGACACACCTGAGGGCAGAGGTAAGACCAACTCTTCTGCTCCAAATAACTTGCCTAGAAGCTCTAGGACACACAAACATGGGGAAAGCTCTCTGTTTACAGATCCAACTGAAAGAAAATATGTCTACAGGCATGCTAACACACAGGCTTACAGGAGGACAAGCCACTGTCAGAGACAGAAAGATAAGCTAATAACAGAGACAAACTGATGGCAAGAGGTAAGCACAGGAACCTTCACAACAGAAATCGAGACTAATTGATATCATCAGACCCCAGTTTTCCCAACAGGAACAATACTGGATAACTGAACACAGTGGAACAAAACAAGATTTGGATTTAAAATCACATCTCATGATGATGATAGAGGACCTTAAGGATATAAACAACTCACTTAAAGAAATACAGGATAACACAGGTAAAGAAATAAAAGTCTTTAAAGAGGAAACACAAAAATTCCTTAAAGAATTACAAGAAAATACAACTAAACAGTGAAGGAATTGAAGGAATGAACAAAACTATCCAAGATCTTAAAATGGCAATAAAAAAAATCACAGAGGGAGACAGCCTTGTAGATAGAAACCTTAGGAAAGAGATCAGGAGCCATAGATGCAAGCATCACCAACAGAGTACAAGAGATAGAAGAGAGAAACTTAGGGGCAGAAGAAAACATAGAAAACATTGACACAACTGTCAAAGAAAATGTAAAACACAGAAAGATCCTAACCTAAGAGATCCAGGAACTCTAGGAAAAATGAGAAGATCAGATCTAAGGATAATAGGTATTGAAGAGAGTGAAGATTCCTGACTTAAAGGGCCAGGAAATACCTTCAACAAATTATAGAAGAAAACTTCTCTAACCTAAAGAAAAAGATGCCCATAAATATACAAGAAGCCTACAGAACTCCCAATAGATTGGAACAGAAAAGAAATTCCTCCCATAACATAATAGTTAAAACACCAAATGTACAAAGCAAAGAAAGAATATTAAAAGCAATAATGGAAAAATATCAAGTAACATATAAAGGCAGACCTATCAGAACTATACCAGATTTCTCACCAGAGACTATGAAAACCAAAAGATCCTGTGCAGATGTCATACAAACCCTAAGAGAACACAAATGACAACCTAGGCTACTATATCCAGCAAAAACTCAATTAACATGGATGGAGAAAACAAGACATCACATGACAAATCCACATTTATAGAATATTTTTCCACAAATTCAGACCCACAAAGGTTATTTGATTGGAATCTCCACTACAAGGAGAAAAACAATACCATAGAAAAAGCAAGAGATTAATCTTCTTGCAACAACCACAAAGGAAGAGAGCCACAAAAAATAATTCCACCTCTAACAACAAAAATAACAGGAAACAACCATCAGTATAACCTAATATCTCTTAACATCAATAGACTCAATTCCCCAATAGACATAGGCTAACGATCTGAATATTTAGTAAGGACCCAGGATTTTACTGCATATAGGAAACATACCTCAGTGACAAACACAGACACTACCTCAGAGTAAAAGCCTGGAAAACTATTTTCTAAGCAAATGATCACAAGAAATAAGCTGGAGTAGTCATTCTAATATCCAATAAAATCTACATTTAACCAAAAGTTATCAAAAATAACAAACTCTCCTTAATTGCCCTATTGTGGTATGATTTCAATCTTTCTTGATCTTTTATCATGACTTAACTGTTGTATAATTTCATTTTGAATAAAGAGTGTTTCAATCACCCTACTGAGTTTCTTCTTTTATTTTTTGTCTGTTCTAACCCAATTTTATTTATTAATATTTTTGTTTCAGATTTTCTTTTATGAGTCCGATATTTATGTTACCTCTCCCTCATTTCCTACCTCCAGTTCCTTTGTACCTACACTGCTTTTCAAATCATGATATCTTCTTTAACTATTTTTGTTTTATGTACATATACATATGTATGCATATATATCAACATATATTTTTTCCATCAATAGTGGAAACAAGTGGAAATAAAACTTACCATCAAAACATAATATTAAAGGTAGATGAAGACAAACCAATAATGAACTTCACAAACAAAGGTAGAGAAAGATTAATGAGTGAATTAAAAACACATTGCTTTTCCAATGCTGTTCCTCTCTACATATACTCTGATGTCTAAATCTCAACCAAAACATACAATGGTTTTAAAACACTTCTCTTATCTCTCTACTGAGGAGTTATATTTTTCTTGCAAATTTAGCCAAGCAGAATGTTAAGAGTTTAATATACAGATAGTTATCATATTTAATCATTCACCAATTATCTCAAATAAACCACTCCCAAAAGAATGTTTCCATCATAAATGCAGTACCTAATTTCTTAGCACCAACTTTGATATTGAAACTGTTTAATGCATAAGACAATTGAGTTTGTCTCTCAGATAATCATAGAAATAATCCATTAAATTAGCACATTTTTGTCCAAAACTGTTTCTTGTACAGGATTGTTATATTAAATTTGATGAACAGAATCTAAGACATTCATTAGTATCCAGAATCTGGGCTACTCTCACAGAAATATTTAAATATCGGCACACTAATGTGTGGCCATTATAAATGATATCTTAATGTATACATATATATTAAATATTTTAGTGCTTTGATACTAAATTGTAGAAAAATATCTTGTAATAAATACTGAAATCATATACAATTATTATTGTATAGTGCTATATCTTTCAAATATTACATTTATGAACGTGGCTGTTTTATTATAAATGACAAGGATAATGGAAGAAAACAAAGTTAGACATTGTGAAATGGAGATATGTGTAAAACAGTAAAGATAAATTTAGCATCTAGCCAATGGAAACTAAGAGATTTCTGATAAGAAATCAACAACAAAAAGTAGTATTACCCTCTATTGGAGATTGAGTAATTAAAAATTGTGCTTCTAGTAATGTCCTCAACATACCATTGTCATCAGGAAGACTGGCTAACTTTGGCAAGTTGATATTTAATGAACAAAAGAAACAACATGAAGCCTATTGTGGAGAAATTAAAGTCATATTACTTCTATATAAGCTACTTGTTTCAATTAACTGTTTAAAATATAATTGAAGAATTATTCCTTATGTATCCAAATGACTAATAGTTAATAGAAAAATCATGTAAAATATCCAGATATTGTAGAGTAACAGCTACCGATAATGTCTATCATTTTTAGATCATGCAATACCAGACACCCTCATGCACAACTGAAAATCTGGCATTGGGTCCTCTTCAGCTAACTTTCAATACTTCCAGATGACTGAATGTGTGGTATGAGTGCCTGATATGAGAGTCTATGTGGAACAATACTATAGTACAGATGCGATAGAAGCAACTGTTGAAAATTGCATATTATATTCATATACATATCTATTATGATTATTAAAAGAAAATATGAAAATACTTTCTTTACCTTCAGGTTTGTTTCTCTATCAAGTGAACATCCTTGTAGATCCTATAAAGACACAAAATGTCAGAAAGGACATATAAAATGGTATGAGGATATATATATATATATATATATATATATACATATATATTAAATAAACACTGATTTATTTCTCTGGGGAGTAGGGTACAATGACTGGGTTGCAGATATATTGCCATATGCATGGAGAATTTCTGCTGGATTCATAAATGGATTCATAAATGGATTCATTTTTTACCTTTTTAAACTTTTTAAAATTATCTTTACTGTTTTTTACAATCCAGTCATTAACTTCCTCCCATTCTGCCCTTTTAGAGTTTCTCATCCCATTCCCCCTCCCCCATCTTCAAGACGATGTTCTCACACCTCCACAGTCCCCCACACCCCTCCAGGCCTCATCAATCCCTGGGACCTCAAATCTCTCAAGGATTAGGTGCTTCTTCTGTCATTGAGGTCAGACCAGGCAGTTCTCTGCTGTGTATGTGATGGAGGCCTCAGATCAGCCACTATATGCTGCTTGATTGGTAATCCAGTGTCTGAAAGATCTCGGGGGTTCAGATTAATTCAGAATGCTTGTCCTCTTGTAGTGTTGCCCTCCTTTTCAACTTCCTCCAGCTTTTCCCTAATTCAACCAGAGCTGTCAACAGCTTCTGTTCATTGGTTGGGTACACACATCTGCATCTGACTCTTTTAGTGACACTTTTGGAATGCAGTCATCATATGTCCTATTTTGTGAACACCCCAAAGTCTCATTAATGGTGTGAGGTCTTGGGGCCTCCCTTTGAGCTGGATCCCACTTTGGGCCTGTCACTGGATCATTTTTTCTCAGGTTCTTCTCCAATTCAATCTCTATATTTCTTTCAAAAAGGAAGAATTATCGGTCAAAGATTTGAGTATGGGATAGCAACTGTATCCCTCACTCAATGCCCTGTCTTTCTGCTGGAGGGGGATTCAATAAGTTCCCTCTCCTCACTGTAGGGCATTTCATGTATCTCCACCCCCTTTGAATCCAGAGAGTCTCTCACTTGCCAGGTCTCTGTTACATTGTAAAGCGTGTGCCCAACCTCCTTCCTCCCAACGTTACCTGTTTCCATTCTTTCTGCTGGCCCTCAAGACTTCAGTCCTTTTCCCACACCCAATACCAGAACATGTACCCTTCTCCATCAACCCCCCATCCCCTGTTTCTCCCTTCCTACCTCCTTATGGTCGCTTTCATCTCTCTCCCAAATGGGATTGGGGAGTTCTCACTTGGACTCTTCAGCTTATTGATTTTTTTTTTGCTAATAGCCACTTATAAGTGAGAATATACCATGCAAGTCCTTTTGGGGTCTGAGTTACCTCACTCAGGATGGTATTTTCTTTTTTTTTTTCTATTCTTTTTTTTCGGAGCTGGGGACTGAACCCAGGGCCTTGCGCATGCTAGGCAGGATGGTATTTTCTAGTTTCATCCATTTGCCTGCAAAACTCAGGATGTCTCCTTTCTTAATAGCTTATTAGTATTCCAATATGTAAATGAACTACATTTTCTGTTTCCATTCTTCTGTTGTGGCACATCTGGATTCTTTCCAGCTTCTGGCTATCACAAATAAGGCCACTATGAACAGAGTAGAACATGTGCCCGTATGGCATGGTGAAGCATCTTTTGAGGATATTCCCAAGGGTAGTATTGCTGAGTATTTAGGTGCGTCTTTGTCCAATTTTCTGAGGAACCTCCAAGTTGATTTCGAGAGTGGTTGTACCACTCTGCAATCCACCAGCAATGGAGAAGTGTTCCTCTTTCTTCACATCCTGGACAACATGTGTTGCCACCTGAGGTTTTGATCTTGACCATTCTGACTGGTGTAAGGCATAATCTCAGGGTCATTTTGACTTCCATTTCTCTAATCACTAAGGAGTTTGGACATTTCTTTAGGTGCTTCTCAGCCATTTGAGAAAACATCTTCTGTTATGAATTCTCAGTTTAGTTTTATACCACATTTTTGATTGAGTTCTTTCATTTTTTGTGGTTACCTTCTGGATTTCTTATACATTTTGTATATTAGTCCTCTATCAGATGTAGGGTGAGTGATGATTTTTGTTCCCAATCTGTAGGATGCCAATTTGTCTCATTGACTATGTCCTTTGCCTTATAGAATCTTCCCAGTTTCATGAGTTCCCATTTAGCAATTCTTGATCTTAGAGTGTGAGCCATTGGGATTCTGTTTAGGAAATCCCCTTCCCCCCGTGCCAATGAATTTTTTCCTCAATTTCTCTTCTATTAGATTCAATGTATTTGGTTTTATGTTGGTCCTTGATCCACTTGGACTTGAGCCTTGTATATGGTGACAAATATAGGTCTACTTTCATTTTTCTACATAGAGACAGCCAGTTAGACCAACACCATTTATTGAAGATGCTTTTTTTGTTTCATCGTATTTTGGCTTCTTTGTCAAAGATGAAGTGTGTGTAAGTGTGTGGTTTTATTTCTGGGTCTTCAATTCTATTCCATTAATCAACCTGTCTGTCTCTGTACTAGACCATGAAGTTTGTAGCATTATGGCTCTGTAGTAGAGCTTGTGTTCATGGATGATGATTCCCCCAGCCATTCTTTTATTGTTAAGAATTTTTTCACTATTCTGGGGATTTGCCTTTCCAGATGAATTTGAGAATTGCCCTTTCCATGTCTTTCAAGAATTGTGTTGGGATTTTGATGGGGATTGCACTGAATCTGTAGATTGCCTTTTGTGTGATCACCATTTTTACTATATTAATTATGCCAATCCATGGACATGGGAGATCCTTCTATTTTCTGAGATCTTCCTAGATTTCTTTCTTGATAGACTTGAAGTTCTTATCATAAACAAATTTCACTTGTTTTGTTAGAGTTACTCCAACTTAGTTTATATTATCTGTGTCTATTGTGAAAGGAGTTCTTTCCATAATTTCTTTCTCAACCTGTTTATCATTTGTATAAAGAAGGCTACTGATTTATTAAAGTTAATTTTATATCCAGCTACATTGCTGAAGTTGTTTATCAGCTGGAAAAATTCTCTGGTAGAATTTTTGGGGTCGCTTATGTATACTATCTTATCACCTGCAAATAGTTATACATTTAATTCTTCTTTGCCAGTTTATATCCCCTTGACCTCTTTTTGTTCCTTTATTGTTCTAGCTAGCATTTCAAGTACTATATATAATAGACGTGAGGAGAGTGGGCATCCTTTTCTTGTCCCTGACTTTAGTGGATTGCTTTAAGTAACTATCCATTTAATTTGATATTGCCTCTTGGTTTCCAGTAAATTGCTTTTCTTATGTTTAGGTAGGAACCTTAAATTCCTGACCTCTCCCATACGTTTAATATGAAGGAGTGTTGTATTTCATTAAATGATTTTTCTGCATTGAAGAAGATGATCATGTGATTGTTTCTCTGAGTTTGTTTAAATGGTGTTGATAGAGTTTTATATATTGAACCAACCTTTCATCCTTGGAATGAAGCTTCACCTGCCCTCAGACCATTCATAAAATCTATTCTGTTTTTACTTCCCAGGGAAATCTGCTTGTCTCCTTCTATTCACTTCCACTATATTTAACTCTTGATTAGAGACAATCTGAGGAAGATAAAATTTAATGTTTACTTAATAACTTTCCAGATCTGTATTTTCTCAACCTTTGGGAGAACAAATTACACTTTGATATGGTTGCATATCAGATATTCTACGTATCAGGTATTTACATTAGATTCATAACAGTAGTAAAATTACCCTTCTGAAGTAACAAAGGAATAATTTTGTTTGGTGGTTACCAGAATATGAGGAACTGTATTAAAAACTCAAAGCATTAATAAGATTGAGATACACCGCTCCAGATCACAAGAATAAAACCTGATATTGAGTAGCAATATCATTAACTTTTGACATGGCATATATATAATATATATCACATCATGCTATCATATTTCAAAAATATGAATATTCTGTAAATCTAAAAGGGATGTGAATATATTAGATATTAAATCAAAAATTGATATGGAATAAAATAGACGCAAAGAAGACACTAGGTTTTCCACTGTGGATTTGACATTGTCTCTTTCTACCTAGACAATTTTGTCTATTTACAGCAATAAATACCAAGTTCTGGCATCTGCAGACACGTATCAGATAGCCAACCGGGTATTCTTTTAGGGAGAAACACATCAGGGAATTAGACAATGCTGGATTCATTGAACTGTAACATCTAATTATTGCTAATGGGGAAAGCCATATTGGATGGGTCAGCTTTCAGATAATGTCACATCCTCAGTTTCTGCTGCCAATATACTTACCGGTCACTGACACTGCTGATGATGGATGCATCCATTCATCAAATATCTGGACGCAGGTTTCCAACAGAAGAAAGGCATTGCATTTTGAAAACTTAGATATAAGAGAGCTTAGTTCATTAGTCACTTTTTAAAAAAGTTATTGCAACTTGAGTCCTCTATAGTCAGTTAATAAAAATTGACTTAGGTTGTCTCACATTGTATTTATTCCTTCAATTTTATTTAAAATTATGCATACTTTTATATATATAACAATTTGTTATATATATAACAATTGTTATATAAATAACAATTTGATACCATTATAAAACTCTTGAAATTATTTTTAGAAGATATTTTATCACACTGTGAACTCTGAAACTCCTGTGTTTACTGGAAAAATCTGGTTTTAGTCATGGGGTTGTTAATCCCTCATACATACCATTAATCTTAGAGCTTTCTGCTTATTGTAAACAGGATGTAATAGAGTCAATCATAGGTAAAGAGAAAGCAAGTAGTTGATAGAAAAAGAACACAGGAGAAAAAAACATAGTGAGTAAAAGGCAGGAGGACAGATGATGAGATGAACAGGAAATAGAAGGAAGTACATTCAGTTCTAAGTGTTTGTGATATGACATGGAGAATGAATCTATGGGACTTCAGCTCAGGAGGAAGGTCAGCTGGGTGCATTATTTGCCTCTATGAGCTAGTAGGATTCCACCACAGTACTTGCATCCCTAGTCTATATTAGCAAACATTGGACAATTGATGGTTATGTTAAAAAACAATATTTGGTGTTCTAATACATGGAATGGCCACACATACAAAGAAATTATGACAGCTACAGACAAAGAGAGAAGCTATCAGATTTGGAATTCACCTGAAAAGTTCTCAAAGATAGAGGTGAGTATAAGGACCACCATTATACAAGGCATTAGAACCTTGTATACCAGTATAATACATAGCTTGAAAATAGAAGCAGAAAATGAAAGGATAAATGATGAAAGGATAAGTGAAATTAAGATTTATATAATACTGATTGCAATTATTATCACTGTAGTAATTCATAATTTATTCTTAATAGCAGCAGTAGATTTTTATGTCAAATTTGAAAAGTAGATTCATAAGATTCAGCCTTTGAAAGCCTGATAAATGAAAATAAGAACACTCCTTATTCGGAGACAGGGATTCACACAAGAATCCACTAAACTACAACAGGTTGAATCTGAAGAGAGGTAACCCAAAGTTTTCGTCAACCAACCTTACCTTATCCAATTACTTCAATACCCACCAGGAGAAGATCGGTATCCCTAAGGTTATGAAAAAGTTAAATAAAATCTTGTACACACTATATTTGAGGAGATTTAAGAAGTGATTACTTCATATAGTACACAGTCTTCCTATGTGAAGGAAATACTAAATTTATTGGCAGCACAGTACATAATTTTCCCCCAGCACTGGAAATATATGGCAGTAGCAACACTAGAAATTGATCATTGGTTACAGTGGCCAATATGGTAAAAAGAGAAAGCAAAGGACATAGAAAAGCACAATAAGGTTAAAGTATTAATATTTCTCGAGATCAGTTGCCATGTGAAGGCCAATACACTGAGTTATAAAAGCAGCTTGAATTTGATAATCATACCTTGCCACTATGTCTATTTAGATGTTTTAAATGCTTGGAACAAGGTTGAAGAATAAGGAAACCTGAGTCATTTACTAAATTTATACAAGAAGCTTAACTAATTTTTTTGTGTGAATATTGATTTCAGCTGTGAATAAAATAGTATCAGATTCAGAAGTCAGAAAAATACTAATGGAATCTTTGAATTTTCTAAATGCTAATTCAAAATGCAAAAAGGTGGTTGGCCACTTTAGGCAAGATTAGCACCTATAGTTGAACGGCTTAGATATATGGTTAATTGTGGATCTCACATTTATGATGTACTCTGATAGAAGTTCTTTCTTAACAAAGTTCTAAATGTCAGATATTTTAACTGTAGTAAGTTATTTGAGAAGGAATTGATGGCAAGGCACTCCTAGAAACATTGAGTTTTGTGTGTGTGTGTGTGTGTGTGTGTGTATGTGTGTGTTTATTTGTTGGGTTTTGTTGTTGTTGTTGTTGTTGTTGTTGTTGCTTTCTGTTTTGATTTTCCCCCTAGATATAATGCAAAAAGCAGCACATGTAACAATATTTTCACTAAAATCTTGGCATCTATATTTGGCTCTTCAACAGGTTAATAATCATCTTCTAAGGATTGGAACTTTAATAAATATAAAACAAGGTTCAAGGTGGGGCAAGTATATAGGGCCAGAAGACAAACATACAAATTAAAGCCATATATAGCTTTCTCCAATCTCATAAATAACTGATAAAATAAAGAATGCAACTGAGAAAAATATTATATTATCAAAAACAGTCACAAACTGCCCAGTTGTCCATGAACAGGACAGAACATGTGATAGTCTTTCAAATTACCAACCACTGTACCTTTAAATTAGCTAACTGACAATGTTGTATGAGTAGAACAATAGCCTTTGACATGAGAAAAAAATTACAGATACTAGAACAGGACCAATTAAATTCTCAAAACAATGAGCAATCTACCAGCCCATAGAATTTCCCTGTGTGTGTGTTGTAAAAAAGACATCAGGAATATGGAGGATATTAACAGACTTTAGTGCCACATATAAGATATTCCACCAATGGGCTCATTACATTCCGAAATCCAATAATGTTTTTTACTACCTAAGACATAGCCTTTGATAGGAATTTATTTGAAAGATTTTTTTATAAATTCTTTGCATGAGGACAACAGATAAAGGTTTGTCTTTTCAGTACCTATGTATATTAGTTGTCCAATAAAGAATTATTATTAAAAAGTCTTACCATAAGTGATGTTAAACAGTCCCACACTGTGCCAATATTTTGTATAAAAGTCATTAGATATAATTCATAAAGTTTCCAATATCTAAAATTTGCCATTATATTGATGACATCTTACTGGGTGATTCAGGAGATATCCTAGAAAAACAATTTTTCTGATGAATTAAAGAGAATGTCCCTCCGTTTGAAATTAGAAATTGTTCCTGAAAAATAATACAAAGAGAAGATTCTGTATGTTACATAGGATATAAGATAGGATTACAGAAAGTTCCACCACAGAAAGCCCAACACAGAAAGATTAATTACAAACTTGTCCTGATTTTAATGATTGCTTAAAAATATTAATTGGCCACTGTCCATTATTGGTTTAACTACTCAAGAACTACATAATTTATTTCAAAGTTTAGAAGCTCAAATAGTCCAAGAACATTATAATCTGAAGCTGGAAGAATTGGATAGGGTAGAAAAGAAATTACAGGATGTATATGTGGACCATTTGTATTCAAAGTTTGTTTGTATTTTTTTAATGAATTCTACTTATTCTTCCACAAGAATTGTTATATAGAGAAAGGATAGTATTTTTGAATATTTTAAGCACAGAAACTGAATAAAAAATTAAAAACTATGTAGAAAAGTTTCTGAGTTGATTATTAATGGAAAACTGAGACATCATTAATTATCAAGAATAGACCCAGCATAAATGGTGGCACCTTGTACTGTTTCTGAAATTCTTTCATTATGGGTAGAAAATGAACATTGGCAAAGAGCTTACAGCAATTCTGGGGAGAAGCAGTTGACAATAAACACCCTCGATGCAAAGAGACATCAGTATATAAAAAGAACCAATCAAGTTTTTCGTGGTGTAGTAAAAGGGACACTGATTTTTACAGCTCTTCCATTCCAAAATGATGCAAATAAATTAGGAAAGGCAGGTTTTAAGTCAAAAAATATAAGTCAATTCACTCAGAGCTCTTATGATTCAGTTAAAATAATCAGAGCTTAAAGCTGTTCATATGGTATTATCAGACATTCCTATGATATTATGAGATATTCCTTAATCTGTTGATATAATAATTGGATTTCTGTATGCAGAGAGTCGTGCTACATATTGAAAGTAATGAGCATATTACAGATGATTCAGAATAAACTTTGTAATTTATTCAATTACAGAAATCTTCCATTGTATATAACATATCCTATATTGGTGTATAAGGAACTGTAGCATAAGGTAATCATAAAATTGACTAGCTATTAATAGGAAATGGCCTAGAAGTCTCAGAATATCATAAGAAACACTGCATTAACATTAGCAATTTAAAGAAAGATTTTTCTCTCACTTGGCAACAAGCCAAGGAAATGATAAGGAAATGACTTACTTCTTCTTTATATAACCAAACTACATTTTCTGTAGGAAGTAACCCAAAAGGTACCCAAGGAAACGGAATTTGACAAATGTATGTTTTTCATTTTTAGTGCTTGGAAATTTAAGTATGTGTTCCTTGCCATAGACAAATATTCCTTATTTCAATGGGCATCCAATTTAAGTTGTGAAAAGTCTGATTCTGTAATTATACATTTATTAGGTATTGTGTTTTTTCAAAGAAATATCAGTAACAAATTAAGACTGAAAATGCTCCAGTATATGGTGCTAGTAAAATGAAATAATTTATAAATATGCATACCTATATTATAGGTAGACCACACAATCCTACAGAGAATGTGGTTATAGAAAACCTAATTAAACTATAAAAGATACATTTAATAAACAGAAAGGTATAATTATGGTCCCCGGAGACAGATTACATAGTGTTTTATTAATTTAAATTTCAAATGCTAATAAGAAAGAACAACTGCATAGACAAATTATATAACAGGAAAAAAATTGCTGAGAAACCAGAAGTTTTAAAGATGTTTGACCTCAGAATGAAAACAGAAACATATGTTACATTGGGGGAGAGGATTTTTCTTTGTTTTCGGAAGAAACACTCTAGATACTGTCAAAATTAATAAAGATTAGATCCAAACAGCAGAGATCTGTTCTAAAATGTTTACATTTACTATGTTCTGCATTATATATTATTGGCTTATAAATTATTGGGTATGGTTAAAAATCTGTACCACCTCTAATAAAAAGTTAGCTTAAAATTGGTAGGGTTGGAGCCATTCTAAGCAATGGCACACAACATGAACCAATCAAAGAAACAGGTCTCTACAATATTATTAAAACTATGTATTGTTATGCAATTCCTGTCCTAAAAATCAGACTTATAGAAGATAAGATTTGAAGAAAGGAATTTTAATGAGGTAAGATAGACCTTGTGTTCATACACAAGACCTTTTCTTGCTAGCAGCAAAATTGTGTCACATGAAAATAATAGACTTGATTTTCGAAACACTAGTTTGTTTAGACCTTTGAAAATTGTTTTTTGTCTTCCAAAAATTATGATTACACTTTATGACTTCACTCTTTAAAAGATACTTTATTTTGATATTGCAAAAATACTTTTTAGAATTATTTCTCTAGATACAGCTATGGGACATTTTAAAATTTATTAAATATTTTACTATACTGTTTTTATTAGAATATAATGCTAAGAAAGGGAAGGAAATTTTACTGAAAATAAGTATAATGACGATGGAAAGTACAATGACTTTTGAAATTACGATAGACAATGCAAATCAATTTATGGACCCATGAAGGGCAGACAATTGTGTTGAACAAGCTTTAAGTAATCCCTACTGCAAAAGCAATGGATCTCATGATGGAAATAATGAATATGATAGCAGAAGGTTTTCATTTTTAAAAATGCAGTTATTGATTAATTAATTAAATATGATGTCAATTATATACATATTCCTAAGGGCTGGTCTTTTTTTAAAATCTTTTTTTAAGTTTGCTGTTTGCTTTTCATTTCATTATTTCAGGCATATTGCTCTGCAAATTATGGCAATCAAAGAAAAAACAAAATTTAAGAAATTTTCTATTTTAAAAAATTAGAGGTTTAAAATATTAAAAAGAATAAAAATCACAGGCTCTTAACATTCATCGCACTTTCCTTTTAATTTGCCTGAGCTCTTGCAAGCAGTGAGGAGTCCCTTTCAGCCAAATGACCTGAGAAGATAACAACAGCTTCCTTAGCCAAGGTCCCTGCCATTTTCCCCAAGTTGTTTACCTTTTCTTGTCCTGATACTGACTACAGTTTAAACCTAAGCATACAGGAAACTGTTGTGTTCTATAATGATATATCATATAAAGGTCGGAAATGTTCCTATTCCATTTATGGAGTATGGTTATGGGATTTTAAAAAAGCTTTATTGTGATACTAGAAGAGTTTCAATTCAAAATTATGATTCTTAGTCTCAATATTAACAGGGTTGACAGTAATCTTGAAGGTGACCAAATCCTTTAATATGTTCATGAATATATTTCAAGTCATGCTATGTAATTTTGTAGTTAATTATAAGATTAAGCTTTAGTTTACCATTTTATATTTTAGGATACAGTTTAAACTAAATGGCTAGAAAAAGACAGGTTGTTTAATTGAGATATGCTAAGTAGGTACTAGCACTCTAGCACTCAACCCAGTCGGAGATGCTCAAATTTCCTATGACAGACAAAGACTCCAAATCCTAATGGTGACCCCCTCAAAAAAAATCTCCAATAAGATATGAGCTCAATGAAAAAGAATACTATAGGGACTGTGGTATGATAACCACTGGGCATAACTGTTCCTATTCCTGATTTTCTGTCAGGGCCTAGCCTGAACTGTGGACAAAAAAGGACCTCTTGAGAATTGATTGCCACACATTATGTAAGACAAAATGAGGTCAGTATCCCATGTTTCTCCTCCTCCCTCTCAAAAAAAAAAAAAAAAGCCTTATCTTCTGGATTGATGACCAAAGACTGCCTCTGCCTCTGCCTGCCTGGGATAGCAGTCTAGGTAATAATATATGGACTATGCTATGTGCTACCAGTCATTTTAACTGACATATAGCCATTGAGATTACAATTTACTCTTCTCAGGTCTCTGGTCCTATTGACAGCTAAGTTAATTGTAGGCAAGCAGCTAGAAAACAATAGGCAACTAGCTCCTTACCTCAAAGCAATCCACCATTGTGTTTGTTCATTAGTCAATTCATTAGCTAGTTAAAACTACTAGGTCTCTTACTAAGAAGGTCAAACAGGCTTGCCGTGCTCACAGGCTTCATGTTAAAGGATGTCACATTTTTATAATTCCTTCATTCACATGACTCCTCTCAATACTCACCAACTTGTGTGGCACAATAAATAATTAGATAAAAATGTAAAATGTAAAATTAATTTAAGGTCTGGGGATCTAAAAATATGTTTGTTAGGTTAGAAAATGTTTGAGATTGATAAATGCAAGTGATAAAGGTTAGCGTATGTAAAAAATAAAATTTGAATGATAAGAAGAAAGTAATTTAGGAATATATATAAAAGTGGTACAGAGGAAAATATCTTAAGATGTCATTAAGTCTGGTTTATTTATATGATATAATACAACAGAAATAACTGTATCTAGCAGCTTGGAAGTCTCAAAGTCTTAAGTCAATTATAAATGATAGGTGCAACATATATAATGCAACATATATTTTATAAAAGTGTTGACACAAACGCCTTAATAGCCTATGAAGAATCACTACAGAAAGAATACAGAGATTAGAAGACTAAGGATCTAACACTGGCTTTAAAATAAGTGACTGGCATGGAATGAGAGAGTCTCACAGTGACACGATGACCTATGAAATACCCACTTAAATATCTATAGCAGGAAATAGATTTTTGTTCGTTTGTTTTGTTTGTGTTTTTCATGATAAGTTGTACAGCTAGTCTAAATAGGATTCTCCTGACTCAACCTCTACAGTACAAAAATTACAAGTATGCAATGTATCAGGCTTTGGAAAAATTTTTGACATAGGGTCAAAAATATATGTCTGGGGCTCTGCAAGCCAAGTAGCAAAATTTAATCCAAATATTTGTTTTTTACCTTTTCTTAACTACAGAAAAACTAAATTTAGCTTGTATGAAACAGATACAGTCTATCGCTGGGTAGACTGCACTGTGGTAATCACAGCTACATGACTCCCATTGAGACTAAAACTGGACTTTTAATTGAATTTATTTTTAGCTAAAATGGTTACATTCAATGACATTACAAAATGCTAAATAGAGTGGCTGATGACTGCTGTGACTGCTTCTACCACACACAGGGTCAAGATTTCCCACCTATAGCCTCCAAGGCCAACATCCAGACATTTTCATTAAATTAACAGTAGAATATTTGCCTCTCTTGGATAAGACCTAGGCATATATCTCACTGCAAACAAGATTTTTGAGTTATCAGAAGGACCACCTGGTGTTCATCTCAATTTTTACCCATATCTGCATAACTTCTTATATTTACCATCAAAATGAGAGTGGTTCTCTGTCACTCATGTGCTTCTCTCTTGCCTATCACAGCCTTATGCTTTTAAACACTGTTTTTCACAGTGAGGAAGGTAGGACCCAGAGGACAAAGGTTTGAAGTTAGTATATACAGGTTATAAATGTTGGAGATTCTAAAATGATGTTTAATATTGAAGGGCTTAAGAAATTGTAGTGGTATAAGAAAATAATTTCAGACATAAAGAAATTAAAAGGTTTCATATTTATCCCCACTCTCCATGCTATTTTCACACAAATATTTCAAAATTCATAATTTTAATATCGATCATTGGAGTTTCAATAAGCTAATGGAAGACTGTCTTCTTGTATTTTATATTCTCAGCTAAATTTTATTTATTATTTATTTTTACTTTTTTTGCATTTTATTGGATATTTTATGTATTTACATTTAAAATGTTTTCACCTTTCCTGGTTCTTACCCCTCCCTTCCGCCTCCCCTGCTTCTATGAGGATGATTACCTTCCCACCTACCCACTCCCAACTCACCACCCAGATGTTCCCATACACTAGGGAACCCATTACAAATCAGTCTGGTAAGACTCTGGAGACTAGTTTTCTATTTTGTGCTGCCTTGAGTTGCAAAGGCACATGATCCAGTACAACACATACAAAGTTTGATTAAATTACAGCAGGGAGTCTAATTATCAATACCATGTACTGTGGTTCCTCTAACCTTCACATTTGACTTATGTAAATTATTTATACTACAATGGAATAGGCACCCAAAGACTGCAAATATATATGTTCCCTCATTCTCTAGGTCTATTGCATATGGGAGTCAAGTATGAAAATGTGTTGGTCACCATTTAAATATATGCATGTCTCTTATGTGAGGACTTGGACTGTGGAAGATAAAATGTATACTGTTGTGCTACATGTGTCTATGAAATATTAGCTCCTTGTATCACCATTAAAAATAATTACAATTAGTTACATAAGATTGAGAGTCAATCAAAAATACTGAATAAAATAAACCCCATTCAATTTAAGATCAAAATTGTTGTACATAACATATATGATGTAGGAAAGACATAGGAACTCTGCCTTTATGTGCCTGGTAACAACCTTGGGATTATGTTCACCATCAGGAGATTCCAGGCCACCAGTAACAGAGTCTTATACCTTGGTCCCTGAAAAATGGTTAAACCTTCTTCCTGACTCAGGAAAGAGAGCCACTAATCAAGTGGTAACTACCAAGCAGTCTTTTCTACCATAATAGGGCTGATAGGATTCTCCCCAACTTTGGTCATCTTTCCTTCTACTCTTTTTTCTACATTTGGAACTGAAGAAGTTGAGGTACCTACACTCTTTAGGTCATTATTATAATTGTACACCTATTGCTTTAAATATTTTATTATTCTGGAGAGGAATTACAGGGCGATCTAGAGCGTCTATATCAATCCTGGATGAATAGGGCAGATCCAGTGCTAGTTCTCCTCCTAGTAGGCATATGCATGACAGGGTCTGCCAGTATGTGAGCAACAGTACTTATTAAGGAAGATTGTAATAATTTTAAATACTTAAGTTAACAACTTGATCAAGACCTGTCAGAATTTAAAAAAGATAATTAGACATTTAACTTCTCTTGATTTATTAGCTGAAGTCATGTAATAAAACTGAAGAAGGCTTTACCCTCTCTTCATGCAAAAAGAATCATTCAGAAATAATTTTAAAAATCATAAACTTAGTTAAATAAAGAATCTGAGAAAGTGAGAGGGACAGACAGACAACACCTTTTTAAAAGATGCTAGTATAAAAATTTTTTCACTGGTCCCCTGGCCTCAGAGGTAAATGTTTAGTCAATGATTTGACTCACGGGAACAACTCAAAAGGGAGATTGTTAAGACTGCCCCCTAGCACAGCTGTAGCCATTTTTTTCTATGCTCCAAACTATTTCTTATTGTTGCTATAATATGCCTGCCAGGCATAGACTAAGAAAAATAATTTGACTCAGATTAGGTTGATGATGTCCACAGATCCTGTTATGTTCTGTATGGTATGAGATTTATTAATCTTAAAAAAACACAACTATAAGTTTTATGTAGGACTCATCAAATTAATGTTCAATATAAACTGTTATGTCTAAAATGGCTTGAACCACTCGAGTCAGGCTGACCACCAGGCAGCACTCTTAACACTTTTGTATGGGCATATTGAGGTTTTGTAATATTAGCCTTTATAAGCTGGTTCTGAGGAATGTCCAGTGCACAGTCTTGGGGATTGAATTTTATAATCCATCCCTATTTAATTGAGATTGGTATTCATGTGGTTTGTAGTGTGACACCTGGAACAAAACCATCTTATTGACAATGAATAAAAAATTGATAGTTTCTTAAAATACCTGTCTTAATTTCAGTTTAGAATTTTAAACTGTAGAATGTCACATGGTCCACACCATCTTGGATATCAGCTTTTGAGTTATATTTTTAAATAAAAGGCTATTTTTAAGGGTAGAGAGCTAGACAAAGAATTCTCAGTTGAGTAATATAGAATGGCTGAGAAGTACCTAGAAATGTTCAACATCCTTAGTCATCAGGGAAATGCAAATCAAATCAACTATGAGATTCTATGTCACACCAGTGAGAATGGCTAAGATCAAAAACTCAGGTGACAACAGATGTTAGTGAGGATGTGGAGAAAGAAGAACATTTCTCTATTGTTGGTAGGATTGCAAGTTGGTACATCCACTCTGGAAATTAGTCTAGAGGTTAGTCAGGAAATTGGACATTGCACTACCTGAGGACTCAGCTATACCACTCCTGGACATATACTCAAAAGACGCTCTAACATGCGGCAAAGGCACATGTTCCACTATGTTCATAGCAGCCTTATTTCTAATAGCCAGAAACTGGAAGAACCCAGATGCCCCTCAACAGAGGAATGGATGCAGAATATGTGGTACATCCATACAATGGAGCACTACTCAGCTATTAAAAATAATGACTTCCTGAAATTCATAGGCAAACGGATGGGACTAGAAAATACCATACTGAGTGAGTCAACCCAATCCCAAAAAAACACACACATATTCTGCACTCCCTAATAAGTGGATATCAACACAAAAGCTCGAATTACCCAAGACACAATCCACAGACCACATGGAACTCAAGAAGAAGGACAACCACAGTGTGGATGCTTCAGTCCTTCTTAAAAGAGGGAACTAAAATATTCATAGGGGGGGATATGGAAACAAAGTTTGGTGCAGAGATTGAAGGAATGGCCATTCAGAGCCTGCCCCACCTGTAGATCTGGCCCATATATACACACCACCAAAACTAGACAATATTGATGAAGCCAAGGAGTCCATTCTGTCAGGAGCCTGATATAGCTGTCACCTGAGAGGCTCAGCCAAAGCATGACAAATACAGAGCTGGATGTTAATAGTGAACCATTGACCTGAAAATGGAGTTTCCTTTGGAGGATGTAGAGAAAGAATTGAAGGAGCTGAAGGGTCTTGCAACCCCACAAGAACAGAAATACCAACCAACCAGATCTCCCAGAGACTAAACCATGACACAGACTACACATGGACAGACCAATGGCTCTAGCTTCATGTGTAGCAGAGGATAGCCTTGTTTGGCACTGATGGGAGGAGAAACTCTTGGTCCTGCCAAGGTTGGATCCCCCAGTATAGGGAATGTCAGGGCAGGGGGATGGAAAGCAGTTGTGGTTGGGTACCATGAACACCCTAATAGAGAAGAAGGGGAGGGGGAGGGTATAGGCGGCTTATGGCCGGGAAACTGGGAAAAGGAATAACCTTTGAAATGTAAATAAAAATATCCAATAAAAAATAAAATAAAAAATTTTAAGTAATTTGAAAGGGATATTACATTTCAACCCTGTTTTATCCATCTAAGAGTTGAAATTACTGGAACCTAAGATAAATTATTTGAGCAAGCTGGTGGTAGCCAATGTATTTAACATGGAAGAGTGTTGGATGTGTGTATATATATTAACATATATATATGTTAATTATATTCTAAATGCTAGAGTTACAGTGAATAAATACTATCTTTCTAAGGAACAAATCTGAACATTTTAGGAGTCATGGAGGACAGAGAGACAGAGAGAGAGACAGACAGAGACAGAGACAGAGACAGAGACAGAGTGACAGAGAGGAAAAAGTGGAAAAAGGGGGAAAATATATATTTATACAAAAACTAAAATATATTTAAATTATGTTATGGTTTCATGGTCTGACATCCCCAGAATTGCTGTAGCCAATTTGTTCCATGCCTGCCAGCTGTTTCATATTGTTGTTATAATATGACTGCCAGTTGTTGATATAGAAAAATAAAGTAACTCAGAGCAGGGTCATACTGACCAGATCCCTTGTTTGTTAATCTTAAGAAATTACACAAAGCTTTACATAGAACACATCAAGTTAAATTTGAATATGAACTGCTATATCTGTAATGGTTTGAGTTAGAGCTGACCACCAAGCAACACATCTGGTACCTGCATATGAGCTCATTGTGGTTTTGTGGGTTAGTTTTTCCTTATCAACCTGCCCTGAGAATAGACTGGTACTACAATTAGGCATCTGCAGTCGTGAACATTCAATCTTGGCGTGCATACTCAATAAAGTCTTCTTGTTTCACTGAGATTAATATTCATATGGTTTATGTGGTGATTCCTGAACCCCAACCAAATTCAGGAATCCCTGAATTCCAAAGATGTTTTAAAATTCTTAATTAAAACATAATACTTTTATGGTTGTCAAAAAGTATTTTACCTTACAAAAGATATAACCTGCCAAAAATGACTCTATATCCCAAGGTTAGAGTTGAGGGATGGTATTATTTGTATCTCACTGGGAGAATATAATATCCTACTGTGGAATCTGGAGACAACTGATCAAATGGAATATTTTTTTTTTAAAAAAGGAAGACTCAGTAAGAGAAAAAGTCCTAACAAAAAGAGTAAGCTTGGCAACTGGTATTGCCTATATCCAGCTTGTCTCTGATTCACTATAAAGATGTACGTGGAAAGTAGTCTTTATGTTGTCCAGTTCAATTATGATTTTAAAGCTGGCTTTTGGGTTGAGACATGGCTCTCTCCTTCTTTTACCCATACTTGCTTGTTAAAAAAAATCCAAAATCTCTGTCTCGTATCAGAAGAGATACCTGGGATGGCACCAAGAACAACAAAAAAAATTAGGGACTATTCTTTTCTGTCCATGATATTAGCAGTCATACAGAGAACCAATTCAAGAAATAAGCTTCATCTAGCTTCCTTTCAGTATTCTCAGATTTGACTTGAAAATAGGAAATTAGGAACAAAGTTCTTGTACTCTGATATACTTAATAGATTATGGTCCTTGAAGATTTCTGAATATGGTCAGTAATATGGTTAATTTTTCTACCATCCCTAACAATAACGTTTGTGTTCTCCAAGAAGATGATGTTGTCACAATGAATCCACCTGGATTATAGTAAAAGTAATCCCTGAAGAAAACTGCCCCAAACCTCTCCTGAAGCCAGATTCAGCCCGAACAGTGGGGTTGACTGCTAAATTCTACCTAGCAAAGACTGCACTAAATTGTACCCAAAGATTAGTTTCCACTAAAAACTGTTTGAGTCATTCAAATTGCTGAGTTTTTATAAGACTAAAATGAACATTTAAAAAAAATTGAACTCAAAATACTTAAGTCTAAGACTGACAAGTAAATCCAACCTGGACATTGTGGATATGTTGTCAGAATTATTAATTGTTTGACTTACAGTTAGTAAAAGGGTGGAGAGTATGGTACAAGATATCAGATCACACTGTGAGCTTGAGACATTAAAAGTTTGCTAAAAGTAGCACTTAAAAACTATGGAACCTGTGCATTTGATTGTTAATATACCTAAGTTTTACACATAGTTTCAAGGAAGACTATTGAGATAAAATTCCTGCAAAGTTCATGATAATATATAATATACATCTCAGTAGGTGAGCAACTTGTAGGAGAAGAGGGAAAGAAAACTGAAATCAGGATGAATTATGGAGAAGATGTCTATGTTCAACAAAATTGTTTAAATTGCAAGAAATGCATGGAATAAAAAATACTGATACTAAGTGAATTAAATATTAAGTGAATTAAAACGTTATAATGGCATAATTGGCCACACATAAAAATCATCGATTTTTTTTTCAATCCATTAATGTCAAGGACTAGCCTTGACTTTTTGAGAGGGGTTCTGAGAGATTGGGGTGTCTGGGAGCAGTGAAAAACTGACTTGAGGTCAAACTGTGGGTCCAAGCTGCCAACCTTTGAACTGCTTGATATAGCTTTTCCAGTCTGCTGCTCTCTAAGTTCTGCTTTCTCTCTGGACATTTCTTTATATATGCTCTGTTTGCTGGCTATTCAAAGAGATCTATCTGTCCATGTCCTGCTTGTTTGTGTGTATGTCAGTTTTCCAAGCAGTTCTTGCTTTTTAATCCTACAAAATTATATGGATCATTTCCTGGAGAACACAAGCCCAGTCTTTTATTTTACAAATAAAAGAAGGCATCTACTCTACCTTTCCTTTGATTATCTTAAGAATCATCATCCCATGACCCCAGCCCTTTGATTGTTAGGAGATAGCATGTATGCTGGTTTTTTTTTTTTTCTTAAATTGCAAATGAATTCAGAGATCTGTCTCCCTTTGTTAAGCCCAGACCTATAAACTAGTTATTTGGGTTGGACTTTGCTCAGAAATGACCATTTCCACCACACAAGAGCCTAACCTTGCTCTGTCCTAGGCTGATGCTGATCTCAGAAATATGTTTTTTTATATTTCTAACACGCTATCTCATTAAAGCAGCCTTTGTTCTTTTAGATCTGTGAAGCCCCTCATAATTCACATTCTATCTTTACTGTTTGCATAGTTGAGAAAGTATATATTTTTGAACTAATGTATTTAGAGCTATTTCACACAGCCTGAAGGGCTGTCCTGGAGGTCACAGTTTACATTTTGCTGAGTCATAGACACACCCTCCATTCTTGGACTACTGATATTTCTAATTATCATGAAATCATTAATGTAAACAGAGAGGACATTCCTCAGAAGGAAAGAGACCTCCACTGTTAGTGGATTCAGAAAATGTGTAGATTATTACATTAAACAATCCTTATGCCCACAGCAGCCGTCAAAACTCATGGAGGCTCATAACAGGACCCGGTCCCAGGGAAAGGAAGCATGTCACTGTCCTCACCAGAGCCACATGAGGCTTGGCACGTTAACCAAAAGGAGGTTTACAAGTATTAACTCTCAGTTAACATAAAATATTCAACACACACACACACACACACACACACACACACACACACACACACATCCCACATACACTAAATTAAGATGATCTAATGAAATTGTGCTTTAATGTATATATTTGCATGTGTGCCTGTGTGCCTGTTTCTGTGCATGTCTGTATGTATAATGTATGTCTACAAATATACATACTGATATCATTGTGATTGAACTATGTGTGTTTACATACATCACTAATAAAATAAATTTGCCAAAAAAGGTTTCCAAACTTCAAATTATTATGTTCATAATTGCTTTTTTTTTGGATTATAGTATTGAGTTTATTTTCAAAGAGTATTTCATTCCACATCAAAATGTGCTTCATTCTCATTTCTTCAAGTTGCATAAAAATCATGGAAACTGGGGCTTAACTAAACAAATAAAAATAAACTCTACTATTAATGAAAAAATGGTTTATTTAGATTTGTTAAGTCTTTTATTCTTAATGATTTATTGACTAAAGTTCTAGAATAATCTTATGTATAAATATTTTACTTAATTTTGTAACTATGCTTCTCTAATTCATTATTTGAATATTTCTATAATCACTTATCTACTTGTCTTATACTAATGTACTTTTTATTTATAGAAGAATATATTATCTGCTGTATGTTTATTTAAATCCTGGAAGGTAGCAACTTAATTTTAAAGAGTTTTATATTGCGGTAGTATTACAAAATGAAATGATTTTTATGTAATTTTCAAAGAAATATTGTATTTAGAAGGTCACAGTAATTGTAAAGCAGATCAATACCACATGCACTGAGAAACTTCCCTGCAAAGAAATAGCACATTTTCAATGAATCAGAAACCAGAACAAAAAAAATGTTCAATATATCATATCATTTGTACCAGAATGAATTTGTACCAGTTTCAAAACTAGCATATAATTTGAGGATGCTATCTCACAGAGTTTTAGTCATGAAACTTTGCTGGCTCGTTTTTGTCTAGTTGATGCAAACCAGAGTTACCTAGAGAGTAGCGATGGTAAGTGTGGATATTTCCCTATTAAATTTGAATGTTTGTATGTCTAAGATTCATTTTATTCATTAATGATTGCTGTGGGGGTGAAGCCCACTGTGGGTGGTGCCACATTCAAATATTTGCTCCTGGGTTGTTTATGAAAGCAAGCTGGGCAAGCAACAGAGCACTAGCCAGTAAGTAGTATTTTTTTCTTTAATTTTTGCCTTTGTTCCCACCTTGTGTTGCCTTAATGAAGGACTGTGATGTAGAAGCATAAAATTCATGAACTCTTTCCTTCTCTGAGCTGAGCCTGCTCAGTGTTTAATCAAGAAGCAGCAAACTAATACTGTTATTGGTGTTCTGGATTTAAGCCTCACTCACGGAAAAATCCTTATGTAAATTAACAGTCATATTTCTGAAGGCGCCTCACACTTTGACCATAGGACATTTAGAAATGAATCTCAAATTGACTGGGAAGCTTTCTCATTAGTAGCTATCTATCATAGTGTTGGAAGGTGCTACACAGTTTAGAAACAGACAAAATATATCAACAATATTACCCAACACTAGAGTGTGCCTGCTACAGAAGTCATCTGCCAGGAAAGGTATTACCACAAATGCAAAAGTGACCTGACAGTTAGAGTTTGACAAACTGCTTTCTTCTTGAATTTTCATTTATTTCCTCAAGGAATATTCATTCTTGGTGCTATAAACATATTAAAAAAGCCATGGCTGTTTAAACCAAAGATCTTAGGGAGATAACTATTATTATATAGTTGCACAGAGATCAAGTTTTCAATCTTTCTTTTAGCTATTTATGTTTATACTCATAGATCTGGATTTTTTTTATCATCTATGATCAAAAATTTTCTGTTTAAAGTGTACTGAAATCTCTCTTAAATGGTTAATATGCTAAGAATGCAATGCTTTGAATATTGAACTGTAATTGCTACCTTTTTCGGGGGGGTGGTTATTCACATTTCAAATTAATCCCCTTTCCTCCACCCAACCACTCACCACTTCCTGCCTCCCCGCCCTGACATTCCCCTGCACTGGGGGATCCTGCCTTGGCAGGACAAATGGCTTCTACTCTCTTTGGTGCCCAACAAGGCCATTCTCTACTACATATGCAGCTGGAACCAGAGGTCTTTCCATGTGTACTCTTTGGACAGTGGTTTAATCCCTGGGAGCTCTGGTTGGTTGGTATTGTTCTTCTTATGGAGCTGCAAAACCCTTTAGCTTCTTCAACCCTTTATCTAGCTCCTCCAATGGGAGGCCTCATTCTTAGTTCAATGGTTGGATGTGAGCATTTGACTCTCTATTTGTCCTACTCAGGCAGAGTCTCTCAGGAGAGAGCTATATCAGGTTCCTGTCAGCGTGTACTTGGCATCTAACTCCTACATCTTTTTCAGACACATAGTCAATACATAAGGAATGTAATAGGATGGGAGATGGAATGAATGTAAGAATTGTAGGATTAGCTGGAGTGCTATGAAATGCTCCTTTTTGACATGATGACTTGGTTACTGCACCATTCATCAGAAGATGTGGTTACCTGCATGAGATTATCTCAGACAAACTTCCAGTGTGATGTGTGTCTTAGTTTTATTTCTTTTAGTGTGATAAAATACCCTGATATCAAGAAGTAAGTTTATTTCACTATATAATTTAAGAAAGGTACTTCAAGGAGTCAATCCAATCATATCCACAACAAGAGGGCAGAAAGGAAGAATGCTTACATACTTCCTAGTTTACTTCTATCCAACTTGACTTCTTCATTCTTATAGTATTTCAGAATCCTAGGGAATCATATAGCTCAACCATCGTTGGGCCTTTCAACATCAACTAAAAACTAACCAGAGACTAACTCAATATAGATAATCTCTTATTGAGTATCTCTTCCCTAATGTGACTGGAACTCATTAGCAATGTATTCACGGCTCCTGACTGTCTTGCACAGCCGTACTTCTCTACCGTATTTATATGTAGTGTACATAGTTTCTTCCTTATCTTAGTCTAATTCCACAACTGTGGTCCTGACATCTCCAATATCCTCATTTCAATATAGTATCCACTTTTAGCAATGACCTCTAAAGAACTCTCCATAGGCCCTCCAATCCTACTGTATAGTTCCTTGTCTCAGCTGGTCTCCATGACCACTTTATTCCTTAAGTGTTAGTAACACATGAACTATTCTTACATTGCCAAGTTCTGCTGTAAGTTTTATGTGTAGCTGTGCAAGGGAAAATCCATCCAACAAAGATAAATTCAAAAGTCAACACCTAAACTTTTAACAGCCCCAAACCCAGAAGCCTAGAAGCCAGCATAAGAACAAAACCAACAATAAATCTGTCAATATGACATCACCAGAGAGTCCAGCTATCCTATTACAGCAAACTCTGAATGTTTTAACACAGCTGAAGCATAAGAAAATGACCTTAAAACAATTTTATGAGGATGATAGAGGTCCTTAAAGAGGAAATTAAAAAGTTATTCAGTGCAATACAGGAAACAATATAAAAAAAATTTTAGGAAGTAAATAAATCCCTTAAAGAAATCTAGGAAAACACAAAGAGAAAAAAGAGAAGAAAATTAAATCCCTTGAAGCAACACAAAACAAACAAACAAACAAACAAAAAACGGTGAATGAAGTTAAAAAAATTGTCCATGTCCTGAAAACAAAATAGAAACAGTAAAGAAAACAAACTGAAGATATGGAGATGGAAAATCTAGGTAAGCAAACTGGAATGATAGATAGAAATATCATCAACAAAAACCTAGAGATGGAAGAAAAAATTTCAGGCATGGAAGATACACAAAGATATTCAACATATACTCTAAACTGTAAACATGCCTGGACTCTTGTCTTACATATTTGAAGAAACCACATATACCAGCTTAGGCTACTATACCTATACAAACGTTCAATCACCATAAATGGGAAAAATAAAGTACTGTATAAGAAAGTCCAAGTAATTACAAATCCAGCTCCACAGAAAGTAGTAGAAGGAAAACTCCATCCGATTGAGAATAACTAGTCATGAAAATATAGGAAATAAAAAAAAATCCCACCAGAGCAAAACCAAAAGAAGGAAAGTATATACACATGTAAACATACACACACACACACACACACACACACACACACACACACACACAAAACCAAAAACAAACAAAAAACAAATTAATAGGAAGTAACAATCATTCATTTGTCATTAATGTCTTTCAATATCAATAGAATGAATTGCCCAAGGCACAGCTTAAGAAAATGGATGCAAAAAAAAATCCATTCTTCTGGTGCACACAAGAAATAAACCTCTATATCAATGATAGGATCTCAGAGCAAAGAATTTGAAAAATTTTTTTCAAGCAGATAGGTCCAAAAAGCAAGCTGATATAACCAATCTAATATTATAACAATATAGACTTTCAACAAAGAGATGGGGAAAGACATTTAATACTTGACAAAGAACTAAATACACCAAAAATGGCATCTCAATTCTGTACATCTATGCCAGGCCACCCATATTTTTAAAAGAAAAATTACTAAGTCACATTTAGCTCCATACATTAATCCTGACGGACTTCAATATCCTACTCTAACCAATGCATAGGTCATCCTGACAAAACAATAAACAAAGACAATTTGAAACTAACGAATTTATTGACTGAATAAACCTAACCAATATATTATAAAATTTTACTCAAACACAAAAGAATATGCCTTCTCTGTAACTCAAAGACTTTCTTCAAAATTGGCTACATACTTGGTCAAAAAGAAATTCTGAATAAATTTAAAAAAACTGAACAATGCCCCTGCATCCTATCAGACCACTATAGATAAAATCTGTAATTCAACAACAACAGAAACCTCAAAAGCTTACAAATTCATGTAGCCTGAGCTACTATCTAGCAAGTGACTACTGCATACAGGCAGAAATTAGAAAAGAAATTAAATACTTCCTAGAATTCAATGAATGTGAATGCACAACATATCCAAGCTAATGGGACACAATGAAAGCAATACTAAGAGGAAAGTTCATAGCATTAAGTGCTTGCATAGAGAAATTAGAAGGATCACAAGTGAATGTTGTAGCAGGGTACCTGAAAGCTCTAGAATAAAAGGAAGAAAATACATCCAAAATGAAATACAAATAGAGAACAATACAAACAAAGGGTAGATTAGTTGAGAAAATTAACAGGACAGACAAACCTTTATCCAAACTAATTAAGGCAGAAAGAGAGAATACCCAAATTAACAAAATCAGAAATGAAAAGGTGGATCTAACATCAGAAGAAATCCATAGAATCATTAGGTCATAATAAAAAATACTGCAGCCTATACTCCATAAAATTGGAAAATCTAAAAGAAATAAAGAATTTCCTCTAAAGATACCACTTACTAAAGTTAAATCAAAATATGATGAATAATTTAAATAGACCTATAACCCCTAAGGAAAACTGAAGCAGTAGTTAAAATCTCACAACCAAAAAAATAAAACAGGGTCAGACATTTCTACCAGAATTTCAAAGTAGTGTTAATATCTGTATTCCTCAAATTATTTCACAAAATAAATTAGAAGGGATAGTGCCAAATTAATTTCATGAAGCTGAAGTCACCCTGATATCCAAACTACACAAAGACACAACAAAGAGAAATTCAGACAAATTTCCCTCATGAACATTAATGTAAAATCAATTAATAAATCTGAATCAAAGACCACATTAAACATCATCTACCATGATTTCATGGGCTTCCATTTTAGAAATGTAGATATGGTTCAATAAGTGAGAAAAAATCTATCAATGTAAACAAACTGAAAGGAAAAGGAAATACAAATGATTATTACATTAGAAGCTGAAAAAGCCTTTGACAACATCTAACACCCCATCATGATAAATGGCTTGGAAGATTGTGGATACAAGGGACATACCTACCCATAACAAAGGTGATGTTCAGCAGACCTATAGCCAACACCAAATTAAATGGATTAAAAGTTCAGAGCAATTCCAGTAAAATCAGGTACAAGACAAGGCTATCCACTCTCAGTTCTTTTCATATCTATCCAGTACAACCTAGATTTCTACCTAGAACAGTTAGAAAACTAAAAGATATCAAAGGTTAACAAATTGGGAGAGTAGAAGTCAAACTATCACTATTTGTAGATGATATGTATATATATTCCAAAATTCTAAAATACTACCAGGGAACTAACTCTTTCAGAAATGTGGTTGGATAATAGAGTAGGAAAAACAAAATCAGTAGCTGGCCTATATACAAATGAAAAACATATTGAGAAAAAATAAGGGAATAAGGGAAGCAACACCCTTCTAAAGAACCACAAATAATAAAAAATATCCTGAGGTAACTGTAATAAAGCATGTGCAGGATCTGTTTGATTAAAAACTTAAAAATTTTGAAGAAGGAAATTGAAGAAGATATGAGAAGATAGAATGTTCTCTTATGTTCATGAATTGGAAAATTAACACAGTAAAACTGGTCATCTTACTAAACACAATCCACAGACTCAACACAATTTTTCATAGACCTTGAAAGAACAATATTCAATTTCATATAGAAAAACATTAAATTCAGGATACGTAAAACAATTCTATACAAGTAAAGAAAAATAAAATTCTGTACAACAAAAGAAGTAGCACTGTCCCTGGTTTTATTCTCTACTCCTGAGTTATAGTAATAAAAACTGGACAGTATTAGCATATTAACAGACAAGTTGTTAACTGGAATTCAACTGAAGATCCAGATGTAAATCTATTCACAAATGGATACCTCACTTTGATAGTGAAATCAGAATTATATAATGTAAAAGGAAGTCATTTTTAACAAATGATGCCGGCATGAGTGAATGTTGGCATGTAGAAGAATACAAGTAGATCCGTATTTATCACTCTACACAAAACTCAAATCCAAGTGGATCAAAAACCTCAACATAAAACTGGATACAACGTATTTGTTAGAAGAAAAAATGGGTTATAGCCTTGTATAGATAGCCAGAAGAAACAATTTCTTAAAAAGAATATCAGTAGCCCAGGCCCTAAGATAAAAAATTAATAAGTAATATTTTTTGAAGGTGAAAGTCTTTTTAAAGTAAAGGACATTGTCAATAGGACAAAATGACAGCCTATGGAATGGTAAAATATTTTCACAAACTCTACACTTGACAGAGGACTAATTTCCAAAATTTGTAAAGAACTCAAGAAACTAGAAACCTAGATATCAGAAAAGCAAATAATTTAATTAAAAATGTGGTACAGATCTAAACAGAATTTTCAACAGAGGCTTCTCAAATAAGCAACACTTAAAGAAACATTCAACATCCTTCACAAGCCATCAAGATTGTGAGATTCCTTCTTATCAGAAGGACGAAGACCAAAATCACAAGAGACAGCGCCTTCTGTAGAGGATATAGAGGATGCTGCTGGCTCTGAAAACTTGTACAACCTCTTTGGGAATTAGTATGGCAATTTCCCAGAAAATGTGGAAATGATCCAGGTTAATGCTCCAGCCATACCACTCCTGGACATCACTAAAAGATGCTCTATTCTATCACAGGGACACCTGTGCAACTATGCTCAAAGCAGCTTTGTGTGTATAGCCAGAACCTGTAAACAGCCTAGAGGTTTCTCAAAGAGTGGAACACGTTCCCAAGTGTGGTACATTTCCATTACTACCTAACTGTCAAAAAAAAAAAAAAAAAAAAAAAAGAACATAGAGCCTCTGCTCTGCATCACCACCCACTCAGCCCACACCTGAGTTGCTGTGACACATCCAGGATCACATGAGAGACCCCAAAACTGACCCCAATACATAACCTAACTGGTACAACCAGGACCCAGGGATGCAGGTACCCTCCCAGTCAGAGACTCGCACTCTTTTGAGTTTGTACCTGTGTCAGGAGCAGAGCCTCTCTTCTGGATCCTCACCTACTCAGCCCACACCCAGATGCAGCATGACCCCCAGGTGTACTGACAAATCCAAGATCACAGGATCACAGCCTCACAGGATGACCAGGCTCAAGTCAGAGACAGCAAGGCCAGCAACACCAGAGATAACAAGATGACAAGAGAGAAACTTAAGAATATAAGCAAAAGAAACCAATACTACTTGAGAATATCAGAACCCAGTTCTCCAACACAGCAACCTGCATACACCAAAGACCCTGAAGAGCAAGATTTAGGTACTCTCATCTCATGAAGATGATAGAAGTCATTCAGAAGGACATAAATAACTTCCTTAAAGAAATAAAGGAGAGGGGCTGGGGATTTAGCTCAGTGGTAGAGCGCTTACCTAGGAAGCGCAAGGCCCTGGGTTCGGTCCCCAGCTCCGAAAAAAAGAACCAAAAAAAAAAAAAGAAAAAGAAAAAGAAATAAAGGAGAACAACGGTAAGCAAGTAGAAGCACTTAAAATAAAAACACAACCAAACAGGTGAAGGAATTGAACAAATCCATCCAGGATCTAAAAATGGAAATAGAACCATTAAAGGAAACACAAAGGGAGAAAACCATGGAGATAGAAAACCTAGGATAAAAAGCACTAGTCACAGATGAAAACTTCACTAACAGAATACAAGAGATAGAAGAGAGAATCTCAGATGTAGAAGATACCATGGGAGACACTGGTACAACTTTCAAAGAAAATATACAAAGCATAAAGCTCCTAAGTCATCGCCAGCAGCAAACCACTGAATTGAGAATAGGACCCCCGCTGAAGGAATAAGAGAAAGAACTGGAAGAGCTTGAAGGGGCTCGAGACCCCATATGTACAACAATGCCAAGCAACCAGAGCTTCCAGGTACTAAGCCACTACGTAAAGAGTATACATGGACTGACCGTGGACTCTGACCTCATAGGTAGCAATGAATATCCCAGTAAGAGCACCAGTGGAAGGGAAAGCCCTGGGTCCTGCTAAGACTGAACCCCCAGTGAACTAGATTGTTGGGGGGAGGGCGGCAAGGGGGGGGGAGGATGGGGAGGGGAACACCCATAAGGAAGGGGAGGGGGAGGGGGATGTTTGCCCGGAAACCGGGAAAGGGAAAAACACTCGAAATGTATATAAGAAATACTCAAGTTAATAAAAAAATTTTTTTTTAAATCTAGGACACAATGGAAAAACCAAACATAAGAATAATTGGTATAGAAGAGAGTGAACAATCCCAACTCAAAGAGCCAGCAAATATCTTCAAAATAATTATAGACTAAAACTTACCTAATCTAAAGTAAGAGATGCCTATAAAGCTATAAAAAGTGTACAGAACACCAAACAGATGGAAACAGAAAAGAAATTCTCCCATAACATACTAATTAAAACACCAAATGCACAGAACAAAACAAGAATATCGAAAGCAATAAGGGAAAATGTCCAGTAACATATAAATGCAGACCAATCAAAATTACATCAGACTTGACAACAGACACTGTAAAAGCTGGAAGATCCAGGGCAGATCTCATACAGACCACAAAACAACAAAAATGCCAGCCCAGAATACTATTCCTAGCAAAACTCTTACTAGCCACAGATGGAGAAACCAAGGTATTCAATGACAAAATTAAATTTAAACAATATCTTTCCATTAATCCAGCCATACAGAGGATAATAGAAGGAAAAGTTCAACACAAGAAGGGAAACTACACCAACGAAAAAGCAAGGAATTAATCTTCTCAAAACAAAACCAAAGGAAGAGAAACAAATATAAATCCAACTCTAGCAACAAAATTAACAGGAAACAGCAATCATTGGTCTCTAATATCTCTCAACATTAGTGGACTCAATTCCCCAATAAAAAGACATAGGCAAACAGACTGTATATAAAACAGGGCCTAGCATTTTGCTACATGCAGGAAACATACCTTCCTGGCAAAGACAGAAACTGCATCAAAGTAAAAGGCTGGAAATTTTTTTCCAAGCAAATTGTCCCAAGGAAGAAGCTGGAGTAGCCTTTCTAATATCCAGTAAAAGAGAATTTCGGCAAAAAGTTATCAAAACAAACACTCACCATGATCAACTAGACTTCATCCCAAAAATGAAGGGGTTGTTCAATATGAAGAAATTCATCAATGTAATCCACTATACAAACAAACTCAAAGGGAGGGGTCACATGATCTTCTCATTAGATGCTGAAAAGGGTTTTGACAAAATATAATACCCTTTTATATTAAATGTCTTAGAGAGATCTTGAACTCAAGGTCCATACCTAAACATAATAAAACCAATATACAGCAAATCAATAGCCAAAATCACACTAAATGGAAAGAACCTCAAATCAATTCCATTAAAATCAGGGACAGGACAATGTTGCCCACTCTCTCCCTACCTATCAATATAGTACTCAAAGTTCTGGCCAGCAGAATTAGACAACAAACAGAGATGAAAGGAATAGAAATCATGAAGGAGGAAGTCAAGATATCACTATTTCCAGATGACATGATACTATACATAAGCAAACCAAAAAATGTACCAGAGAGCTCATACCTGATGAACAACTTCAGCAAAGTGACTGGATATAAAATTAAATGTACCAAATTAGTAGCCTTACTCTTCTCAAAGGATAAATGTGCTGAGAAAGAAATTAGGCAAACAACACCCTTCAAAATAGTCACAAATAATATAAAGTATCTAGGTGTGACTAACCAGGCAAGATCTTTATGACAAGATCTTTATGTCAAGAATGTCAAGCCCTTAAAGAAAGAAATATAAGACCTCAGAAGATGGAAAGATCTCCCATGCTCGTGGATTGGCAGGATTGATATAGAAAAAATGATCATCTTATCTAAAGTAATATACAGATTCAATGCAATCCCCATCAAAATTCTACCTCAATACTTCATAGAGATACGAAGAGTAATTCTCAAATTCATTTGTAATAACAAAAAACACAGGATAGCAAAAACTCTTCTCAACAATAAAAAAAAAACGTATGGGGGAATGATCATCCCTGATATTAAATTGTGCAATAGAGCAATGGTGGCAAAAGGTGCATGACATTGGTACAGAAACAGGCAGGTAGATCATTGGAATAGAATTTAAGAGCCAAAACTGAGCTCACACATCTATGGTCAGTTGACATTTGACAAAGAAGCTAAAACCAACAAGTGGAGAAAAGAAAGCATTTTTAACAACTAGTACTGGTTCAAGTGTTGGTCAGCATGTAGAAGAATTCAAATTGACTCACTCTTATCTCCTTGTACAAAGCTAAGTGCAAGTGGATCAAGAACCTCCACATAAAACCAGAGATGCTGAATCCAATAGTAGAAAAAGTGGAGAAGAGCTTAGAATAAATGGGCATAGGGGAAAATTTCCTCAACAGAAAGAACACCAATGGTTTATGCCAACAATAGACAAATTGGACCTCATAATATTGCAAAGGTTCTGTAAGTCAAAGGACACTGTCAATAGGACAAAACAGCAATCCGCCAATTGGGAAAAGATCTTTACCAACCCTACATTCAATACAAGGTTAATATCCAAATTATACAAAGAATTCAAGAAGTTAGACTGCAGAGAAAAAATAACCCTATTTAAAATGGGGTACAGAGCTAAACAGAGAATTCTCAACTGAGGAACCTTGAGTTGTCGAGAAGTACTAAAAGCAATGTTCAGCATCCTTAGCCATCAGGGAAATGCAAATCAAAAAGACTCTGAGATTCCATCTCACGCCAATCAGAATGGTTAAGATCAAAAATGCAGGTGGCAGTAGATGTTGGCAAGGATGTTGGTGGCCTTCCTTGCTAGGGGGAATGTAATCTGTTAAAACCACTTTGGAAATCAATCTGGTGTTCATTGGAAAAGTAGACATTGTGCTACCTGAAGACTAAGCTATACCTATACTCCTGGGCATATATACAAAAGGTGCTCCAACATATAATAAGGACACATGCCCCACTTTGTTCGAAGCAGATTTATTTATAATAGCCAGAAGTTGGAAAGAATCCAGTTGTCCTTCAACAGAGGAATGGATATAGAAAATGCACATTTGCAGAGTGGAGTTCTTCACAGCTATTAAAAACAAATACTTCATGAAATTCACAGGTAAATGGATGGAACTAGAAAACATCCTGAGTGAGGTAACCCAGACACAAAAGAACACATATGGAATATACTCACTGAGAAATGGATATTAGCCCCAAAGCTCACAATGCCAGCGATACAACCCACAGACCAGATGGAGCTTGGGATGAAGTAATACAAGAATATGGAAGCTTCAGTCCTGCACTGAGCGGGTAACAGGATAATAGTTTTAGGATGAGGGAGGGGGTAACTGGGAGGGGGAGACAAGGGGGAAGAAATAAGGGGGGATTATCAGGTACTGGAGGGGGTTGGGTAAGAGGTACAGAGGGTCAGTAAATCAAATAAAAACATGTAGCTGTGGGGGATGAAGAATTGTGGGATAACCACTGAAAGGTCTGAGAAGCCAGGAAAATAAGAGGCTCCCAGGACCCAATGGAGATGACTTTAGCTGAAATGTGCAGCTAATGGGAGATAGAACCTATAGAGAACACCTCCAGCAGATAAGCATGGCTCACGATTGAGGGATGGAGCCACCCACCCATTGGAAAAACTGACAAAAATGGAGCAGAGACTGATGTAACGGCCATCCGGGGACTGTCCCACATGGGTACCGTCCCACTTGGGGATTCATCCTGCTTGCAGACACCAAACCAGGACACTGTTGTTGTTGCCTGCTGAGAAGTTTTTGCTGATAGGAAACTAGTGTGGCTGTTCCTTGGGGAGTCTGCCAGAAACTGACCAAGGCAGATGTGGATGCTTGGAGACAACCATCAGTCTGAGCTCAGGGACCTCAGAGGGGAGCTGGCAGAAGGACTGGAGGAACAGAGATGTAGGATGTCATATAGGTGAAGGCAAGTACAAGATAGAATGAGGCCTGTCATCAGACGAGAAGGAAGGATGGGTCTGAGAAAAGCTTTAGAAGAGGAGGAAACTGAAATGGGAAGAGGGGAGAAACAGAGGAGAGAACTTGGAGATTGATGTTAAAGATTCCTCTCTGCACATTTACAGGTTGTTATGAGTATTCTTAAGGGATGGATGTGTACAGGGCTTTGTATGTTTAGGTCGGCAATTATATCTTACCAATTAGATCATAGGTTATTTTATTGTGTGTTCTTTCATGTGGCAATTTAATTGAATTTCAGAGAGTGTGTGGTGGCTGGAGACACTAGGTTGCCACGGAGCAATGTATAATTCTCGCATGGTGGCAACCTTCCCTGGGAACTAGGTAGGTAGAGAGATTGTTGCCAGGTTCAGAGAGAGGGGTTTGGCAGTGTGATATGGTACGAAGCAGAGTGGGTGAGATGCCTTACTCACTGAGATGAAGATAACTACCAGATATGCTGGAGCTCTACAGTGACAGACCTAGTGTGGGAAAAAAGACAGAATTTTATTATAATTTTACAACACGGAGGGCAATTGCAACCTCATAGGAAGAACAATGTTCATGACCAGACCACCCAGTGCTTTAAGGAACTAGACTACCAACCAAAGAGTGTATAGGGAGGGATCCATGGCTTCAGATACATATGTAGCAAAAGATGGCCTGTCTTACCTCAATAGGAAGGGAGGCCCTTGGTTCTGATGCCCTAGTGTAGGGGGGAGCAGGAGTGATGGGGTGGGAGAGAGTGGATCAGTGAGAGAGCACCTTCATGGAGGCAAACTAGAGTAGGGAAAGTACAGATATGAGATAGGTGGTTTATGGAGGAGTAACCCGGAAGTCAGATATCATTTGAGATGTAAAGATTGGAATGATTCAAAAAAATCATAAATTTTTGCAGGAAATTGATGTAACTGAAAATAAAAATCATCTTGATTCAGGTCACCCAGACCCAGAAAGACAAACATTATTCAATACGAGTGGATATTGTCTGCAGAGTAATGGATAATCATGCTACAATCTTTAGAGCCAGTGATGCTAGTTAACAAGAAGGGATCAAGGGGAAGGTTAGGATACATGAGTTTCCTTAAGAAGGGAGAAAACAGTAAATATTATGAATGGTTTGGTGGAAGTTGTGAAACAAGAGGGTTGGGTGTAAAAGAGGATAAAGGTAAAGGTTACTAGGAAAGTCAACTGAAATCAAGAATATCTCTGGGATGAGCTAGAAACTTAGTGTAATGGAATCTCCAAGGGTGACTGACTCTAGCTCAGACTCCTAGTAATGGACGAAATGTACCTGAAGTGTCCATCTCCTGTAACCAGGACAAAATAACAACAGCAGCAGCAGCAGCAGCAACAACAACAACAACAACAACAACAACAACAACAACAAGTATAAGAACAACAATGACGACAATGACCACAATGACGGCAAAAAATTTATCCTGCCTGCAAGATGAGCAAAGAATTTGTGGGAGTTGCCAACCAAAGAATCATTCAGCTTAAGATTCATGCCATGAGAGGGATCAATCCTTCCCCTGACAATGTCTGGAGGTCCATGACTCAGAAGCTGGATAGAGCTTAGGATAGAATTAACAGAGAAGGAGTTCTGGGAATTCTATGGAAGAGAAGGAAGGAAGGAAGGAAGGAAGGAAGGAAGGAAGGAAGGAAGGAAGGAAGGAAGGAAGGAAGGAAGGAAGGAAGGAGACAGAGAGGTTAAGGAAACCACAGGAAATCCCACTGAATAAATTAACATGGTCTCACAGAGTCTTGACTGAGAACCATAGAGTGTGTATGGGCCTGAAATAGATATGTTTTTTATATATGTCATGGTTGTGTAGCTTGGTGTTCTTTTGGGACTCCTAACACTGAGGAGGAGCTTTCTCTGACTATTTTGCCTATTCTTGGGGCCTTTTTATCTTCTACTGGGTTGCCCCATCCAGCCTTCACACTGGGGAGAGCCCTATTCTTATTGCAACTTGAAATGCAGCGGGTGTTGGTATCCCTAGGAGGCCTGCTATTTTCTAAAGGGAGGCAGAGGTGTGGATTCAGGGACAGGTAACATAGGATCAAGTGACTGGGAGGAAAGAAGTGAGGAGATACGCAGTTATAAGAGTGAATAAAAAATTGTAAAAAAAATCAAGAAAAGAAAAAGGGCATTTGGACATGTTGGGAAGGAGTAGAAAGAGACTGAATGGAGGAAATATTTTTCTTTCATTAAATATTCTGTACATTACTTAATAAATAAATTAAAATTATTTTGTTAATTAATAAGTGTAATCCAAAGACAAGGACCTTAACAAATGTTTTATTCCTGTGGCTGGTACCTTAGGGTGTTGAAACCTCCAGAACATGAGTTATAGGGGCCTTTGAATTGTCATGTCAATGTGGGTAAATTAGTGTGTTGAGAACCTCTAAACAGACATTATAAATGGCTGGGAACTATCATTTGAATGCTAATAATAAAACATTGATTCCTTGAAACAGCATTGGATGTTCTTCATCTTAGTCATCTTTCTGATACCCACTATGCGCTTCAAATGTACTTGTCAAGAGAACCCATATTTTGCCCTTTGTTAGTTATGAGAATACATTGGAAACATGGATTTTTTCACCCTAGAGATAGGCAGATATAAGTATATGTGAAGTATGTGAAACATAGTCATCAAATGGTGAAAGAGATAGTGACTTGAATTAGCAAGATCATAGTAAAGTAGCCCTTTCTGTGGCTGTCATCTAGGCAAATTTTGACTATTTTAAGGTCAATAAAAAACTGGAACACAGACAGATGTGCTCACTCTTATACACATAAATGAATTAGTCTTTTCATAAACAAGGAAACATTAAAAGTAGAGAAATAAACTTAGGTTCATAGATAGTTCTTTTGTGAAACACTGAAATAGTTCATATAAAGACAAATGTTACCAAGAAAAATAACTGGATTTTGATCCCTGGAATCTATATATTAGAAGGAAAAAAAACGTCTGTTTTAAATTGTGCTCTGATGGCCCTATATACTTCATTTCATCTGGCATGTGAGGCATGGATGCAAATGTACAAACGCTCATCCAGCAACACACATACCCATACATAAAAATGTATTAAGCAAAATGTTAAAGTAACAAAACGCAAATAAATATTTCCTGTGAGAAATACCATTAAATTTCATTATTAATTCATTAATATATTTGTTCAATAACTGAAAAATATGTGCTATGGGGATAAAAGTGTGTTGTATTTCAATGATATTCTATCACTGAAGGTTATTATAGTTAGTTAGATATTTTTAATAATTTATTTTGGAGATATTGTCTTTAAAATTATTTTATTTATTTATATCTTAAAAACTTCCCTTTCCCAGTCCCCCTTCCCAGAGTTCTTTATATCAGTGCCTTCCCATTCACCATTGAGAGGGCGTTATTCACCCTGCACCCCTCTTCCCTAGGGCATCAAGTCACAACAGGATTAAGTACATCCTCTCCCACTGAGGCTAGACAAGGCAGTCCTCTGCTCTATATGAAGTGGGGACCACAGACCAGCCTGTGCAAGGTCTTTGGTTGATGAATTAGTCTCTAGGAGCTCCCAGGGTTAGTTGACACTGTTGAGCTTCCTATGAGGTTGCCATTCCATTCAGCTCCTTCAATCCTTCCCTTAACTCTTCCATAGAGAAACCCAACCTCAGTCTAATGGTTGGCTGTAGATATCTGTATCTGTCTCATATGAGGCTCTCAGAGAATTGTCATGCTAAGCTGCTGTCTGTAAGCATAACATAGCATCAGTAATAGTGTCAGGGATTGGTGCCTGCCCATTGCATGGATCCTAATTTGGAATGGTCACTGGATGGTCTTTCTTTTACTCTGTGCTTCATTTTTGTCCTTGCATTTCTTTTTGAAGTTAGTCTTCAAAAATGTCAAATCACCCAATTAAGAATGGGGTACATAACTAAACAGAAAATTCTCAACAAAGGAATCTTGCATGTCTCAGAAACACTTAAAGAAATGTTCAACATCATTAGTCATCAGGGAAATGCAAATCAAAACAATTATGAGATTCTACTTTATACCTAACAGAATGGTTAAGATAAAAAAAGTTCAAGTGACAGCACATGCTGATGAGAATGTGCATAAAGAGGAAATCTCCATTGCTGGTAGATTGCAAACTTGTACAACCACTCTGAGAATCAATCCAGTGTTTTCTCAGAACACTGGATATAGTACTATCTCAAAACCCACTGATACCACTCCTGTTCATATACACTGAGGATATTCATTAAGATAAACACATCCACAGTTGTGTTCATGGGAGTCTTTTTGACGGTGTTATAGTAGCAAAATGTAATATGAGAAAATACTATGCAAGTTAGGAAAGGGAAACAATTAGTTGTCCCACTCAGCTATGAAATATATATGAAGCACGACAGTAACAATTACCAGCAAGGCAAGGCATCAATAAAGATGCATTATGTGATATTCATACTTTGGTTGTAACCAATAACTGCCTAATTAGGGCTAATGCCAACTTAATACCTAATATGAAAAACCTTATCCAACTCTCAGGGCTACTGAGGCCAAGAATCTTAGAAAGAATCAATTATTAACACATTTCTACAACAGTGTAATATTTTTATTACATTCTAAACCTTGGTATCCACAGTGAAGTTAAGTTATTACTTGTTGTAAAGAGGCTCCTCTTTCAAAGGAGTAGAGAAAATTACAGCAAGTCAAAACTAGACAGAATGCAGATATCAATAGACCATGGATGTTCCAAGTCCCAAAGATGCATATACGTCATTGGTCCATGATCTATGGCTTACGGATCATCTTTGAAGAAAGGAGTGTGACTGTAAGAAGCAAGGTACCAGGACTTCTGTTATGCCTCTCCTGTCATAGAAAAAATATATATAAATAAAATCTGAAGAATAGACTTTTTTTTAATCTTTATTAACTTGAGTAGTTCTTATTTACATATCGATTGTTATTCCCTTTCCCGGTTTCCAGGCCAACATCCCCCTAACCCCTCCCCCTCCCCTTCTATATTGGTGTTCCCCTCCCCATCCTTCCCCCATTACTGCCCTCCCCCCAACAATTATGTTCACTGGGGGGTTCAGTCTTGGCAGGACCAAGGTCTTCCCTTCCACTGGTGCTCTTACTAGGCTATTCATTGCTACCTATGAGGTTGGAGCCCAGAGTCAGTCCATGTATAGTCTTTGGGTAGTGGCTTAGTTCCTGAAGCTCTGGTTGGTTGGCATTGTTGTTCATATGGGTCTCAAGCCCCTTCAAGCTATTTCAGTCCTTTCTCTGAAGAATAGACTTTTTAAGAGACATACTAACTCATAACTTTATGAGGTCACACTTATGGATTTCAAGAGAGGTAATACATCTTCCTGCATTGAGTCCCTTAGTAGGGGCTGCAATATTAAGCAGTACTATGAAATTATATAGACAGAGATAACAACAAAACATACTACTTTATTTATATATTTTTATATACCTAAACACATATGCAACAACATTGATTAGGGAAGAAGTTATCAACTTCAGAATCGGGAAATGGTGCCAACTTTTAGGAATGGAATTTAGAGGGGCTGGAGGCATGAATAAAAAGGGAATAAAGACATAATTAAGCTAATTACAATGTATAAAAATAAAAGCTGGAGAATGGGCTTAAAATCAGTAACAAAAACAACCAGAATTATTTTCTAAAAATTCTTCTCTAGGGTATTTAAAAGATTGGAACTGAATGATACTTTAAAAATGACTGTTGTTTAAATATACAATAAGCAAACAAACAAAATAATTTACACTGCATAGCAAAATATTCCTTACTTATACACATTTGATAAATTCTCAAAGACTCCCTAAGAACTGTTAGCCTAACACAGGGTCAAATAAGAAACCAAGTTCATAGAAACTTGCAATTGGAAACAATTATTTATTAATAATCAAAACTATGGGGTCAGTAACTTCCAGGTCAAACGCCCCACAAACGGAATCAACTTGCTAGCTCTCTTGACTTGGAAAACCTGAGATTGATCACATATCATGCTAAATAATTCATATGTCTCAGGGTATAGGATTCAACAACTGGGGAGGCCACCACAGTACATAAAGAGCATTGGTAGTTGCTACTATGATGTTTTCTTTCGTGGCTGTTACATGAAAAGCATAGCCTTAGGCTTCCAGTAGATATAGAGAACTTTCTAGCATTTCATTTCATGGGGGCTAGAGAAACTATAACTTTGAGTATCTACATGAGCTCCATACATGTAATTCTTCCACTTTTGAAAACTTTTTATTGTAAAATCCATGCATTTGTTTAAAAAGGAGGAAATTGCACTCAGAATTTTAGTGAAAACCTCTAAAAATAAAATGTTTGTAAAGTCTGAAGATTCATTGCTTTCTAGAGTTAAGTGAACCAAAGATATTAAATCAATATTTGTAAAGACAGAATAAATTTAATGCTTTAAATATGGTAACAGAGGAAATGAAGAAAAATGTTAATTGTTACTTCTAGATAGGACTATATCTACTTATGCTGAAAATATTTGACTAAGGAGATCTTTGGTTAAACAAAAAGCTTCAGATAAAATAGCAGCATTATTAACTCGCTGTTCACTAATATATCATGATTTTTAATAATGAAACATAATATACACATATGTACAAGTAGATTTATTTATATGGAGGCAGACAATAGCCTGTTCTTAAATAACCTGGTTCTCAAATGACCAAATAATTCTACTTTTCCTATTCTTGAAGACAGCATTTTAAAAGCAGCACTGAGCAAAATTAAAGACATTAAATTGAAGTTTTCAGGAAAACTGGACCTTCAAAGTGGAAGTGAAACGCATCAATTCCCTTCCTGAGATAACGAAGTTAATAAAGATTTATAATTTGTCTTTTTCTCAGTTGATTTTTTTTTAAAGATTGGAGAAAATTTTGGTGGAATATTCATCTTCCACCAAAATAAACACTTTTTTAAATACAATGTTTATCGGGAAATGAAAGACTTGTTGAAAACTGCCCACAGGCACTTAGCTACATATTATTTAGGTGGTTATGATTTACAAGTAGACCCATATCCTGTGGGGGAGAAAGCTGGAATCTCAGAAGTGCAGTCAATCCTGAGAGCTCAGTGGAGACCACCACTTCTTCTCACATTCCTGGCCCAAGTGGAACCTGCCTGGTGCTCTTTGGATACAGGAACATAGGAACAGTTAGCTGCAGGAACTTTCTGGTTTCTGCCTGTGGCTAGAACTAAAAGCCAGTCATCAAGAGCACTGACATATATGAGAGCAGAGGTAAGACCAGTTCTGCTTCAAGCAACCTGCCAGGAGGTTTCAGGATACACAAACAGAAGAGCAGATCTCTGTTCCCAGATCCTGCTGAAAGAAAACAGGTCTACAAGTGTGCTGAGACAGAGGCTTACAAGGCGGTCAAGCTACTGAGAGAAACAGCAAGAAAAGCTAAAACCAGAGACAACCTGATGGCTAGAAGCAAGCAGAGGAACCTAAGAAACAAAAACCAACACTACTTGGCATCATCAGACACCAGTTCTCCCATCAAAGCAAACACTAGATGTCCAAACACACGGAAAAAGCAAGAATTTGGATTTAAAATCACATCTTATGATGATGTTTGAGGATATTAAGGACATAAATAACTCCCTTAAAGAAATACAGGACAACACCTGAAAACAAGTAGAAGCCTTTAAAGAGGAAACACAAAAATTCCTTAAAAAAAAAAGAAAAACACAACAAGATAGGTGAAGTAATTGAACAAAACCATCCAGGATTTAAAAATGGAAATAGAAACAATAAGGAAAGCACAAAGGGAGACGACTGTGGAGTTATAAAACCTAGGAAAGAAATTAGGAATCATAGACACAAGCATCAACAAAAGGATAAAAGACGTGGAAGAAAGAATCTTAGGGGCAGGTGATACCATAGGAAACATTGACACAACTGTCAAAGATAATGAATATAATAGCAGGAGATTTCAACACCCCACTCTCATCAATGGACAGATCATGAAAACAGAAACTCAACAGAGACATGGAGAAACTAACAGAATTAATGAACCACATGGATTTAACAGATATTTATAGAAAATATCATCCTAAAATAAAAGGATATACCTTCTTATCAGCACCCAATGGTGCCTTCTCCAAAACTGACAATGTAATGGGTCACAAAAAACAGGTCTCAACAGATACAGGAAGATAGAAATAATCCCATGCATCCTATCTGATCACCATGGACTAAGGCTAGTTTTAACTAACAACAAAAATGACAGAAAGCACAAATATCCATGGAATTTCAACAATAGTCTAGTCAATGATCAATTGGTCAATGAAGGAATAAATTATAGACTTTTAGAAGTTAATGACAATGAAGGCACAACATATTCAAACTTGTGGAAAACAATGAAAGCCATGCTAAGAGAAAAACTCATAGCTCCAAGTGTCACCCAAAAGAAACTGGAGAGAACATACATTAGCAACTTGACAGCACATCTAAAAGCTCTAGAACAAAATGAAACAAATACACCCAAGAGGAGTTGACAGCAGGAAATAATCAAACTCAGGGCTGAAATCAACCAAGTAGAAACAGAAAGAACTATACAAAGAATAAACACCACCAGGAGCTGGTTCTTTGAAAAAACAACAGTGTAGATGAACCCTTAGCCAGACTAACCAGATAGCACAGAGAGTATATTCAAATTAACAAAATAAGAAAGGAAATAAGAGAATTAACAACACAATATGAGAAATTAAAAAAAATCAGATCCTATTACAAAAGCCTGTAGTCACCAAAACTGGAATATCTGCATGAAATGGACAATTTTCTAGACAGATACCAGGTACCAAAGTTATATCAGGAGCAGATAATCAATCTAAACAAACCCATAACTTCTAAAAAAGTAGAAGCAATTACTAAAAGTCTCCCAACCAAGAAAAGCCCAGGACCTTACAGTTTTAGTGCAGAATACATCAAAACATATAGAAGACCTCAAACCAATACTGTACAAATTATTTCACAAAATAGAAACAGCAGGAGCACTACCTACTTCCTTCTATGAAGCCACAATTATGCATATACCTAAGCCACCCAAAGACCCAAAAAAGAAAGAGAACTCCAGACCAATTTCCCTTATGAATATCAATAAAAATATTCAATAAAATTACTACAAACAGGAACCAAGAACACATCAAAATGATCATCCATCATGATCAACTAGGTTTCATCCCAGGGATACAGGAATGTTTCAATATATGGAAATCCATCAACTTAATCCACTATGTAAACAAACTCAAAGGAATAAAACACATTATCATCTCATTAGATGTTTAGAAACCATTTGGCAAAATTGAACACCCGTTCATGGTAAAAGTCTTGGAAAAATCAGGAGTTCAAGGCCCATACCTAAACATAGTAAAAGCGCTATACAACAAACCAGTAGCCAATATTAAACTAAATGGAGAGAAACTTGAAACAATCTCACTGAAATCAGGGACTAGACAAGGCTGCCCACTCTCTGCCTACTTATTCAATATAGCTCTCGAAGTCCTAGCCAAGACAATCAGACAACAAAAGGAGGTCAAAGGGATACAAATTGGAAAGGATAAAGTCAAAATATCACTATTTGCAGATGATATGATAGTATATTCAAGTGACCCACCAAAAGTCCCACCAGAGAATTACTAAGCCTGATAAACAACTTCAGCAAAGTGGCTGTGTATAAAATTACCTCAAACAAGTGAGTAGCCTTCCTCTACTCAAAGGATAAACAGGGTGAGAAAGAAATTAGGAAAATGACATCCTTCACAATAGTCCCAAATAACATAAAAAACCTTGGTGTGACATTAATCAAGCAAGTGAAAGATCTATATTACAAGAACATCAAGTCTCTGAAGAAAAATTGAAGAAAATCTGAGGAGATAGAAAGAACTCCCATGCTCATGGACTGGCAGGATTAGTATAGTTAAATTGTTCACTTTGCCAAAATCAATCTAAAGGTTCAATACCATCTGAATCAAATTTCCAATTCAATTATTCTTAGAGTTAGAAAGAGGAATTTGCAAATTAATTTGGTATAACAAAAAACCAAGGATAGTGAAAACTATCCTCAACAATAATTGAACTTCTGAAGGAATTGCCACCCCTGACCTCAAGCAGTATTACAGAGCAATAGTGATAAAAACTGTATGGTATTGGTACAGAGACAGGCAAGTAGATCAGTGGAACAGAATTGAAGCCACAGAAATGAACCCACACACCTCCAATCACAAATTTTGATCTTTAACAAAGGATCTAAAACCATACAGTGGAAAAAAAGATAGCATTTTTAAAAAATGGTGCTCTTTCAACTGGAGGTCAGCATGTAGAAGAATGCAAATTTACCCATTCTTAATGCCCTGTACAAAGTTTCAGTCCAAGTGGATCAAGGACCTCCACATCAAACCACACACACTGAAACTAATAGAATAAAAAGTGTGGAAGATTCTTGAACACATGGGCAGTGGGGAACATTTCCTGAACAAAACACCAATGGCTCATGCTTTATGATCAAGAATTGACAAATGGGACATCATAAAACTGCAAATGCCAAGAACACTGTTATTAGGACAAAATGGCAACCAACAGATTGAAAGAGTTCTTTCTGATAGAACTAATCTAAAATATACAAAGAATTCAAGAAGTTAGACTCCAGAGAATCAAATAACTATTAAAATGGGGTACAGAGCTAAACAAAGAATTCTCAGCTGAAGAATATCAAGTGGCTGAGAAGCACCTAAAGAAATGTTCGACATCGTTAGTCATCAGGGAAATGCAATCAAAACAACCCTGAGTTTCTACCTCATGGCAGCCAGAATGACTGAGATAAAAAATTCAGATGACAACAGATGTTGGCAAAGATGTGGAGAAAGAGGAACACTCCTCCTTTGTTTGTGGGATTGCAAACTGGTACTAATACTCTCGAAATCATTCTGGAGTTTCATCAGAAAATTTGATATAGGAGACCTGAGACCTCTCCTGGATGTATACCCAAGTGATGCTCCAACATATAAGAAGGACAGGTGCACCACTACATTCATAGCAGCCTTATTTATAATAGCCAGAAGCTGGAAAGAATCCAGATGTCCTTCAACAGAGGAATGGATACAGAAAATGTGGTACATCTACACAATGGAATACTACTCAGCTATCAAAAACAATGACTTCATGAAATTCATAGGCAAATTGATGGAATTAGAAAATAACATCCTGAGTGAAGTAACCCAATCACCTAAAAAATACAGAAGGTATGCAGTCATTGAAAAGTGGATATTAGCCCAAATGCACGAATTATCCAAGATACAATCCACAGACCACATGAATCTCAAGTGAGGATGACCAAAGTGCAGATGCTTCACTCCTTCTTAAAAGGGAATGAAAAATATTCATAGTAGGGGGTGTGGAGGCAAAGATTGGAGCAGAGACTGAAGGAATGGCCATTCAGAGCCTGCCCCACATGTGACCCATTTATATACAGCCACCAAAACTAGATAAGATTGTTGAAGCTAAGAATTGCTTACTGATAGGAACTGGATATAAATCTCTACTGAGAGACACACCAGAGCCTATCAGATACAGAGGTGAATGCTAGCAGCAAACTACTGAACTGAGAACAGGACCCCCTTGGGGGAATTAGAGGAAGGATTGAAAGAGCTGAAGAAGCTTGCAACCCCATAAGAACAACAATGCCAACCAACCAGAGCTCCCAGAGACTAAAACACTACCCAAAGATTTTACAAGGATTGACCCACGGCTGCAACTGCATATGTAGCAGAGGAGGGACTTGTTCCGCATCAATGGAAGGAGAAGTCATTGGTCCTGCAAAGCTTGGACCTCCCAGAGTAGGGGAATGTCGGGGGATGGGGCAGTGCTGGAAGGAGTGGATGGGGAGGGGAACAACCTTAAAGAAGGAGAATGGGATGGGATTGGGGGCTTATATCCAGCAAACCGGGAAAGGGAATAACATTTGAAATGTAAATAAAAAATTCAATAAAAAATTACAAGTATTAAATTTCTTTTGAAAATCATTTTAAATAAGAATATATAATAACAAAACACAAAAATCTAAGTATCAATTCTCTGTTAATATTCTGAATAATGTATCTTATCATGTTAAACTTTGATGCATGTATAATAAATACTTGACTCTCAAATCACAGAAAATTCATTGTTTCTGAGATGCTTTCACATGCTAACAGATTAAGTTCTTTATGACTTACATATTTAATCTGCTAGCTAATTGTTAAAACTGTGCTGGAAATTCTGCTTTGAGTTTTTTCACATGTAAATTAAGTAAACAGAATAAAGATGATAATATTTATCCTTTGTCATAGTCTGTAAAACTATGTGAGAGTATATTATACAGTTCAAGAAACTAACACTTAGTTATCTTGATAAAATATGATTAAATAATAGATAATGAGAAGTAGAAAGAGACATCATATGTTTGGCCAGCTATCCAATATGCTATTCTAACTAGAAGCAATACACACCATTTACCTTATGCATTGCTTTAACTGCGTAGTGTGAAGTTTAAAACAAAAATTACTGTTAAACTTAGTCACTGGGATCATAAAACATGTATTTCATTCTAAGACAGGTGTTAGAGAAACAAATCATGTATCAATTTATGTCTCTTGGGGAAAATAAAAGATTGCCTAGAAACAGTACATAAATAATTTATGGTTAAAGGCAGGGTCATTTCTTTGGGGAATGATATTTGAGTGAAAATATTCAAATTCAAAGCTGAATTTGGAAAATTACAGTATTGAAATCAAGCTGATTATAAGAATAAATGCAGAAAGAAGAGTGCCATGGAATTATATGAAATGTATAGAATATATCAGTTGTCACCTTTACATACCTACAAGAGGAAACCTACTTTGAGCGTTGCTTCCATTACATTGTCCTGGGGACGTAACTCTGGAATATGTTCTTGATTAATGGGTGTTGATGGAGGACCTAACTCATGCCATCATGCCATCATTAAGCATATATATATGTATATATATATATATGTATATATATATGTGTGTGTGTGTGTATGCTAAATGATACCTACTTTAATATACAACATATGCAATTATGATTTTTTTTCTGTATTTATATAATTATACATAATAAACTATCTCCATATGTTTCACTTATACAAATATAGCACTGATGGCTGTTTTGTTACAATTCTGACGGATATGAACCTAATTGTTGTCTCCATGCATTTCAACGCAGTTACTTCCAAGATTAAAATCTACCACCATGGACAGGAACTCCTTCTCACATGTGATATAAAGGGAAAGTTGGAAGAAGAGAATATTTTAATAAATGATGTTTACATCTAGATAAAGCACTCCATACTGTGGGGCAGTTCCTTAAAACAGAAAATAAACAACTCACAATAGCTTCAGCAAGTAGCTTGACCAGGCAGATTAAGTAAACCTTTCCATCCAAGTGCTCCATAATCAATCGATTGATGACAGAAGACTCTTAGGAAAGCCAATGAACCTGGAAGAAGCAGACACCAAACCAAGGATCTGAAAAATCAAGAATCAACTGAGTATCCTGTAATAGACTCAGAATAAAGGAACACATGGAAAGAACACCCTCCAATGTATTCAATGGCATTGAAGCTCTAAAGTGAGCTACAGGTGTGCAGCCCTCGTGAGCTGCCATAAATGCTGAGGAGAGCTTTGCTGATGCATCTGTCTGTCATCACCATCACACCTTCCCTATTTGTCTCAAAAGATATTTTCTCTCATCTCCCCATAAACAGAGCCACTCAGCACCGTAAATATTTAATGGAGTGGCTTTTTAGTATTTGTCTTTGGTCTAGGAAATGTATCAACAATTTTTAGAATATTGCTAAAATTATTAGAAAGAATTTAAAGTCATATCTATTAGAAGATAAACTGAAACATGTAAATGTTTCTCAATGTCCCTTTAAGTTCTTGTACAATGAGATGGTGTTGTGAAAATTATTAGTAGCATTTTAACAGTGGTAATCATTATGTCTAACAATCACAGAGAGATCAAGTTTAGTTTATATTACACTGTATCTAGATTTTGATAAATTTACAAACATACCTAGAAGAGTTACATAATAATCAACTTCTTGCATACATACAATATTTTTGGTTTTGACAAACTTTTTTATTCCTAAAATGCATTGATTTTTTAATAAGGAAAGAGCTAATAGTAAAGAGTAATACATTTCTTTATATTTCTAAAATTATAGGTCAGAGCAAAAGATATACATTGGGACTGAAACCTGGTTCAACTGGAAAGTTCTTGCTGTGGTCGCAAATAAAACCCAGGAGCATCAGCATGCACCAAAAATTGCAGCACTGCGGATTTAGAGACAGAAGCTTCCCAGGAGCATGAGGAGCTCATAAAGCTGAATCAGTTGTATAGACATTTTACCTGGTTTGAGTTGAATTATTTTATCACAGAGGAAGCAATTTATAACTTATAAATTTTAAAATGCAGTTTCTTTACCACCCATGTGTTTAAAAAAACAGTCTGCTTAAGACTTTGGGAGTAAATAACTCAAAAGTTTCTGAGAAAATATCTAAAATATATAAAGTAAAAAATTGAAAAATTGAATTTCTGACATCTCTAACAGCCCACAAACTGTGCAGAGGCCTTCAAGACACAAGCTTTAGTAAGCTGTTACAAATGCAGGGGTGTCCTTTCTGTCACAACTCTCTTTCAGTCATTGATACGTCTATATGTAATCCTTCCCTCCTCCAACTGTAAATAGGTTTCTTAGACTCATTGGTTCACCAAGTTGAACTTTGATAATGTCCTTACTAAAGAATTCCATCAATTCCCTATCTTGGATAAGTAGATTTTCTGTTTACATCTCTCATTGAAAAATCTCAAAAACAGTAGGTAAATTACAGGGTCAACTCAAAACTGACAATGTAAATAACATGGAGAGTAACTGAGGATTATGCCTGTGCCAACTAATTTTATGTCAACTTGACACAAGCTACAGTCGCAGTCACCTTAGAGAGAGAAACTTCAACTTCAGAAAAACAAAACAAAACAAAACTAAAACAAACAAACAAACAAACAAACAAACCTTTATAACATTGGGCAACAGGCAAACCTGTGGGGCATTTTCCAAATTAATGATTGATGATAGATTGGTGAAGCCGCAGTCTACTCTGCTGTAGGTGGGTAAGCCTTGGATAGTAGTCCTGAGTTCTAGAAAAATGCAAGCTAAGCATGCCATTCAGATCTAGTAAGCCTCTTAGCATCACTCCGGCCCTCGGGTTCCTGTCCAGTTTGAGTTTCTGCAATGATATCTTTCAATGATGAAGAATGATGAAGCTAAAGCCTACCAAACACTTTTATCTCCAAGTTACATTGGTTATGAAATCATAACCATAACAATAATAATACTAAGATAATACCCAGCATCAAAACTCTGGTCCTGTAACATTTATGCATGCATACATACAAATAAACTGCTGTAGGTCACAAGATCTGGAGTATGAAATTGTTTGAAATTATTTTGAAATTAAAGATTTATATTGTTAACATTCTCATTTTATTATTAAACAACAACATTTTGAGGCTTCAGAGATTATATTAATTTAATTTTGGAGAAATTGTGTGAAAGAAATTAATAAATGATGCTTACAAACATTCACAGTATTAAAAAGCCTTGGGTGTTATTGAAGATATATTTGTATATTGTTTTACTTTCAAAAGAATATACTTAAATTTCACTATTAAAAACATAGCTCCATTAGTTAAAGTAGTTAATCTAGTAGGTACAAGATAAGTAAGTAACATTTTCTATTTTAGAGTAGTTAATATTAGATTTTAATATGATGTAGCTCATGTATTTTAATCTGCTTGAAGAAATTGAGACATTTGGAAAATCATAAGCTAACACACATCCAAATTTCCAAAACAGGCCAAGCATTGAATGTAACTGCCAACATTCAAAAATATGTGCTAAATATGCTAAATCAAAATTGATATGTGGCTTACAAGTACCTTTCATGGAATTATAATTCATGAAGAAGTGTGTTAGCATTCATGAGTTAAGAGTAATATCTAAAAGGAACATACAAACATAAATTTAAAATTTTGAAACCTAATATTGGATACATGTGAAATGTGTTGCCCTATGATTATAATTCTCTTAAATGACATTTAGAACTAGGTATTATATTTATGCATAGATATAGATACATACTGGTGGAAATATCAATTCCGTAATTCAATTTACTTACATCACTATAGCAAATGATTTCCCCATAACAAAAGTAATCATTTTAGGATTACAAAAGTGAATTAGAAAATGCATATGACAATAAACGAGGAACTCGATGTCTCTGAAAATTTTATATCATATAGTGTGAGATCTCAGACAGGCATCTCCTTCTTCCTCCCAAAAGCAGACAAAATTGGAAGGCACTATAGAGCCTTGAGTTAATTTCCTGGAAATTTAGGAAAATATATTTGCTTTCTGTTTCTTAAGAAAAGGGAGAGGTTGGGGGCTGGGGATTTAGCTCAGTGGTAGAGCGCTTGCCTAGGAAGCGCAAGGCCCTGGGTTCGGTTCCCAGCTCCGAAAAAAAGAACCAAAAAAAAAAAAAAAGAAAAGGGACCATTTTGTTTCTCCTCTTAAGTGTGATTTAGGTATCCTTGCTTGGACCTTCCTTCTTTTTCTTTCTTTCTTTTTATTTATTGGATACTTTTTATAATTGACATTTCAAAGTACCGTTATTTGTTGTGGTGTGAACAGTAATTCCAAAGGTCTTATTTTTCTGATATAGTTTTGATCCTCCTATGTATCAATGAATTGCTGATGTAATTTCACAAGTCCATATGTGAAATATGTTATATACCATTTTGCGCTGCATTGTTTGAAGCAGACACCTGATGGTCATTTAATTGCATGAGAAAGATGCACAGTTATTTTGCCTTAGTATTTGTGTTCAAATGGATCAAAGAGTTATTTGTAAAATAAAGTCACTCATGATAAGGCACACCAGGAAGCTACTGTCGTCTATGAAATTGAATAAATTAGAATAAATCACAGGCTGACTTCCACAACAACTCTCTTATTTTACTTTAATGGAGTTTTCTGTATCTACACTATAGTCCTAAAGTTCAACATAACTTTTTGTTTATGTTTTATATTAACGTACCATTGTATAATGTGCCTTTTGTACCTACTGTGTTAAGCTGTGTTATGCCATGGTTGGGGAAAGACCAGAGGCCCCATTAGATTAGGGGAAAAGAAAATTACAAATGGAGAGGAAGTATTGTGGGAGAGGTTAACTAGCAATAGGGTAATAAGCAAGATGTGTAGGCATTCTCTTTCCACTGGGGAAGATGGGAACATTGTGTCTTCTATTATTCCTCTTTCTTCCATTGATAGGCCTTCATTCATATAAACCCATTCTCTCTATTAGTTTTGAATCAAGCTGATGAATGCTCCCCCAATAAACAACATACCCTACCCACACAAAGCTAGAGAGAGAGGAGGAGGGAGAGAAAGAATCAGTTTTTGGTAGGTATCTCCTCTTCTTTAACCTTGGAGGCTAAAATTATAAAGTGTAATAATGAAAATAGAGATGAAATATATGGCTAAGTATAGGCATTCTGAATAAAAAGGAAGTTTTCCACAAATTATTTACAATTTATTATATTTTACTTATGGAATCATGAATTAGAAATAATTGACCCTGAGAAAGTAAAGGTTTTTATTGACTGTGTATCTTCCCATTTTGAAGAAACAATCATATGAGCTCAATGAATTGATATATGTAGAATCACTTATAAACATTTTTTGCTATGCACACTTGAAGTCAGCGCATAAGTATGTCGTTTCTTGCCATAATTTTTTAGTATGTAGAAAAAAGTACAAGAAATTATAACAAAATAATAAAGATGTGGTACTAAAAATGAGTTTAAGAACAAGAAATATAAGGGTACTATGAAGCTTGAGTAAAAAAGAATAGAATAAAATATAGGACAGAAAAACTATGAAGACTGTGGCGACATTGCAGATAAGGAGACACACTCTTTTACCTTTAGCATCAGATAACATTAATATTTGAAGTAATGGCCAAAACTCAGTAAAATGATATTCCAATGTAATCTGAATAAAACACTATATATTGGAGAGCATTATTGACTCTGAAATGAAAGAAGTGTCAGCTTCTGCCTTTTGGAAGAAGAGTGCTATTTATTTGTTTTTTATTGGTTTTGTAGCTACTAGATCATCATGTTGTTTGTCTTATCTGCAATGTCCTTTCTGGCCTTGCTTTTCAGGCAAATGTAAATCAAAGCCTTTAGAATTATGGATCCTGGTGATTCACAAGGTAATCTTGCAAACACAGCAGGGAAATATATGATTTGCAAATTGCTTAACTGACATCTATGCTATTACCCTAAAATATTGTTGCAGAACTCATTTCATAATATTTCAGCCTGATTATATTTTAAAACTTTACCTTCTTCCAGATAAATATATAGCCTCTCATTTGCATATGTTCATTTTGTTAAATTGTATGTGTATTGAGGGGCAGAGTAATTTATTTAGGATGACCAAAAATTCTCCTTATAGCATGATTTATTCTTATATCTGTTAAACTTCTCCTGCTGGGTTACTTTCATTTTTCTGTAATTACAAATTATGATAACATTTTCTGTAATTTAAGTTCAAAGCTTTTGCAAGGATCTTCAATTTTGAGTTATTTTTAATCTATGAAAAAGACTATTAAAAGTAGGATTCATCTTTAGAGCTTTTGAGTGAGGATGATATTATCACTGTATTTTTCATTAATCTTGTATGATCTTTTCTACAATGAATATGAAAATATGTACACTAATATTATAAAAGGATCCTTTACTCAAGTAACTTACACATCAGAGTAGAGAGATGTTTCTTTATGGACTTTCCTTAATTAAACTTGCTTTTACTAGTGAGTTGTCATTATTTCAATTCAGACATATGCTGTAAACTATATTTATAAAATTATTTTCAATGATACCTGTGATTTCTGTGTGACAAGGTATGAGTAAATAATGTCTGATTATTTGCTAAAGTATGGAAATAGAAAATATCTAAATAAGCTATTTGTCTAGCATATGTATTATCAATATAAATTGATACAAAATATAAATTTTAATCAGCTGTCAACATCCACACCATATTATATTTGAGGATATAACCTCTGTATCTCTAACTGTAACCTCTCAATATCAAACAAACTCATTTATCTGCTTTTTTATTGTCAATATGTATAAGAAAAATATTTTTCTGTTCAATTTAAAATAAATACATTTTATATTTTTATTCCAATGGACTTTTTAAAATAGAAATTTGAAACATTTGTTTTCTTTTTTAAATATTGATTACATAATGCATTTAACACTGATATCTTTTCTCTCTTATGGCTAATGTATAGCTTTCAAATGACATATCTGAGCATAAGCCTTCTCCTATATAAAAATCAAGGAAATTATTACCAAAATTTATAGTAATTAAACTAGATTTTTCTATACTTATGAACAAAACCTAGGTCCTATAGAAAATAAACAACCTTTAATTATAATGACAGCATTTTGAAATTGATTAATAAATGCTTAATTTAGTAAACATATGTTTACAGTATACAATTCATGTCTGAGTTCAGGAACTTTACATGGTTCCCATAACCACCATTGATTGATTTGAACAATGATTATTTTTAAAGGTATGTACTAGTAATAATTGTGAGGAATCTAGGTTAATCATCAAATATGTGTTTGTATGAAAAATGAAGATAAGAAAATTAATATAGTTGCACACTTCTCTCTGATATTTTATAAGGATAATAAAATAGAAATGGAAAATGTCAACGCATTACTTATTCGGGCAAAAAGCACAGAACAGGGAAACACTATCTAAGAAAATAATATTTCACACACACAAAAATAGCATTTTAGGTAGTTTATTTAAGGTCAAAAAAAGACAAAAATAGAAGATAAGAAAATCCAGAAAAAAAGATTCAGATTATATGGAGCTAGTTCTCTACTGAAAAGAAAAAAACAATGCAGTTTTCAGCTAATTCTGGAGCACTCTGCTCTGTTTTTTTGGTGCTGTTCTACAGTTACTGAAGTTTGTAAAACTGAAATATTTTCAACAGGTACATCCTCTGTAGCAGCATTTATCCCAGTTAAGGTGTCATGGGAGATCTGAATAGAGAATACCATGGCAGAACAATATGGAACTGTGGAAAGGAAATAATAGTGAGGGGGCAAGTTAGATTTAGTAAATACAGGTCAGATGTGTTGAATAGAATCATAAATGCTAAGCTATGAAGAGGAGACTGTGAAAGGATACACATGGAATTTGACAATGCAAATTCTTGTGAAACCCTGTAAATTCTAGTTGTGATGAGATTTGATTTGCTACATGCATGCCTCAGATAGATAGACAGGATCTGACCAGATAAAAACATACATATTTAAATATATTTTGGGCATTGAATATTGCGTGGCATTTTTGTTAGTAACTTAATTGACTAGTATTTTGAAACCTAAGGAACCACTGTTATTTTAATAATTTCAATGAGAAATTAAGTAACATTAATGTAAATAATGTGAACATTTATTAATAAATTATTTACAAACTGGTAATGAATAAATTTCCTAATTCTTTGGTTCTCTGTCTGATTATAGAAGAAATTTACAAACATTCATATTTTAAGAACATTAAACAAACAGTATGCTTTTGTGTTGGTTGACATTTTAAAAATGACAAAGGTATAATGCTGGCTGTGACATTCCACCATATAGGGAGCGGCACATATAAATAAAAAGATGGCGCTGACATCTGGTGGTCGTTTGTGGTAAACAACCTTACAGCGCATGTGTTGGCATACCTCCAGCATCTACAAGGCCGAGGTGATATTCATGCTAATGAGGTATTTCATGCTCCACCAATCCCTAGAGGACAAATATACAGCCACAGCCTGTTTTGTATATAAGGCTAGTGCCTTTGTTGCTCGGGGTCTCCATATCAACAATGAGGTGTTCCTGCAATAAAGGCTGTTGAGAAGAATCCAATGGTGTTGTGTCTTCCCTGCTGGCCGAGGTGGGCGTGACACCACCATAGTAATCAGATTCATTAATAGGCAAAAGTAAGATTACCTGAAAGACACTGGATTGTACAAAAAAACCCTGCTAAACTGCCTGTATGTTTTAAAGATGTTTTAGCTTCAAAACTGAGGTAAGGAAAAGTTTTGCGAAGAGAAGAGGTTTTGTGTATATTTCCATGAATGATGAAAGACACTGTGTTCCAACAAAATTGATAAAAATATGATCTGAATGGGAGGATATTCCATATGAAAGGCATGACTTAAGGAAAAAAAGGATGCAGAAAGAGAGCAAAGCAGATGATTTAGGAAGCAGATGCTATGGCCCCTGCATAGGGACAGCTCAACAAATTGGTTGAAATAGGGCATATCTTTCATCAGACTGGTAGACTGGTATACATTGACGCTGAAATGGACAGTTGCTGAAGGCCAAATGAATAGCACTGCAGTTATGAAGGATCTCCTCATCAACATATCTTCATAAGGACATTCAGACTGTTAAATTTTTGAGAGTGATAATTTGTTTTCACTGTTACAGTCAAATTGTATGTAATTTTCATCTTAAACACAAAGGGGGAAAGTGTATGTGAATTAACCCAGCAAAATGACTGCTCTGGCAAACAACCACATCCAAAGTCCTTCTAGGTCTAAGTGCACTTAATGCAATACAGACACTCTGTATTACAATCTTATCTGGCTAGAATAAAGACACACCATCACTACATACCTGTAATCTCTAACAATGAAGGTAATGTTACTTTTTAGAAAGAAACAGACATATTTGAATATGATGTCTAATTGTACCAAGGTTTTCCAAACTGTTCCTCAGTTCCCAAAGTAATGACTCTAAGAATTAACAATATATGATGAAATGCCGAGAGCATAAGCTTGAACTTGTTCCCCAACTATCTTATAACTTAATTAATCCATGATTTACTGTACTATGAGTGCCAAATGGCTGGTTACATCTTCTCAGTATTATGTATCTGTCTCCACAGAGTTTGGGGAGAATATCTCATGACACCTGACTTTATCCCAGAGTTTCCCTCTTCCTACCAGAACTCTCATCTCCTATTTCCTACCTTAGCTCATTGTTCAATCAGCTTTTTTTTTTGGTTCTTTTTTTCGGAGCTGGGGACCGAACCCAGGGCCTTGCGCTTCCTAGGTAAGCACTCTACCACTGAGCTAAATCCCCAGCCCCTCAATCAGCTTTTGATTGAAATTTATGCTGCCTTACAACACACAAGAGATTTCCTCTACAACTAATTGAAGGGTAGAAAAGTGGTGAATCACAGAAAGATTTGACAGAATATGTCAGAGATAAAATTTTCCCAAATCTCAGGAGAACATCCAGGAAAGAGAGGCTCTGTAAAACAGACAAAGGTCAGTGAGGAAATGTTACTAGGAAAGTTTTACAGAGACAGGTTGCAGACGAGGATAGAATGAGCAGAAGATGATAAGGACCCAGACAATTAGAACAGATTCCCAGAGTTAGTTTGAGGCCAAGCAGAGTAATCAATACAGCAGACAAGAGAAGCCAGTTTGAATCAGTCATTTTGGAGAGGAGTCTGGACAGAAGAAGTGAATTGAACCACCCAGCCAGAGTTCAGAAAGTGCTACAAAGGGTAAGTTTATTTAACAGTAAGCCTCTGACATAACAATTACAACTGGCAAATAAAATTTACTTTTGTAGAGAATATGTAGATTAATATGAAATAGACTGAAAACAGATATATAACATACAGTTAGAAGATACTGTCATAAGTAAGGTGTGAATTTGTTTATCAGATTTGGCTGTATCTCTACATGGTCTGAAAGTATATTGAAAAGAAAAACTGTGTATCGTAAATATCAAAAGTTATATAAAGCTCAGTCAACAATGTGCTCTATGGAAACTTATACTTAAGAATTATCCTCCTCTTATATGTGAAACGAGTTTTCAGGAACATTTTCATGAAGAAAGAATGCATTTCGGTCACTGTATCTAATGGGTGTGAAGACTTATGGAATAATTAGTCACCTATACAAGGACTATCTATAATCATTAGTTATATATCTATGATATCACTTTCCTCTAAAGAACTTTAGGAGCCATTTTAAACATACTGTTTGGCTTGCATCTCTCTATATGTAATGATTAGATTAAGCAATGTTTAATGGCCAAAGGTAGAATAATGGGCTGAGAATCTTCATATTTGATCTGTTCTGACTCAAAATGATGGATCACTGTGGACAGAAAAACATAGTCAATAAATCCAGCTAAAGGTTTTTTAATGCTATCTCTGACAAGAAGCTAGAATTATGTGCTTCATTCAGCATGTGAAAACAGAAACTCCAGCATCCTCTTTCTATGCTTCATTTCTATTTGCAGAGCTAGTCATGTCCTTTGGGAGCACATAACTGCCTGGTTGAATATTACAAAATGTAATTAATAGAAGCCAAAAGAGATTACTAAAAATTTTGCTTTCCTAATTATTCTATTAGACACACAAGCTCAGAAGTCAAGCATTTAACTTCAAGATCACTGTAGTTGGATTTTCTTCCACTTACCTGGTTTGAATTATTTGTAGCATGACATCTAATTTGTTGATCTTAAACAATGTTTTTCTAAGAATTCTGGCACAATGATCATTTTTAAATTTTTTTGTATCTCTAACCAGATTGTTATCATGAACAATTTTCAACTTACACTGAATTTTTTTCCACAGCATTCACAAAGCATTTTAGTTATTTTTCTTCTTTTCAGTGACTAAGGAACTAAATTCCCGTCACATTACACATTTGGGTTAAAAAAAAAAAGGACTGAGGTCATTCAGTTCACAATGGTAACCTACACACAGTTGCTTGCATAAAAGTGTCTTCTCACATTTGTTATCCTATTTCCAAGAGTTCTGTCACCTCTGGCCTTCGCAGGCATTTGTACTCATGTTCACAATCCACCCCAATATACAGAAACAATCTTCTGCTTTTCATAGCTCCAAATACTCAGAAATTGATATTCAGCATGGAGTTGCCCTCTAAGACTGGAGAGTATAAAGGAGAAATGTGGGGGAAACGGGGGACTGAAGAGGAAATTAAAAGAATAACTGTGATATGAAGTAGGGAACAACAAAAGAATGCAGGCACCACCACATCGGGATGTGAGAGGGGAATAAAGAAGAAAGGGCAAATAGTGTAAAAGTTATTTGATATTTGATGAATTTTATTACCTTGTTTATACCTAAATCAAGCATAATGCATGCAAATATACACATACATGGGTGTGCATACAGGTGTGTTTTTGTATGTGTGTAAAACCTCTTCTAATGCTAACAATGTTCCTCACAAGAATCATAAACAAAATCCTAGTGTTATACATAAAACCTCTCCTTCATAGTAGTTGTTAAGGATAGTATGGTGCTTTGAATAAAATGTCTCCCATAGGCTCTTATATTTGAAAGCTTAGTCATCAGGGAGTGTCACTCTTGGAAAAGAATTAAGGGGTGTGGATTGTTAGAAGAAGGGTGTCACTTGGGGGTAGTCTTTAAAGTTTCAAAATCCCAAGCCATACCCAGTGTTATGATTGCTGTAGAAGCTTCATACTTGGGACACAGAAAATAGATTATTTAAGATGGAAATACTATAATATGAGAGCTGTCAAGAAAGGAAAGCAATCAAAGTCTTACTCAGCTTTGACACCTATAAATCACAACAAGGAAAAACATAGCAAAGTATCCATAAAGGAGGAGTAAGTGACACTCACATATCAGTGGTAACTAACAACATTCTAATTGAACTAAAGGACACGCAATATGTGGAAGACCACGGTTGCTACTAGAAACCTAGAAAAATTCGTGAGATAAGGAATCCAGGTTTAGAAGAAAATCTATTATCATTAATTTGCTAGAGCAGCATACAATCTAAGAGTATCCTAAATATAACCCTTATATTCACAGATAAATGTAGCTATTACTACAGTAAAAGAAGAGCCATTGTAGAAAACCACAATTAGAAACAATGTAGACATTCCAAAGACCCTGGGCTCCAGAGGTCATATTTGTAAGACAGCTTCTGAATATATGGCTCAGGGAATATTTTCAGAATAGGGAAGAGAAAGATTGTAAATCTATGATAAAAGAAACTCTCGTACAAATGGCTGCAATGATACATAAATAAATGAGTTAGTAAGTAAGTAAGTAAATAAATAAATAAATAAATAAATAAATAAATATCCAAACAAAGGCAAAGTTGATCTACATCCTAACTTTGAAGGGGGAAATTTTTTACTAGTTCATGCACATATGCACAGGTCTAAAGGCAACAAATCGCTGCTGGGAGTAGGGGCAAAGCCAAATTATTTAGGAGGTAGGAGACAGATCTACCTCAATACCCAACTCCCTCAATACATATACTTCAAGGACTCTAAATCCAAGTATAGGGTGTACACTGGCTCATTCATGTACATTCCTGATCTGTTCATATTGGCCAGCTATTGGAAACAATTTATATGTCCTTCAACAGACAAGTGGATAAAGAATTACAATATATTTCCAGAGTAGAACATTATTATGCTATTAAAAAATCACAACATCTCCAAAAAAAAAAAAAGGATGCATCTTGAAAAAAACCATCCTGAATGAAGTAACTTGGGTGAAAAAGATGAATGTTATATGTTTTTTTCTTTAATAGGGATGCTTCTAAACCTTCATAGGCATGGTATAACCCATACAACTACTGAGATTAGGTACAGGGTGAGTAGAAGATCTTCCAAGTGTGGGTAAATACAAAATATTTTATGGGAGGATAGGAAAGATACTGGAATGGGAAGATTAAAGAGACGGGTAGGAAGAAGGGACTAGAAGAGGAAAGAGACAACTAATACTAAGGTTATTATTTGAGGTATCATAAGAAAATATACAAAGATAGAAGCTGATGAACCCTATATACATGTATGAGGGCAACGAAAATGGAGTAAACACATAATGGAAGATATAAAGCACAACAATACATCTTTTGTCACCAAGTAAACTGTAATACTCAGAATAGGTTAAATCCAATTTAGTTGTTGACCAAAAAAGCACAAAGGGAACTCTAAAATGTTCCAGGCTATTGCTAAACTTATTAACTTGTCTCAAGAAACTGAAGATAGGGGTTGGGGATTTAGCTCAGTGGTAGAGCGCTTGCCTAGCAACCGCAAGGCCCTGGGTTCGGTCCCCAGCTCCAAAAAAAAAGAAAAAAAAAGAAACTGAAGATAAGTCCCTTTGTTGACAATCATTTACATTCCTACCTAAACAGAAAGTTGAGCTGTTGGTTACCTAGAACGTCATGCATACTGAGTAGTATCCATGGTAATGAAAACTGTTGAATACTACCAGAAGACAAAAATAAACACTAAACATTCAATGGGGTCATATCTGGAAGTTAATCTGGTATAATAATTAAATAAATTTTGTGGGGATAATGTCATAAGTCTTAAGGCCAAATTCAAAATGTAGAAATCAGATCTGACATTGCTTTGTTGTCAAAGAACCTGAAACTATATATGTCGTGAAAGTAGTAGAAAAATCTAGTAATATTGTTCTGCTAAAGGAACATGGGTATACATTGACTCCTAATGATATTTTACTATACATAATTCAATCTCAGTCAGCCCTCACTGGAGCAACCTCTTGACGCAGCAAAGAATACATACAAAGACCTACTAATGAACACTTTGCTGAGAGAGAGAGGGGGGGAGGGAGGGGGAGAGGGAGAGGGAGAGGGAGAGAGAAGAGACAGAGACAGAGACAGAGACAGATTTTGAAACACTCAGTCCTAAATGGGATGTCATCATCATAACATTACCCTTAGATATCCAAAAACTATGTGGAAGAAGAAATAGAGATTAGGTAAGTCAGGGGTTGATCATCCGTAAATGATGATACTTTGAGTTTTTTCTTTCCTATTTGCATTCCCTTTATACCCTTCCCTTACCTCATTGCTCTAGCTAAGTCTTCAAAAGTTATATTAATATGAAAAGGGGAGGGAATCTTGTTTTTTTGTTTTTATTTCATTAGAAATGTTCAATTTGTCTTTGTTGTACAAAGTATTATCATTACTGTCATTATTATGCTGACAGGTATTTCTAGATTCTCCACGACATTCAAGATAATATAGCAACTAGAACACATATTCTATTTATTGCCAGTGAAAGTCCAAAACAGTGCAGCTACCATGGAAATCAGTATGTATACACACCACAAACTATAAATATATGTACACCATTGTGATAATTTGAATAGGAATGGCTTCTATAAACTCATGTGTTTCAATACTTCACCACAAAAAGTGGCCCTATTAGGAGGTATGACATTGTTGGAGTAGGTGTGGCTTTATTGGAGGAAGTGTACCAGTAGGGGCTAGGCTGTAATGTCTCAAATGTTCATTATAGATATAGGATGGCATTAACTTCCTGCTACCTGCAGATCAAGGTGCACAACTCTCAGGATATTATGCAATGCTATGTGCTGCCACCATGCTTCCTGCCATGATGATAATCTATTAAACATCTGAAAAGTATAATCCATCCCCAAGTAAAATTTTTATAAGAGTTGCCATGATATTTTTTAGTTTTGTCTATTTGCCTAAGAAATTCATGAACTCATTGTTTTCAATGGCTGAGCAGTACTCCATTGTGTAAATGTAGCACATTTTCTGTATCCATTCCACTATTGAGGGACATCTGGGTTCTTTCCAGCTACTGGCTATTATAAATAAGGCTGCTATGAACATACTGGAGCTTGTGTCCTTGTTGTATGTTGAAACATCTTTTGGATATATACCCAGGAGTGTTATAGCTGGGTCCTCAGATAGTAATATGTCCAAGGAACCTTCACACTGATTTCCAGGGTGCTTTGACTAGCTTGCAGTACCACTAACAATGGAGGAGTGTTCCTCTTTCTCCTCATCTTGCCAGCATCTGCTGTCAATTGAGTGAGGTAACCCAGTCACAATAGAACATGCATGGTATACACTCAATAAGTGGATTATTAGAAAGGGAGGAAATACAGAGACAAATTGTGGAGCAGAGATGGAAGACAAGGTCATCCAGAAACTTCCCCACCTAGGGATCCATTCCATATGCAGTCGTCAACCCCAGTCACTACTGCTTATGCTAAGAAGTGATTGCTGACAGGAGCATGATATGGCTATCTTCTGAGAGGCTCTTCTAGATCTTACTGATAGTATCAACCAACCAGACAACCCCCCCTCCCCAAGTGCTCTCAGAGACTAAACCACCAAGAGTGCATATGGAGAAACCCATGGATCCAGTCACATGTGTAGCAGAGGGTGGCATTGTTTGGCACAGTAAGAGGAGAAGTCCTTGGTCCTGTAAAGGCTCAATTCCCAAGTGTAGGTTAATGCCAGGGTGTTGACTTGGGAGTGGGTGGGTGGAAGGGGGAGTATCTTCATAGAAAGAGGAGGGGGGCATGGGAGAGGTGGGAACTTGGAAAGGGGATAACATTTGAAATGTAAATACATAAAATACCTAGAAAAAAGGAGCTTGTTGGCCCAGAAAAAAATAAAAAAGAGTTGTCTTGATTATGTTTATGGTACCTCTTTACATAGTGAATCTGTAAACTTGTAAAGAAATTTGGGCCACAAGAGCTGAATTGAGCCAGCCAGCCAGAGTTCAGGAAGAGCTAAAAAGGATGAGCTTGTTCAGCAGTAAGACTCCCATGTGACAATTAAATCAGATGAATCAAGTTACCTTTAAAAAGAAGCCTGTGGAAACCAGGGAGTAGGATATGGTGATTTGATTTGAATAGGAATACTTTTCATAAATTCTTGTGTTTTAATGCTCGGCTATATAAAGTAGCACTAACTATTCCTTTTTTGTTGTTTTTGTTTTTGTTTTTGTTTTATGTTTTGTTTTGTTTTGTTATGTTTTGTTTTGTTTTGCTGTTGTTGAAGGAAGTATGTCACTATTGGATGGACATTTAGGTCTCAAATACTGAAACCAGGACTAGTGTATCATTCACTTCCTGTTGATCAATATGTAGAAACCTCAGTTCCTTCTCCCACATTATGTCTTCCTGAAAACAGCTGTTTCCTCCAATGATGATATTGGCTAAATCTCCAAAGTGTATGCCATTCCCCCAAAAATGGTTTGTGTGTGTGTGTGTGTGTGTGTGTGTGTGTGTGTGTCTGTGTGTCTGTGTGTCTGTGTGTCTGTGTCTGTGTGTTTGTATGTGTGTTTGTTTATCTTCCATAGTTATGTGGTCATGGTTTCTTTTCACAGCGATAAATATGATATGCATGAACTAGATGTACCATTTTTTGGAAAATACCAAGAGAACTATAATGGTTACTATAGATATATCTGTTCAACAGGTTTATATTTTCTCTAGTCCCAGTGGCCAGAACATAGGAATAATGTAGATGACTAATTACTTACAAATGTATAATAAAAAATGTATATTTTCAGAGAGTAACATTATTCAGCTGTTTAACAAAACAGAATCATAAGTTTTATGAATAAAAGTGAAGATCTGGGAGCAATCATTTTAAATAAAGTAACAAAACACAGATATAAAAATGTCAAATATTTTATTCATTTGTAAATGCTAGTTTTAAATCTTCAGACATTTGATCCTCATTTGAAATAACCATAAGAAGATTATGTTACTTTATATTGCTGTGCAGGGAAGGACTACACACTAACTTTACTGTTGCTGTAAAATTATTTTAAAAAATGCTATCTTTTATCCCGCACTAGGTCAGGCGATGTAGTGCCCCAAGAAATCTGTTTAATATCTTCATCTCAGTCAGCAAAGCATCTCACCCACTTTGCTCCATCCTATATAACACTACTGATGGCTACCCTCTGAGCCTGGCAACAATCTTTCTTCCCATCTAGTTCCCAAGGCAGGTTGCCACCATGCCAGACATACATATCCCAATTCCATGGTGGCCTAGTGTCTCCAACCACCACACACTCTCCTAAATTCAACTAAATCACCACATGAAAGAACACACAAGACAATAACCTCTGGTCCAATCAATAATATATAATTGCCCACCTAGATAAAATACAGTTTGCTCAACTAGACATACAAAATTCTGTACACATCCACCCCTTAAGAATTTTCATAACAACCTGTAAATGTGCAGAGAGGAATCCTAACATACACTTTTATATTCTTTTGCTGCTCTCCCTCTCTCTTCATTCTCCTTCTCCTCTCTAACACTTTTCTCCCACCCATCCTTCCTTCTCATCCAATGACAGGCCTCGTTCTATCTTGTACCTGCCTTCACCTGTATAATGACATCATCCTACAGCCCTCAACCTTTAGAGACTATTGATAAAGCTCTTAGATACCTGAATTGGACAGTAAGAACATATTGCTGAAGACACTACAATTTTGAATCAGCAAAATCAAAATTCAACTACCTACTCACCACTATTGACTTGATTTCAAATTTTTGTGAGTTGCTATGCATGATATTAATGGAGAAAAGTAATCATCAACCATAACCAGTAGCCAATTTTGCGAGCTGCAAGACATACTCAATGGTGCAATGTTACATCTGATGTAATAGGAGTAACTAACCACTTTCTGACTGGTTTTGAGACCTGTTCTACCTGTTGAAACTCATACTTAGCTACATCATCCAAGCCAAACTCTTATGTGTAGACATGACACAGGTCATGGGGAGAATTCACTGCTACCGTTCTGATAAATGAATATAACATTAAACTTACTCTGAATGGCTTATTGCAGAAGCTTCTTTTTGTGCAATAGATAATGAATAATACCTAGTTCCAGGAAATAATAGAACAGACCACAGCATGTTCAACTGACATTAATTTTCCATCCTTTAATTCCAAAACACAGGGAATAAGTCAGACTAATAGTTGAAAGTGTGTAAAAGCCAGAAAAATTATGACTACAAAGTAACATTGTTTTCACTACATCAGTTACACATATAGACTCACATGTGTTGTGAGAGTATGCAAAGTATCTGTACAAGTTGAAGGCAGACACAACATTGCATAAAGAAGAGAATTGTTCATTAAAATTTCAATAAACAGAGAAGTAAATTTTGCAAATCAATAAACTTTATATTTTTCTTGAAAATATTCAGAATCTTTTGATTCAAAGCAAAAGAAAAAATTCAAGTTAGAAAAATTTTAATGAAGATTGTACAATAAAATTCGGTAATTAAATTTTATAATGAAATCTCTAGATACTAAAGTTAAAATGTATTAAAAATTCAGATGGAATGTTGATGGAATCTGCTAAATAAATAAAAATTATTTTGCCACCAATTTTCCTGTAGGTTTGAGTGGAGAGAAGACATAAGTGCTCCAAAATATTGTGTCCCAAAGCTATAAAATCATAGGCATTCCCAGCAACGCTTGGTAGTTAAATGAAACCTAGTGACTTGGGAATTTGGTCCTTGTGTTGCTTTTGGTCACTGAGCATTTCATTGGCTTTCTCCATCTTTAATCATCCCCTTATAAAACTTACTTTGCCAAATATTACATGTTGGTAAAATAAATGATTTAGCTTCTACTTCCATTGCAGATAAAGTTAAAATACATGTTCTCTTATTTATTATTGCTTTCTTTTTCAGGTTGTAATATTTAATGTTCTTAAAATATAATTTCTCATTTCCATTCAAAGATTAATTTTATACATGTGAATACCTAAATGTAAGTTGAGGAGTATATTTTTGGACCAAAATAATAAACACACAAAAGTCAGTTTTTGGCCTACTTTAAAAGAATAATGATTAGTTCATAATATTTCTTTGCAGTCACTGTTTTCCGTATTACTAATTACAATGCTTACTAGGCAGAGCCCAGAGTCTTCAAGGAGAACCTAAAAAACTCAGTCTCTCTCTGTATATATGCATGTAGACAGATAGAGATGGCAATAGAGGAGTATGTAAGTCAAAAGCTAAAATGATCTTAATTAAATTTTCTTGGGTGTTCACTCTGTCTTATCTTTCATATACATCAATTAAATTCATTATTGCTTTTTTAATTTTACTTTTTGGTATTTTTTTCACTTTTAAGCCAGATTTCTACTTAAGAACATTGACCTCTGTACCATCTGTTCTATAAACGTAGGTGAAGTTAGAGATTTAACCTATATTGAGCCTAGGATCTCATGCAAGAGTGTCTGTTAATTTTCTACCCTTTTAGATGATTTGAGGTGCATTCAGAGAAAACGGAGAAAGTAGCTATCAGCACTATGAGGAGTATTAAGTTCTCTAAAATTTAAAGTTGATTAACTATTGAAGGCACAAAACAAACTTTAGTTTTGAGAGTTTCTAAGTTTTAACCACTTTAAAAACAATATATCTAATGACAAGTAAAAAGAAAATCTTATACCAGTACATTATATATACATTTATACCATGAGTGATATAATAAGTTGTTTCAAAATATGGAGTCTATAACACATTCTACACATTCTATAATGCAGACAGGCCCCTACACATATCCAAACAATGTAGGAGAGGTAGGAATATCGCACCTCTCTTTTTCCAATGATAATATTAGGACAGATTGGGGAAATGGGCAGGTTTAGGGAGACGTGGCTATCATCAGAACCTATTAGAGGGATATGCAATGAATACTCACGTATTAAATCTCAATACAATTAAAAGTTTATAATGTAAAAGTCTACCTGTGACTGCTCCAATATGGCCATGAAACTTAAAGTGTGGTAGTCATATTATAATTTTTTTAGTTCTCAAGAATGAGGAAAATAATAGTATTATAAGGCTAGAAATTGTCAAAAATGTATACTTGTTACTAGACAAAATTTAGTCTAGATTTTGAGTGGAATTTGGATTATATTTTAGTGAGCACAGCAAGAATATGGCTATGTAATCTACTATTACCATTGAATCACCTTTGATAGTTAAAATATTATTATTAGAATGTCTCTTAAATTACTGGTTAATACTGCTACGTATAGCATAGCTGTAAAAAGGAAATGCAATATTAGTATTACTGTATTTCTCATGAGATTATAGCATCTTGGAAATTTCTGCATTGTATATTTTTGCTCAGCATTTAACCACAATGTATACTTATCAATATAGCATGAACAATTGGTTTTATAACAGCTTTAACCATTCAAGTTGTTCAGAGATGTCTCGTGTCTATTGGGATAACTTTGGAAGCAGGGGTACATGATTATCAGGTGTGCATTTAATTTCTAATTTCTATCAATATATAGATTCTTCTTTTGACTTTACCTCTATATCCTTCACTGCAGTTAAACCAGACTTATTCCCGTTGACTATTATATATCCATCTGGTAAATGACTGTTTTTCCAGGGTAAGCATGAAAACTCAAATACCTAAAATTGCATGAAATTTAATTTCTGAAAAACATGCCTCTCTAGAAATTTCTAGACAATAAATAAATCAAAATTTTTTCTTCAAAAACTATTTATTTAATGTAATGGGACACACTTTTGTGGAACTTTCTTGAAAATCAATAGCTCTAGAATAGTTGCAGTGTTCCAAAATGCTCATATAATTGTGGTCCTATTTAAGCATTATTTTATTTGTACTTGATTAAACAGTACCTAATAAAATATGTATTAGTATATCCTGAAACAGAACAATGGTGTTGGTTATGGAAATAGGCATTAAAATTATGTATAAAATTATTTCAGGAATTAAAACAGTGCAAATATGATGCATACAACATTTCCAACCCTGTAAACTAAACTTTGAAGATTTACCTGATTCATCATCATGTAGTGTCAAAGACAAAGATCCTCAAAAGGTAGCAAAAGTATGTTCAGATGAAAGATTGAAAGTTTGATGGGGGAGAGATAATAAACTTTAGAAAGAATCGTTCCATGCCGTATGACTCTATTTTACATAAAATGAAAGTGAAAATTGCACCCAATGGATTAGATCAAAATTCATTTCAAAGAACCTACCCATTCAAGATAAAATATTAACTTTATCAACTGTTAAAGGAGTGTTAAACATTTTTAAACCTTTGAACGTGAGAAAAGAAAATTTAAACAAAAACGAATATCTAAAATGAACTATTTTTAACAGAAAATAAATGAATTGTTTAATCTAAAACAGTGAAAAGGAAAGGCCAAAATGAACAGTCAGATTTCTGTCTTAATTTATTTTGTAAGTGAAAATTTGACAAAATATGAATAGTGACAATTCTAACATGTGTCTTCAAAGTAGAGCTTTGTAAGTCCTTTTCACCCTGGCGCTGCATCTATATTTTGAAATGATACATAATTGAAACAGACTATATTTACAAAATATACTAAAACATGATTTATACAATTAATGCAAAATTTATTTAAGTATTAAGTATAAGCATGTTGGCTAAATGAAGCTCAGAGACTGACATCAGTGGTGCATGTGGTGGGTTTGTTGTCAAGCTCTGGTGCTGTAGACGCTCTTCCCTTCTTTCAAGCATGACATTTTTTGGTTACTTGACCATCCTCTTGTTACTATCATAAAATTTATATGAAAATATAATAGTTTGAGCCATTAATTACTTTTCTACTTTGCTTCTTTTGGCCTTTATATTATTGAATATTACCTTTCTGAGTATTTAAAAATCCTTGGCCTAGCTAGATCTGTGTCATGCAATATGTATCCTTTACATGCCTCCAACAAGGAGCCTAACCAACTGAAGGTGGAGATAATGTTTAGCTATTAAGAACATATTCTACCCTTCCAGAATACCTACCAACTATGTCATATTGTAAGACCCTAACTTTCCCTTTCCTGAGACTCCAACATCTACTTCAGTTTTCCATGGGAACGTGCACATGCATGTAGGACACATAGATTTACTGAAACACATACAGAGTTACATAAAATAAATGAAGTTTTAAAAAACTTAATTATTTAAAGATAACATTTTAAGCAAAATAGGTAGTTCTCATTGATACTAAAGTTTACCATTTTCTGTTATTAAAGTTTACTGTATCGAATAATATAATGGATTATTATAGTATAGGTGGGTTATAATATTTTAATAAACTATGTATGATTATACTATGCTTTTACTAATTCTCCCATATCTTCTTTTAGTTTCCTTGAAAATTCTCTGATATGTTTCTTGGTTTTCTGTCCTCTGATTTTCTCAGGAGCATGAGCATTGTGAGCAGCACATATCGATCTCTGTATCGACAGCCTATCAGCAGCCATGTATGAAGAAATACTAAGAATCACTCATCTTCATCAACTGCCAATAGCTTACTCAGGTAGGAACAGGTCTCAGCAAATACATATATTTGGTTTGGACTTCAGAAGGGAGGAGCAGATGCTTTGTGTATGTAATTGCCTTATTATGTCATCTACTATATATCTTGGAGAGAGGATTGATATTTTTGTCTTAGGCTGAACTCCTAGAGTTATTCTAATATTTTGCATCATTTATCAATAATATCATTATCCACTACTCACTAAACACAAATGTTTCTCTTTCCAAGATAAAGGGTGTCATACACGTAGGAGTATCAGTACAAATAGATACACTTATAGACAGTGACCACTTAGTACAACAACAAAAGCAGGTTCCATTAATGGCTAATGAGGTGATGGCCCTTATCATTGGTTTTGATTATGTATACAGTATAATTCCTTCTTTGGGCACACCTCATATTTAATCCAGAAGAGAGTTATTTACCAACATAAGCAGTCTTTCCACTATTGTACCAATGAGTACATGTTGCCTGGCAGGTCAATATTCAACATGCAGTGTTCAGTTTTGGTTAATTCCTTTGAATTCTTTTATTTCCCCAACCATCTGAATATCACTTTCTAGAAATATGAAAAATAATAAGCAAATAGAGTATCCTGGTAAGTCTGAGATTATTTGTCTTACAACCAAAGTTCATAGTGTTATTAGCAACAGGGAGTTACCATCTGGTTATTGTGTGCAGTGAAAAGCAATGACAATGACCTGATTATGTGGGTACTGCTGGAGCCTACCATATCAATAAGCTGTAGGTTGGAATGCTGTCAATAAATATTCTTATTTTATAAAGAGTACATTAGGAGAACAACATTCTCTATATATCTATCCAATCTTCTTTTTAAGTTGTATTTTAAATTAACCTTATCATAGTTGTTCTCCATAATGCTTCTTTCGTACATCCTTAGTTTTAGTTAAATTACCCCAACCCTTCATTCCCTTTGTTTGATGCTTGTTTTAGCCTTTAACAGCCAAAATTCTCTTCTGTCCTTTCTGGTCATATGTGGTGCATTTAATAGTAGTTCTAATTTTATTTTTTTGAGTTACAAAAATAATAGTTTTGTTCTTATTTCTTTTATACATGTTTTACTTTGGTAGGCACTTCTTCTGCCCACCCATTTCCCTATGCACTCCACATTCTTGAACCTTCTGCCCTCATTATTTCTACTCTCTACTTTTACGTGTATGATATTTTATTTCTCTACTCTCTTAATGCATCAACAACAAATGGTTCATTTTTTCTTACCTAGATGTACTCCAACTTCAATATATAAATCAAAATATTAGGAATTTGGATGTAGGTTATGAAAGGGACCATGCATAATTTGAATTCTGGACTTGGGTCACTTACATTCTTCGAGATCTTTAAGAATTTTAGTGTTTTGTGAGTAAAACAATATGAAACATGAAATTACTGTCTCTGAAATGTTTCATCTAAAAGGATTTAAATTGTTAAATAAAATTTAAATATGGTTATAAATTTTTTGTGAGTTCATAAACAATATCACACATATATGTATCTCTGAAAAAGTATTAGGTAGAAATGAGAAAATAACAACTTTACCTGGTCTGGGTTCCAGTAACATTAAGTAATAATTTGTTTGTTTGCTATGACCTATCAAATATTGATAATATCAGTCTTTATTCTGTCTATATCTGTAGAAATACAATATGCCCCACATTTTAAAACACTCAAGAAGCTATCCTAAAATTGATGAAGTAATTATATGTTAATGAGTTTAATGAAATCGGTTGCCAATGCTGTGTAGAAGATCCAGAGATTTACTTTATGGTTAAATGAAATAAAACTTACTTTAGAGCAAAACTAAATACTAAGAAGCAAGATTCGCTAATGGAGGTCAATGCCTTTGCAGCTGCCATTATCTCAGGGACAGAGCACTCCAAGTGGACAGAACTTAGTACAGAACAATCAATGAGAACATGTCCATTTGTGAAGGAATAAGATGGAGGAAAGGACTTGTACTGATTCTGAATTTTGACAGAATCTAATCAACTATTTGGTTTTAACGTTTGTCAGAGAAAAATGAATGTAGACAGAATTTTAATTCTTACCAACCAGATTTTTTAAGTTAGTTACAAAATCATAGAGGACCTTTTAAGGTATATCCTTGATACTGGAATTTATAGAGCTGACTTTCTATTTCGATACACCTTTTTGCTTTAAATTAATACTACAGAATTCACATAATCAATTATAATGTAAATAAATGCATTTTAACATGGATGTTTTCCTTGAAAACTGTAGCTGAAAATTAATGTAGAATTTAATAGATAAATTTTGGTAGTGGTGCTTAAGTCATTGTCAGACATTTAAAAAGATGTTATGAGTTCTTGCTCTTCGCTTTTTTCTCTTCCCTGCTCTTCTCCTTTGTCCCTTCTCTCCCTACCCACCACCTTTTCTTCACATGCTCATGCTGGCCTTTACTTATCTCCCTTCTACTTCTCTTCTCTCATTAAACCTTTCCACGTGGAAAAAAGATGATATAAAACCCTAAAGATTTTACCAGATTGATTTCTTGACTCAAAAGTTATATTGGTAGTATGTGTGCAATGGAAATGGGATACCAGGCCCATTTTGTCTTCCCTGCTTCTTGACCAAAATGATATCCAGGGTTTTCTAAAATTCTCTGCTACCATCATCCACTACCTTCATCAGAAGTCCATTTGTCATCTTTGAGTCTACACAGTGAGTTAAAAATAAACTTTGAAAAATATAATTTAACTGTCTCCCTTATTTTGTACTTGAGATGTGATGCTCAATGAAATTGCTATACTAGGGGAAAAATCTGATATTCAAACATTCATGTTAATGTGGAAAGAGAAACATTTTGTGGGATCCCACACCAACTGACTACTGCCAGAAGGTATGACCACGTTATTGCTTATCTAAGGTACATTTTTCAGCTTTGAATCCATATGCATACCACTAACAAAAAGAGGCTTACATACATTTATATATTGGTACAAACATGTACATACATGCACATATATATGTAAGCAACAACAACAACTAAAGGAAAAAAACCTGTCAATTTGAGAAAGTTGAGGGTGTACAAGAGTGTATGAAGATAGCTGTGAGTATTGAATGTAGCAAGAGGAATGATGTAGTCTCTTACAAATAAAAGGTATTAAAATCAATTGCCAAGAACTTGGGATACTGATGCTTGAAAGACAGGAGAACAGGCTGGCCCTAATTACTCAGTGAGATCCTGTCACAAAGTAAAGGATTAAAATGACTATTTTTTCCAATATTCTATTAGAAATTTGTTAACTTCTGAATTAAGCTATATCTTTGTTGTGTTTCTGTGGGTTCTCATCATGCACACCATATGTGGTTCGTACACACAAGTAGAGGCCCCTATTAATTCAAAGCAGCTCCTCATAATTACAACAATATCTGATTATTAAAAGTTTGCTGCACTGATAGAATGTATCATGCATAATTTCATATGCGTCAATATTGTTTCTGATTTTTGTTCTTGTATCAATAGTTAACAAAAAATTTAAATATTCTAAAACATTGAAAGTCCATGTGATTATTACACACTATTTAGATGTGGCTTAGTAAATATAAATATGAAAAGTCCTAAAAACCAAATGACACAAATATATTGGCTGATCTTTAAAATGTATATCTTAAAGATTTTATCTTCAATTTTTCTTGCGAGTGTGTGTGTGTGTGAGAAAGATATAGAGATACACACCACACACATGCACACACACACACACACAGAGAGAGAGAGAGAGAGAGAGAGAGAGAGAGAGAGAGAGAGAGAGAGAGAGACTATCAGACTTAGTAAGCAAATGCAGCACCCATGGAGGCCCAAGTAGTCCGTGGATCATGTAAAGCAGTAGATGAAGATGGTTGTAAGCTGCCCAGCACAGTTGGGAACCTAATTTTTGGTCCTATCTCAGAGAAATTTGTGGTATTAACCATTGAGCCACATCTCCAGCTATTCAGCTGGTCATTGATATAAAAACAATACATCTGATATTTCAGAGGAACGTTCTACCGACTGATGATGAATTGGTCAATGAAATAACAACTATTTCTACTATTTTGGTGTGAACACCGAACCTGAGCTAAGAGTCATGCCAAGCACCTGCCCTCTCATCACTAAGACAGAAGCGGTAGAAGTGAGGTAGAAGACAGTGTGAACTGCACATTAAATGCCAGTCTTGCTTAGTCCTCATAGCAAGATGTAGTCTCAAACAATGCAAAACAAAATGTAGGAATAACACACAAACACAACACATGCTCCACAACCAATATTTCTATTGATAATGAAAATTAACCACACCAAGAGAAATGAACAATCTAAATGAACAAATTGATACAGGGTGTATTGTTACAAATTATATGGTCAAAAAACACCATAGTTTTACATCAAGATTTTTTAACCCACAGTAGGATATTTCCGATAGTTCTTTAGCTCAAACTTGTAACACTACGCGTGATATAAAAATACTCTACACCAGCCATGCTGGCTTCTCTCACATTCAGTTATTCTTATAATTTCATAGTAAAAGATTTTCTTGTGGTATCAAAGTCTTACTTTTAAATATTCATTTTTATACTCTCTATATGAATTTCAAGGGCTTTCTAATGTTCTTGGTTCTCTTTTTCATAATCATTTCCTCCCTGTGTATTACTTCACTTAAGTGCTGAAAATGCAAATTACTTCCCTGTTAATGAAAATTAGGTTGAAACTTGTCTATTATAACTAGAATTTCAATGTGGAGGAATCCAGGTTCTTTGCCATGCTCAGTTACTCTTGCATGGCAGTTGTCCTGAAATTACAGGTACTCAGATGCTTCAGATTTTGAACCAATTTTTGATCATCTGTGAGAAAGGCCGGGTGACACTGACTCTGAAGAGCTAGAGAAAATGCAGCCTGTCAGCTGTGACTAGCAAGAACTTAAGAGAAATCTGAGCAGTAGTGCAACGTGTCCAAAATCACCACAATGTACCACTCAAGGAGAAATATGGATGTTTGCTTTGATCTTACCATAGCCAAGTCTGAAATGTTAAAGGCAGAGTGCTTAAACTAGTCCTGGGTACACTCCATGAAGCCAAATTACCTGATATATAAAAATATTATTGCTAACACTCTTCTGTTAGTATCAGAGAGAAAAGTGGCTAGTCAAGTGACAGGGATGTCCACTGGGCTCCATCAGCTCAGGGAAACAGAGCTCACAGGGGAGCCAGGCAGAAGTTGACATGGAAGAGAAGACAAAGTGAGATGATAAATTGATGCAGAAGTCAGTTCTTGAAGCAGCAACAGTCAGTGCTAATGATGCAGTCCATACTTTTATGAATCCTTCTTCTCTAAAAATCTCTTAGCCAGTGGTCAGAAAATACTCAATGGCATCAAAAAAGCCAGAGAAGACCCTTGATAGTATCCATACTTTTAGACTGAATTTGAATCTCTTAAAGAAGAATAGCTGTATATTTACACGTAATTCCCGGTGTTTGTTTCTTGTAACCTAGCTTCCTTATACCCCTTGATTGATAAAGACATACACAGAGCCCTTTCCAGCAATCTCTCCCTCTGCATTCAGAGTGATATATATATATATATATATATATATATATATATATATATATATTATCTCTATTGAGCACAGAATAACTTTGTACCATCATTTCAACCTCATAAACATCTAGGCAGGGATAAACCACACTGGTCACTGGTTGTCCTTTTCTGAACTTGGTCAGTGGAACTTTGTGATAGACAGTTGCTTCCTTGTAAACATCAGGAACTTTTCTTCCTTTTTTTTCTTGATTTCACATGCAAAAATGGCCTTCTTGGAACCACTGAGGAGCAGAGGTGTATCTCCTGAAAATAAATTATATTAGCCCAAAGGTACATTTACATTTGTGCTGGAAGCGTAGTGTAGAATAAAACAATAATGCACAGTATAAAATAAGGAAAAGTATACTAATGTTGGTCGGCAAAGCATGTTAACCAGGGGATTGACAGTGTGTGTCCAACACCAATCAGCTGCCAAGTGTGAACCACACAAATCGTAGCTGGGGATGAGTCAGAGAAGAGAGGCACAAAGGAGTGACATATTAGGAGGTTTGAGGAACCTGGTAACTCTGCAGCTGTGTGTTTGTGATGGTTAAGTTGAAACACACACCAGGGAGAAACTTCTGAATTGGGACCCTTTGACCAATCTCATTGTCAACCCTAATTGATGGTTTGTGACCATCACCATTCAGACCAGTGTCAGGTATCTACATACAATCTAGGACATAGAATGAGTGACAGCATGATGCTTTCTTTTCTCAGACTGAGGTAATCTGCTGAAAATCCTTATTTTCACTTAACACTTCTGAATGTGCCCTAATTAGAAGGTGAGAAAAATTCTCTTTTTCTTTCTTTCTCTCTTTCTTTTGTCCTTCCTATTTTTGATTCCTTTTTTTGTTTCCTGATTTTCTCAGTTTTTTCCTCTTTTATTAAAATCAATAGCCTGGATATTTTATCTGTTGGCACTATGTTCTTATCCTGCTTTAAATGAGAAATGCCCCCCCCCAGGTTTGGGTATTCGAATACTTAAGTCTGCAGTTGATGGTACAGATAAGAAACCTTTAGGATGAGGATCTGTGCTAGAAGAAATGAATCAGTGTGTGGGCTTTGTGGCTTTCTACCTTTGGCCAAATTCAGGTTCTGTTTCTCTGGTTACAGATGAGATTTGTCAACATTCTTTTCTAGATACCATCCCTTAATCTGACTGCCATGACTCTACCTCCTTCATGCACTCTACTTTGCAAGAGAAAGTTAAAATGAACGTTTGCCTGCATACATCATTCTGGGTCCTATTACTTTATCGGTGCCACAAGTAGTAACTAAAGCATTCATAAATTATAAAAAGCATCCTCATTTTCTCTTTGTTATTTGACTTCCTTGCCCCTTTCCTGAATATTTTCAAGTAATTGTCCTCAGTCTGAATAATGTTACCACTGTTGATGCCTATTGCATTACTGCCTATTTTATATTTTTTAAATTTCCAATCACTTTTAAAGATGCAAAATATTTACTTGTGCTTTCTAATTCATTTTGTTATGTTAGACTTCTAATTGTTGCTCATTATTCTCCTATTCCTTCACATGGCTTCTATATAATAAAGTGAGTCAGCAGAGAAAGCTTCTTTACTGCATCATTTGCACTACATACATAAAGCTGAAAAATAAAAGATCTACTGTACATCTTTATCATTCTGCTTTTTTATAGTTTTACATTCATTTACTCTTTCAAAGTAATTGCTGAATTTTATGTTCTATTTATTTAAAAATTAACTCACTAAACTTTAATAACGGCTCAACATTTAGGAACACTTTACGTTCTTTCCTAACGCTATTACTTTGAAATTCAAAAATCATGTATTACATTTTCAAGTATATAGATCATATATTTGTTTCCATAAACATTATTTTATACTGCTGCAGCCTGCTACAATGTCATCCAAAGGCCTATGTTTTAAGGGTTCACCACAAATAGGCCCTATAACTTTGGCCCTGAATTAAAACAGTCAACCTGGTAAAAATGTTTGGCAGTATAGTAGTAACTGAATAAAGTGGGTTTGTGTTCAGTGATAGTTTTCAAAAACAAGGTCCTCATGTCTAAAGATCCATGGCCAGAAAACCTTATGACTTATTATTAGCCATGATCACTGTTGTTAATGATTTCTAGAACCTCACTCTTCCCACCTAACTTAATATTTTATATTATTTTCTGAAAACTCCTTCTTTATCTTCTTTGAAAGCTAAGATCATTCTAGTTTCTGCTTTGTACTATTTGATTTAATTTTAGATTTTTAGAAGGTATTTGTTATTTTGCTTACCCCTATGTTTTCTATGTTCATAAAATTTGTGAGATTGTGTCATTTCCCCCTTCGTATGGTTTATTGGTATTCTTTTTTCTTTCTTTCTTTTTTTTTTTTTTTTTTGGAGCTGGGGACCGAACCCACGGCCTTGTGCTTGCTAGGCAAGCGCTCTACCACTGAGCTAAATTCCCAACCCTTATTGGTATTCTTTTAAGTGTTGGATATTAATCTGAATGCAATACTCCCTTTATGCGTTTATCCATTGATGAACACTTAGTAGTGAATATTATAATAACTGTTTCTGTGAATATTACCATTTATATTTATTGTGTTAATATAAATGTAATTATTTAACTTCATCTTACAAAAAAGTATTCACATAATACATGTGAGGCTCCTGTTCTTAGCGTACTTGACTGTTTTGGGGGTTTTGTTTGTTTGATATTTGTTTTGGATAGCATCTGGAAACTGCCATTCACTTCAGCAATTCATTGACTAGAGTCACCAATTGATTTTAGGCTGTGCAAACAATATGACAATATGCTAAATACCTGCTTTACATCTAAGACTCAATAAGATTGCAATATACATTTGAGCTATGTTTATGTGACAAGCTTCGAATGAAATCTGACCACTGTGCTTCTTCTTAGGAAAACATAATGACTTTGTTCCGATAGGGAATAAATGTGGATTCTGTGTAACTTTTCCTGGAAAGGAGAACGGAAATGTCTTTTATTTTATTCTTTTTATTTTTTCCTTCCTCCCTTATCCCAGGGCTCTGTCTCATTCTGGAGATGCTCCCCATCTCCTCACCCCAGTCAGTGGCAAGTTTCCATTCATTTAAATGGCCATCTAGACATCTCTCCTGCCCTTCTCATACCTGATCCTGAAGTCCCCCATTTCCCTCCCATTTCCCCTCCCTTCCAGTTCACTACTTCCAACTCATTCTTATGATTATTTATTTCCCCTTCTAAGTGAGATTCAAAGTTCCTCACGTGTGTCTTCCTTCTTGTTTAGCTTCTTTGGGTCTATGGAGAGTAGCATGGTTCTCCTACATTTCATGGCTAATATTCACTTATAAGTGAGAACATACCATGCATCACATTTTGGGGCAGGGTTACCTCACTTGGGATGATAGTCATAAAGTCTATCCATTTGAATGAAAAATTCATGTTGTCTTTGTTTTTAATAGCTGGATGGTATTCCACTGGGTAGCTGTAACACATTTTCTTCATCCATTGTTCAGTTGCAGAACATCTTAATTATTTCCTGTTTCTAGTTTTACAAATAAAGCTGTTACAAACATAACAGAAGAAGTGTCTTTGTAGGATGGTGGAGCATTTTTTGGGTATATTACCAGGAGGGGTATAGCTGACTCTTCAGGTAGAGCTATTATCAGTTTTCTGAGAAACCAACAACTTGATTTCCAAAGTGGTTGTACACATTTGGATTCCCACCAGAAGTGAAGAAGTGTTCTTTTTACGCTACATCCTTGCCACTATGTGCTATGTCTTTCTCTGATGACTAAGGATTTTGAACATTTAGTTTAAATGCATCTAAACCATTCAACATACCTCTGTTCAGAATTCTCTATTTAAATCTTAAATACCTATTTAAATTTTAATAGCTGAGAAGAATGTATGCCCTTTTGCTTTAGGATAGAGTGTTCTATAAATATCTGTTAAGTCCATTTGGCTCATGACTTCTCTTAGTTTGTCTATGTCTCTCTTTAATTTCTGTTTCCATGATCTGTCCATTGATGAGAGTGGGGTGTTGAAGTCTCCTACTATTATTGTGTGAGGTTCAATGTGTGTTTTGAGCTTTAGTAAGGTTTCTTTTTTGTATGTAGGTACCCTTGTTTTGGGGGCATAGATATTTAGGATTGAGAGTTCATCTTGGTGGATTTTTCCTTTGATGAATATGAAGTGTCCTTCCTTATCTTTTTTGATGACTTTTAATTGAAAATTGATTTTATTTGATATTAGAATGGCTACTCCAGCTTGCTTCTTCGACCATTTGCTTGGAAAGTTGTTTTCCAGCATTTCACTCTGAGGTAGTGTCTGTCTTTGTGTCTGAGGTGTGTTTCCTATAGGCAGCAGAATGCAGGGTCCTCGTTGCGTATCCAGTTTGTTAATCTATGTCTTTTTATTGGGGAGTTGAGGCCATTGATGTTGAGAGATATTAAGGAATAGTGATTATTGCTTCCTGTTATATTCATATTTGGATGTGAGGTTATATTTGTGTGCTTTTCTTCTCTTTGTTTTGTTGCCAAGACGATTAGTTTCTTGCTTCTTCTAGGGTATAGCTTGCCTCCTTATGTTGGGCTTTACCCTTTATTATCCTTTGTAGTGCTGGATTTGTAGAAAGATATTGTGTAATTTGGTTTTGTCATGGAATATCTTGGTTTCTCCGTCCATGTAAATTGAGAGTTTTGCAGGATACAGTAATCTGGGCTGGCATTTGTGTTCTCTTAGGGTCTGTATGACATCAATCCAGGATGTTCTGGCTTTCATAGTGGCGAAAAGTCTGGTGTGATTCTGATAGGTCTGCCTTTATATGTTACTTGACCTTTTCCCCTTATTGCTTTTAATATTCTTTCTTTATTTTGTGCATTTGTTGTTTTGACTATTGTATGTCGGGAGGTGTTTCTTTTCTAGTCCAATCTATTTGGAGTTCTGTAGGCTTCTTGTATGCTTATGGGCATCTCTTTTTTAAGGTTAGTGAAGTTTTCTTCTATGATTTTGTTGAAGATATTGACTAGTCCTTTGAGCTGGGAGTCTTCACTCTCTTCTATACCTATTATCCTTAGGTTTGATCTTCTCATTGAGTCCTGGATTTCTTGTATGTTTTGGACCAGTAGCTTTTTCTGCTTTACATTATCTTTGACAGTTGAGTCAATGATTTCTATGGAATCTTCTGCTCCTGAGATTCTCTCTTCCATCTCTTGTATTCTGTTGGTGAAGTTCATATCTACAGCTACATGTCTCTTCTTTTGTTTTTCTATATCCAGGGTTGTTTCCATGTGTTCTTTTTTGTTTGCTTCTATTTCCATTTTTAATTCCTTCAACTGTTTGATTGTGTTTTCCTGGAATTCTTTCAGGGATTTTTGTGACTCCTCTCTATGGGCTTCTACTTGTTTATTTATGCTTTCCGGTGTTTCTCTAAGGGAGTTCTTCATGTCTTTCTTGAAGTCCTCCAGCATCATGATCAAATATGACTTTGAAACTAGATCTTGCCTTTCTGGTGTGTTTGGATATTCCGTGTTTGCTTTGGTGGGAGAATTGGGCTCCAATGATGCCATGTAGTCTTGGTTTCTGTTGCTTGTGTTCCTGCGCTTGTCTCTCGCCATCAGATTATCTCTAGTGCTACTTTGTTGTGCTATTTCAGACAGTGGCTAGACTGTCCTATAAGCCTGTGTGTCAGGAGTGCTGTAGACCTGTTTTCCTGTTTTCTTTCAGCCAGTTATGGGGACAGAGTGTTCTGCTTTCGGGTGTGTAGTTTTTCCTATCTACAGGTCTTCAGCTGTTCTTGTGGGCCTGTGTCTTGAGTTCACCAGCAGGTCACTTGAGCAGGAAGGTTTGTCTTACCTGTGGTCCTGAGGCTCCAGTTTGCTTGTGGGGTGTTGCTTATGAGCTCTCCACAGGGGCAGCAACCAGGAAGATCTGTGCCGCCCTTTCCTGGGAGCTTCCGTGCACCAGGGTTCCAGATGGCGTTTGGTGTTTTCCTCTGGAGTCAGAGATGTGGACAGAGTGTAGTCTCTTCTGGTTTCCCAGGCGTGTCTGCCTCTCTGAAGATTTAGCTCTCCCTCCCACGGGATTTGGGTGCAGAGAACTGTTTATCTGGTCAGTCCCTTCAGGTTCTGGTGGTGTCTCAGACGCAGCGGATTTGCTGCTCCTGTGCCCTTATCCAAGGGAACCCAGAGGCGTATACAGTTTCCTCTTGGGCCAGAGATGTAGACAGGGGTGGGCAGTGTTGGTGGTCTCTTCTGCTCTGCGGTCTCAGGAGACCCCGCCTGTCCTGGTGGTGAGCTCTCTCTCCCAAGGGGTTTGGGAGCAGTGAGCTGGAGGCAGGGAGCTCGAGATTCTTGTCCCTCCTTCTAAGAAGTACTGATGCATGTGGCACATTTACACAATGGAATACTACTCAGCTATTAAAAACAGTGACTTCATGAAATTCCTAGGCAAATGGATAGAACTAGAAAATATCATCCTGAGTGAGGTAACCCAGTCACAAAAGAACACACATGGTATGCACTCACGGATAAGTGGATATTAGCCCAAAAGCTTCCAATACCCAAGATACAATTCACAGACTATATGAAGCTCAAGAAGAAGGAAGACCAAAATATGGGTACTTCAGTCCTTCTTAGAGTGCAAATGTCTTAAGACTGTATTTCTCCAGACACTGGGTTGTTTGTTTTTTATCTCATTGAATCTGATGACTTTTACAATGGTTATAATCGTGTCCTAGATTTCATGAAATCTTCCTTTTATTCTTCTGTACCATAGAGTGTCTCAAGGGCCCATGACCCTTGTTTGCCTTCATACTGCAAGCCAGTATGCTTAACACATTTAAAAAGTTCATTGCTTTACAACATGGCATTTTATAGTTCTTTTTAATTTAATGAAATATATACAAATAACTGAAAATTAAGTTACTTAGTAGTAACCGTAGTTTTATTTTTTCTATTAGATTATTATTTCATGTCTTTTTTATTTGTTTTAAGTTTCTTTGATTTATTTCATGCATGATTTACTTATCTAGACCACAGATATATGAAACAGATATTTATTCTTACAGATATTCTTGAATACTAAAGATCTCCATCTTAGAAATTAGTTTTATGACTTACTTTGCATGGAATAGGTCAGAATTCTGCCCTTTTGAGGCAAAATTTCTTAATTATCACTCCAAATATTCTTAACCAAAGTTTTCCATTCTGGCATTGGGAACTGCAGTGAACTGTTTTCTTTTTTCTGTTTGGCCATTATTTTCCTGGCACCGTGTATGTGATACCTATTATCAATTTAATATTTGAGGGGGACTCATTGTGCTACATAGGCTTTCCTAACTGTCTGCTTTCAAAGTAAGTTGTTCTGGGTTGACCTCCAGCTCAGCTGTAATATATCAGCTCAGGATTTTTCCTGCATTTTTCCTGGGTTCCCCACCCTACCTGAGACTAGGATTTTCATTAGACAACATACTAAATTAGAAAATGGGTCTTACTGATTTTCACATTTTTCAGGCTTACTTTTCTGAGTTTTCTAAATCGTATTTCTTGAAACCCAATGTTTCAAATATTTTCTCATTTTAATTTTATCACAGAGATAAACTTAATTTTATTTTACCTTGCCTAGAAGCTGAAACAGCATCCATATCATGGGAACCATGGGACTCCTTAAAGTTATGTTTGAAAATGTGAATCTCATTTACATGCCTGAAACAAGAAATGTTATTTTTATAACTGTAGGAAGAGTTATTAACCGTGCGATTATTTGAAATTCCTAAGATATTCTGTAGAGATTCAGTTTTAAGAGTAATGTGCAAAGTGAGAATTAAGAGGTATTATCTTCTAGACCATGGGCTGAAAATCAATGATTCAAAAGCATGTGGTAATTTATGTGCCTGGAGAACTAACTACAAATTATTATCTTTGCTTACTAGGAGTTACATCAATTGCTATTGAGGTTGAAATGAATATTGAGCACAATCTCATGAAATGGTTTTCCATGGTCCTGCCTCAGGCTGGGGAAAATCTCCTTTCTTGTCATATAGTTGACTACAGGATCCCTCCACCGAACTCTGCAATATGCTTCCTGTACATCTTTTCATTGTTAATGTACTACACAATCAGCACATTTTAAACCCAGCAAATTCATTCATATTTCGCAAAAAACTCCATTTACCGTGAGCTGATCCTACATCAACAAACTAAAATGATCACTAGCATAAATTCATTCCCTGTGACCAAGAGTTAACAACATGTTAATCGACACTTTGCTGGAAGGAGAAAAAGAAATAGAATTTCTGTAATATCAGCCCAATTTAAAGTGAATTCTGAACGCAAGAATAGATTATTATAAGTTCATTATATTTTAGTTAAATGTATAATTTTTAAAATCTCTGTATTTTTTGGAAAACTCAGAAGTTTGCTGTTTAGTTTATAAATATATAATATTTTATATTCATGCTTGATCATGGATTTATAAATCAAATCAATTTATCTAGGTATCACACCTTTTAAGATTTTTAATTCAGTGAGGTTATGCTTTATGGTATAAAATAATAATTTATTTTGGCAAATAGTCCATGCATATTTTTAAAAGATTATGTAATTTACATTTCTTGAATTAATCAAATTCAAGCAAATATAGTTTCTTAATGTCCTCGTGTCACTCATGAGACTCCTGAATCTGTGCTTGCTTTGTCAGCTCAGGCCTGAAATGTTTAACTTTTGTGTTGACTCTAATGATATATACTCTCGTTTCACATGGTTCTATTGTTACTTAGTGTATAGTACTTTAGGACTGATTATTTAGAAATGGCAAACTTGCCAATTAAAACACTTGTTATTTTTAACACATAATCTCCTTGTTTCTGTAAATAATCTTTGGTTTCTTTTTATTTGTTTGAGACAGTGTTTCTATGTAGTACTGGCTTTATCTCACTGTATAGAACCATTTGACCTGAATTCACAGAAATCTACCTGCCTCTATCTTCCAAGTGCTGAGATTAAAGGTGAGTGCACATTAACATGTTTTATTTCTGGTAGTACACTTGTATTACAAAAGCAAAGTCATAGCTATAAATGTTTCTTCCACAATGTAATTTTTTTCATTTCATTTCAGCTTTTTGCAGAAAAAGATGCAACCATGGCTCCTCTGAGGAGATGTACTTTTACTGTTTAACTGACAACCAGACATTTACCTGAAGTTTTTTACTATATTCATATTTTTTGTGATTATTCCAATGTAGACTGACATTCATTTCTGCCTTTCTATTTCCTGAGACTTGCTTGTGTTGTGTTATGTTTCTTTTTTACCATTTTTATTTCATTAATATTATTCAAGAACTTTTTGTTTTGCCTACTTGCCATAGTAATTTATGAGCACCTACCTTGTTAGTTATATATTCTGTGGTTTAATCTGCCTTAAATATATACTTTTACTTGTTTTAGAAAAAAATATTTCTAAACTTTTATAGTGTAATATGCACAGTCATGCTCTAAATTTCATCTTGATATATAATAACTCTGTATTTTAGTCTTTATCTCTTTACTGAGTGATGACATACTCTTATTTTAAAAATTAAAAATTTCCTGAAATTGTGAAGAGACACACTGATAAAAATATGTGTGTATTGAACAGAATTCATCTCTGCTGGGCTTATAAATTGCGATGCTTTTTTATTATTTATTTATTTATTTATTTATTTATTTATTTATTTACTTATTTACTTATACTCCAAATTTCATCCCCTTCCTGGTTCGCCCTTTGACTGTTCCACATCCCATACCTCCTCCCTGCCATCCCCCATCAGGATGCTTTTTAAGATGGATAAGATTCATTAAAATTTGAATCACTGAATTACAAGTAAAGAGCAATGGGGGATACAGATGTTACTGAAAAATTAATATTTGGTAATTTGATGGTAGCATATATCTACCACCCATCCATCATCTATCTATTTATCTATATCTATCTATCTATCTATCTGTCTATCTATCTATCTATCTATCTATCTATCTATCTATCTTTCTATCTATGTTTCTGTCTATCTATCATCAGTCTATCTAAAATCTGTCATATATCTCCCAATCTACCTGCCTATCATCTAAGTATTCATATATGCATCATATATATATGTATATATATGCACGTATGTGATATAATCTGTGTATATATACTTGTCTACCATCTATCTACCTGTCTATCATTTATCTATCATTAGTTTATAATCTGTCTATCTATCTATCTTTCTTTCTTTCTTTCTATAAGATATAATCTATAATCTATGTATGCCAAATTTGATGATAAGTTGCAGTGTGATAGCTCTGTCTTGGATTTTTACCACTAAAATGCATCCAAAAGGCACAGTTTCAGCATTAGTTTATTTAGCATCCAGAAGAGAAATTGGAGTTTTCTCTCTCAAAAGTGAGTTAGCAGCAGACTGGGATAGCTCTATATCTAGATTTTTTAAAGAGTTCACAGTAATATTCATGAGGCACCATGCTCCTTTTAACCTTTCAAAGCTAGTATATCAAGTCTCCCTTTCAGAGTATTATTTTCAATGATCCACTAGAAAATTTCATGGGAGTTAACAAAAATGAAAATATAAATAATAATTCATAATATTATTGAAAAGTTACTGTCAACAATGACCCAGTGTTTAACAGTACCTACTGTACTAACATAGGACTTTGCCTTAGATGTCAGTACCCACATGGCACCCCATATGGTCCTTTTCTTCAATTTCATGTGATTGGATGTCATTTTCTGATGTCTGAGGAAACCAAGCACATCTATATTATACATATAGAGAGATAAACCATCACACATATAAGAATTCATATTTATTTGAAGTTTTGTTATGAAATATGGGACACATTACTATAGTTGATTGTCAGCCTCCACAAAGAAAGGAGCAGAGCTGGGACTGCCTTTTAGTGTTATGGTCTAGCAGATCCACCTCTATCTGACACTTAGAAGTCTCTAAAATATAGTGATCAACAAAATGTACTTGGAGTATTTTAAACTACCTGCCACCTAAGCATATAGTATATCACTTGCAATCTTAAAGTTAATTATCTAAATCATTTTAATCTATCATTTGTTTATTATCTATATAATTGTACATGGATGTTGAGGGAATATATATGGAATTCAGAGGAAAGCTGGAGGAAGCTCTCTTTCGACTTCCCACATGTGGGTTCTAAGTATGAGTAAGGTCAGTAGGTTTCCTAAAAGGTTTGTTTACCCACTAGGTTATCTTGCTAGCCTTATATTAAAATTTAATGTTGATAGGACACAGTGGTGCCTTGACTTGCCCTAATAAGACTGTGTAATGAAGTCACCAACTTGAATAACTATTATTTCTTTGTAATACAAACATTTAAAAATCATTCTTTGTTAGATTTAAAACACCCAGACAATTTTATTATTCATATCTACACTGCTTAGAAGCAAAACAGCAAACTTATTTTGTCTATGAAGTGAAAACTTCTTACTTCATTTTTTAAAGTTTTAATTATATAATTTCCCTGTAAGGGAAAGCTAGGCATTTTCAACACTACATGTCTTGCTAAAAGTACTTACTATGATTCATGTTTCAGAATTTTTAATATATCTTAGAAGTATATACTCTTTTCTTTTTGTTTGTAATGAAAATTAATTCTGATAACAGATTTTACCACGTACAATACATATTTAGGGGGACTGGAGAAAAGAGTCAGCAGTTCAGATTAGGTACAGCTCTCAAAGAAGACTTGAGTTTCCTTATGATTTCCACATCAAATGATGCATAACTGCCTTTAACTCCAGTCCTAGAGTATCTGTTTCTGGTTTTGGCCTCCATGGGAAATACACTCATGTGTACAAATCCATAGCTAAAAACATACATACTGCCTTAGTTACTCTTTTATTTTCTGTAAAGAGGAACAATGACCAAAGCAGTTATTGTAGGTTTAGATTTTTCAAAACTTACTTTAATTAGGGTTCTTAAATTCTTTAACTCCCCTTCTAGCCCACCCATAACAGGTAGCACAAAAAGAAAGTTAGTAGGAAAAGGGGGCTATGGACTTGTTTAGAAGTACTTCTTTGGGGGTGATTTCAAAACTTTTTGTTAGGATATCACCACTCTAGTAAAATATCAAACAACAAATATGAATCAGTAGTTGAGGCTCCATCCAACAGTAAGAGAAAGGCTTGACTCAGCAGAAGCAGCGAGAATCAACTGGAATATCATGAGGAATTCTTTGGTGCATTTCTTCTCTCTGTGATGTGAAGACCAGCAAAGACCAATGAAGGCCAGAGAAGAAACACAGACTGGATGGCATAGCAATGAAAAAGCATCCTCTCACTGTGTGTGGAATTATATCTATATTCTTTCTAAACATCAGGAACCCTATCAAGTGTCTGCTCCACCAAAACATCACATCCCTTCCTATGTTTTACCAAACCATCTTCTCATGTGTCTGCGTCAGCAAAGCATCACATGTCCTCTTACTAGACAGCTTCCACAAAAACATTACATGACACAAGTGAGTTTCAAAAGAAACTATAAATTTCTACTAAACTCATATAAGAGAAAGCATTTAATTGGAGAGGTGCTTTCAATTTTAGAGATTTAGTTCATTACCATCACAGTGAGTAGCATGGTATTATGTAGGCAGGTGCTAGAGCAGTAGCTCTGAGCTGCATTTTGATCCATAGGGGCACACACACACACACACACACACACACACACACACACACACAGAGAGAGAGAGAGAGAGAGAGAGAGAGAGAGAGAGAGAGAGAGAGAGAGAGAACACGGACAGAGTATGGGCTTGTCATGGGCTTTTGTATATTCAAAATCCACCCCCAGCGATCCTCTTCCTTTAACAAGGCTATATATCCTACTCATTCTATTCTTCCTACTCATTCTATTCTTCCCAAATGGTGACACTCACTGACTTAACATTCAAATATAAGAGCCTATGAAAGCTATTTATTATTCAAACTACCACACAAACATTATTCCAAATAAATATAAAATATTTTTTTAAAAACCAATTTGAACAGTATTACTAAAGGAAGTTTTGTACATTCATGTACCTTGTCAATGTGATAGTTGTATTTTGGTTGTTGGCCTGACAGAAATTATAAGATTTGGAAGTGGGAATCAGACCAAATTTGTGAGAATCTATATTCCTGCTCAACTGGAGCTATAAAATTGGCTGTGATAAACAAAATACTTGAACCACTAAAGTAAAAACTTTTAGAACAATTGATGCTGGTGAAATAGTAACAGTGATTGGAAGACTTTTAATGACTGCTTATATTTCCTTAGGTATTATGGCGGTGTTAAAATAGTTCACCTGATCTTGATTTAACTCAGAGGACTACAGAAACATATTTTCCTCTGAGGCATTCCACTCAGCAACTGAATCAGACAGATACAGACATACAGAGTCAAACAGTGGATAGATCTTGGGGACGGGTGTGGAAGAAAGGAGGAAGAATTTCAGGCTCAAAAGGGGATAGGAACTCTACAGGAAGACCAACAGAGTTAACTCAGAGTTCTTAGAGTTTGAACTACCAACTGAAGAACATACAAAGGCTACACCTAGTCCTCTTCCTGGAGGTATGTAATAGATGTGCAACATGGCTTTCATGTGGGTCCTGAACAACTGGAAGGGGGCTATTTCAAAAGCTGTTGCTTGTACTTACAAAGCAGTGTTCTAATAGCTGGGCTACATTGTATAATCTCAGTGGGAGACAAAGCATCCAGCTTTGTCTTGAAGAGACTTGAATTACCAGGGTGACAGTGAAGAGAAGGGGAAAACTACCCCCATCCCTGCACATTAAATCCTGCGTTTTCCAGACCCTGAAAGAGCAATTAGCACTCTCTTCTTCCCCCTTCTTTCCCCAGCATAGATGCCCCTGGCCTTTGGAGAGGGCAAACAAAAGGGAGCCCAGCCTGGCACCAGAATATTGCAATCCCTCTTTCATGACAACACCTCCACATGCCCCTACCTGATGACTTCCCTGGGCAAATGTTGGCCTTGAGAGCAGACAAAAGGCAGCCTATTTCAAATCACCAAAACTCTCACCACCATGCCCCCAAGCCCTGGGATTAACAACCAGCATTTCTCCAGTGCTCCTGGCCTTGAAGGAAACAGGAAACAATATTCCAAAAATGATAAAAATTCACTCTTAGACTATGGGAAAAAGACAATTTGTGTGTCCCCAGACAGCTGTGACCAGTTTGTAAAGGACACTACCTTCTGATAATGCAGAGGTACTACTTTCCCAGTCAGGAAGGTCCCTTTCCACCTGTCTAGTTCCAACCTGCTGTCTGAACAAACATTATCAGGTTTGAAGAACAGCACTCCCTCACACCTCCCCAATTATGTAAGCCAAAGCTTGAGAATGTCACTTTATGCATACTCATGATTATATATATGGCAACTTCTGGTGGTCTCCTGGGGTTCCTGTGAACAGGACATGACAGCAGGGATATCCAGGGGGACACCACCTATTCAGAGGAAAAGGTGAAGCAGTATGAGGAAGGATTGTGAGAAGGGGTGACTAGGAGGGTGGCAGTTACCAGGATAGATAGTGATAAGTAAAAACAAATAAATCAAATTAAAAAATTAGAAGTGATTAAGAAGAAACCACCACCACCCAGGTAAAATCATCTGGGAAGTGTTTTCTGAGAGTTAATATACAGAGGTTGTCTTCCAGAGGTAGCATTGTTTGTATGTCTCACCAGCAGTTAAACTTTGTAAGATTTACCCAAGTGGCACTGGTTTTGAAAGCATGATGGGGTCATAAGGAACAACTAAGGCATAGCAAAGTGAGAGGCCATGGGATGTCATTGCTGAAGGTGAAGACTGAATAGCTCTTGAAGCCCCAGGATTAAAGGTGTTACAGAGATGATGCAGTTTAGCACCATGAAGGGAGCCTAAGAAAAGCTATCTTTGAAAGTGCAGCCCAGTTGCAGATGACCCCAGCATTTTGGAGAGAGAATACCATGGGGTGACTACCAAGAACAGTAGCAGCCATAAAGTAGACATTGTCAGGGCTCAAAAACCAAGACTGTGTGATGCGAATGTACAGCTGGAGAAATAACCCAAACACTTCGAAGTAGACCAGAAGGCCTTGAGTAGATTCCAGTAGCTTTTGTGCTGTTTATATGCTTGGAGTTTGAGTTTTCATTGTTTTGGTTTTTATTATGTCCTGGTTCCTCACTCTTGAAGTTAAAAAATAGCAGCAACAACAACAACAATGACAACAACAATAACAACAAAACTTTTTTAATAAACGGTCTACAATTGAAAAATTGAAAGAATGAATTTTTAAACAAGTTTTAGGTTTTAAAACAGACTTTGGAAATTTGAAAGAAACTGAATTTTAAAGTGTTTGCATTTGTACAGACAATAATGTTTTCAAGGTTACCTATGTTTTTAACGTGAGATCTTGGAGATGAATAAGAAAGGAAAGTTTGTGGCTTAATAATGATGGCTTTGTTTATCAAATTAATAAGAGTCAGTTGTGTTGGCTAAGTTTATGTCAACTTGACACAAGCTAGAGTTACTCCAAAGAAGTGAACCTGAATTGAGAAAATACCTCAATAAGATCAGGTTACAGTTAGACCTGTAGGGTATTTTCTTAATTAGTGATTGATTGTGGGTTGTCACAGTGAGCAAGCCACGGGGGCATGCTAGTAAGCTTGGTTTCTGCATTAGATACTGCCTCTAGGTTTTTGCCCTGTTTGAGTTCCTATCTGGGCTTCCTTCTGTGTACAGGAATATGGAAGTGTAAGTCAAATAAATCCTTTCCTCTCCAAACTTGCTCATGTTATCTCATTGCATAATAAAAATCCTACACATAGGTAGACCTAGTGATAAGATGTGGATTAATGTCCTTTCAAATATTGAGGGAGAGGATACCTGTTTCCTTTGGAGTAGGTTGAGGTGATAAGAAAATGAAAGCAAAATATATTGAATTGGTATCTGCTTCATTGTCAGCTTGGCTTGTAAAATACTTCTTGCATACTGCCAGGGAAGCAAACCAAACTGCTAGAAGGATAAACATCTGTGTGTTTGCTAAGAGGAGGCAAATGGGTCATTGTTCAGCAATTCCATTTGCAACACCATAGAATGTGAGAGGAATGCATTAGCAAAGCTCTTAATGTTTGGATTGTTGTTCAAACACTGTCAATCATTTGATGGGCCCAAGGGGGTGGGGAAGTGAGTTCATAATATTTTGCATACCAAATGTAAAGAAAAGATAATTATCCTACACATGTTGCAAATCCCCCCTTTTGTTTGTATGAGTCAATGGATGGTTAGATAATGCACACTCTTACAACACCACCTTTGGCTCACCTTGAGAGGAATACTTTCTATGAATTCTCTGGCTTTGAATGAACACAACTGCTTTCCTATTGCTTTCATTCTCTGAAAATTTTCCATTTGTTTGTTTATTTCACTCTCGCAGCAGAGGTATAATGTAACCTTTGAAAAAAATAGAACCTCCCCTACTGTCAAAGAATACAAACAGTCACACATTCACTCCAGAAGATATTCTTTATTTTAAAAATGTACTTTTACAATCTTTTCAGAGCAATTTTACTGAAATAAATGTGCAGTATAAAATATTTCTTCATTTTAAAAGAAAGACTGATTTTAAATGATGGGTATATCAACTGCACTCCAGGGTAGGCTCCATTCCTAGTGTGGGGTAATGACCTAAAAGCCTCAGGTGAGATGGATAACTCCAGACAGAAAACTTGAATTCTCAAAAACCTGAGGCAGCAGGATACTGGAAGTTCCTGATAAGTTCAGCATACTGTGAACTCCTTCTAGTATATACAGTTTTGAGACTGCAAGGAAATATACAGACTGGTAGAATGGTAGAATATTCTAACTCCCGTCTCCCCCAAAGTACCCTCTTCCACTCTATAAGATGCCAAGTCCCCTGCACTTTAGCTGGTTTAATAGATACATTGAAGATACATCAACTACCTCGACTTCACTTGTGTTTAGTAGTTATCTGTTTCTAGAAACAGGCCTAGTTACTCTCTTGTTGATATAATCATCTATCCAAAGAAGAGCTCTTTTTCACTACCAAGCTATATATGCTACTATTGTACCTTTAGAGTTACTGGGCCAGGTTGGTCATTGATGCGTTCATAGGCAACATAGGTTGTTAGGAATATTTGTTACCTTTCTTCTTTGGAAGCTTGCATGCTGCCTTCCTGTACCAAAAAAGCTCATGCGCACGGAGGATGCATCCAATCAGTTTAATCTTAGGCATGTCTGGTCTTTGTTTCAGAAGTACAATATGGTCTATATAATACAAATGTATCTTCCACCTTTGGAGGTAAACCAAAGGAATCAGCAATTGGCCGTATGTATTGGGTGAATCTTGGACTATGTGAGATACCACTTAAAGGAGTATATCTTATGTCTATAATTTGGGATATGGTTATTTATAAAAATATTGGAGGGAATAGCATCAGTCTAGATAAGGAGCAGGGGGAACCTGTAGAAAGTACCAGAGACCTGGGATGGGATATGAGAGGCTCTCAGGACTCAATGAGGATGACCATAGCTGAAATGCCCAACACTGGGGAGAAGGAACCTGAAGAGACCACCTCCAATAGACAGACATGTCTTCAAGTTGAAACATGGGATCATCCACCCATTTTCAAACATTTTGACCCAGAATTTCTCCTGCGTAAAGGAAATGGGGGGATAAAAATAGAGCAGAGACTTAAGGAAAAGTCACCCAGTTTCTGGCCCATCATGGGATCTATCCCACGTGCAGGCACCAAACACTGACACTATTACTAGTGCTACATTATGCTTGTAGAGAGTACCCTGACATTACTGTCCTCTGGGATGTTCTACCAGCAGTTTACTGAGACAGATGCAGATACCTACAGTCAACCATTGAACTGAGGTTGAAGACCTCTATAGAAGTGATAGGGAAAGGATGAAAGGAGTTAAAGGGAATGGAAACCTGATCAGAAGATCACTGTGCCAACTAATCAAGACCCTGTGAGATCCCAGAGACTAAATCATCTGCCAGAGAGCACACATAGGCTAATCTGTGACCCCTGGCACTTATGTACCAGAGGACTGCCTTATCTGGCCTCAGTGGGAAAGTGGTTGTGCCTAATTCTATGGTCTGATAGTCCAGAGAAAGGGAATACATGGGGTGAGTGTGGTATGGGTATATAGGTGGAGTTAGGTGGGTAGGTGGGAGAGTAAGCTCTCAGAGGCAAAGGGGAGGGGAAATGGGGTGAAGATATCTAGGAGGAACAACAGCTGAGAAGTGCAACATATGGAATGTAAATAATGCAGTGTTCTATAAGAAGATAAGGAAGAAGGAGTATGTTTGGCGGAGGCATGTGCCTCTGCAAGCCCATGCTGAGTCATCCCTTCCCCATGTTGTACCAGCCCTAAGATGGTGTAGTTTAGAATAGCCTTTATTCAGGGCATGGGCAGGGGAGGAGAGTAAGAGGGAGGGAGGAAGGGAGGGAGAGAGAGAGAGAGAGAGAGAGAGAGAGAGAGAGAGAGAGAGAGAGAGAGAGAGAATGAATGAATAGAGGCCTACCATGAGCATGTGGGGGGGTGGAGATAGAGAGGGTAAGGAGCAGGAACAAGAGGAGTAGAGAAGGGGGCAAGAGAGCAAGAGAGTGAGGAGGGGGCAAGCAGCCCCCTTTTATAGTAAATCAGGCATACCTTGATGTGGCCAGGTAACTGTGGGGCAGAGCCTAGATGATATACCAATCTTCACCAGTTTTGGTTTAATTTAAAAATGGAAAAATTAGAAAGATGTGATGGTAGAGCAGGAATAGGGTCATTGTGATCTTTCGCTACTTCTTGCTGACTTCCAGGTGTAATGTCTCTGGAAAAACAAGAAAATGGGAATGAGGATGTTGGTCCAGTCCTAGGAGAGTTGGCTGTTTCTTTGCTGCCCACAGTCTTTAGAACCATTTGTGGATAGATAGAAAAGCAGGTCCAGTAGTAGAAGCGTCTGCTTCTGTGAGAATAGATTGTTTCTGTTTTGCTTCTCTGGAACTGTCTTGGATGTAGTAAATGCCAATACTTGACAAGATGTTGAGACACAAACACACACACACACACACACACACACACACACACACACACACACTATAGGTAGAGAATAAAGTTAAGTACATTTCAGAGAAAAAAAATTTTCTAGGTGTACATTTGAAACCCTTAGGACTTGGTGGTTGTGGGTGAGGTTAATCCCAATCTCATGGGACAGGAGAAGAACCCCACACTGTAGAATAGGTAGCAAGTGAGAACTTAGGCTATTGATTGGCAGGAGCACTTATTTAGATGGAATCTCTTTGGTCCATGAGAGGGAGATGTGAGTGGGTTGTCTGTAGATTAGAACTTTACAAAAGAGATAGATATGTTAACAACATGAACAGTCTTTGAGTTTAGGGAAGAAAAAAAAACCTTTAGCAGAGCATAAGGAGCAAGAAGGGCTTTTCCTTTTGTCTAGGAGACTGAATGCACAAATTTAGCATAATGAGAAACAATTTTAAGTTTACATTTAAAAGACAAAGGAAATTAAAAAATCTTGACCTTTGAATATTATAGTTTAGCAAGAGAAACACTTTAAGATTATCTTTAAAAGACAATCAAAGAAAAGTTAAACTTTAAACTTGTGATTATATAGTGGAATATAGCTCTTATAGTGGAATGTTTTATTAGGGTTCAGCTAATTTATAAGAACTATACAGAGTAATTTAAGGATAGTGGCATAGTAAGAAAAGGATATATAAAGCATTTAGTTACTGGAAACTGAGTTTAGGTAAGGAAATAACAGAATATTAAATCTCTGAAAGATTGTATCTGAACTTGTGTATTGTTTATTGTGAAATCTGTAAGAAATCTGGCAACCTTAACAAGTGAATGGATGTACTAATGAGAAAATAAGGTTTATTATCTTTGGGTAAGGAGCTAGGCTTCTTTTCTAGCTATTAAGCTACAGTTAACTTAGCTGTCAGTGTAGTCATAAATCTGGGAACAATAAGTTATAATCTAGAAGTAATGTATTAATTAAAATGACAGAGGTTCATCTATAGTTCACCACTTAAACAATTCCCATGTCTCAGTGTTCTCCATTGCAACTTAGGTGAAGTCAGTCTGGCTGTCATGCCCAGAAGACCAAAAACTTTTTCCGGTGGAGTAGATACCTGTGAAATGAGAAATGACCCCACCTTGATTTAGGCATTTTGAGACATTTGACTCTCAGGGCATCATGTTTTTCCACGGTGTAGAAGAAGCCATCACAGTGGACAAGGCAAAGGGGTGATGTTTCTCAGGGGCTATCACGGCATAATCCAGGTAGTCTTGTTGCTGTGCCCATTATCTTCCTAGAGACCTTGGGTGGTAAGTTGCAAGGCTTTAGGAGTCTGTCTCCCTAAACATTATTATATTTAGCAGATTTCTGACAAGATTGAGAGCAAGTCTATTAAGCATAATCTAAGTTAGACAACCTGTATTTGTTTAATTCGTTTTTCAAGAATGTATCTAGCAAATGGAGCACACTATAACTTAATGGCAGTAGCAAAAACAAGACTAAGCCTACACAAGTTTATACAGTTTAGCTTGTGTGGATCAGAATGGGAAGAAACCAGAAAGCTGTCAGCAGTGATGCATGCCGGGGTGGGGGTGGGGGTGGGTGATGGGAGGCTGTGCAGCACTTTGGCTGAACTAAGTACCACACAGGGACAGAGTGTACCCAGTTCAGTTCTGGACGTGTCATGGGTTGAGAGAGCAGAACTACGTCAATTTCCCAGCTTGTGGCACTGAGTGGTATATGGGCAGCAGGTCAACTGATGATAGCTTTGTGACCTGGTCCTGGGTGGAACAAATGGCTTAGGGAATGTGGAGGCAGTGGTAGCAGCTGGAAAAGGGCAGAGCATGCGGGTGAGGGGGCCAGGGCAAATGGCCTCAGGGAAGCAGCATCTCAGCAGAACAGTGTCCTAGGGAGAATTCGGAAGCAGAGGGGCGGGCAGGGTGAGCTGCTTTTCGGGCAACAGAATCAAAAGGTTGCAAACTGGGAACAGAACAAGAGCAGAGCAAGCAGCAAGAGAATTGGGGTTGGGGTCGGGGGAAGCCTATGAACCCCTCGAAAGAGAGTTGTTTTTAAAGCGACATATATAGATATATTGTTTGCTGGTACTGTGAATTAGACCTAGAAATGTCCCAGTAAGTAGAGACAAGGAGCTGTGGAAGTTGTTTCAAATGTTCCTACTGGGTTCTTGAGAACAAAATTAAACAAACAAACCAGCCAGGTCTAACGCTACTGGCTAAATGTTAGTCCTGGAAGAAACTAAGCTTAGGAATTGTTCCATGTCTGTGAGAGCCTGAGAGGGAGGGGTCACGAAGCTTCCAGTAATCATAATCCAGGCATGTACTACATCCAGGAAAGCTCCACAGAAGCAACACACAGATGCTCCAATCTTCCCACTGGAAGAATTAAGTTCTAAAAATAATCAATTCATTTTATCTCATGGCATTGTTTTAAAAAAACTAAAAAATATGCAAGGATAGAAATTGCTTTTGAAAAGAGAAACTATAAATTATAAAGATTATGATAACTGGAATTTTCCAGAATGGAAAGTTGTTTCCAAGCTATAAATGACCAAAAATTTTTTTAAAGTTACACAGCAGATAAGACATCACGGTGAATATATATGATGTTAAAGGTTCTAAGGTCAAAGATCAACAATTACAGTTGTTATGATAGGGCAGTGGTGGTGGTGAAGGTAGTTTAGGAGTGTGTTGTTACCTGGCAGGCCCATGAGAATGAGTGTCTCTTAAAATTCATGCTATGTAACAAATCTTGTACAAAGTGGAGTTTGAGGGCCAAAGGAGGAGATTGAAGGACTGGAGAATTGGTAGAGGCAGACAGACTGAAATGAGGATGGGGGGGGGGCGCAAAGGAGAGAAAGGTGCAGAAAGACACAAGCTGAGAACAAGTGGGAACAAGAAGGGAGGAAGGGAGGGAGGGAGAGAGGGAGACAGAGAGAAAGAGAGACAGACAGACAGACAGAGACAAACACAGAGAGACACAGAGAGACAGACACAGAAAGCGAACTAGGGTGATGAGCAGTCCTTCTATACGTCACACCTGGCTGTACCAGATGATGATGTGAGCTAAAAAAAATGACTGGCTAAATATGTATGTCTAATCAATGTTTACTTAGAAATATTTGGTTATAGAAAGATGATTGTAGTACAAATTACCAGACTGACATAACTGATAATCTGTGGGTTTGACAATCATACTTAGTATATATTCTTATATGGTTGCAGGGCCTATAAGGTAGAATATCAGTGGACCCCTTGCCCTCAAAACTAAATAAAATCCCAGGAGTCTGTGGGCCATATAAAAAATGTTCTATAACTATGAAAAGCAAACTGTTACATTGTTTAAGGAATTTATTCAGACCCCACTGAATGAATTTGTATCAGTATTCTATTTACAAAGATGGTGGTCAACTCAGAGGAAAGACTTTGCCCATTGATTCCAGAGGAAAACAGTCAGCTCAAGCAAGGCCTTGGACTTGGCCTCACATAAATGATAGCTGGTAAAATAAAGGTTATTGTACCTGGGGATCTCTCTCATTTTAAAGCTGTCCTTACTAACTATGAAACCTATGCCTTTCATTAAGAGTACTTCTCCCATCGGTACTATGTGTTTTATACCCTAATACCCCTATTTCTTGATGTAAAAAAATGTATGCCAGATAATTTTCATTAAACATTAGGTAGGGGAAATTATTCAGGATATGCAAGTGGTGTCCTTGAGACTGTTGTTAGATAGTCTTATATAAAGGACCAAATAGGATTCCATTTCTATTTTAAATTCTTAATTATGTGCTGATTTTAGCTGACTTCCCTTACAAAGATTCCAGGTGCCTGCTCCGTATGCAAGAGTCTAACAACCAATTGCTGACTATACACTTACGCTGTTCCTCCACAGAGATCGAGCACATGGTCCAGCCATATTTACAATCACAGTTTATCTTACTAAACAAAGTGCGTGTGAACAATGATTTTTTTTTTCTCATTAACTTTATCTCAAACATCCGTGTTTCCCAAATGATGAAAACCTAAGGGTTGATTTGAAATGTATGCTGTCGAAATAAGTTTTTTTTTGCTATTTTTATTGGATTTTTAAAATTTACATTTCAAGTGTTATCCCCTTTCCCAGTTTCCCATCCATAAGCCCCCCTCCGCATCTTCTATGAAGATGTTTCCCCACCTATCCACTCACCCCTTCCTTCCTTCCTGCCCTGACATTCTCCAATATTTAAAGCTCTTCTAAACATCCAATTGCATTACACGATGTAAAGGAAAAAAGCGACAAAAGTACAACTTTCTTGCTAACACCTATGATGAAGCCTGCTGTGGCTTCCTTGATGGTTTTCTTGCCTGTTCTCATCCTCTAACATGAGTAAAACAGTCCAGACTAGTTTTTAACTGTACTCTCAGTAAAATTTATCATATTAGCAGTTACATTTTATATGTTGCAGAGGCTACATCACTCCCAGAACACACTACAATATAGCATACTGCCATCACATTTTTTTTTTATTTTCTGGATCATTTCCATTTGTAAAGTTTTATCAGCCACTTAGCTTGACTCTTCTCTGAGGTGTTATGACTCCCTTCCCAATCTATAGCACCCCCTTTACCAACTGAAAAAGAATTATAGTGATCTGTGACACCAAAACTCTAACAGGAAGTAATAGACAATCAAATCCAGCCCTCTTCTTGGCACTGTGGACATTGTTTGAGGATTAGTAACTAAAACACTTGGACTGAGAACTTCTGTCAACTTCTTAGTTTCACTAGCTCTCAGAAAACTTTTTAATTTCAAATCAGCTTAACATCCTTAAGGATCAACTTGATTCTGTGTCTGCTATCGTACTCAAAAATTAAAGAATATATTTCTTTCATAGTATTAATTTGGTGGGATTTACGCTCATCTGCAAGAGCGATGATTCCTCTGCACCAACAAATAAATTCAAAATGGTTCAAGATTAGGTCCAAAGACCTAGGAACTAACATAAAATTGCAGGTACAAACATCCTATTTTGGGTGAGTTCTTGTTCACCATTGTCTCTTCTCTTAATTGCTATTTCTTCCTAATATGTTCATACTTCATTTATGTCTTTTACAGAAGTACATCACTGTCAAGTTACTGTCATCATTAGGTCAATATTATGGCAACAGCTATCTTGGCTAGATGTGATACTATATGTTGTGTGTAATTAAAAAAAAATCTTTGTAGCAATGGATGTTCTTAGCATCAGTGAGAGAAAAGGTCCCTTGGTCCTGTGAAGGCCAGGTGCCCAGTGTAGGGGTATGCCAGGACGGTGAGGCAGAGTGGGAGGGTAGGTGGGGGAGCATCCTCATAGAAGCATGGGGAGGGGGAATGAGAGAGAGATGTTTCAGAGTTGAAACCAATAAAGGGGATATGTGAAATGTAAATGAATAAAATATCAAATAAAAATGGCAAAAAAGATTCATTCCACATTAAAGCCTCTACTATCAGACTGCGGAGGTCTCCCTGCCCCATGGCTATCCCCATGCAGTGGTACTGCCCAAATTCCCACAGTTTGCTTGCTGTTGAACTGTTGTCTTCTCATTTATCCATTCCCTGTGGATAGCTGTCACAAATCCCCATAACCCAGTAACATCAAAACTCTAGAGTCTTGTAATTTATCAGTCAGATTTATAACAGTAAATTCTCAACTCACAAAACTCCTACAGAATGAACTCAGGGCCAACTGATATTGGTACAAGCTCTCCATCTAGATTGGACAAATTGTCCTATGTTATTCTATCTCTTCTATGATATTCATAGCTACGTGTGGGCTATTTTGAGCCAGGTGGATCTGGTTCATCCTCTTCTTTCATTTTCTCTGTCTTTCTGTCCTCTCTCTCTTTCTCTCTGTCCCATCTCTAAAACTCTCAGCCCACCTTCTTTCCCACCACCCAATCACAGACTCTAGTCTTATCTATTCCCTGCCCTCACCTGCATATAGACAGCAATCCATAAATATATAGACTAAATCCATAGGCTCCACTTACAATTGTCCCTTGTCCATATAATTTGTATTGAAAGGGTTTCTAGACAAATATGAAGGTAGTTAAGAGCATACCAAATTAAAGCTCTCGTCCCGCTGATAAACCAAGTTAAAACTCCTGTCCTAAAGACATAACTCCCAAACCACAGCTCTTCCATTACTTAGCAGGAAGCTAGCAGGTGAATGTAGTACGTGCGCATGCGCGCGCACGCACGCGCACACACACACGCGCACACACACACACACACACACACACACACACACACACACACACACACACTTTTTTTTCTTTTATTCTCTCAGGTCTGGACCCAAAAGCTTCAGGTTATCTAAGAATCTCCAGATGGAAATACTGACAGCTAATAACACCTGAAGGCAGTTAGGATTTGAGAAATTTCTGAAAATCAAGAAAGAATAAGGAGCTAGTTGGTATTTATTGCACAGTCTATATAGTGTTACTCTCTCTATGTTATTCATATGTAGTTGTTTAGGATTGGCCAGTTGGCATTGGATAATCAATTGGCATGTTATTTGCTGGGTAAGATTATTTCTGTGGATCTCAGCATTCCTTGTTTGCCTGTAGCTCCTTGTGTAGTGTTGAGGACTTCTAGCCTTTCCTTTGTCCACTTTGCTATGCTTATTTTTGTTTATCTTGTTCACCTTACATTTGACCAGTCATGTTAAGATATTTGTTTTGATATTTTATATTTTTAAACATATGTCATATGCATAAACTAGTATAGAAAGAAGTTTAAAATCTGAAGTATATTTATTAATGCAGTTAATTAACAGTTGATCTAATTCACTAAATTAATCTATCTATATATCTATTTATCCATGTATCCTAAAGCAAATATAACTAAATATTTAAAGGTCATTTTTCTTAATGTTTTCAAAGACATAAAGATTAAAGACATAGTTCATGCTATCTTGAACTATGTCACAATTGCATTCAGTTGGGTAGTAAATAGAATTACTTTAAATATTCATACCAGCCGTTCTGTTTAAAAATTGTCTACAGATAAACTGTTAAAATGAAATTATAGTTAACATTATATCTGAAAGTGACATCAGTTATATGTTCACTAGAGGTTTCTAACATGTTCTCCAAATAAAATCGTCCAACTAATAAGTGGACAATTACATTTTCAGAAGAGTAACAGGAGTAGCACAGGATTATATTAGTAAATGGAAAGTACATTGTGTACCTACGCTGTCCCTTTAGTGGTACAGCTCAGAGCTAGGCAGGGGTTCACCATGTAGTCATAAAGATAGCAGAAGATATCATTGACAGCCTTCATTTTTTCTTGGACCTATGTCATGTTAGCTATGAGAAAATCTTGTAATCTACCTGAGAACTGTCTCTAGCTAGGTTTTCGATTGCTTTCATAAAATATCATGATCAAAATAAATTTGAGGAGGTAGAGACTTAAATGGTTTAAACATCCCAATTTACACAGCCCCCTGAGGGAAGCAAAGGCAGGAACTCAAGTCAGGAAGTAATGTGAAGGCAGCAACTGATGCAGAGGCCATGGAGGAATACTGCTTATTGGATTGCTCCTCATTGCTTACTTATTCCCCTTTCTTACAGAACCCAGAACCACCAGTTCAAGGGTTCCCAATGGGATTGATCCTCATCTATCCATCACTAAGAAAATGCTCTACTTCTTACCTGTACCCTGATCTTATGAGGTCATTTTCTTAATTGAGATTCCTTCCTCTCAGACGACTTTAGTTTGTATTCATTTGACAAAAACTAGCCAGGATAATTAAAAACTCATCGCTTTGACACACCAATATTATATTATTTAGTAATAATCTCTTTTGATTCAGTCTCAGGATTTTATATCAATAAATATTATAATTTGCAATATTTTGCAAACTAAACAATCCCAGAGATTTAAAATTTCAAACATTTAAAAAATTCAGCTTCTTTGAAAGCCCAAAATCTCTATAAAAATTCCAATCTCTATAAAATTTCCAAATTTCTTAAAGTTCTAAGTCTCTGAACTGTATGTTCCTGTAACATCAAAAGTAAGTTAAAGGGAAGAACTAGAACAGTCTGTAGAAAGGAAACCTGAAGTCTAACTGTATGAAGCTCAGTGTCAGGGTTCTGGGATTCACTCACTATTTTTTGGGCTCCTCCAATGGGTTTGTCACAACTCACACAGCTTCTCTCATAACATCAAGCTGGTTCCACTCCATAGCTACTGCTGTCCTTGGTCATCATCTCATGGTACTGACATCTTCATATTTCTGAGATCTCCAACTACAACTGTGCTGCATTTTCACCAAAACCTTTCCTGGGATCTCATGCCAAGCCTCACCTCTAAGAAATATATCTCTAATTCTGGGCTTCAACTGCTACGCTCATTCCATTTTCCACAGGAGTCTATCTGGACCCTTCACAGTGTCAAGCTTCAGCTGGTCTTTGGGATCTCTTCATGTCTTCAAAACCAGCATTTCCAGGGAGAGGCTTACACATTACCAAGTTCAGATGCCAGTACATGATAAAACATTTGCAACCACTAGAACATAGCTTCCTCATATTGACACAGAGAAAACATGTCACAGAAAATTTTACCTCAGTGATGTTGCTCTCTTCTTAATTGCTGCTTATTTTTTTAGCTGAGTAGTATCCATTGTCCCTGCAAATTTTCACTTTATTGCTTTGATTTCTTCATATTCAGCTGATTCTACAGGCCTAACTGATCAGAGTCCACTGTTCCTCAGGTGAGCTAACACAGCTCCTTTACCCTGGGAACGAGCAGTCAGCTCAGGAAAGTGGTTTTCATATCCTGGTCACTCTTGAGTTCTGTCTCTGGCTACTGGAAGCCTATGCCCAAAGAAGCAGCTGTGGTTCATCAAAGCCTGAACTAACCTGATGCCCATCCTCAGAGACACTAGAACTTCACTCCTATGGAGCCCCTGCAAACTCAGCACCCAAGCATTCTTAGTACTCTGTCTATCTCAAGTAACATAGACTGTAGACAGCAGAATGTACAGAGAGTAGAATTGGTGTGCTCACCCTGCCCTCCTTGATACCTAAGCAATCTCACCATGGTGTAGCCTCTTAACCCTAGAGCATTATATCAGGGGAGCATGTGTGATTCTAGAACTTCATATGGATACTCTATCTCTTGAGAGTTGGATCCTTCCATGGCAGAGAAGTCTTGGATTACATCCCATACCTTAGTCAACACGGAGCTCTTACCTGATTCCACCCCAGGGTAATAAAGCTTTGGATGGCTATGCACCCTGCCTTCTGAGCCATGGATCTTTTCTGGGTCTACAACAGTTTTTCAGGATAATAAGACTATGGCTGTCATTTGTAGTTGAATCATATTAACCAGTTTCTTCGGAACTGGTGTGCACATTGCTAAACCCTTAGTGCCTGCATCTTTGATATTACTGACTTAGGCAACAGGACACCTGGGGCCTGGATACTTCTTACTTCAAGGTTCCAAAGCAGCACCACATAGACTACTCTTTAGTGAAATCAACACTGTGCCCTGGCAACTAAAGGATAAAAATTACACCAACCTTGCCACCCAGACCCTGGGCATCTAGAATCCCATTGCAAAGGAAGGTGTGTCCTGAATGTCTGATATGAACCTGTCTAGTTCTATAATGACCCAGCTGGTAAATGAAAAATGCTGCAGGGGCTCATCATACTAAAAGTCTTTTTAAATATTTTTATTGATTATTTTCTTTGTTTACATTTCAAATGTTGTACCCCTGCCCAGTTTGCCCTCTGCAAGCCTTCTATCTCATCCCCGTCCCCCTGCTTCTCTGAGGGTGATCGCCTACCCGTCTTACCACCCTATGCCATGGAATTGAGCCTCCACAGGACAAAGGACCTACACTCCCACTGATGCCAGATAAGGCAATCCTCTGCATTATAAAAGCATTTCTAATGTGTATTCTATTTACTAATATATTCTGTGATTATACTGTAAACTTAAAATATCTAACCTAAACATTAATTCTTAATTTGTGAGATAATTGGACATGATTAGATTAGTAACAACTAATTTAACAGAATAGAATTATTTTATTCTGTTTCCTCCATTTGCTGTTAATCTCATATAAATTATGTGTCATCCATTCATATTTATATTGTAAATCCAACAATAAAACTTAAATTTGTTGTTAAAATACTTTTTATTTTATGAGATGGGAGATGGAAAGAGCTATAATTAAAATATATTTATAATGTCTATCTTTTTATATAATTACTTTTACTTTTTTATTTTCCTGTGAGTTTGAGGTGTTGTAAATTCTTTCTTGAGACTAAGGATGTGCCTTCCATCATTTATTTATAGCTAAGCTGGTAAGAATACTAATTTTTTCTTGTCCATTTGAAATATATTTAATATTGCCTACATTACAAATAATGAATGTTCTCCTACATGTTCATCTCTGCTGTGCTTGATCAGAATTCCTTAGTCCTCCCTCCATGACATACTCTCTTGTGTATAGCAGCCCTCCCAATTCTACACCAAACATTTTTGGAAATAGATCTGCATAGCTATTTTGTGACTGTTTTCAATAGCACATTCATTTTTATGGTAAAAGAAACGAACAGAGTACTATATGAATATCAAGTCATATGTTAACAATTGGAATAAACCACCTAGATGTTAGTTGGTCCATCTCTATATTTATGCATTGGTCATTCTTTCATTGAACACATGCTTTATTTATAGGCTAAAATATATACTAATTTTAGATGGTCAATACTTTCTCACTCTTTTCCTTCTTTTCTTTTTCTTCAGAATTACTATATGTGTATCATGTTTATGGTTGGTCTTGCATGGATCCAGGATACCAGACTGTGATAAATGCTTAGGAGTAGATTTTTATTCTAACACAGGTCCCAGGGATCAAATTCTGGTAATCAGGTTTGAACTGCAAGCACTTTTATATACTGACCCTTAATATTTGGCATATAAAATTCACTTTTTTAACAATCTACCATCTGCTTTTTATCTTACACAATGACCTTTGTGAAAATCTAGTCATGCCATCTCTCTTCCTATGTACTGATATCCATTCATTATTATGTAATTAGTGCTTGTTACTCCATGCCTCTCCTAAACAGAAGACCGGTTTACACTCACATATTTGTTTTAACTAGTAATTTTTTTTTCTTTTTCAATACTCCACACTATCTTGTGTTTGATAAATCTTTAAACCCTTAGTTTCTATTGAATGGGGAAATTTAAGGGCTACTAGAATGTTTTAACTTCTGAGGTCTTGTTACATGTTACACAGATTTCTCCCTTTGTGTTGAATTTCATTCAGAACCCAGTACGAAGCATGGAACCAAGCCTAATGGAACAGCCATATGTAGTAAACTGTTGACAGATTCAGTAGAGAATAGCCTTCAGGGTATGACAATCTACTTATCAAGTGTGTGAGAGAAAGATTGCCCATATAATGGCATCCCCAAATGTTCATCGCATCTCCAGCTAATTAGATACTCTTTACTGTGGATCTGAATATATGTGCCAAAGACAAGGCCTCTTATTACACTATATTGTAATTCCTGAGCCACTGAATCTGTGTGCATAGTGAATTTGTCCATAGCATAAACCTAAATTGTTTGTTTTGAATCATTGTGATCAAAGCATCAGCTGCCATTGCAAGTCACCCACCAGCACACATGCTACTCAACAACATTCACAGAGTTAACAGATGACAAACAGTATTGAAATTTTCCAAGAATTTTGAGGAAAGTGTTTTTTAGGCATTTGCAAAGGAACATATTTTTGCATCTAATCTAGTTTTTCTCAGGGCAGAATCATACTAAAGGCAAGCAATCCATAGATTTCAATAGGTATTTGATTTCCCCACTGGGAGGCTAAACTAGAGATAACAAAACCAGTCACAGCAAAGTTCTTTGCATTCACCACTGACCATTTTGAATATTTTTTTTTACCAATTATTTGAATGACTGTACCATGAAAGAATTATGAAGATTTAGGAAGAGTATTGTTTTAAAAATAAATTTGTCATTTAGATTCATTTTGAACAATAAAGTTTAATTTGAAAACTAGTTGCTGGGGGTTGGGGATTTAGCTCAGTGGTAGAGCGCTTGCCTAGGAAGCGCAAGGCCCTGGGTTTGGTCCCCAGCTCCAGAAAAAAAAAAGAAAAAAAAAGAAAACTAGTTGCTCATAAAATTTCTCTAGTTGCCATTAGAGTCTGCTATACATCTGCATTATGTCCTATGTTAGCTTTACTGTACTTGTTCCACTGCAGTCATGGAAGTTCAAAGAAAGACGTGCTGAAAAATGTCTTGTCTAAAATTTCTACACTCTGCGTTGGAATAGTTATCAAGAGATACAGCATAATCTACTAAATAGAATTGCAACCTCTGGCAACGTAATTTAGCTGTAAAAGTATGGAGTTCTTGAATTTTACACAAGATAATATTTTCTATTATACTAAACAGTTAAGGAAAGTATTGAAAGAATTGATGGGGATCACAATGCTATAGGAAGACCAATAAAATTAACTAATGTAGAGCCCTGGAAGCTCACAGAGACTAAGCCACCCACCAAAGAATATAAATAGGCCCTGGCCCAAATGTGGCAGAGGACTGCCTTGTCTGGTCTCAGTGGTAGAAGATGTGGCTAATTCTGTAGAGACTTGATGCTCCACCGAGGGGGGGTGAGAAGTAGGCAGGTGACTAGCACACTCTCAGATATAAAGGGGAGCAGGATGCAGTAAAGAACTATTGGAAGGGGAACCAAGAAGAGAGCAACATTTGGAATGTAAATAAATGAAATAATAAAAACAAACAAACAAAATAAGAGCCACTTATCTTCTATTCCCAATTTCTATTTCTTCCTGACTTCATGGATAGAATTATATACCATGTGCCATAGCTATAGAATATAAGCTAACTACAATCATCTATTTTGTCTGTGTATAGAAATTTTATGTAGACAATTCATTAAGCATAATGAAAAATTTCTTGACTATACTATTTAATATTTTATGAGATTATAATATACAGCTGTCATATAGTGAATTTTTTTAATTAAGTTTGTTTCTTTGTTCTGCTTCTCAATCAAGGGGAGATTTCAGAGCTTTCTGTTTCTATTATATCAGTTTGCAAGAAAGGTACGGATTGCAGACCTAAGTTGAATACAAAACCCTGTTTCTATTTGTCCATCAGTTTTATATTAGAAGTTCAACGGAAACTTTTGATATTATTTTGCAACAAATAAATACTATGGAATTAACAACTTGTATCATTACTTCCATAAGGAAAATGTATGTAAAAATTTGTGAGCATATACAATAATGGTTTTGTGTCTCTAGATATATATTTGCCTGTTTATCCTTTGAGTAGAGGAAGGATACTTAATTGTTTGAGTTAATTTTATATCCAGCCCCTTTGCTGAAGTTGTTTTTCAGATTTAGCAGTTCTCTGCTGGAACCTTTGAGGTCTCTTGAGTATACTATCATATCATCTGCAAATAAAGATTTTTTACTTCTTACTTTCCAATTTGAATCCATTTTACCTCTTTTTGTTGTCTAATTGCTCTGACTAGGACTTCAAATACTATATTGAATAGGTAGGGAGAGGGTGGGTAGCCTTGTCTATTCCCTTATTTTATTAAGATTGCTTCAAGTTTCTCTGCATTTAGTTTGATGTTGGCTACTGGTTTGCTGTTTATTGCTTTTACTATGTTTAGGAATGGGCCTTGAATTCTTGATCTTTCCACGACTTTTAACATGAATGTATGTTGAATTTTGTCAAATGCTTTCTCAGCATCTGATGAGATGATCATGTGTTGGTTTTATGTTTTTAGAGTTTGTTTATATAGTAGTTTACATTGATGAATTTCCATATACAATGATCCTTGAATCCCTGGGATGAAGCCTACTTGATCATATTAAATGATCATTTTGATGTGTTCTTGGATTTGGTTTGAGAGAATTTAGTTATTAAAATTATTGAGTAATTTTGCATTGATAATCTTGAGGGAAAAATGGTCTGAAGTTCTCATTTTTTGAAAGGGACTGTGTGTGTTTTAGGTAGAAGCATAATTGTGGCTTCAAAGAATGAATGAAGTAGTGTTCCTTTTTTTTCTAATTTGTGGAACAGGTTGAAGATTATTAGTGTTAGGTCTTTTTTGAAGGTCTCCTAGAATTCTACACTAAACCCATTTTTTTTTGGTTGTGAGACTTTTAATGATTCTGTATATTTCTTTAGGTGTTATGGGACTGTTTAGGTGGTTTATCTGATCCTGATTTAACTATGGCACATGGTATCTGTATAGAAAATTGATCATGTCCTCCAGGTTTTCAAGTTTTATTGAGTATAGGCTTTTGTAGTAGGATCTGATACTTTTTTTGAATTTCCTCAGTTTCTGTTATGTCTCCCTTTTAATTTCTGATTTTGTTAATTTGGATATTCTCTCTTTGCCCTCTGGTTAGTCTGGCAAAGGGTTTATCTATCTTTTATTGATTTTCTCAAAGAACCAGCTCCTGGTTTTGATGATTGTTTATATAGTTCTTTTTTATTTTACTTGGTTAATTTCAGTCCTGAGTTTGATTATTTTCTGCCTTCTACTCCACTTGGTTTTACTTGCTTCTTTTTGTTTGAGAGACTTCAGGTGTTTTCCAGCTGTTAGTGTATGTTCTCTCCAGTTTCTTTTTGGAGGCACTCAAAGCTATGAATTTTTCTTTTAGCACTGCATTCATTGAATAGGTAATGGCTAAGAAATGCCTAAAGAAATGTTCAACATCCTTAGTCATCAGGGAAATGAAAATCAAAACAACCCTGAGATTCCACTTCACACAAGTCAGAATGGCTAAGATAAAAAATTCAGGTGACAGCAGATGCTGGCAAGGATGTGGAGAAAGAGGAACACTCCTACATTGTTGGTGTGAATGCAAGCTGGTACAACTACTCTGGAAATCAGTCTGGTGGTTCCTCAGAAAATTGGACATAATACAACCTGAGGACCCTGTTATACCACTTCTCAGCGAACACCTAAAAGATGCTCCAACATACAACAAAGACATAAGCTCCATTATGTTCATAGCAAACTCATAATATCCAGAAGGTGGAAAGAATCAAGATGCCCTTCGATAGCTTAATGGATACAGAAAATTTGGTACATCTACATATTAGAGTACTATTCAGTTATAAAAACAATGGCAATATGAAATTCTCAGGCAAATGGATGGAACTAGAAAATATCATCATGAGTGTGGTAACCCAGTCACAAAAGAACACACATGGTATTCCCAAACTGATAAGTGGATATTAGCCTAAAAGCTTGGAATATGCAAGAAACAGTTCACAGATCATATGGAGCTCAAAAGAGGGAAGATCAAGTTCATTCCTTCTTAGACAGGGGAACAAAATACTCATGGGAGGATAAAGAAACAAAGAGTGGAGCAGGAACTGAAGAAAAGGTCATCCAGAGATTGCCCTAAGTGGGGTTCCATCCCATATGCAGCCACCAAACCCAGTCACTGTTGCTGATGCCAAGAAGTGCTGGCTGACAGAAACCAGATATTTGTCCTGAGAGACTCTGCCAGAATTTTACTGATACAGATGAGGATGCTTGCAACTAACCATTGGACTGAGCACAGGTACCTCAGTGGAGGAATTAGAGAACTGACTGAAGGAGCTGTGGTGGTTTGCAACCCCATAGGAAGAAAAACAACACCAACCAACCAGACCTCCTCCCCCAGAGTTCCGAGGGACTAAAAAACCACCAATCAATGAGTACATATGAAGGGCCCCATGACTCCAGCCACATATGTAGTAGAGGATGGCCTTATCTAGGATCAAAAGGAGGAAGAGATTTTGGTCTTCTGAAGGCTCATTTCCCCAGTGTAGAGGAATGTCAGGGCATTGAGTGGGAGTGGGTGGGTGGGTTTGGGAGCATCCTCACAGAAGCTTGGGGATAGCAGAAGGGAATGAGAGATAGGGGAAAGGGATAACATTTGAAGTGTAAATACGAAAATATCCAAGAATAATAAAATTTTAAAAAGAAGTCTTTTTGCTTCATAATAGCCAGAAATAATATAAAACACCTTGGTGTGACTATAGTCAAGCATGTGAAAAATCTGTATGACAAGAACTACATGTCTCTGACTTAAAAAAAAAGAAGATCTCAGAAGATGGAAAGATTTCCCATACTCATGGATTGGCAGGATTAATATAGTAAACATGGCCATCTTGCCAAAAGCAATCTACATATTCAATGCAATCCCCATTAAATTCCAACTCAATTCTTCATAGAGTTAGAAAGAGCAATTTGGAAATTCACTTGGAATAACAACAACAACAACAAAAAAACAAAACCCAAAAACCAAAAACCAAAACAAAACAAACAAAAAAACAGGATAGTGAAAACTATTCTCAATAATAAAACATCTTCTGGGGAAAACACTGTCCCTGACCTCAAGCTGTATTACAGAGCAATCATAATTAAAAAAAAACTTCATGGTATTGGTACAGAGACAGGCAGGTAGATCAATGAAATAGAATTGAAGACCCAAAATGAGCCTACACACCTATGTTCACTTGATCTTTGACAAAGCAGCTAAATCTATCCAATGAGAAAAGACAATATTTTCAACAAATTTTTCTGGTTCAACTGGAGGTCAGCATGTAGAAAAATGCAAATTGACCCATTCTCATCTCATTGTACAAAGCTCAAATCCAAGTGGATCAAAGAGCTCCACATAAAACCACAAACATTGTAACTAAGAGAAGAGGAAGTATCAAAAAGCCTTGAATATATGGGCATACAGGAAAATTTCCTGAACAGAACACCAATGGCTTATGCTTTAAGATCACGAACCAATAAATGGGACCTTACAAAACTGCAAAGCTTCTGTAAGGCAAAGGACACGGTCATTAGGACAAAACAGCAACCAACAGATTGGGAAAAAATCTTTACCAATCCTATATCTGATAGAGGACTAATATCTAATATATACAAAGAACTCAAAAAAGACTTCTCATAAATAAAATTTAGTTCAAATATTTATTGTTTTATTTTATTAAGAAAATACACACAATTTCTAATGTAAATGTACATAATCTAATGTGCATACAAAATCTAGAGCAAATGTGAATGAAAACTATTATGAATGTTTGCATATAGTAATATAATTTTGAGCAATATTTTTTAAAAGTACACTCTAATTATTAGGGTGTTTTGAAAAGAAATCCAACCAGAAGACACAGTAAAGTTGTTTAACAAAATAATTAGACTTTAGCATGTATTCTATAAGATGTGAACACAAATTGTGAAATTTTAAATAATGTAGTATCCATAAACTGCTGCAAATATAAAAAAGTGATATTTTTTCAGAGTGAAAAATTTTTTTTTACTAATAATGAATTTTGTTTTAAAATTCTATTACAAAATAGATAATGTAAATATTTACATTTAAGATTTATGCTAATATATAATGCACTTAGTTTTTGTGACTAATAAATGCTCAACCTAAATGGGACATCTGTACTAACTCCTCCAATGCTAAGGGAGGAGCACAGAACAGTGAGGGAGCTGAATAATGTAAGAGGCAGAGATAATGTATAATATAGAATGCTGTCTACAAGTTATGGCCTAACTTTTGTACTAAACAATTCAATGTAGCTGTGTTTGTTGGCCTAAGAGGTAGACAGTTTTGATATGCCAACATTCCTTCATTTTTTCTGAGAATGTATTGGCTTAACATGTGTTGGAACAGAAAGGTTTAAGAGACTCCACATGCTTCTCACAAGTTACTGGCGATTAATATTTTCTGCATATTGCAGGAGATCATTGTCTAAAATAATATAGCCACTGACAAGGTGCCCATGTGCCTCTCCTAAGCCTCTTTACCTTGCTAATGAAAGAAACTCTGTTTCAATTCACTGGGTCACTAAAACAAACAAAAATCCAGAGACATGGAAGGTAGACTGCTTGGGAGGAGAAAGAGGGGGCAATGGTAGTGAGAGGGGTTGACAAAGAAAAATAAAGGGAAACAACTATGATCAAATGTATTATATAAATATGAAATAGCCATAATTATTCCCTCTATCATATATACATAATGTTGAGAGACCAGATCTTGGGTTCAGACTCCATTTGAGAGAACCTGAGCTAAGGTTGATTTCTCCAGTACCAGTTTCCAGATTATTCTCCAACAAACTTGCACGTTCAGGTTATAAGCCTGCCCCTGGTACTTTACTTCTTAATAACCAGCAATCAGGAGGTAATTATGGTTTGACTCCCAGCACCAGCTAATTATTTTAAAGGGCAACAAAATTCCATAATAGCACCCCCTGCCCCAATCAGATATGTGCCCAGCTAGATACCTCCTAAGTTGTTTGCCATTTCCTAATTTGTCCCACTGAGAGCTCAGGGCTCCACCCTCCAGTCCTTCTTTATCAGAGATTGCAGTGTGTCTGAAGCTCAAGCTTAAATAAAGAGATGGTAGTGCGATTGCTTCTAAGTAGGAACCTTCGTAGTCTTATGGGGCTTGTGAACCAGACACAAAAATATATTCTTATAAAAGCATAAAAATTAAATTATAATGAGATCAATAGAAAAGGTAATATGGCAAATTCTGATTATGAGTAAAATAATAAAGTACATAGAATGAAATTTTCCACAGTGTATTAAAGTCATTGGCACTAGATTCAATTGTTTCCTAAGTGCATGCCCAGACAACGATCTTCAGTCAATAGCACATAACATATGTTGATGGAGGTCCAATAAGATCACATCACCTACTGACAACACAGTTGTGGATATTATAGTTGTGCTTTTTATATTCTGCTAATGACATGATCAGTAGAAAGCACACTGCCAGGTTCTGTAATAATATGTAATGTGGCACCACATACACAATGTACAATATCTTATGCTTACAAACCTGAAGAGGAAGACTTTTCTCAATTTTAGCAATATCAGGCATGAAAAACAAAAACATCTCCAAGTGAAATCAGTTTAAACAGAGTTTATTTATACATAAAAATTTAAAATCTATTTTTGTAAATAAATAAAGCCATGTGATTAATGGCCCATATAAGAAATGATGATGTCCAGACTCCATGTAATTTCTACACTTTTCCAAATGACATTTTGGTATCCCAACATAATGAAAAATCTGAACCTTACCTGCAGAAAATCATGAATAGAAAAAAGCAACCCAGAGGGAGAACATGAAATTGGAAGAACCGTAATCTCAGGAGGTTAGATTTTGAGTATTTAAGCAGTAAAATACTGACACAATGGTAAGCATATTCATGATTGAAGAATGAAATTTGAAGCACTTTAAGGAACCCACTCATTTACTAAGATATAAAAATATTACCATGATATTACAGATCAAAAGAATTAACCAGTAATCATAGTTATAAATTATAGAAAAGCCAATATTAAGAATTCATTAAATGGATCTATTTTCATTTTATCACAGCAGTAAATTTCCATATTAAGAAACAAATGGCAAAAGATGTAGAAAAAAATTTAGTGGGAAAATTCAAAATATACTCCATTAAGGGGAAAAAGAAAATATACACTAAAATCAGTACTTTAGATTTAAGAATCAAGTACCTTCAAAGGATGCAGATAAAAGGATGTGCAGACCCAAGCACATTACTCAGTACTGAAGGAAATCAAACATAAAGAGTAAACTTTGACTTTGAGTTCATAATCAGTCTGGACTATATAATGAAGCTTTGTTTCATTAGTAAAATGAGAACAAAGAAATATGACATGGCAGAATGTTTAGTGTTTAGGTCAATGATTAGTTAATAGTTAAATACACCATCTTTATTTTGACATAGGAAAACACCAAAATTAACTACTGTTCTGAAAGTACATTGTAACTTAATATTTGCAGTCAATTCATTTAAGATAAATAACATTACTTTCTGTCCTTTGTCTGGACTTCATCCAACTACTTGAATGCTTTAAAAGAAAAAATAAAAGTTATTTCCTTTCAGATGAAATAATTTTTCCTCTATACTAAAAAATAAATATCTCACGTGGCTTTCTGGTGTATGTTATTAATCTATCAATTTGTGGTTGAAAATTAAAATATAAATCTGTCCAATAGTAAGTAAAATATTGTGTCTTATTATTTTTCTATCATCTTGTTTTTGTTTAAGAATTTCATACATGAATATATTGGGTTTTAATCATATCCATCTAACAACTCCAGGCCTTCAGTTCCTTCTCTATCCCATTTTCATTACAATTTCTCCCAAATTTATGTGCTTTGTTTTCTAAAAGCCTAAGAGTCCATTTACTGCTGCCAATCTTTTCCAGATTGACCATCTCCTGAAATCTGGAAAGCCTCTCAGGGTCTGCACCCTGAAAGCAACTGGTTCCCTTCTGTCCAAAAGCCATCAGTTGCCAATAGCTACTCATGTAGACTTAGAACTTCATGAGCTCTTCCATCACCAAGTTTGCATTTTATTCTGGCTTGATTTTGCACAGGTCTTTTGTATGGAGGCTCAGTTTCCCTGAGCCCATGTTGTGCAATGATGTTGCTGTTTCTGGCCATTACTATTTTACAGCAGATGTCTAGTGTCTCTTATTCTTATAATCTGTATGCTACATGTTTTCATGATGTCTGAAGTTTGGGGAAAGAAGATGTGATACAGACATCCATTTAGGGCTTAGCAGCATACATTTCCTTATTCCCCTGCTTGAACATCCCTATATTTATTGCTATCTACTTCAAGAAAAAACTGACATAAGAATACACAGCCCAATTAAAACTTAAGACATGGAACTAAGCAGAGAATTCTCAAAGAAGAAATACAGTGCTTTAGAAATATATTTTATGTTGTTTATATTCATTTGAAGGAATAGAAATAAAATTAAAACTATTGTGAGAATGCATACCATCCCTATCAGAAGGCTTAAAGTACAAAATAGATAAGTAAATAGTAAGTAAATAGCTACAAATCTTAGCACAGATTGTGCGTGTTGGGGTGTCATTCATTCTTGGCAGGTGATTAGTCTTGTGCAACCATAATGGAGATTAATGTAGAGGCATCTCAAAAAACTAGAAATCAGTCAATTACATTCCTGGCTGTATTGCCCAAATCCACATCCCACTACAGAGATACTTGTTCCTCCATTTTTCCTTCATATTCCCAATAGCCAGGAAATTGATACAACAGATGTGTCCAACAACTGATGGATAATTCAAATGCAGTACTTAAACACAGTGGAATTTCATTCTTCAGTAAAGACAAATATAATTATGTAACTTGTTGCTTCATGAATGTAACTAGAAACAACATTCTGAGAGTAGATACCATATTCCAGAAAGACAAATGTCACAATATTTGTCCCTTATTTGTCCAATATTATTCTTTTAAATTGGTGTATTGCCCAAAGTTCACATCCCACTATAGAGATATTTGTTCTTCCATTTTCCTTCATATTCCCAATAGCCAGGAAATGGAAACAACAGGTTGGGGAATAGAATACATGTGGGTTATAGAATATGGTTACACTATTTTTTTCAATTTTGCCATGATTTATTTTATTACTTGTGTGATGGTTACCTTTGTACTAAGACTCTAATTCTTCAACATATTTAAATTTATATTTTATGTAACTTTCTCTGTTTTAATTTAAAACCACATCTTTAAAAATGAAAGAGAAAAAATATGTGAAGACTTCACTATTGCCCATTTTAAGCATGATCTTGCATCAAAGAGGGCCTAATTTATGCAGTAAACTCTACTATTCCACATTGGGTTTTAAAAGAGCATCCAAGGTCTTTTGAAAGAAACTCCAGTAATAAAGTCAGATGTCCCATTCCTCTTATTCTGTACCCTTATCCTCACTGCAACAGTTACTCTTAATCCCTTCCCCCTACCTTCATAACATGTCATCAAGAAAAAATTTATCCTTTCTCCCTGGTCTGCCACTGACCAACATGGTCAGTGATAATTGATAGTGTGTTATCTCTTGGACATTAATCTTCTACTGTTTGAGAAATAGATGAAGAATTCTGATTTTCTGTTCCAGCTTTTCAGTGTTACTTACTTTGTACTAAAAATCATTCCATTTATTTAGCTGGGACTCACTATTCATGTGTCCAAAGCATATTACATTCTAAACAGGAGTATCATTCCAGTTTTGTATGGGACTTTGTACTTTCAGTTTTCAATGCTTAGCTATTAATGTCAACACTCACATTATTTATATTAATAATAAACTTTAGGTGATAGTTATAGGGTTCAAAATCCCTATGCCTTTTTGGAACTTGAGGACACCATATTGGAATAGCTTGAATTCAGATCCTATGTCCAACTACTGTTGTACAACATTTATTCTGATATAATCATATTGCCCATAGCACTCTTTATTTTGGCAAAAAGTTCTGTAGATCAAGAACTTGTTCTAATGTAGTTGCAATGACTTGACCTAGAAGCAGCATACATTGTTATTATTTATACAGGGACTGTAACAGTCTCACAACTGAAATACTATTCTTCAAAATGGTCCTAAATTAAAGCTAGAGGGGAAAAATCATAGTCTAATTTTTGTTTTGCCTATGGCTGTGCACTTCTGTTCATTTGAGTTGTGTTAATTCATGCACACAGACCAGTTTATGCCATTTGCTAAACTGCAATAAAATGGCCCAAGTTTTGACTTATCTATAATGAAATAATTTACTCTTACAATGAATATTCAACCAGAGAAGACTAAAGTGACTAAAAAGAATATAACAGTTTCTGGTGTTTAAGGACTCCAGAAATCATTTACATGCAAGCAATTGATGAGCTAATTCAACACGTCCTTATCTATTTATTGGAGCTCATCAGCTTTAGCCTCCCAGTGCCTTGTTAGTTTAGTTCCAATTACAGTACCTAACAGAAAGTTTTAAAAATGAATGTCATTAAAATCTGTAAATTGAACTTTTCTAAATGAAGTTAGTCCAGATTGAGAAAAAGATTAATAGGTTTTTCTATGGTCATGACTAAAATGTTATGCTTTCAGATATGTGAAATAAAAGACAAATCATGATCTAAGTTATTCTTTCTATTCTCAGGACTAATTGCATTTTAATTAGGAATTTCTATCTTAGTATAACTTTAAATATTCAATAAATATATATTCTTTTGTATATTTCCAGAGCACATAAAACACTAAGAAGTTTAAATTTTTAAATTTAAGAGCCAAGTAAGAAAATGCATGTAGTTACAGTGAAGACCAAGGTATTTTGCTAAGCATTAAAAATATCTAATGAAAAAGATGTATGGATATTGGTCAAATAATGCAGTAGAAATTATATCGGGTTGACATTTTCTTCAGCAACTGTGATAGGATTCATTAACAGAGAAGAGGTCATTTAATCAAAAATCAAATATTTACATGTTCATTAGAGCCTGTTAGAAGCAGCAAAAAGGATATGTGAATTATTCAATAACATAGATGAAGACAAAAAGTTTTACATTCACGTTTGTTAAGTTTCCACTTAGGAACTGTATAGTTGTCTGTAAGTTAACTTTGTAACACATCTATTTTCTTCTGTATTCAATATATGTCTGCATTTGTCTACCTCATACGTTTTCCATGAAGTCAGAAAATTATTTAAAGTGACAGTTACTAGATGTCTCATTTAATGTAGGCATACTCTGTGTTTGTTCGTTTTAAACAAGCTAAGAAAAGTATTGATTCGCTCTCACAACACTGGCTAAGAGTTCACCATCTTGCACTAACAGAAAATCTGTCAAATATGAAATTTTGACCAAGAGTGCTATAAAAATGTATGATGGATGGCTCTTAAAAGAGTAGAGCCACAGGCAACAACTTGATTGTATTAATTAGCTGCCTGCAGGACCCTGAATGTGTACTGCTATTGAGAGGCAATTTGCTGTGTGTAAGAGTCCCAAGTACAAGTGTTTTCTCATTAGTGTGATGATAAGAATTTCCACATGAAGTCATTCAGAGTTAATATTCCATTGTTAAGCTCCTGTTTTCCATAACTCAGATTTACTTCATCTCATTTGCTCTAGCCCAAGGAGTTGCTGTCCCTATAACAGCAGCCCATATGTTGCTAGTACGCTTTACTTATAGATTCTGGGCAAGTTTCTGAAGTAGAAAACATAAAATATAAAAATTGCCAGTAGAATAGAAAGCCTACTAGTATTGGTGGTGAGGTTGGTATGACAGCCTAGGGTAAAGCAATATAAACAACTCGGACATAGCCTTTCAGTACAACATCACTCTTAGTCACAGGGCTAAAGAACTCAAAGAAAGCTATTGGTTCAAGAATTGTCTTAATACTGAACCTGCACATAGTAATTAAAGAGAAACATTAGACAAGCCTCCACTGAATCACTAGCAAGGTAATTGTAAGAAGAATGTGGTAACTGTTCTCATTGTTCAGAAACTGCACTGGATTTAGACCTTCCAGAGAATGTGGCCAGCAGAAATATATTTCCTGTAGATTAGGGTAGGACACATTTTGTAATTTTATTTCTATTAGTACCTAAAAGATCTAAACAATCTTCAACACTTTTTACATGGTCAATGAAAAACTGAAGAGGTAATGAGAAATGTCTTGTCTATCAAATAATTTTAAAATAATCAGGTAAAGTCATGAATTCAAAGTAAAAAATCAGAACCTTAAGTGCCAAATAATTTTGATTTCTAATATTTCATTTAATTATACGTGTATTTTATTGTCCTTGTGTATACTTCTTTGCTCACATACTGTCTGCATTCCTTACAGATTTAGTGATACATTATCAGAAAAAAAATACAAAGCTTCCCACAAGATTCCCTGAATCCCTATCCTTTCTTTGCCCTTGCTTTCATCAGTCAGCCTCATGTCTGTCTCCTAAATAGGAATGTGCTATGTAGAACTCCTAAGTCAGAGCTATTGTTCTACATCAAATAGATGCGATTTTCTTTGTCTACAGCTGTTAATCTTCAGTTGCATAAGAAAAGCTTTTTTAGACTAACTCACCTTACATCATCTAATTTCTTTATTGCCCTTTGTTTCTGTTCATAATGTTAGGATGAGAAAAGAAGAAAGAAAGAAGGAAAGAAGAAAGAAAGAAGGAAAGAAAGAAAAAGAAGGAAGGAAGAAAGAAAGAAAGGAAGGAAGGAAGGAAGAAAAAAGAAAGAAAGAGAAAGAAAGAAAGAAAGAAAGAAAGAAAGAAAGAAAGAAAGAAAGAAAGGAAGGAAGGAAGGAAGGAAGGAAGGAAGAAAGAAAGAAAGAAGGAAAGAAAGAAAGGCAGAGAGTAGAGGGAGCTGGAGATGGCTGACTTGCAACGCAATGGAGCAAAGAAGGGGTCGCTTACACTTGAGAACTACCGAACAGCACGTGCCGGAGATTGAGGTCCAGGTCAAACGTAGAAGGACAACTTCACTATGCAACCAAGAATATCTCTTGTACCCAAGGTGTTCTCAGCAACAGCAAGTTCCTGTGGTGGATTTCCAGGCAGAAGTGAGACAGGCATTCTCAGCTGAGACACCAAGAGGTGGCTAAAGCAGTATTGGAACTTCAAGGGGGTGGAAGTCAAGGAAAACAGGACCCATCCACTGTTTGTGAAACTTTGGTCAAGCATACACTGTGTTAATAGCCTGTATCAAACCTTTATTTATTGACCTCCCTCAAGTATTAAGGTTCTTGAAATTTTAGTGTTGAAAACTGCAATCGTGGAACAGCAATCATGACTGTAGGTAAGAGTAGCAAGATGCTGCAGCATATTGACTATAGAACGAGATGTTTCCTGCAAGATGGAAGAATCTTCATTGGCATCTTCAAGGCTTTTGACAAGCATAGGAATTTGATCCTCTGTGATTGTGATGAGTTCAGGAAGATCAAGCCAAAGAATGCGAAACAGACAGAATGTGAAGAAAAACGAGTTTTGGGTCTGGTCTTGCTACGTGGAGAGAACTTGGTTTTCGCGACAGTGGAGGGTCCATCTCCTAAAGATACTGGCATTACGCGTGTGCCACTTGCTGGTGCTGCAGGTGACCATGGGGTTGGAAGAGCACCGGGCAGAGGAGTACCAGCAAGTGTACCTATTCCCCAAGCTCCTGCTGGATTACCAGGCCCTGTCCGAGGAGTTGGAGGCCCATCCCAGCAGGTCATGAACCTACAAGGAAAAGGCACTGTTGCAGCTGCAGCTGTTGCTGCTACTGCTAGAATTGCAAGAGCCCCAACCCAGTACCTGCCCGGACAGGGAACTCCACTTGTAGGCAGAGCAACCCCACCTCCAGGCATTATGGCTCCTCCACCTGGTATGAGACCACCCATGGCCCCACCTATTGGCTTCCCTCTGCTTGAAGGACACCTATGCCCTCTCCAGGAATGAGACCCCCTCCTCCAGGAATTAGAGGCTGACCTCCCCCAGGAATGTGTCCACCAATACCCTAAGATACAGTTGATAAATCTCAGCCTTTCTCTTTACCTACAATGCTTCTTGTGAAATTGTGTAGCTTGCAAATTTTGACCTCTCTTATTACATTAACTATAGATAATAAATACATAGAGGAATTGAAAAGTGTGAACTATAACTAAATGAGATAATAGTTACAGCTATTTAACACAGCTTTTAAAACTGATTTATACACAAAACATTTTTATAGGTATGATGTGATCATATATAGCATTAGTAAAAATTAGTAAAAATAGACTGTCAAATAAACTGCATTATACACATATATGCAGTACAATTATACACACATAGATAAAAAATCTCATACAAAGTTATTATTCATATGATTCTGGACATTTTGGTCTATTCTTAGTTCTCAACACTTTTGGCAGTTTCTTCAATTAAAGCATGAAATCACACAAACTAAGGAACTTTGGAACAGTATTTCACAAGGAAATAATAATAATTATAAAACATCATTTAAATGGCAATAAGGTCATTCCCATCATATTTTTATTCAACACATATGCTAGAGTGTTTCAACAGATTGGCTGTTTTACAGCACTTGTTATTTAAGGGATGATATTAATTTTATAAATATTATTGAGCATTTGTTATTTCTTATGAACTTTCTAAACGATGGAGGAACATGCAGTATAACCTCTAATTCCCAGAGACTCTACTTAAGATGAGCAAACATTCACAAAACATAGCAAATTGTACCAAAAAGTACATGCCTCCCTGGGAGAATGTGTAGGTAACAATTTTGGCAATAGAAATATACATTATGAATATGTGAAATTACAAAGATTAGAGGGAGGAGATCTCTACCAAGAGATAGACAGACAGATGAACGAGAGAATCAAACTGTTCATAGACTCATCGGACATCATAGAATAACATAAGAATAATTTCAGTTGTTTTTTAATTGGGACTAGGTCAACATCAATGAGAGATCTAAGGGCAAGAAATAAAGAAGAGATATTGGTAGAGTTCAGATTTTGACAGCATCTAATTGTTTCTGTTACAACAGGAGACAATAAAAAACTTTGAAGGTAATATATATATATATATATATATATAATTTTATTTATTTGTTGGTTTGTATTAGGTAGCTAGTTTGTGAGTATTTTGCCTACATGCCTCTATGTGCACCAAACACTGCTAGAGATCTGTGCAAAAAAATGTGTTTTGAAAAAGAAAAGTATTCCTCCATAGGCACCTGAAATACATGAATGAAAAATTCTATAAAACTGCAGTTTTACCCAACAGCATATGTAAATATAAAGAAATGAAAATATACTCTTGTACATAGCACAGTACTATAGGAGTATTCATTGGTACAATCTACTGAACTGCTGCTGCTGAAGGTAAAACTGAAGCTGGGGTTCTTTCCCAAAGTACTGTGTTCATTTAGTATTTATAGACAGAACAATCTTCTGGCTACAATAAACAAAGAAAAGTAATTAGATATGATTTTCTGTTGGCAAAAGGCACAGCACAAATTTTCTTGGCTCGTGCATTAAGGGAAATACTACCCTCACCATGGACATAGTTGGAGCATGGATTTACTCAGTTAAGTAAATGTATTGTTGTATTCATTAAAGCATATTTTCACAACATTGAGAACATTGCTTTCCAGGCTTGACTGCTTTCCTATAATTTTTTTCTCTATTTTATCTTTTTTTGTTTTTAGATACAATGTTTGTTCATTCATCTGTGAAACCATATCCATAATATTCAAATTGTATACAGCATACAGCATTAGGTCTTTTAAATGGACAGATATATTTTAAAAACATGAGGCATACAGAAAGTGTTCTTGGGGCAAAACATTGAAAGAGCACCCAACTTAAAATCTCTTCATATGAAAATTTAAAATGCTTAACACAAGAGCCCCATGACTTTTCAAACACATTTCAGGTTTCTTTGAAATGTGTGTGTGTGTGTGTGTGTGTGTGTGTGTGTGTGTGTGTGTGTGTGTGTAACAGAAATATCATTAGTAATTTGGTTCTTTACCAAGGAAATAAAATATAATGTTGATGGAAATTTTTAAAAAATTCTTTTTTAATTTATTGATGATTTATTTTTTCAGTAGCATGTTTCCATAAACATGTACAATCATTAAATACTAATTGCCCTGTAGTGAGTTAGTGAGTTTTTCTTCCCCCACCCCTATTTTTTCTAACATAGGTTATGGTTCAATAAATTAAGACAGAACAAGATAGCATCAGCTTATATGTGTATATTAGCTGTTAAGTCAATGATAATCTACAATCTGTCGAAGCAGAAATTGGGTATAGAGTAAAGGACATGCTGGAAAAGACAGATCTCCCTAGAAAGGGGAAATGGAATATACAGTTATAGATAGAAGAGGCAGAGAGTGGAAGGAGAGTATCAATGAGTATGGGCAGAGGAAGGTAATACAAAGAAGGAATATGGGGAGGGAAAACAAAATTTAAAAAAAACTTTTGAGGAGTCTTTGGAAACTTAATATAGTTTATACAAATACGAAGGCAATCTAAATGAAACCACTAAATAATAGAAAGTCAGAGTCTAACAGGACATCTCTTGTCTCCAAATTAGCTTTCAGCACCAGGTATAAGTTCTTTGACAAAGGGGCCACATGGGAAATTCCTAAGACCCCAAACATTGGCAAGCCCATATGTATATAGTCTGCACAAACTCACTGCAAGGCTCTATGGCTAACAAAAACACCTATACAACTCCTGGGACTGGGAGGAGTTCAGCAGGTATCTACCTAGAATGTTCACCCCATTTTGGGCTAGTGTTGTTGGTATCATGAGGTACTCTGAATTCTACCAAAGGATAAATGTAAGCATTAACACAGGTACAAAGTCTTTGATCTATAATGATGTCTTGCCTGCAAGATATGACAGTTTAATGGGACCATAAAGATTGCAAATACTTCTCTGCCTCTTGGTTCAATGCAAACTTTGACATCACCTCTCTAAATTCTGTTATCATGATGTGTGTGTGTGTGTGTGTGTGTGTGTGTGTGTGTGTGTGTTTAAGTTATAATACATATAAAATTATTTATAAATAAATATTAATGAGAATTTCTTTTGTATATAATGCACTTTGTTAGAGTACACAAATGCCCATACAAATTGTTAAGCATGGATAAAAATACGTCAATTTTTTTCTCGTTTGCTCAATGTATAAAACTGTCTCCTTTTTATGATCACTCTACACATTCTAGCCCTTTCCTTTATGAAGTAGCAACCTGACCTTGCCATTTCCCTAGCATATATATGACCCTGAGTATAATCATCAACATAAAACTGAAAAAGAAATCTTAACTTAAAGTGACACTTTGAAGGAACTTTTCCCATTTGTGAAAGGACACATGAAGTGAATAAAAAAGTCTTCTCAAAATCAATTAAATGAACTAATGAATTCTCATAATTTAGTTCCATAATAACATATCTGAAGTCATCTCTAACCAAAAAAAATGTTGTCAGGGTGAATAAAAAGAATTCGGGAATCTGACTTCATTCCTTCCATCCAACACATTTCTGCTTTCATCAGCAGAATAGAGATACATTTACTAGTAACAGTTCATGAATGGACAGTAATCTTTCCATAAAAAATGTCAGTGTATTGAATTTCTGTGACAATACTGATGTCCATTTTTCACCTCTTAACAGGAACATTCAATCTTGTTTATTTTTAAGAAAACTCAATGATGCCTATAACAGTCAGACAGCTTGGTATTTCACAGGGGAATCTCTAAAAGGGTGATCACTCTCTGCAGATCAATCATGCCTTGTTATATAAACTTAAAAGTTCTTACTTGGTAGCATAAAGAAAATATTTAACTTTATTTTTTCATTGCCTCCAAAAGAATCTTAACCTGTCTTGGCAAGAAATTGCGTTTTAGTTGAAAACATTTTAATTTTGAGAAGAGTTACAAATTTTCAACTATTTCCTCAGAAAGGAAGTTTTCTAAGTATTGTTACACAAATTATTCTCACCCCTGGATTAGATCTTCCTATTATGAGTACATTTTAAATACTTCATTTTGATCAAAGTGATAGACCCTAAGGTTTTTTTAAAGAATAGACAAACAACAAATCTTTACTTGAAAGTACCAAAATCGGCTTTTAAAAAGGGAGTAAGAAAACCAAGCAGCCAACAACAGTGATTGGACTCCCTGGAATGTCTGAGAGTCAAAAAATTCTGAATATATGAATACATATATATGTATTCACGTCACTCAACAGATTTATCATTCTTCTTAGTTGAAGAATCTGCAATCTTATACTTAAAACATAGCTAATTCATCATGTTACATGTTGAAAAGTTTTAGTTACACATTTTTTTAATATTTTCATGATGAACTGACTCTTCATTTTATACTTTGAACAAACTTATTGTCCTTCACTGAAAAATTGCATTTTCAGTAAGAGAAAGTAACTCATTCATAAATGTAATTATATATCTATATCTATATCTATATATATTCTTTTCCACTTATGCTTTATCTTGAAAATCTCATGCAAGACACAAATCCTGCATGTACCAGAAATATATGCACAGGTAAAAAGTTTCAATTATTGGAGATTCAAGATGAATGGCAACTGTGACTGCTCCTGAATGGCCTGGAGGTGGTGATAATATTTCAATCAGAAGGATAGCAATGAAAAACAGGAAAGAATGAAGGGCACATTCACAAGTCTGCTTGAGGCAGCACACATTGCTGACCATGGAGATGAAAGGTTACAAAGTAAAACATAGAACTGTAAGCCTATAAACTTGTCACACAAAAAGAAAGCGAGAAGGAATATTAACTTTCAAAGAGTTACAGAATAAGAAGTAGGAAGAAGTACCATGTATGTCAAATATAAGAAATAAGAACTATGGAACTGTGTGGAAATACTGTAGATACATTAGTGTAGCCACATAGCAAAATCTCTCTAACTGGAGACCATACATGAGATAAATTTGAAAATCTATTTCAGAACAACAAGTACTAACCAGGGGTGTGTAGTACCATGGATGAATTGAAGGAAGTGCAGGCTTTAGGCACTGCAAATTACACTTTTTAGGAACCATGCAGAGTCTTTAGGAGAAGAAATAGAAATAAAGATGCAAAGTTTAAAGAGAGTACACTGGGCATGAAATACATAAAAAAAGAAGAAAAGGATTTGTTTCACTTTGGCAACATGTATGTATTCAAGACAGCTAGGCTCTCTCTCTCTCTTTCTCTCTCTCTCTCTCTCTCTCTCTCTCTCTCTCTCTCTCTGTGTGTGTGTGTGTGTGTGTGTGTGTGTGTGTGTGTGTGTTTGATTCTTTGGTAAATATATTTAGTTTTTATTTTATTTTTTATTAGATTATTTTATTTATATTTTAAATGTTATTCCCTTTCCAGGTTTCCCGGAAAAAGCCCCCTGTCCCATCCCCCTCCCTTTCTTCTATAATGGTGTTCCCCTCCAAATCAACTTCTCCTACCTCACCCCCCAACATTCCACTATACAGGGGGGTTCAGCCTTAGTAGGACCAAGAGCTTATCCTTCCATTTGTGCCCAACAAGGCCATTCTCTGCTATATATGCAGCTATAAGTCTTTGGGTATTGGTTTAGTCCCTGGAAGCTCTGGTTGGTTGCCATTGTTCTTATGGGGTTGCAAGCCCCTTCAGCTCTTTCAGTTCTTTCTCTAATCCCTCCAATGGGAATCCTGCACTCAGTTTAATGGTTTGCTGCTAGCATTTGCCTCTGTATTTCACATGCTTTGGCTCTGCTTCTTATTAGAGATCTATATCCTGCTCCTGTCAGTATGCACTTCTTAGTTTCATTTATCTTCTCTAGTTTTGGTGGCTGTATACATACATATATATCTGAGTAGCAATTCCTTCAGTCTCTGCTCCAAATTTTGGCCTCATATCCCCTCCTATGAATATTTTTGTTCCACCTCTTAAGAAGGAGTGAAGCATTTTGTTCACTCTTCTTCTTGAGCTTCATGTGGTCTGTGGATTGTACCTTGGGTAATTGGAGGTTTTGGCTAATATCCACTTATCAGTGAATGCATACCATGTGTCTTTTCTGTGATTGGGTTACCTCACTCTGGATGATATTTTCTAGTTCCATCCATTTGCCTATGAATTTCATGAAGTCATTGTTTTTGATAGCTGAGTAATATTCCATTGTGTAGATGTACCACATTTTCTGTATCCATTCCTCTGTTGAAGGGCATCTGGGTTCTTTCTAGCTCCCGGCTATTATAATTAAAACTACTATGAATATTGTAGAGCATGTGTCTTTGTTGTATGTTGGAGCATCTTTTGGGTATATGTCCAGGAGAGGTATAGCTGGGTCCTCAATTTGTACACTGTCCAATTTTCTGAGGAACCACCAGACTGATTTCCAGAGTGGTTATACCAGCTTGCAATCCCAGCAACAATGGAAGACTGTTGTTCTCTCTCCACATCCTCACAAGCATCTGTTGTCACCTGAGATTTTTAACTTGACCATTCTGACTCGTGTGAGGTAGATTCTCAGGGTTATTTCGAATTGCATTTCTGTGATAACTAAGAACATTGAACATTTCTTTAGGTACTTCTCAGACATTAGATAGTCCTCAGTGAGAATTCTTTGCTCAGCTCTGTACCCCATTTTTATTAGGATTATTTGGCTCTGGAGTCTAACTTCTTGAGTTCTTTATATGTTTTGAATATTAGCACTCTATCAGATGTAGGACTGGTAAAGATCTTTTCCAAATCTGTTAGTTGCTGTTTTGTCCTAATTACAGTGTCCTTTGCCTTACACAAGCTTTACAGTTTTATGAGGTACCATTTGTCAATTCTGGATCTTAGAGCATAAGCCATTGGTGTTCTGTTCAGGAAATTTACCCCAGTACCCATGTGATAGAGACACTTCACCACTTTTCTTCTATTAGTGTGAATGTATCCGGTTTGATGTGGAGGTCCTTGATCCACTTGAACTTAAGCTGTATACAGGGTGATAAGAATGGATCAATTTGCATTCCTCTTCATGCTGATCTCCAGTTGAAGTAGCACCATTTGTTGAAAATGCTATCTTTCTACCATTGGATGGTTTTGGTTCCTTTTTGAAAGATCCAGTGACCATAAGCATGTAGGTTCATTTCTTGATCTTCAATTCTATTCCATTAGTCTACCTGCCTGTTCTGTATCAATACCACACAATTTTTAGCACTATTGATCTCTAATACTGCTGGAGGTCAGGGATGGTGATTTCCCCTAGAAATTCTGTTATTGTTGAAAAAATTTTCAGTATTTTTTTTGTTATTCCAAATGAATTTGCAAACTACTCTTTCTAACTCTATTAAGAATTGAGTTGGAATTTTGATTGGGATTGCATTGAATCTGTAGATTGCTTTTGCCATAAAATACCTCGGTGTGAAAGATCTGTATAACAAAAACTTAGAGTCTCTGAAGAAGTAAATTGAAGAAGGTCTCAGAAGATGGAGAGACCTCCCTTGCTAATGGATTGGCAGGATTAATATAGTAAAAAATGCCTGTTTGCTTTTTAATTCCTAGTGAGAATAACACTCATTATGTGTTAAAATGACTCCAAAGTTGACTAATTTTTCTCTTTATTCCGTGCCCATAGTGAAAATGTATTAAACAGAAATTTGGTATCTGATCTCTATGAATTGATGTCTTCTATGAAAATACAGGAAATATGTGGAAGTCAAAAAGTAGTTTTTCCTGGAATTGAATCAAATAATAATTAAAGCATCAATTCTAAATTCATTTCTGAGTGTAAATAAATTAATAGATGAAATAATTAGAGAAGAATAACAAATCAGTAAGTATCTAATATCCAAATGACAAATATCCTATGAAGTGAGAGTGGATGAAATGGAATTTGAAAATTTCTTTAAGAATACAGTAGAATTTGTATGGACATAGGTATTCCCAAACTGGATTTTTTTCTTGCTTTTTAGTCACTAGGTTATTCTTCTTAGATTGATATAACCTTCTTTTAGTTGACAAAAGGCTATTCTCTGACAATTGTCCTCACCCACCCACATACAAGAACAGCAGTAACAAAGAGATAACGCCATATACAATACTGCTGAGACCTCACATCTTTAATTCTATTTACATTTGCCTTCTTTTCTTTACTTCATTCCGTTGATCTCAAGATCACTTGAACAAGAAGCCCCATGAGACTGCTCCCTAGAAATGTAGGCTAAGAACTGTCTAGTAAGATACAATATTCATATAATTGGTGGTATTTTTAATATTGTTAGTCACAATTTTGACAATTTTAAAAGAAGTATCAACAGCATTGGAAGGTAAATCTTTTCTTTGTATATCCATCCTTTATCTTCTCATTTGGTATTTAATGGATGGGTCTGCACATTAAATCATTACATTTTATAATACAACATAATTACATGAGGCTGAGGTGATTGCTAATTGAGAAAGTCCTGTGCAATCAATAGAACCTAAATTTAGGTTTTCATCCCCCACGTGAAAGTTAGGCTATGAAGTTCACATCTATATCAGCCCTGGGAAGGTGAAGGTGTACAGTTACCCAATGCTTGATAATCAGTCTATCTGGATCATTAGAGCTTTAATTTAGAGAGAAGAGCTGTTTGAATTGACATGGGATATACTAATAGAAGTAGACACCAAATGTCAGCATGTCTTCCACATATTTCAGCACACACATGTACATACGTAGAGAGAGAGAGAGAGAAACAGACAGACAGACAGAGACAGACAGACAACAGACAGACAGAAGCAGACACAGAGAGTATGCATTTACACACATACAGTCATACTTTCTTTTCATCTGCCATAAATACATACATATTAAATTGCTAGTAAATTAAGAATTAAATTAAGAAGCTTAATAAGGTTTTGAGATTATATATTTCTAGGTCTTTTGGGTGGAGAAAATACCTTAGGCTTTCATCCCACAAAATCTGGAAAACCAGCTGGGTATTTGGGTCTTGCTCTGAAGTCATGCCTCAATTTGTATTTTGGAACAGTTCTCTTTTTACTATATTCATCTTTACAGCAAAAGACTTTGCTACAACATTAAACTTTCCAGTAGAATTCTTTCCCTCAAAGTATAAATTTGCATTTTTGGTCTATATTCTCTTTTTTATTGTAGACTGGCAATAAAGGTGATCACTAATAACTATGCGTAAAACTCAATAGATTGTCTTGACCTCTCTACAACCAAGGAATTAGTCCATTACCTTTCAACTTAGCCTCAGGTAGATTCTTAGGAAAAGGGCAAATAGTAGACACAGTCTTGGCAAGCCTTTTTTGTAATATTGTTTCCAACTGAAATGTCATTATCTCATTATTTCACATTACTTTCAGCATCATTGTCTTTTGAGGTCATAAAGAGGTGGATGGTTAATTTTAAGTTAGACTATTCTACACTTTCATAGCTCAAATTCCCAATATTATCCATATTTCTCCAAAAGAACATAGTCAGGTTTGTCACAGAAATAACCCTACCCTCTTCTACAAAATTATGCTGTATTTCTTTTATTTCTGAGACAAAATGCCACAACAAAAGCAACTTATGAAAGAAAGTATTTCCGAGGGTTAGATCCGTGATAGTAGAGTAAAGGAATATCTGCGCGTAGCTTGATCAACAACTAAGAGGCTGAAAAAAAAAAAGCATTGAAAAGACCTGAGTCATTTGAAACATGAAATCCCATCTCTAATGACAACTTATGATCATTCCCAAACAATCCCATAAACTGAGGATTGCTGAAACTTATTGGAGTCAGTCTAACTCAAACCACACTCGTGTGTGTGTGTGTGTGTGTGTGTGTGTGTGTGTAGGTAATGCATTTAGAAAGGGGATTATGTAGCCTAGGCTGTCTTCGAACTCGTGATCCTCCTGCTTCTGCCTCCTTCAGCAAATCCTACCGGTGTGGCAAAAAAAATAATAAAAAAATAAAAATAAATAAATAAATATAAAAAAATAAAAATAAAAAAGAAAAGAATGAAAAAAACTTTTTGTCTAATCTAATAATAATTTCAATGAAGGAAGAAAAATAAAATTGCTTTTGACACAAAAAAATAGAAAGGGGACTATGATAGTAGAATAAGATTAGTAGAGAAAAGACAAGGGCAGGAAAATAAGAAGAGAGAACAATTCTATGATATGAAAATTGAAGGGAGACACAGAGAGAACAAAAGTACCAACAGAGCGGTGTGCAGTGTTTTAAGAAAGCATTGGGGGAGGAGAACAAGTAATAATAGGCAAATAAGGATGAAAATTCCAAAATCTCATAACTTGGTATGCATAATTACTTATGAATCAGACTAGAACAACACATTTCTGAGAGATAGTAACCATAGACATGAGTAAATTTTGCTTAGGGAGAGACATTCAGTTTATTCACACTATCTCCTCATCAAATACATTACTTGAGTTTCTCCTTGAATATTAATGACTGTGGAATACTCATGAAACAAGATTCAGATTAAAGAGAACTAGTAGAAAATTAATATATGGTGGGAATTTTGGCTATACAAAATACTAATGTATCTTATTTAATAATCTGAGACATAATGAATTGGTTCATAAAAGAAAATAAAGAAAAATAATTAGAACAGACTTTCCTTTCTATAAAAACTCTTTTTTCTTTCTTCTTTTCTCTGGTTTTTCCTTCTTTTCTTTTTATTTTTTTCTCAAATTCTAACATTTCTATTTATACTCTACTTTCAGAAAACTTTGGCTAAAAAAAGAAGAATCATATCCAAAAGAGAAATTCTTGGTGATTAAAACTACTTAAGCTAGAAAGATTGACATACATTCACTAGTTTGACAACAATAAAATGGTGTTTACTACTCTCTAAGCCCAACATTTTGAATATTCCTGTAAATTTTGCTCACACATTCACATTGTTTCTTAATGTTACTATACTATGTCACTCTTATATCATTTCTGCACTAGTACAATATGTAACTGTCTACAAATACCAGAATTTTTTCCAACTGTAGGAAAGAGCAACTCTGACACTAAAAGGACTGCAACATATCACTTTAAAAAATACTACATAGTTGAAAAGTTTAATGTCCTATCACATATAACATGATGAGTTTTTATAATTTATAGAACTTAAATGAATAACGAGTACTTGTGACTTCATTGTGGTGGTTTTGAAACAGCTTTTGATGTGGGCTCCGTGCTGTTTTAGCTTGTGTAGCATGCTTTGCTCAATGACAGCCATGTCAGTAACACCATGCACATCCAGCATCTTCAGTTGAAATAAAAAATTACTACTTACCGTAGTTTGCACTCCCTACTCTGAAAGTGTCTGAAATAAATGTAGAATATACCATATAAAATGAATTTCAAGTCCAAATATTCTCAAACACACACTAAAATGTTTAGTATCTCTGATTACCTCACACTCAAAATTTACTGAGCATTGACCACATATTCCTGTTTTTCAAATATGCTTTTTTCTGTATATTTAATTTTTTATCTGGCAATTGCAGTATTTATGCTCACCAACATGGCCTCTGAGCTCTGATTGCCTGGCGTGATACTAATACTAATCTCAATAAAACTTTCAGTGACCTGAGCTATTAAGGAAAGCCCTGTATTACTCCAAGGCATAATTACTATGACTTTTACATTTTCTACTTTAACTCACTTCAAATGAGTTGAGATTTCTCATTTTTCTTGTGATTTAATATTCTGATCTTTTCTCCACTCTATCATTGATCTCTCCTAAATGGTCACACAGCTGAATGACAACAGCAGAACACTAGCCCATGTTCTCACTGCTCCCCTTTTATTCTGTGCCTACCTTACGCATACTTTTGATGTGAGTTTAGTCATGAACACTTCTGCTAAGAAGCATTTTTGACTGTGAATGATTATTGAAAATACATAATGTACGATTTTAATTTTAGCATTTTGTACCTTCTATATTCTACTGTATGTGTGCATGTCCGTGTGCATGTCTATGTCTCTCTCCCTCTCTCTCCCTCTTTCTCCCTCTCTCTCTCTCTCTCTCTCTCTCTCTCTCTCTCTCTCTCTCTCTCTCTCTTTCCCCCCCTCCGTGTGTGTGTGTGTGTGTGTGTGTGTGTGTCCAGGCACATACAAACATGAACGCCTGAGTACATGCTTATTTCATAGCACATATGTAGAACTCAAAGTATTGTTTGTAGCAATCAGCACTTTCTTCCAGTATTGAACTATGTGATTTCATGGGATCAAACTCAAATTAATAGCCTTGGCCAAAACTTTCTTTTTTTTTTTCTGGCTATATCATTTTACCAGCAGTGTATCCTAGTTCCTAAACATATCCTTTACTTTGTGACCACTCTATATTAAAACCTAGATTTAAAATTTTTCATTTTTATATCAGGTACTCTAGTTTTTCCATTCTTAAACTTTATCTTTTCATAAGGTATTACCTTGTCTTATTTTTTCTTAAAAAGTCATTTATTTAATAACAGTTTGTGGGTGGCCTGAAAGTTCATGTTTTTGTTCTAGTGGTAATGTCTGTCTTTATCACATTCTTTCTACCTTTTAAAAATAATCTTCTAAGTCTAATTTGTGTTGATTTATACTCAAAGATCCAGTATAATCTATGAGAATATACATACCTATCCGAAATCATATCCTTAATGAAAATGCACACTTCTCCCGAGGAATTAATCACTTTTCATAGCTTTTCGGGTAGTTGTAAAATATCAAGAACTTATGAGCTCCCTCCCCCAAAGCTGAAGTGGTGTTTTGATATTTTGAATTATTTTACAAATAACTACTGTATCCGTGAGTTAATAGGTATAAATAGATAAGTAACTGTGTTGTGTACCAATGGCATTGTTTCTGCATGTTATTCTCTGAATTATGATTCTTAAACTCTTCCAGATCCTTCTTCTATGGCGTTCCCTATTTCTAGTGGTGAGGGATATGATATAAATGTACTAAATGTGGTTGAGTCATTTATTTTCAGTACTTTGACAAATAGTGAATTCTTTCAATGAGGCAGAGAATTCTTTTTTTTTTTTTTTCCGGAGCTGAGGACCGAACCCAGGGCCTTGCGCTTGCTAGGCAAGTGCTCTACCACTGAGCTAAATCCCCAACCCCGAGGCAGAGAATTCAACGTAAAGTTGTAGTTCTTTTAATCTAAGTTGAAATATAAGAAGGTAAGAAGGCAAGTGAGATGGTAAATAATGTCAACCTATTACTGTCCTAGAAGTGCACAAATATATGCATACAGAGATGTGAATTTAGATGGCAGTTGATAATCTTTTCACTTATCAAAGGAACAGGTTCATCTTATGTGTTTATGTAAACAAAATTTTGCAAACAGAGCAAGCCTTAAATGTTGACCTTTTTTATACAGAAGATTTTCAAATTCCCGATGTCTTATTTATTCATTAAAGGACTTAGTGATTGTGTTATTGGTGTTCTGTTAAGAAAGTCTTCTTTGTCAATACATTTGACTAACCCCTCTTTCTCTTCTGTTAGATTCTGGCTATTTTACCTTAGGTTGAAGTCTTTGATTTCTGTGGAGCTGAGCTTACTATAGGGTCATCTATTATATTACTTATCCAGTTTCTCCAGCACCATTAGCTACAAATGCTATCTTTTTTCCCCCAGACTATATTTTTTTGCTTCATCATCATATATATATCCCAGAGTTTATGGACCTATGACTGGATCTTCAATTTGATTCAATTGATTTATGTGTCTGTTTTTATGAAAGTGTCTTGCTTTTGCTATTATGTTTTATCCCTGGTCCTTCAGAATTTAAATGCTGAACAAAATTGGGATTTTGTCACAAGCAATTTTTTTATTGAGACCTCACCTTGACTTGTTGATAAGGTACTGTTAGCTTAGTCAAAGAGTTTGCAAATTGAAATGACCTTTTCAATTTTAGTCCTAACTTGAGGAGTATAGATATCATTTTATTACATTATTTCATGGCTTGCTATTAATATGTTTGAATCATTTAGTGCATCTTTTTTTTAACTTTAGAAAAACTTGTATCTGTAAATTTATATATTTTATGTATTTTAAGACAGTGGAATACAAATTTTAAAATAAGACTTCATAATTCTTGTGTTGTCTTCAGTATTCATTTTAATGAAAATATTACTGTACCATATTATTTTAACTACAGTACAAGTTTTTAAAACAAGAAAGATCACTTTACAATAGACCTTTAACTTGCTAATTCCTTATCTCTTTACTATTTTTGACATTAAGAAGCCTAATGACTAAATTGCTGAATGTTGGTCTTTAGATATTTATTGTATTGATTTATTTTACTTCATAATATAGAGGCATACTACATTTTCAAAATAAAAATATAAATATTACCATAATCCCTGTTTTGATAACTTTTAAATGTTTTCTGTGATATTTTTCTTGAAGCACTTGGAACTGATTTAAAGCAGTCATTTGGAGTTTAGCAAACACATTATTTCCATATGCTTTCTCTTGAAAAGCTTACTGATTATTGGAGAGATATTGTTTGATATATAAATTATATTTTGATCAGATTAGTCTACCTATACACATAATTAAGAATCATCTTTCTCTCCTTACTTTTGCTCATCTCCCATTTAATTAGTTCACAATCAGCACTATGAATTCATAACATACAATGCTTAACATATTTTATGATTAAGCTGTATGCTACGTACGACAGACTACAAGATACATTCTACCCAAGAGACAAATAAACTTAAACCTCCTAAAAACTGCTTTTCATCTCATTTTGGCTTTATATTTTACCATATCCTTGCTGAATTCTATGTAGGTTAAATGTTATTACTACATAATCACTTTTTAGTTTTACTAACTTCTTTGTTATTTCATTCTCTTTTCTTCAAATGCCTTCTTTTATCATTCGCTCTTACACGTCTGTCTTACTTAACAATTTCACTTTGATATTAGTTACCAACTACAGTTTAATATATAATTACATATATATAATACATACACATATAATATGTAACTATATTACATATTATTGAGTATTTACCATACATTTTATAATAAAATAATACACAAATATTCTAAACAACTGATTGGGGGATTTTTGCTTGATTATCATAATAATATAAATTGCATGGCATCTGATTTTTATTTAAAAATTTATATAATACCTTCCCTTTTTTCTTTCTTGTATTTTTTAAAATATTTTATTAGATAAATTTCTTTACTTACATTGCAAATGTTATCCCCTTCCCAGATTCCTGTCCATAAGCCCCCATCTCTACCCCACACCCTCCCCCATATGGGTATTCCACCCATACAGCCCCCTTACTGCCCCCCCATGTTCCCCTGCCTCTGGGGATCCAAACTTGGTAGGACCAAGGGTTTCTCCTTCCACTGGTGCCCCAACAGGGCTATTCTCTGCTAATTATGCAATTGGAGCCCTGGGTCAGTGTAAGTATAGTCTTTTGGTAGTGGTTTAGTACCTGGAAGTTCTGGTTTGTTGGCATTGTTGTTCAATACTTCCTCTAATTCCCACAAGGAGGTCCTGTTCTCAGTTCAGTGGTTTGCTGCAAGCATTGACCTCTGTATTGGACATGCTCTGGATGTGTCTCTCAGGGGAGAGATCTATATCTGGTCCCTTTCAGCATGCACTCTTTAGCTTCATCAATCTTATCTAGTTTTGGTGGATATAGATGTAGATATAGATACACACATGGGTGGCAGGCACTAAATGACTGTTCCTTGAGCTGCTGCTCTAAACTTTGCTTCCATATCCCCTCCTACAGATATTTTTCCCCTTTTAAGAAGGAGTGGGAGCATCCGTATTTTGTTCATCCTTCTTTTTGAGCTTCCTGTGGTCTGTGGATGGCATCTTGGGTAATTTGAGCTTTTGGGCTAATAGCCATTTATATTGATGCAAAAATACTCAATAAAATTCTTGCAAACAGAATCCAAGAACACATTAAAATGATAATCCATCATGATCAAGTAGGGTTCATCCTAGGGATGCAGGGATGGTTTAATATATGAAAATCTATCATGTAATCCACTATATAAACAAACTCAAAGATAAGAACCACATGATCATTTCATTAGATGTTGAGAAAGCATTTGACAAAATTCAACACCCTTTCATGATAAAAGTCCTGGACATATCAGGAATTCAAGGCCTATATCTAAAAATAGTAAAAGCAATATACAGTAAACCAGTAGCTAACATCAAACTAAATGGAGAGAAACTTAAAGCAATCCCACTAAAACCAGGGACTAGATAAGGCTGTCCACTCTCTCCATACTTATTCAATATAGTACTGGAAGTCTTAGCCAGAGCAATTGGACAGTTAAAGGAGGTCAAAGGGGTACAAATTGGAAGGGAAGAAATCAAGTTATCACTATTTGCAGATAATATAATAATGTACTTAAGTGACCCAAAAAGTTCCACCAGAGAACAACTTAAACTGATAAATAACTTCAGCAAAATGTAGGAGTATAATATTAATGCAAACAAATCAGTAGCCTTCCTCTACTCAAAGGGTAAATAAGCTGAGAAAGAAATTAAGGAAATGACACCCTTCACAATAGTCCCAAATAATATAAAATATCTTGATGTGACTTTAACCAAACAAGTGAAAGATCTGTATGACAGAAACTTCAAGTCTCTGAAGAAAGAAATTGAGGAAGTTCTCAGAAGATGGAAAGATCTTCCATGCTCATGGATTGGCAGGATTAATATACTAAAGATGGCCATTTTGCCAAAAGCAATCTACAGATTCATTGCAGTCCCCATCAAAATTCCTACACAATTCTTTATAGAGACATAAAGAGCAATTTACAAATTCATTTGGAATAACAAAACCCAAGAGAGTGAAAACCATACTCAACAATAAAAGAACTTCTGGGTGTCCCGCGCTACGTCTCGCCAGCAGGAACGACGCGGCACACACAGGATCCTACTACAGAAAAGCTTTAATGCGTCTTGAGAGGGAGAGCATAAGCTTACAATGCGGAGACGCCGAGTGAGGAATAACCGTCCCTTATATGGTAGAACTTCCCTGTGCGATGCTAAGCTCGTCACCCCTCATGGGCTGCTCAAGCCGGACACTCTAATCCTGTGCAATGAACCGAGGTTCTAGGAGTGCAAGAGCTGTCCAGCCGGCGACCTGTTGCTTGAGCATGGTCAACCAGATATCGGCTGACGCTCCTTGTTCAAGGGCTACAAGCGCCTGGGCGATCACTACTTTGTCCTTTCTTGTTTGAGATCTCAATTTGCAAAGCAACCAGAGGAGTAACACTAATCCACAGCAGAGGATCACTCCAAAAAGTCCCACTCCCACCCATTCCTTGAAATAAGAGACTGCTGAGGTGTTCCAGGACGACAATCCCTCCGTCAAAGACAGGTCCAGTCGGGTAGAATTTACTTGAATGATGGTCGCTCTCAGCTCTCTAAGTGTCTGTTCAAACTCCGAGGTCCAATTCTGTAACAGATGCTGTGAAAGACTCTTAGACAGATTAGCAGCTCGGGTAAATTTGTCATATTATATGGAGGTGACACAAATGCCTGGGAGTTTTTGCTCACAGCCAAGCTGGGCCAGTGGCCATAAAATGTCTAATTGCTCGCGGACCAGATCTATACGTTGGTTGACAAGCATAAGGCCTCCCTATATCTGAGTATTGGCTGAGGCCTGTCTGTCCCGAGCCACAGAGATGGTGGCCGATAAATCATTGATAGTTTGGGTTGTCTGTACTGAATTTGACAAGGCCAATGCCGAGGCAGTAACCGAGGCAGCGACTGCTGTAGTAGCAATAATGCCAGCAATAATTGCAGAAGTACCAAAATCTCTTTTTCCTCTAAATAAGGTCATGGTCCCCGGGGCATCAACAGGGATCGGGATAAAGCGAGGCATGCGGGTAACTACTGCGATATTTTATATGAGTAGCTGTCCAGACAGAGGCAGCAGGTTTGATGTTCCCCGTCCAGGAAAATGACAACCGTCCCTTTTCGCCCTTTCCTCCAAGTAGCATCGCCATGGGCGTAAGATCAGTGCAGCTACCATTAACGCAATGTAAGGCCACCACCATAGAGAACTGTGGCGTTAGCCACAATGTCCTCCTCACCAGTTCCCCATGTGGCCTCCCTTAACCAAGCAGAAGATTGATTACATAACATAATGCAAGGGAGATCAAAAGATGTTTTGTTGAATATGCCAAAACAAAGGCTGCCCTTAAGGGGAATAGTCCTACCTATTTTCTTTTTTTCTTTTTTTTTTTTAGTCGTTCAGCCTGTGGATCCTTATGTAAATAGGCCAACCCTAAATCCCTATTAGTGGTACATCAATCACCGGCATCGGGAGTGGGAACGTTGACATTATTCCCCATCATAGCTCGCCCTGCACCGTTGCTGGCATCCATGGAAGAAGAGTGAGGAGGTGCAGGAGTCCCAGTCCCTTCTTGATCACTTGCTGTGATGCTCCTAGTAAGTCGTCCTGGGATCCATATGGGATTTTCATTGTCCTGTGGAAAAACACAGACAGCTCCCCTGGATCTTATTAAAACAGGATCTGGGCCTTTCCATTCATTTGTTAATACATCCTTCCATTTGACTAATTCTTTTGTCCTCTTGGGCTCTGAGCAATGTCGCTCAGCCGCTGTTTGTCCAGCTTCATCAAGATTTAAAAAATTTAAGGTAAAAAGGGCCAGAGCAGTGGCCACTCGGGGTGTTGGGGGGAGTTCTATCATAATTCCCCTTCTTTGTTTTATTAAATATGATTTGAGCGTCCGATGAGCACGCTCTATGATTCCCTGTCCTTGAGGGTTGTAGGGCAGGCCCGTCAGGTGGGTAACCTGCATCTGAGCACAAAACTGACAGAATTTTTGAGATGTGTAGGCGGGGCCATTGTCAGTTTTTACACATTTTGGCTTTCCCCAAGCACTCCATGCTTCAAGGCAGTGCTGAATGACATGTGTTGTTTTTTCTCCTGTAAGTGGGGTGGCATGTAGAATGCCAGAACATGTGTCTATAGATACATGCACATACTGTAATTTTCCAAAAGTAGAATTATGAGTAACATCCATTTGCCAGATTTGCAATGGCTGTATTCCTCTCGGGTTGACCCCGATGTGAGGAACTGGGAGGAACTGGCAGCACTGTTGGCATTGGGTGACTATATCACGTGCCTCTTTTCTAGTTATAGAGAAGCGGTGGTGTAAAGTTTCTGAGGTGACATGGAAATTGCCATGAAAGGCTTTAGCGGCCTCTAAAGGAGAGGCCAGGGCCACAGCTATCATTTTTGTGGCTTTGTCAGACAAATCATTCTCTGAACTCATTGGGCCAGGGAGTCCAGAATGGGCCCGTATATGAGTAATGTATACAGGGAATCTTCTATTTAATAGGATAATTTGGATTTTTCGGAAAATATCTGCCACCTTACTAGTGGTTTTAATTATACCGGCGGTTTCAAGAATACTAACAGCACTAGCTCGGCCTCCTCCTCTGAGTCTAAGGTTTTATTTTCAGAGCTTTCAGAACTGTCGAGGTTCAGCGCTTCTAGCTCTTTCACAGGGTATAGGCTGGCTCCCCCTCCTGGTTTATGTGTAGAGGAGGAAGTGCTGGAATCTGAAAATTTCAACGCTCCCTTGTCTGCGGACTTACCGGGAGGGCACTTTTTCTTTCTTAGGACGTCTTTTTTCTTGCGCGCGCCCAACCTCTCACTACGTTCGGTTTCTGACAGACTTTCCCGGACTACCTCGAGAGTGGCCTGTCCTTCTACTACTGCTGCCTTACACGTTTCATCCTTTAAACAATTCTTAACCAGCTTCCATATAGCTTTGGTCCCTAGGCGCAGATCCTCTTCCGCCAATTTTCTGTCAAGGTCTTTTCCAAGTTTATTCCATGAGGCAATCGTAAACGAGCCTGAACAGGCAAACCAAGGCGCCACCCTCTCCACCTCCTTCACAAAGATTTTAAGTGTTCTTCCTCCAAGTTTGATGTCCCTCTGCTTTAACACTGTTTCCAAGGCCATGACCACAGACTGTGAGGATCCCATGATGGGCCAGGAACGCTGGCGGCTTATCTACGTCCGTCTGACAAGGCGTGAGGTGAAAGGGTAGAGACGGACACGCTGCTCTCTTATGTACGGGAGTCTTACACGCGCCTCCCCGGACGGTGCCGCTTATCTACCTCGGCCTTATCGCGTCCTTGTTCCTCAACAGTCAAAATCGAAGGTAAAAGGGAGCTGCGCGAAGCTCACTTATATACGAGAGACTGAGACGCGCCTTCAGCTGCTGTGATCATCCTTTTAACAGCGAAAATGGTGAAAACAGAACATAAAGAGTAGGGTGGCTCCCAGGACAAATACTATAGCCTCAACAAATCCTTCCCAAGGCGGTGACAACCCCAGACCAAAGTCCAAGAGAGGACTGCCTCTCCGAACGTATCTACCTGCAGTTCTGAATCCTCCTTGTCGACAAGGGATCTCCGAAGGTGCTGACGATGGCGAGGTCTTTCCCGGGTTTTCGGCACCAGATGTCCCGCGCTACGTCTCGCCAGCAGGAACGACGCGGCACACACAGGATCCTACTACAGAAAAGCTTTAATGCGTCTTGAGAGGGAGAGCATAAGCTTACAATGCGGAGACGCCGAGTGAGGAATAACCGTCCCTTATATAGGAAACTATCCTCGCCTAGGATGTGTCACTCTCTGACTGGTCGCTGCCAATTATGCCAGATGACGTACCAAAACGTACGTGTCCCTTTGAGTAAAGAAGTTACCAGGCGCCTGTGTATTGCCCTTTTTACTAGGTGCGTTCTGCCGGATGCCGGTGCCATCTTGTAATGGAGTTTGTGAGGACAGCTCCTCACATATGTGAGGACAGCTCCTCGGACAGCTCCTCACATCTCTGTGAGGACAGCTCCTCGGACAGCTCCTCACATCTCTGTGAGGACAGCTCCTCGGACAGCTCCTCACATCTGGGGAAATCACCATCCCTGACCTCAAGTAGTATTACAGAGCAGTAGTCATAAAAGCTGTGTGGTATTGGTACAGAGACAGGCAAATAGATCAGTGGAACAGAATTGAAGACCCAGAAATGAACCCACACACCATTTGATCTTTGACAAAGGAGCTAAAACCATCCAATGGAAGAAAGGTAGCACTTTCAACAAATGGTACTGGTTCTACTGGAAGTCAGCATGTAGAAGAATGCAAATCAATCCATGCTTATCACCCTGTAGAAAGTTTAAGTCCAAGTGGATCAAGGACCTCCACATCAAACCAGATACACTCAAACTAACAGAAGAAAAAGTGGGGAAGAGTTTCGAACACATGAGCACTGGAGAAAATTTCCTGAACAGAACACCGATGGCTTATGCTCTAAGATCAAGAATTGACAAATGGGTCCTCATAAAACTACAAAACATCTGTAAGGGAAATAGACACTGTCATTAGGACAAAAAGGCAACCAACAGATTGGGAAAAGATCTTTACCAACCCTACATCTGACAGAGGGCTAATATCCAAAATGTAAAAAGAAATCAAGAAGTTAGACTCCTGAAAAACAAATAACCCTATTAAAAATGGCGTTCAGAGCTAAACAAAGAATTCACAGCTGAGGAATACTGAATGGCTGAGAAGCACCTAAAGAAATGTTCAACATCTTTATTCATATGGGACATGCAAATCAAATCAACCCTGAGATTCCACCTCACACCAGTCAGAATGGCTAAGATCAAAAACTCTGGAGACAGCAGATACTGGTGAGGATGTGGAGAAAGAGGAACACTCCTCCATTGTTGGTGGGATTGCAGACTGGTACAACCATTCTAGAAATCAATCTGGAGGTTCCTCAGAAAATTAGACATTGAACTACCTGAGGACCCAGCTATACCTCTCTTGGGCATATACCCAAAAGATGCCCCAACGTATAACAAAGACATGTTCCATTATGTTCATAGCAGTCTTATTTATAATAGCCAGAAGCTGGAAAGAACTCAGATGCCCTTCAACAGAGGAATGGATTCAAAAAATGTGGTACATCTACCCAATGGATTACTAGTCAGCTATCAACAAAATGACATCATCAAATTCATAGGCAAATGGAATGAACTAGAAAATATCATCCTGAGTGAGGTAACTCAATCACAGAACAACACACTTGGTAGGCACTCATATAGTACCTTTTGATCATGACTTTCTCTCCTCAAACTCCCCCTTGATCCTCCAAACTTCTTTACCTAGCCAAATATATACCGTTGTTTTTTTTTCTACTTAGAAAACAAACAAACCAGAATGTCAGAATAACAAAGGAAAAAAGACATAATATATATCAAACAAATAAAAAAATACAAAATAGGGTACCATAAATTAAAGTAAAAGATGATAAGGGCAAATGCACAAATGTATATAATGGACTATTTTTAATTAAACACACACATAAATATAGTTTTAAATTAGTAATAATAATGTCACTGTTAATATTATGCACTTATCTACACTTCATTTTTTACTCACCAGTTAAGCCAATAGAAAATATGGTTGTACATTTTTGAAAACTGTAAAATTCAATTGCTTTGTCCCATTTACTTAGGTATATAGACTACATCTAGAAAAATAAATTGCTGAGCAAGTACAAAATTGTGTGATACCTTTTTGGTAAATTTTATTTTTCTTGGATATTTTATGTATTTACATTTCAAAGGTTGTCCTCTTTTCCCCCTTCTCCCTTACCCACTCTGCACCTCCCCCTGCTTCTCTGAGGGTGCTCCTACTCTCATCAACCCACTCCCACCTCAACACCCTGGTATTCCCCTACATTGGGGAAACAAGCCTTCACAGGACCAAGGTCTTTTCTTCATATTGATGCTGGACAATGCCATTCTCTGCTACATATGTGATTGGAGCCATGGGTCCCTCCATGTGTACTCATTGTTTGGTAGTTTCGTCCCTGGGATCTCTGGTGGTATTTGCTTGTTTGGTATTGTTGCTTTTCCAATGGAGTTGCAAACCCTTTCAGTTCTTTCAGTTCTTTCTCTAATTTCTCCATTGGGGGTATAAAATCAAAATACATGGTTTATTTTCTAATCCTATACTAGTTTATAAAAATATTTTTTACTTTAAAGTTACACAACTAAGGACTCTGAACAGCTCATTGTTTTTTTGATTTGTTTAAAATCTTACTCTGCTTGAAAATCCAAAGATTTTTCCGTATCTTAGCTCTGATCAACACTAAAATTGAATACCCATTTTAAAATGTTTTAATTTTGTTTATAAAATTATTTGCTATTTTCTGTTGTATCAGTGAAAACTTGTAATCTTCTGTTACTATGAAAAAATAAACCTCAAGATTTGTAAGTAACATTGTGGAAATACATGTTCATGATAAGATTTCATAAAGAGATAGGTTAAAAACGTTTGAGCTATCAACCTCATTCATACCTTTCCTGTCATAAATATGCAATAACATTCATCATAAATCTTCTTATAATGCCCACTTTTAGGTGAATCTTTGTTTTCAACAAGTATCAAAATCTCTCTCTCTCTCTCTCTCTCTCTCTCTCTCTTTCTCTCTCTCTCTTTCTCTTGTTCTCACTCTAGCTTTCTATCTCTTTGTATTTATTTATTTTATTTTATTTTTTCTTTCATTCTTCCTCTTCTCACTTAAATTTTCTCTAGTTTTTTTTCTCTAGTTAATGGTGTGTTGGGAAATGGTTTTTATGATCCTTAGATGTGCTTTTATTTCTCTGTTGAATATATTTGACATTAATATGTCTATTCTTTCATCTTTCCTTGAAAAACAAAAAAAAGATACAGCATCACTTTTGCAATACATGATGTAAGCATGAAAGGACATCAGAGAGGATGCACTCAATTCTGTCTTAGAAAAATTACTGAACCTATTATATAGGTGAATGAATATATACATATATATATGTATATATATATATAGAGAGAGAGAGATTCAGTGAAATTTATATACTTTTAATTATTTCCATAATTTTTGTTTATATTCATTTATTTACATTCCAAATATGGTCCCCCTTCCAATTTCCCCATCCAAGAATTTTTATCCTCATCCTCCTTCCCATTTGCCTCTGAGAGGAAGCTCCCCACCCTACACTCTATTTGCCCATTCCCCTCAACCACTCATCCGTTCACCCCAATCTTTCCATCTACTGCATCATTCTTGGCTGGGGCATCAAATCTCTACAGGATTAGGCACATATCTCCCACTGAGGTCTGAAAAGGCAGTCATTTTATACATATGTGCCTGTGACCCTGGTCCACCCCATGTATGATATTTGGTTGGTGGCTAAGTCTTTGAGACTCCCATGGGTCTATGTTAGATGATAATGTTGGTGTTCCTATGGGGTTGCCTCCTTCAATCCATTCCCTAACTCTTCCCTAGGGGTTCCCCAACCTCAGTCCAATGGTTGCCTGTATCTGCATCTATCTCAGTCAGCTGCTGGTAGATTTTCTCAGAGGAGAGCCATGCTAGGCTCCTGTCTGCAAGCACAACATGGCATCATTAAAAGAGTTGGGTTTGGTGCACTGCCATGGGATAAATCCCATGCTGAGCTACTCACTGGATGGAATTTCCTTCAATGTCTGCTCTGATTTTGTCCCTGCATTTCTTTTAGTCAAGAATTTTGGAGGTTGCTGACTCCATCCTTTTACTGGGAACCCTGTCTATCTACTGGACGTGATCTCCTCAGGTTCCATCTTCCCACCATTGGCCATTTCAACTAAGGCTATTCCAATGGAGTCCTGGGATTCTGTCAAATTCCAGATTTTGGGACATTCTAGAAGTTTCCCCCTGTCCACACACACACCTTCATATTTCCATTCATTCTCCAGACATCTCTGGGCTTCTCTCCTGTCTTTTCCCCATACCTAATACTTCTTTGCTTTTTCCCACTCCTCCTCTCCCCGTCCACCAGGCCCTGGGTGAAATTTATATTTTACAAACAAGTAGTCCGAAAATTTATAATAAGTCTTTTATTTCCAGTAGCTTTTCTACATAAATGCCTGTCCTGAAATTTATTAGTAAGTTGAGAGAAGTACAGAATTTATTTAAAAATATTCACAGAAATTACAAAAGTATTGTTTATTATAATTAATTTATAACTTAACTTGAAATCACTAAACAACTATTAACATGTAACACTCATGAATGCCTTCAATTAGCATTCATGTTTAAACTCATAATGATTTATAATGTTGACCCTGACTAACACTGAGGAATCAATCATATAAAAATTTTCTTAATGAAAAGTTCAGATTGTTTTTCATTACATGGATACACTATTAAATTGTTAAAGAAGAATGTGTATAAGAACTGAACAAAGTTCAATTAAGATCTTATAAAGTTTTAATCCTGATACTACCTGTAAATATATATATTAAGACAAAAGGCTATAAAACAGAAAGTGTACATTAATTCAGCTACATACATATTAAAAAATTATCCAGTCTATATCTTCTTCATTATATTAATTATTTCAAAACACTTCAATAAATACAGAGCAAAATCAAAGTCAATATATAGGCAATTTCAACAGTCCAGAAATAGTACAGGAGCCTGAGTATGGATGTATTGTAGAGGAGTAAAAAAATCAAGGAGAACTATGTGGATGAAGGAGATTTTTTTTCCCCATCTTTATTAACTTGAATATTTCTTATTTACGTTTTGACTGTTATTTCCCTTCCCTGTTTCCAGGCCAACATCCCCCAACCCCTCCCCCTCCCCCTCCCCTTATCTATGTGATTTGCCCTCTCCATCCTTCCCCCCATTACAGCCCTCCCCCCAACAATCCTGTTCACTGGGGGTTCAGTCCTGGCAGGACCAAGGGCTTCCTTCCCCTTCCACTGGTGCTCTTACTAGGCTATTCATTGCAATGTATGCAGTTGTAGTCCAGGGTCAGTCCATGTATAGTCTTTGGGTAGTGGCTTAGTCCCTGGAAGCTCTGGTTGGTTGGCATTATTGTTCATATGGGGTTTTAAGACCCTTCAAGCTCTTTCAGTACTTTCTAAGATCCTTCAATAGGGGTCCCGTTCTGAGTTCAGTGGTTTAATGAAGGCATTAGCCTATGAATTAGCAGTATTCTGGCTATGTCTCTCAGTAAAGATCTATATTCAATTGCTGTCAGCATGTACTTCTTTGCTTCATCCATCTTATCTAGTTTGGTGGATGTATATGTATGGGCCACAGGTGGGGCAGGCTCTGAATGGATGTTCCTTCAGTCTCTGTTTTAATCTTTGCCTCTCTACTCCCTCCCAAGGGTATTCGTATGCCCCTTTTAAAGAAGGAGTGAAGCATTCGCATTTTGGTCATCATTCTTGAGTTTCATGTGCTCTGTGCATCTAGGGTAATTCAAGCATTTGGGCTAATAGCCACTTATCAATGAGTGCATACCATGTGTGTTTCTCTGTGATTGGGTTACCTCACTCAGGATGACATTTTCCAGTTCCATCCATTTGCCTATGAATTTCATAAGTCATTGTTTTTGAAAGCTGAGTAATATTCCATTGTGTAGATGTACCACATTTTCTGATCCATTCCTCTGTTGAAGGGCATCTGGGTTCTTTCCAGCTTTTGGCTGTTATAAATAAGGCTGTTATGAACATAGTGGAGCATGTGTCTTTGTTATATGTGGGGGTGTCTATTTGGTATATAGCTGTGTCCAAAGGTAATTCAATGTCCAATTTTCTGAGGAACCTCCAGACTGATTTCCAGAATGGTTGTACCAGTCTGCAATTCCACCAACAATGGAGGAGTGTTCCTCTTTCTCCACATCCTTGCCAGCATTTGCTGTCACCTGAGATTTGATCTTAGCCATTCTTACTGGTGTGAGGTGAAGTCTCAGTGATGTTTTGATTTGCATTTCCCTTATGACTAAAGATGTTGAACATTTCTTTAGGTGTTTCTCAGCCATTCGGCATTCCTCAGCTGTGAATTCTTTGTTTAGCTCTGAACCCCATTTTTAATAGGGTTATTGTCTCCCTGCAGTCTATCTTCTTGAGTTCTTTGTATATTTTCGATGTAAGTCCTCTATCAGTTTTAGGATTAGTAAAGATCTTTTCCCAATCTGTTGGTTGTCGTTTTGTCCTAACAACAGTGTCCTTTGCCTTACAGAAGCTGTGCATTTTTTTGAGATCCCATTTGTCAATTCTTGATCTTAGAGTATAAGCCATTGGTCTTTTATTCAGGAAATTTTCTCCACTGCCCATGTGTTCGAGATGCATCCCCACTTTTTCTTCTATTAGTTTGAGTGTATCTGGTTTGATGTGGAGGTCCTTGATCCACTTGGACTTAAGATTTGTACAGGATGATAAGCATGGATCAATCTGCATTCTTCTACATGCTGACCTCCAGTTGAACCAGCACCATTTGCTGAAAATTATATCTTTTTTCCAATTGGATGGTCCTGGCTCCTTTGTCAAAAATCAAGTGACCATAGGTGTGTGACTTTATTTCTGAGTCTTCAATTCTATTCTACTGGTTTATCTGTCTGTCTCTGTACCAATACGATGCAGTTTTTATCACTATTGCTCTGTAATACTGCTTGAGTTCAGGGATAGTGATTCCCTCGTTAGTCCTTTTATTGTTGAGGATAGTTTTGGATATCCTGGGTTTTTTGTTATTCCAGATGAATTTGGAAATTTTTCTGTCTAACTCTCTGAAGAATTGGATTGGTAATTTGATGGGGATTGAATTGAATCTGTAGATCGTTTTTGGTAAAGTGGCCATTTTTGCTATATTAATCCTGCCAATCCATGAACATGGGAGATCTTTCCATCTTCTGAGGTCTTCTTCAATTTCTTTCTTCAGTGTCTTGAAGTTCTTATTGTACAGATCTTTTACTTGCCTGGTTAAAGTCACACTGAGGTACTTTATATTATTTGGGTCTATTATGAAGGGTGTCGTTTCCCTAATTTCTTTCTCGGCTTGTTTCTCTTTTGTGTAGAGGAAGGCTATTGATTTATTTGAGTTAATTTTATACCCAACCACTTTGCTGAAGGTGTTTTATCAGGTTTAGTAGTTCTCTGGTGGAACTTTTGTGATTGCATAAATATACTATCATATCTTCTGCAAATAGTGATATTTTTACTTCTTTCTTTCCATTCTGTATCCCCTTGATCTCCTTTTGTTGTTCTCTGGATAGAACTTCAAGAACTATATTGAATAAGTAGGGAGAGATTGGGCAGCCTTGCCTGGTCCCTGATTTTAGTTGGATTGCTTCAAGTTTCTCTCCATTTAGTTTAATGTTAGCAACTGGTTTGCTGTATGTGGGTTTTACTATGTTTAGATATGGACTTGAATTCCTATTCTTTCCAGGACGTTTATCGTGAAGGGGTGTTCAATTTTGTCAAATGCTTTCTCAGCATCTAATGAAATGATCATGTAGTTTTGTTCTTTCAGTTTGTTTATATAATGGATCACGTTGATGGTTTTCCATATATTAAACCATCCCTGCATGCCTGGGATGAAGCCTGCTTGATCATGGTGGATGATTATTTTGATGTGCTCTTGGATTCGGTTTGCCAGAACTTTATTGAGCATTTTTGCGTCGATATTCATAAAGGAAACTGGTTTGAAGTTCTCTTTCTTTGTTGGGTCTTTATATGGTTTAGGTATAAGAGTAATTGTAGCTTCATAGAAGGAATTCGGTAGTGCTCCATCTGTTTCAATTTTGTGGAATAGTTTGGATAATATTGGTACGAGGTCTTCTATGAATGTTTGATAGAATTCTGCACTAAACCCGTCTGGACCTGGGCTCTTTTTGTTTGGGAAACCTTTAATGACTGCTTCTATTTCCTTAGGAGTTATGGGGTTGTTTACCTGGTTTTTCTGTTCCTGATTTAACTTTGGTACCTGGTATCTGTCTAGGAAATTGTCCATTTCCTCCAGATTTTCAAGATTTGTTGAATATAGGCTTTTGTAGCAGTATCTTATGATTTTTTGAATTTCCTCTAAATCTGTAGTTATGTCTCCCTTTTCATTTCTGATTTTGTTAATTTGTACACACTCTCTGTGTCCTCTCACTAGTCTGGCTAAAGGTTTATCTACCTTGTTGACTTTCTGAAAGAACCAACTTTTGGTTCCATTGATTCTTTGAATTGTCCTTTTTGTTTCTACTTGGTTGATTTCAGCTCTGAGGTTGATTATTTCCTGCATTCTACTCCTCCTGAGTGTATTTGCTTCTTTTTGTTCTAAAGCTTTTATGTGTGCTGCCAAGCTGCTGATATATGCTCTCTCCTATTTTATTCTGCAGGCCCTCAGAGCCATGAGTTTTCCTCTGAGAACAACTTTCATTGTGTCCCATTATTTTGGGCATGTTGTACCTTCATTTTCATTAAATTCTAAGAAGTCTTTAATTTCTTTCTTTATTTCTTCCTTGACCAGGTTATCACTGAGTAGACTATTGTTCAACTTCCATGTATATGTGGGCATTCTTCCCTTATTGTTATTGAAGACCAGCTTTAGCCTATGGTGGTCTGACATAACGCATGGGATTTTTTCAATCTCTCTTATCTATTGAGGCCTGGTTTATGACCAACTATATGGTCAATTTTGGAGAAAGTACCATGAGGTGGTGAGAAGAAGGTATATCCTTTTTTTTTTAGGATGGAATGTTCTATAAATATCTGTTAAGTCCCTTTGGTTAACAAAGGTGAACAGAGTTCTTTCTCTGAACTCATTGTGGCAAAAAGTATACCAACCAGTGTATTTTTTCTGACCTCCTCATATCCAAAATTACATACTAGCATATCTTTCTGTATCACATACTCACACACACACACACACACACACACACACACACACACACAAACAAGCAAAATATTTTATCCTTTATATTTAGTCTCAGCAGGAAGGGGTGCATCATTGTAAGTAAAAATCTACCATTAAACAAAATTTTCAAACATATTCTCAAGAATGTGCTTTCATAATTTGCAGCATGGGTAATCATGGGTATAGTATAAAACTCCCTGTCTCTATAACAATCCTTATGTGATAATTAATTAAACATTTTGGCTCTTAATACAATCTTATTATTTTCAATTCAACTTATTTGCATCACATTTGCAGGTACAATATGGAAACTAATCATTTCCTATGCTCCTATCTTGATATTGGTCGAAGACTTATATGTCAATCTAGAAAGGTAGCATCTGTTTTTAAAGCACATTCTATTTTTTCTTATGATTTATATTTCCATTAATTTGTTTTCTTATGTATAAAAATTGACATTAACATTCATAATCATAATACATTTAAATTCTTTTTATAGTTATCCAAATTTCATTATTTTTTCTTTATTTATATTATTTTGCCTAAATTTAGAACATGTGCTTAGTTTCTTAATCTGCCAAGAAATAAAACAAAAAATGTAAAACAAAATAAGAAAACCTTAGCCTCAGATCAAAATCTAGTTCCAAACCATCTGCTCAAATTTTCATATTTCTAGCTCACTAAGTCAATAATTTGAACATTGTAAATAAAAAGGGTAAAAAGTTCAAAACTGTGGAAATACCTTGTGCACATAGGAAATTGAGATCTAATTTGTTTTGAGGTTTTGCAAAATAAGTTCTACAAAGCCAGGAATAGTGGTGCAAAGTCTAATCCCAGTACTTTGGTATCTTAAGCAAGAGGATTTCAGACAATGTTATGGGCAAGCATAATTTCCAGAGCAAAAGACTATCAAGAAGAAAAGGAAGAAAAGGAGGGTGATGAATGTCCCATATATTTCTATGAAACAACTCATTGGACTTTGGAGATGTTTAAAGGCTAGAATATAAATAGAAAATGAAAAAATTCATTTTTCTGGTTTCTTACATGACACACACTACTGAGGAATCAAAGAGTCAACTGTGATCCATTGTCTCTAAAGTGTTAAATAGCTCCAAGAAATCATGAATGTTTTTAAGTTATCTTAAGCAATATTTGATAAATCTCATTGTTACACCTTGATTTAAAAATATATTGTATCAAAATATATAACCTTTGAACAAAATATAGTATATTTTTAAATATAATATATATTTAAAATATATAGTATAAAAATATATAGCCTTTGAACTTGATCAAATTTTTTCATTACCAAAAAATGGAGATTAGTAATTTAAAATAACTTGAAAATACTTAACTCTCAACAAAACTGGTTGACTTTAATACCTCCTAAAACCTTTTTCCATATTATAAATCTTTGCTTACAATAAAATTCCATGAATTGTCCATGATCCCTTGCTACATAAGAACATAACCTTGAGATTACCACTAACAGTGCAGTTCACTGTACCAGCAATAGTCCTATATGTTTCTATCATCATTGAAAAGATGAGTTATACAGATATCAAAATAATAGAAAGGCTTTGTTTTGTAGTTTTAAGCATCACTGTATGAGTAGAATCCATCCTAGAACATTCATTTTAAATAAAAATATTTATTATTTTCTATCCTTTCTCCTTTCATAGACTTTCTTAAGTCTTGAGACATGTCTATCTGAATGGCCAATCAAACAATGAAAAATTATTGTTTTTCCATATAGAATTCAAATATTATTTTTTCATACTTATAGCCCTGCAAAAACATCTTTTGTTTATAACTCCCAAAATAAAACAACTAATAACAAATTTATACTTGACAATTTACTAGGTACTAAGATATAGATACATATAATTTTTCATAAGTACTTAGGAGAAAAATGAAACATAAGATAGTATTTCAAATATGATAAGGGATAAACTCATTCTTCCTAATTTTATATAAAATATGGACTCACATGGGCCATAAAAAGAAAATAAATTATAATTTCTAAGAATGTGATATTATGCTATTCACAAATTTCAAACACGATTTCCTATGATTTTTTTCCATATCAAGTGAGTTGACTTCTAATGAAGAACAATACATTCTCACTTCAAATTTTCATATATTTTCTTGCTTTAAGTTGACATACATGCTCTAAAAACAATATTATCATGGCTTTATATTATATTCTGACTTGTATTCTAATTGTCTAGGCAATCACTTCCATATCAACTTTAAGGTCCTACTTTTGTGGTAAGAGACCGATTCAATGATATGGCATTTGTTCATTCCGTTTTTACATCACTGCCTTGTTGTTACCATTGTCAACAGCTGTAACAATTGCAAAGTGAACATCCACTGTCAACTTGTCAAGCAGTATCTGTACAAAACACTGTATATTGTTTGGAAAGCTGAGAAAATACAATACATACACTGGTCCTTTAAAAGGTAGCAATGAGAAATTCAAAGTTGTTAGGAAGGTAAATGGAAATTTTGTCACACACACTTACACACTCGCGCTCACACACACAGTATTGAAACACGGAAACTCCAACTTTCATTATTTCGTAGTACCTGAGCTCTTTCCATCTTTTTAAACCATTATATGCTTCTAATTGGACTCTAGGGACTTGTCATTTTTGTTCTTCCCCTGAAAATGACAGAAGTCTACTTTTATGCTGAAGTGTATTTTTTCAAATCTAGTTCAGTTTTGCTCCCTGTATCAGTACAGATGTTAAATTCTTTTAAGACTAATTGAATAGAGTAGCATTCGTTAATGTTATGCTAATACATTATCCTTTGTAGAGATAATGCAGCTGATATCTTAATGTTTCCCAAGAATGTAAATCAAGGCTTTTTAAGATTTTCTATAATCAGTTTGAGGATAATCCACTGCAGGATTCAATGTGTGATGCTAGTAATTAGCACTGGGTATTTAATGCCAGGGCTCCCACATGTCCAGGAGGCCCTCTATTGCTTCACAGTCTTCAGAAAAATCCTGTTATGTGGATCTATCACTCTGTGGCTTTTAGAATAATGGAGCTCTTATTTTCACATTTCAGGAAATATTGTGCAGTGATACACTTAACAGTTGGAAAATCAGAGTCCTGCTTCAAGCCTAGCTCTCGATTAGCTATCTGTTTCTAAGTTAGACTACGTGTTCAGGGATCATCCACCAAAGAAAGGCATTTATGCATTCAGCATTTCTCGGGCTGGGCTCTTTGAAACCTGCTCAAAAACCTTATGTCATCTAATATGCAACCAAGTACTGCAATGCTATGTTGGCTTGTATGTGGGAACTGATGTGGAATCTAATCCAAATGTGCTCCCAAGAGACCTTATGCATATTAAAATATGAAAACCAAGGCTACATTTGCTGGGTTTCTTCCAAATGTGAACAGTCTCTGAATCGAAATTTTACTGAAATAATTGCATATGCAAACTATCAAGTTAAAAAAGCAAAGCTAATCTCAGGTAAAGATTTTATAAAAAGCTTTGTGTGTGTGTGTGTGTGTGTGTGTGTGTGTGTGTGTGTGTGTGTGTGTGGTAAAGAGCTACAGATGATTCTAAGGGGGACAGACAATTACAGTACAGAGATAAGCAAAACCCAATGTAGGTTAAGCATAAAGAGTCTTTGTTTCTTAATGGTGAATAAATGATGAAACAGAGACAGACAGATGGACAGATGGAGGGGGTTGTCAAAGAGTGAAATGGGAGGAACAGCATTGAATGTGGAATATTCTTGGCTCTGTCTTCCAAATACTATGAAGGGAAGTCTGTGTCATCATACATGACTATTCTAATTATTAACAACACATTTTTTTCTGATTGATCAGGACAGGAATCATTCAGTTAGCCTTTACAGAGCAAAAATTAAAGTTTCTGAAATAACTGAATCTATATCAAGGGTGTTAGAATTTTATCTAAGTCACAAAGCTGAGGTTTCCTTTGCGCTAAGTTCTTTTTCCAGCACAAAAGAAAATTGTGGTGCTGTTTCCTACTATCCCTATTTGATATGACTCTGTTAGAGCTCAGCACAATCCAAAAAATACAGAGCAGGTGAAAAATGAGACCATTTGAGAATATCAGAGCATAATCACTAAGTTTTAAAACACCCAGGAGAAAGTATTCCTGAATTCACTTCTTCAGAGACAAATAGTAAAGATTCTCTACCACAGGATGCAGAACTCAGACACTGACAATAATCCTCTGTGTGTTCTCCTGGGCTTCTGGCTGCATATTTCCTTCTTGTAACAGTAAACCACTCCCCTTGAGGGGAGGTAGCACACTTGACTTTTTGGAGGTAAGATATGTGCATATATAGATTCCTGTCAGCTTGTCACCACCACTCAGTGCAGAGAGCTGCAGCTTTTGAACAAAGGAAGAAAATCTGGGGCACCCTTCCTCCACACTGCTGGGAGCTGAGGCTGGAGCCACCCTGCAAAGCTTAGGAAAGCATTAAAGATTTACACAGCTGCTTGTTATCAAAACTGCTTATCTTGTATTTTTTTAATAATAACTTCTTTGGTTTCCTGGAGTTCATTATTGCACTTAGCAGGAAAGTAATGCAGTTCCCCTTAGCTGTTTCTTCCCTTTGCTATCATGTGCATTTGCCTGCACACACAAATACATGTATGCATATAAAATACTTGTGCAATCTATCTCAATATATGATAAATTGAATATTATAATAGAATATATATGTATATATATATATATAACACAAAGTGTCAAAAATAATAGTGAGCAGCAAGCAATATAAGGAGTATCTAAGGTATCTAAGCCTGACTCATAAAGCTGTGCATGGTTTATGTGTGGGCCTTGACAATTGATTCACTACAAGGTTTATTTGTACCACGTATTCATTTTACAATATGAGTGAAAATATTCAGATATATATTGGTGGTGTTCTTTAGAATACTCTTCTGGGATGTAACAAGACAGATCAGGAAATAAAATGCTTCCTTCACAAGTGTGAGGCACCGAGGTCACATGCCTAAAACCTACTAATGCTAAACATGCAAATAAATCTTTACAGTCCCTACATTCTAATAGCAAGATGAGGACCATAAAGCTTATCATGTAAAATACAGTTGAGAGAAAACAGAGACCTGCTTTCAAATAAGGTGGAAAATGAAGAAGGATTTTCCTTCTGACCTTCCCAGAGCCTAGAGCCATGGTAACTATAGGCACTCAGAATGCACACACACAAGAGCTCACAAACTAAACACATGATTTTTCTTTCTCCAAGATAAATAAAAGTGTTAGTAGTAACTCATTTGTTTTCCATGAGTTTGTCATCCCACTTAGCAGTGGAAAGAGATGCAGTTTTTCTGAGCTTTATTGTGGTGAAATTTTAACATTCTTTGGAAACAATTTCATCAAAGTACCTGCATATTGGTCTTGATTTACTTCAAAGAAATGTTGTTGCAATTACTTTCAAAACTAAGCAAATGGAACTCATTTAAACATTGCATAAAGTTTGCTATTCATTAATTTGTATTGTTTATGTTAATTTTAAAGTACATTGATAATCATGATTTATTTAACCAGCATTTCAAAATTTTGCTCAATGTATTTGAAAATTGAATTGGATATCACTTTAATGAATTTTTATATAAAGTGACAGTAGACAGGCAACATTTTATAGACCTTTAAAGTATAGTGTGGAGGGTTTTATCACCTGGATTAGAATCTGAGTTGTAATAAAGAATCATATTTAGAAATATTTAACTAATAATTGTACTAGTTAAACTGGACATATTAAACTATGACTAATTTAAAAGCGAGAGAACCTTATTGAAGGATGCTACATTAGGGAAATACCAATATAATCCCCACTAATTACAGAGTCAGTGATTTAAGGCAGAAGAGAGTATTTTGTGAATCAGCCTTTCCTAAAGGCTAATTAAAAATAAACTATAGTGATACATGGTTGTTGTATGATTGGGAAAAGGAATTGATTCATCAAATTCTAAACTCCCAACAGGTTTGGGACAGGAACTCTCTCCTGATGATTGACTTTCAAAGAGATTATTTTATATACACTTGAGAAGAAATTCTGGACTGAGTGGTAAAATTGGCAGGAAATATATTTTTAAGGATTTAGATCTCACAGGGTCAGAGAAAGGATTCACAAGTTTTCTAAAATAATTGCCCTCAGGAAACTTTGCAAAATTAGTCAGAGCGAGGGGACCTGAAAGTCAGGTATGCCCATCATACAGAAGACATTTTTATCCTAAGGAACATGCCACGGTTATTAGCTGGTCCTGCAAATGGACAGATGATTCACTCACAGTTTCACTAGTTGAGGCCTAGCTCAGTACTGTGAACCAAGTCCTCTTGTTCTGAGTGTCAATGGCCTTATCCCCTGTGTTAACCCAATTCTTCAGTTACTGCTCATATCTTCCATGTACTCCTGAGACAACCCAACCCCATGACCTGCATCTAGCACAATATGTATTTATTTTTATATTAATTTTGACGTTGTGATCTGAACTGCTTTTGTGGGAGTACAAAGTAGACATACCAGTTGGTATTTTCTGTGAAATCTATAAAGGCTATTTTAAGCAGAGCTTTTCAAAGGCTTATGCTCACTATTACCTATATTTTTAAGTAAATGGTAGTTTAACAGAGGTGTTATAAAAGGGGAGAAAAGGGAGTAATGTATTGTGCTATAAATATAGTGAAGATGGTGGAAAAGTAGAGAATCGGAAGCAGTGGGAAAAAGGATTAACCAGCACTAAGGCTATATAGGAGATGCTATAAGGAAACTGTAAGAAATGGGTACAATATTGGGGTTAGTGTGATGGGGTAACTATTTTTTTACATAATTAAAATGGTTTTATTTATTATATCAGTATGGAACAATTCATTGCTTAAAACCTAAAAGAACTGTATTAAAGAAAATAACTTCCAAGTTATCCCATGTAGGTCAAAGTTTATTTACATCTGAAAACTTCTGGAATTGTATTCTTTTGCACACTTTATAATTGTTGAAATCACTTATGATTTTATCTGATATGGCCATATAAACACACACACACACACACACACACACACACACACAAACAAAACAAAAGAACCCCACTAAACTAAGATATATGTCTAATAAAGATAATGTCAACTTTCACATTTTTGAATGTAAGATATTTCATGCAATTTCTCAAGATACAATTTTAAAGCAAGCAGGAAAAGCAGACAATAAATCGTGTTGGTAGCCAACACTTAGAATAGGGTCTTACTTGAACATGACCTGAAGTCAAGATCAAGCTAGACCACTCCAGCATATTTACAAGGGGTAACTTTTATGATCGTGTTTAAGACCAGAGCCACAGAAAAGTGAATCGTGCCTAGTATTATAAATTTTGCCATGAACCCGTGGTTATTGGCGTTCATAAGACTCTGGGTGAACCTACCAATATGATTTTGTCAATATGCAGTATAAAGTACTCTTCTACATACCCATTTCTACACCTTTAGACTAGGACAGCTTTCAGTCTTTATCAGAGGAACTTTGTGCCTGTGAGTCTGTGTCTCTGTCTGTCTGTCTCTCTCTCTGTCTCTCTCTGTCTCTGCTCTTGTGTCCCTGTGTCCCTGTGTCTCTGTGTCTGTCTGTCTGTCTCTCTGTGTGTCTGTCTGTCTGTCTTTCTTTCTCTGTGTGTGTGGGTGTGTGTGTATGTGTGTGTGTGCGTGTGTGTGTTTGTGTGTATGTGTGTGTGTGTGTTTGTGTGTGCATGTGTATGGCTGAATATTAATAGAAAAACTCATACCTTGTCAAAATGCAGAGAACAAGTTTATATATTGTGCTTAGTCATAAGTGAGACATCTATATCACGAACTTGCCAGGTTCAGGTGATTCGCAGTTCCTTTCTCAGGTATTAATCATGCCAATATGTAGCTATATGGATGCAGAAAACTGCAAGTAGAAAATAATACCTATGAGGGTATTTTGTCCACAGCAAACAAAACCATAAGGACATGGAAGTGCAGACAGCAGAACTCAGATAAAGGGATCAAAGTGAATGTTTGCTCAAACTTTGCTTTCAGGGCTATCTTTATTCCTGAAGTAAATCTACAGTCTTTCGTCTCTGCCTAACATTGCCTTTATTTTGAGATCCCTATGGAAGGAGCAAGTACACTCTAGCCAAAGATCAGGGAATGTGTAGAAGGAAGAGAAGCAAGATTGTAAGTGTCAGATATCAAAGAAGACTGGGAGCAAACAGTTTATTTGCAGACATGGTAGTAGCCTCATGAATTGAGGGAAGCTGTAGTTACTTTATAAGATATGTCAGCAAAGAAGTCTCTGAACATTTCAGATGCGGGCAGCACAGACGCAGCTATCTATAGTTAAGGTGCTATTGAGAGTTCATGCCTGCTGTGGGAGGGGAAGTCAGTGTTCTTTGGATGTATCATTTCCAATGTGTGGACCAATTCCTCTTAGCATATCAGTAATGGTAACTGCTCTTAATGACTTATGAAAATAAAAAGAAAAGGGACATAAATTTTCTGGGTGATTTGGGCCAGGATGGATTAATTAAAATTATGGAGATGCATTATATGCATGTACAAGCTTTTCAAAAGATAATCTTTTTTTGTTTTAATATGACATTTATTTAAAGGTAACAGGTATTCAGAGAAAGAAAAGAATGAACATAACCTTGCTAGTTCTGGATTATTTGGTTTTGTTTTGTCTTTTATCAGGTACAGGGGATGATAATTATTTCTTCTATTTTTCAGAGAGGTTTTAAGAGATTTTTGGAGATGAAGCAGCAACTTGAAAGGTGCTTTTTCTCAGGTGGAAAACGGGAAAACTTGGAAAAATAGGGACATTTTTAAAGTGAAATGCAACATGTATATAAAAAGTAGCTGCCTCTTACATATACAGTATAATGTATAGAGTTACACACCGTAGAGGCACAATATTCTTCACCTAGAAGTCTCTGGGAGTTACATCTCATTTTACATTAATGTTTCCTGAGAAAACTCAGTTGTAGTTATAATCCCAGTGAATATCTCTAGCTGTACTTTTTTGATGCTTTTTTCCTCATTACTTCAACAATTCTGTCAATGAAAACTGATCTGAAATTCCCTCCAACTCATTATTTTTATATGTGTAAAGCAGTGGGACCACTGATGGGCCTTTAGCAGCCAATGTTCTTTTCTTTTTTGTCAGCAGAATCAAGGAGTTATTTTGAAATTAATTTATGTCATCTTTCTTTTGCACTATTCCCCAAAATCTGTCTTGTCACCCACGTTTCAAACTGTGACATCTTGTCAAAGCCATTTTGCTCTAAGTCTTTTGAAACCAATTTCACAAGTCAAGTGACTGGTCTATATACCAAGAATAAGAAATTTCTCCAGTCAGCTAAAACGTTGATGTCATTTTTAATGATGCTGTGTTGTAAGAGCAAAATACCGCAAGCTGACAAGCTCATACACCCCTATACAGGCAAAAGACAAACTTAAATGGTTATAGTTTTGAATATAAACTGCAAGTGATTACATTTTAGGATGAAAATACTTTAATAAATGAATGAAATACTTCCTGAAATGACTTATGCCTCTGTACTATTTGTTGCCATGCTTGCAAACTGACAGAAAATCAGGAAGGTTGCCAGTGGAAAATTCTTACCCTAGACCTAATGCAGAGACAGCACTCCTTCCATTCCCATCAGTCAGGAAAAAAATTCAATTCATTTCTATCACATTCTTCCTCCATTGGTACACCCGGGCCAGTTACTCTGATTAAATTGGAGCTGTTTGTTCTCTACAAAGTACTTCAATGAATTCTCTAATTTTTTCTAATGTTTTCTTAAAAATGCAAAACAGGAAAAAGGAGGAAATATTATTGAATCATTAGTTAAGGGAAAGTGGAAAAGGAGAGTGCATGATCATAGATTAACTTATCTTCAAAGGAACAAAACTGTGACTATTAGTGATGTGTTCTGTGAAGCCAATGACATGTTTTGTAGTGCACAGTATGGTGCAGTGGGAGGAGGTACCTTCTCAGGGGCATGCTAATGAATCCCTCCCCCCTTAGGTACCAACCAAAAAGGCAGTATTAGAATTTGTTTGAGAGCTTGGAAAGGAGATTGAGAATGGAGTAGAGAGAGAGAAAGAGGGGATTGGCATAGAGAGAGAACGAAGGGGGGGCAGAAACTGGCCAGGAACAAGTGGAGAAAGAGGAGGGAGAAAGGGGAGAGATGAAAAAAGGTTTGAGAGAGTGAACAAGGACAGAGAAAGGGGGGAGGAGGAGGTGGGAGGGGAGTGTGCGGGTTGGGGGACAGACCCAGCTATTGCTATGTAACTGTTGGACATAGCCTAGAAGGAATGCTAACAAATTGAGTTCCTCCATGTAGAGTAAAATTAGATATTCTTGAAACTTTATTCTTTAACAAAAGTAAAATTCTGTCATATGTTTGGGCAGAAATTTTAATTTGTTCCATATATGTAGTCAGTGCTTTATTATTTTCAAGCTAATGTTATTCAGGACAAATTATGAAACTCTCATTTTGGAAGAATACAGAACAAAGCATCACAATATATAGGTCAGATTTTATTTTTCTTTTTTTTAAATTTTTTAAAATTTATTTTCAATTTTATTTTTCTTGGATATTTTATATATTTACATTTGAAATGTTATCCCTCCCCCCCCCGCTTCTATGAGAATGTTCCTACTCTCACACACCCATACCGCACACCCACTCCCAACTCAACGCCCTGATATTAGGCTAGATTGGAGAAACATGTCTTCACAGGACTAAGGGATTTTCCTTCTATTGATGATGGATAATGCCATTCTCTGCTACATATGCAGCTGGAGCCATGGGTCCCTCTATGTTTACTCATTGGTTGGTGGTTAAGTCCCTGGAAACTCTGGTGGCATATGGTTGTTTCATATTGTTGCTCTTCTTATGCAAACCCCTTCAGCTCCTTCAGTCTATTCTCTAACTCCTCCAATGGGTCCCAATTCTCAGTCCAATGATTAGCTGCAAGAATTGTCATCTATATCAGTAAGGCTCCAATAGAGCCTCTCAGGAAATGTCCATATTTGGCTCCTGTTAGCATGCACGTCTTGGAATCAGAAATAATGACTGGGTTTGGTCACTGCACATGGGATGGATCCCCAGGTGGGGTAGTCTCTGGATGACCTTTTCTTAGTCTTTGCCCTACTCTTTGTCTCTGTGTTTCTTCCTTGAGTATTTTGTTCTCCCTTCTAAGAAGTATTAAAGCACCAATATGTTGGTCTTCTTTCTTCTTGAGTTTCATATGGTGTGTGAATTTTTTCTTAGGTATTCCAAGGTTTTGGGCTAATATCCAATTATCAATGAGTGCATTCCATGTGTGTCTTTTGTGATTGGGTTGTCTCATTTACAACCATGTTTTCTAGTTCTATTCATTTACTTATGAATTTCATGAAGTCAATGTTTTTGATAGCTGAGTAGTACTCCATTGTGTAAATGTACCACATCTTCTCTATCCATTCCTTTGTTGAAGGATACTAACTTCTGGCTATTAAGTAAGGTAGCTATGAACATAGTAGAGCATGTGTCCTTATTATATGTGAGAGCATCTTTATGCCCAGGAGTGGCATAGTTGGGTCTTCAGGTAATACTATCATAGGTCAGTTTTCTATGGCAATAATACTTACAGAGTAGTTGCTAAGGAGAACCCAGTAATAATGTTCAATATTAAAATTGAAACCTGTAGGAAAATGGAGGCATTATCTACAGTTAGCAATCATGCAAACTGGTGCATATAATTATAACTTTAACCTAACTTGGAAGTTTGAGACATATATGTTTTGTTTTGAAACTACAAGGTACAAGAAGCTATGGAAAGTGGGTAAAAGGGGTCCTTGAATATCTTAGGAAAATATATGTCAAATATAGCTTATATCATCTGGGTCTTAGATGCAAACTGTATGGTACCTTTAATAATATAGATTTACCTTTACCCTCTGAAGGGCAACAATGAGCTATAGCAATACCCTAAAATGTTCTGGAATTCTCATGGTCTCCCCTGACCAACTACTCAAAAGTGGGCTTCTCAAGCTTGATATTGAGGTTTTATTTCATATATATATATATATATATATATATATATATATCTTCCTTCTTCTTAAAGTTCATTTTGTACATTGTAAAAATTTATCTCTTAGATTATCCAAAAATATTACAACACTATTGTTAGGACAAAATGACAACCAACAGATTGGGAAAAGTTCTTTACCAACCCTACAACAGATAGAGGGCTTATATCCAAAATATACAAAGAAGTCAAAAAGTTAGAACTCAGGGAGACAAATAACCCTATTATAAAATGGGGTTCAGAGATAAACAAAAAATTCACATCTGAGGAATGCCAAAAGGCTGAGAAACACCTAAAGAAATGTTCAACATCTTTAGTCATAAGGGAAATGCAAATCAAAACAACACAGAGGTTTCACCTCATACCAGTGAGAACGGCTAAGATCAAAAAATCAGGTGACAGCAAAAGATGGTGAGGATGTGAGAAAGAGGAATACTCCTCCATTGTTGGTGGAATTGCAGACTGGTACAGCCATTCTGTAAATCAGTCTGGAGGTTTCTCAGAAATTTGGACATTGCACTACCTGAGGACCCAGCTATACCACTCCTGGGCATATACCCAAAAGATGCTCCAACATATAAAAAGACACATGTCCCACTATGTTCATAGCAGCCTTATGTATAATAACCAGAAGCTGGAAAGAACCCAGATGCCCTTCAACAGAGGAATGGATACAGAAAATGTGGTATATCTACACAATGGAATATTACTGAGCTATCAAAAACAATGACTTTATGAAATTCATAGACAGATGGAACTGGAAAATATCATCCTGAGTGAGGTAACCCAGTCACAAAAAACACACATGGTATGCACTCATTGATAAGTGGATATTACCCCAAATGCTCGAATTACCCTAGATGCACAGAACACATGAAACTCAAGGAGGATGACCAAAATGTGAATTCTTCACTTCTTCTTTAAAAGGAGAACAAGAATACCCTTAGGAGAGAATAGGGAGGCAAAGAACAGAGACAGAAGAAACACCCATTCAGAGCCTGCCCCACATGTGGCCCACACATATACAGCCACCTAACTAGATAAGATGGATGAAGCAATGTGGTGCAGGTGAGAGGAACCGGATGTAGATATTTCCTGAGAGACATGACCAGAATACGGCAAATACATAGGCGTATGCCAGCAGCAAACCACTAAATTGAGAAAAGGACCCCAGTTGAAGGAATCAGAGAAAGGACTGAAAGAGCTGAAGGGGCTTGAGACCCCATATGAACAATAATGCCAACCAACCAGAGCTTCTGGGGACTAAGCCACTACCTGAAGACTATACATGGACTGACCCTGGACTCAAACTGCATAAGTAGCAATGAATAGCATAGTAAGGGCACCAGTGGAAGGGAAGCCCTGGGTCCTGCCAAGGCCTTGGTGGGAGAGTGGAAAGGGGGGAGGATAGGAAGGGGAACACCCATATAGAAAGGGAAGGGGAGGTTTAAAGGGATGTTGCCCTGGAAACTGGGAAAGGGAATAACATTTGAAATGTAAATAAGAAATACCCAATTTAACAAAGATGGGTTAAAAAAAGAATAAATTAAGTTTTTTGTTTTTTTTTTAAAAGAGTGCACTAGTAGTTTTGATTTATTACAGGTTTCCCCTCCACTCACATACACTTTTTGAGTGGTAGATAGGCATATCACTACAGACAGGACAAACATGATGAGATACTTTTGTTTATTTTCCTTTTTCTTATAAAACTTAAAACTAAGAGTTTTTAAAAATTGGCTTTAAAAGAGATCACCTACATCAGTTACATGTACATTTACACATATTTTCAAATTTTCCAATTGATCCTGAGGAATAACTCATCTATTATGTAACCTTGAAAAGAACCTTGAAAGATGCTGCTTGACAACACCATCCAGCATGTAGTTGTACAGATCTCTTATGGACAACATTCAGATTCTTCTATTTGTGGATTCAGTCCATTGAAAGTTTCTTCTATAAGTCCATAACAATTCAAATAGACTTCTGGTTGAATTCAGAAGAATTTAGAAAGTGATTTTTAATGACAGAAATGGAATTAATGATATTAAATATTTTATACATATAGAAATGATTACACCATCTCCTTTCATTAATTTACAAACATTTTAAAAATACTATTTATTTGTGTCATGAATATTCTCATAAGACAATAATTATTTTTATATTAACTTAAGTATTTTGAATATTTTTATGTAAGGGGTTTCTATAACTGTAATTACATGACTGTAGATCCATCTATTTCTACAACCATAAATTAATTGAAAGTGACCTTTTAATTTTCTGAGGAACCTCCAGACTGATTTCCAGAGTGGTTGTACCAGTTTGTAATCCCATCAACAATGAAGGTGTGTTCCTCTTTCCCTACAACCTTGCCAGCATCTTCTGTCACCTGAATATTGACATTAGCCATTCTCACTGGTGTGAGGTGGAACCTCTGGTTGTTTCGATTTGCATTTTCCTGATGACTAAGGATGTTGAACATTTCTTTAGGTACTTATCAGCCATTGGATAATCCTCAGCTGAGAAGTCTTTGTTTAGCTCTGTACCCCATTTTTAATAGAATTATTTGGCTGTCTGGAGTCTAATTTCTTCAGTTCTTTGTATATTTTGGATATTAGCCCTTTATTGCATGTAGGATTGGTAAAGAACTTTTCCTACTCTGTTGAGGCCATTTTGCCTACTGACAATGTCCTTTACCTTACAGAAGCTTTGCAGTTTTATGAGGTCCCATTTGTCGATTCTTGGTCTTATAGCATAAGCCACTGTTGTTTTGGGAATTTTCTCCAGTGTCCATGTTTTTGAGACTCTTCCCCACTTTTTCTTCTATTAGTTTGAGTGTATCTGGTTTGATGTGGAGGTCCTTGATCAAATAGGACTTAAGTTTTGTACAGGGCAATAAAAAATGGATCATTTTGCATTCTTCTACATGCTGACTTCCAGTTGAACAAGCACCATTTGTTGAAAATGCTATCTTTTTTCCATTGGATGGTTTTAGCTCCTTTGTCATAGATCAAGTGACCATAAGTATGTGGGTTCATATCTCGGTCTTCAACTCTATTCCAGTGATCTACCTGCCTGTCTCTGAGCCAATACCATACAGTTTTATCACTATTGCTCTGTTATACTGCTTGAGGTCAGGGATGATGATTTCCCCAGAAGTTCTTTTATTGTTAAGTATAGTTTCGCCAACCTTGGTTTTTTGTTACTCCAAATGAATTTGCAAATTTTTCTTTCTAACTCATGAAGAATTGAGTTGAAATTTTGATGGAGATTGCATTGAAACTTTAGATTGCTTTTGGCAAAATGGCCATTTTTACTATATTAATCATGCCAATCCATGAGCATAGGAGTTCTTTTCTTCTTTTGAGATCTTCTTCAATTTCTTTCTTCAGATATTTGATGTTCTTGTCATACAGATCTTTCACTTGCTTTGTTAATATCACACCGAGGTATTTTATATTATTTGGAAATATTATGAAGGGTGTCATTTCCCTAATTTCTTTCTCAGCCTGTTTATCCTTTGAGTAGAGGAAGGCTACTAATTTATTTGAGATTGTTTTATACACAGCCACTTACTGAAGTTGTTTATCAGCCTTAGTAGTTCTCTGGTTGAACTTTTGGGGCTACTTAAGTATACTATTATATCATCTGCATATAGTGATATTTTGACTTTTTCCTTTCTAATTTGTATTTCTTTGACCTCCTTTTGTTGTCTGATTGCTCTCTAACATACAACAAAGAAACATGCTCCACTATGTTCATGACAGTCTTATTTATAATAGCCAGAATCTGGAAAGAACCCAGATGCCCTTCAACAGAGGAATACAGAAAATGTGATACACATACACAATGGAATACTACTCAGCTATCAAGAACAATGACTTCATGAAATTCATAGGCAAATTGATTGAACTAGAAAATATGCTGAATGAGGTAACCCAATCACAGAAAAATACACATGGTTTGCACTCACTGATAAGTGGATATTAGCCCAAAAGCTCTAATTACCCAAGATACATTTGACAAACCACATGAAGCTTAGGAAAAAGGATGACCAAAGTGTAGATGCTTCACTCCTTCTTAAAACTGGAAACAAAAATATTCACAGGAGAATACATGGAGCAAAGTTTAGAGCACAGACTGAAGAAATGGTCATTCAGAACCTGCCCCACATGTGCTCCATACATATATGGCCCCCAAGACTAAATTTGATTGATGAAGCTAAGAAGGGCATGCTGATAAGACCGGATATAGATATCTCCTGAGAGACACAGCCAGAATATGTCAAATACAGAGGTGAATGCTAGCACCAAACCACTGAACTGAGAATGGGACCCCAGTTGGAGGAATTAGAGAAAGGATTGAAAGAGCTGAAGGAGCTTGCAACCCCATAAGAACAACTATGCCAACCAACCAGAGCTTCTAGGGACTAAACCACTACTCATAACTATACATGGAATGACCCATGGCTCCAACTGCATATGTAGCAGAAGAAAGCCTTGTTGGGTACCAACAGAAGGGAGCCCTTGGTCTTGCCAAGGTTGTAGCCCCAGTGTAGGCGTATGACACGGGAAGGGTGCTGGAAGAAGAGGTGATTGGGGAGGGGAATACCCTCATAGAAGTAGGGGAGGCGGATGGGATATGGGGCTTATGCAGTTAAATGTAAATAAAAAAATCCAAAACAGTATATACATACATTACTAAAGCAGAATAAATTTGACATTAGCAAAAGAAAGAAAGTGACCTCTCTACCCCCAATACAGAAATATTCCCATTATATCACATTATATTTTCTTTATCTTAACTTAATTAACTAAATTTAACAAAATTATTAACCCTAAATTTAGTTCTATAACACGTTCACACACACACACACACACACACACACACACACACACACAAAACATGTGCATACAAAGACATATTTTGAGAGAATAGAATATATGTATATCCTCTGAATTAAGGTTGTTTTAGTCAGTTATTCTAAAGATTAATGAAACTATGCATACCCATAGGAAGAAAAACAATATCAGGCAACCAGAATCCCAAAGTTCCCAGGGACTAAATTAATAACCAAAGGTTACACATGGGGGTACCAGTGGCTCCAGCTGCATATGTAACAGAGGGTTGCCTTCTCTGGCATCAGTCTGAGGGGAGCCCCTTGGTCCTGTGGAATCTTGATGGGCCAGCGTAGGGGAATACTTGCAAGCTAATACCTGAGTGGGTGGACTGGTGGGAGAGCACTCTCATAAAGACAGGGGGAGGGAGAAGGAATAGGGGGTTTGTGGAAGGAAAACTAGGAAGCAGGATAACATTTGAAATGAAAATAAATAAAATAACCAACAAAAATGAAAAGAATAAAATGCAATCTAAAATCATTTTGTTGATTTTCTTATAAATGAGAGTTACATGTGTTATTTGTTGCTGTAAAATGACACAGGGTCAGACAAAAATGTTTTTAAATATTTTTATGTAATTTTGCATGGTTAACACTTGTAAAAATAAATCATTAGAATTTGGACACAGTTAAGAATACAAGCCATAGAAGTTGATTTTAAACCAGAGAGGTGGCAAAATCTCCACAGTACTAAGTCTCCACGGAAATATGTTAGTAGATCAGAAAGTTAAAAATGCAGAAGTTGTACATGTGAGGAAATGGTATTTATCTTTTCCATGTAGAAAATTCTTTTAATTCTAATATATTAGGCATGGAATTTCCAAGAAGACAAACTCAGATGGGGAGTATTATTCAACAGCCACAGTTTCTAGTTAATCATAAAATGTATTTTGCCCTTTACTTGCTTATACACAGAGATGGTAGTTTACAATATTTTCTCATTCTCTACTTTGACTCTCATAAATAATTTTGTGATACACCTGTTCACTTATTTTCCTCTCTAATGTGCTGAATATGGCTTCTTTTCTATTTATACCTAGGAAGTACAAAGCTGAGACATTTGGCAGATCTATTTTTTAATTTTAGAAAACTCAAAATGGATTTCCATAGATATTATATTAACATGCATTCCTACCCAGTGTATATTAGTTGTCCTTTCTTTGATTCTTTGCTAATATTTGTTTCATACTGATTATTTGATGATGATAATTTGTTCTCGAGTTAGGAAGAATCCCCATAACTTTGATTTACATTATTAAGATACTGAATATTGTTACATTTACATAAAAACATTTCATGCGTTTTAAACTATTTTTAAAAATTAGAGATTGTAATTAAATTACATAATCTATCCTTTCTTTTCCTCAAACACCCTACACATATATATCTACATAAATACAACCTGTTCCATGTGTGTAATATTTTACACACATGTATGTATGTATGTATGTATGTATGTATGTATGTATGTATGTTTCAGAGTTGACTATTTGGTGCTGATTAAGCAATTGCTGAATTCTCCAGTTAAACTGCATTTCTCATTCTCTCAGCATTTTGTTTCCCATAATTCACTTTTTAGTGTTATGCACAACAGGGAAATGTAGTGTGTTTTTGCAGATTTAGCCAGCTGCCCTTCACCAGGGAAGACATGGATCTTGGAGAAGAGACTAGAAATAGTACTTTACTAAGCCAGCGTAATCCAAAAATATTTTCTAAATATTTTCCTCATATCTATATTTGATGTACAGTTTTGCAACTTGTGTTTCTTCCTTTGAATACCTGTTCAATTTTTGCTAATTTATTTTTCATTCCTATTCTTTTATATTCAATTTTTGAAAACATTATGTGTGTTATACATTAATTCCCTACCAAAGAATAATAGGTGACGAAGTTTTTTGGATTGCTTGGGTTGATATAATACAATATCAACTATATATATATATATATATATATATATATATATATATATATATATATATAATTTTGATTTAAAACTAATTTCCAAAACATGTTATAATTTCCTGACATAATAACCTCTTCTTCATAAAGTTGGACTCTATACATCTATCGTAGAGTTTCTATGAAATTTTTCTTGAGTGGTTTCAGGTTTTAGGATTCACATTCAGCCCTCTCGTCCACTTCATACATTTTAGTGCAGAGGGAGTGAATGAGTCCAGTTACAGTCTTCTAAATGTGGACATCATATAACCAAAAACAAAAACAAAAACTACATGACAACCACATTATACGTAGAAAAGGCCTGTGATACAATCCAACCCATTTTTATGATAAAATATGTGACAGGATAAGGATACAAGGGACATATCTCCAGATAGAAGAAGTGATTTACAGCAAAATAGCATCAAGCTTAAATGGAAAAAAATTCAAAGCATTTCCACTAAGATCAGGTAAAAGACAAGTACTTCCAAACTCTTTCCACACTTGTTCAATATAGTAGTTGAAGAATTATATATAAGACAACAAAAGGAGACAAAGGGGATAAAAATAAAAGGGAAAGAACAGAAATTATCTTCATTTGCAAATGGCGTTATTGTATGTGTGACCCTAAAAATTCGATGAGAAAATTTTGTAGTTAATACATGCATTCAGAAATACAATGGGATACAAAACTGATACTCAAGATTCAGTAACTTTCCTATGTACCAATGAAAGAGGACTGCAAATAAATTCTGAGTATAATATAATACATAGTAGCTACAAAAAGTATTTGAAGACAACTCTAACAAAGCAAGTCAAAGACTTGAATGACAAAAATTTCCAGACATTGAATAAAGAAATTAAAGAAAAATAGAATAGAAAGTCTCACATGATTGTAGATTGGTAGGATTAAAATGATATGGACATCTTAGCAATAACTACCTGCAAATTCAATGCAATCCCAACTAAAATTACAACAAAATTCTTCACAGACCCTGAAAGAACAACGTTCAGGTTCATATAGAAACACACACACACACACACACACACACACACACACACACACACACACACGCACACACGCACACACACACACACACACACACACACACACACTAGTTAAGACAATTATCACCTTTTTCCACTGCAGATTCTACTACAGAGCTATAGTAATACAAACAGCATCATATTGGCATGAACCCATCCAGTAGGAACAGCATCATTTGTTGAAAATGATATTTAGTAATATTTTTAAATTTTTTTGTTTAAAAAGTAAATATTCATGGATCTTTTGGCTTATATATGACTCTTCAATTTAATTTTCTTTATCAACATGTGTTTTTTATGTTTGCCAATATGATGCTGTTTGCATTGCTACAGCTCTGTAGTAGAACTTGAGATGTAAGAAGGTGATAATTTTTTATCTATCCTCTCTCTCTCTCTGTCTGTCTCTTTGTGTCTCTGTGTGTGTGTGTGTGTGTGTGTGTGTGTGTGTGTGTGTGTGTACCTGCATGCATGTGTGTTTCTATATGAAACCAAAAGCTGTCCTTTCACCCTGCACAAAACTCAACCACAAATGGATCATAGACCTCAAAAATAGTTCAGATACATGGAATTTGATGAAAGTGAAAGTGGAAAACTCTCTTGAACTCACTGGTTAAGGACCTGATTTACAGAAAAATAAACAGCCTAAGCACTAAAAGCAGCAAGTAAGAAATGCCACATTATGAAATTCAGGAAGATTTTAGTGGCAAAGAAAATCATTATTGTGATGAAGCAGCAGATTATAAAATAGTGAAAAAAAACTTTGATAAGTTACTTATCCCATAGAGGGCTAATATCTAAAATATATATAAAGAAGTCATAAAACTGTACTTGAAGAAACCATGCAACCTAAATAAAAATCATGTAACTTAACATGTATCTTAACAGTTAATTCACAAATGAGAGGTGCTAATGGCCGAGAAAAATGTAAATGAATGTTTAACATCTCTAGTCAGCAGATAAATGCAAATCAAACCTACTTTGAGATTTCATTTTATATTAGGGAGAGTGGGAAAGATTCCTGAAACAAATGAGAGCTCATGCTGGTGAGAATGGAGTAAGAGGAGCTCATTCATTGCCCTTACAGGTACATAAATGTACAGCTACAAAGAAAACCAGTGTGACAGTCCATCTGAAAGCTAAGAATAAATATATCTCAAGATTCAGTCATACCACTATTGGGGTTGTAGGCATAGGCCACTTTGAACTACTACAGGGACTCTTGTTAATTGCTGTTCTAGTCATCATAGCCAGAAATTGGTAATGGGCCGGTTTAGCAGAATTGCATCAGAATTTACAATAGCGACTCTAAAAGCCAGAATATCCTGAATTGATGTCATGAAGAACCCAAGAGAACACAAATGCAAGCCCAGGATACCATACCCAGTGAAGCACCATAGATGGAAAAATCCAAGATATTTCATGATAAATCCAAATTTAACAACATCTTTTAACTAATCTAACTCTACAAATGATACTGGGAAAAAAAACTCCAAAACAAGCAAAGTAATTATGAAAAAGAAAACATAAAATTTAAACATTTCACAACAAGCCTGAAACAATAGACTCATACACACATGATACTACATCCAGCAACAAAAGTAACAGGTACTAACAATCATCTGTCTTTAATATCTCTCAACATCAATTGATTCAATATTCCAATAAAACACACAGGCTAACAGACTGGATATGTAAACAGGATCCGGCATTTTTCTGCATACAAGAAACACACCTCAATAACAAAAATAGACACTGCCTCAGAGTAAAATTCTGGACAAAAGGTTTCTAAGCAATCTGCTCCAAGAAACAAGCTGATGTTGCCATTCTTATATCCAAAGACAGACTTCCACCCAAAAGTTATCAAGCAAGATGGAGAAGAACACTTCATATTCATCCAAGGGTAAATCCACCAAAAGAAAGTCTCAATTCTGAACGACTGTGACCCAAATAAAAGGGCACCCAAGTTTGTAAAGTTGTGGAACTGGGGTTAGCAGCTAGAACGTCCCAGATGTCAGGGATCAAGAGGTTCCCAGAACCCAACAGGGAGGACTGTATCCAAAATATGCAACAAAAGGGGAGACAGAATCTGTAGAGATCATATGAAATGGATAGGCACAGAACCCAGTTGAGGAATGGGGCCAACCACCCACCTCAAAAATATTAATCCAGTATTCCTCCTTCCATAAGGAAATGCAGGGACAAAGAGTGAAGCAGAAACTGAAAGAAAGGCCATCCAGAGACTGCCCCACCTAGGGCTATATCCCATCTGTTGACAGCAAATCCAGGCAGTATTTCTGATGTCAAGAAGTGCTTAATGACAGGAGCCTTATATAGCTGTCTCCTGAGAGGCTCTGACAGAGCCTGACCAATACAGATGCAGATGTACACTGCCAAACATTGAACTGATTGTGGGAACCCCAGGGAGGAAGTTAGGGCAAGAACTATAGGAGCTGAAGGGGTTTACAACCTCATAGGAAGAACAACATTGCTGATCAACCAGATCCTCCAAAGCTCCCCAGGACTAAACCACCAACCAGAGAACACAGGGAGTACCCATGGTACAGCTTGATATGTAGCAGAAGATTGCCTTTTCTGGCATCACTGGAAAGTGAACCCCTTAGTCTTGTGGAGGCAGCGGAGAAGGAGGAGTAGATAGGGGGCTTTTGGCAAGGAAATAGTGATGGGGGATAACATTTGAAATGAAAATAAATAAAATAACCAATAAAAATAGAGTATAGATAAACAGAGAATTTACAACAGAAGAATCTCAAATGGCCAAGAAACACTTAAAGAAATGTTCAAAGGCCTTAATCATCAGAGAAACGCAAATCAAAATGACCATGAAATTCCAGCTTATACTATTCAGAATGACTAAGATCAAAATCTCAGTTAACAGCACATGCTGGCAAGGATTTGAAGAAAGCAGATCACTCCTTTGCTCTTGGGCTTGCAAACTGGTATAACTACTCTGAAAATCAATCTGGTAGTTCCTCAGAAAATTAGAAATAGTTCTACCTGAAGAACCATTTATATCACTTTTGGGCATACACCCAAACACACTCTACTATTTCACAAGGATACAAGCTCCACCATGTTCATATCAGCCTTATTTGTAATAGCCAGATATTGGACAAAACCCAAATGCCCCTCAACCAAAGAATGGATACAGAAAATGAGGTTCATTTACACCACAGGATACTACGCAGCTATTAAAAATGAGGGCATTACGAATTTTGCAGGCAAATGGATGGCACTAGAAAATATCACCTTGAGTGTGGTAACTCAGAACCTAAATAATTCATAGTATATACTCACTGATAAGTGGATATTATCCAAAAACTAAAATTTTAAAAAAGTATGGTTTGGGATATGGCACAGGAGATTTAAGTACTTTGTTTAGAATGTGACACAGGAGATTAAGTATTTGGTGTGTATGCATAAAGGCCTGAGTTAGAATTGCTAATGACCACATGAATAGCTGGGATTCACAGCACGCTGATGTAATATGTAATCTTTTGTGCTCTGAGTTGGAACTCAGAGTCTTGATGGCCCGTCATTCTAGCCAACATGAGCTCTCTCTGTATTCCTTCAGAACCCTTGTCTCAATTATAATTTTGCTAGGAAGAATGTTGCTTACAGGCAGATATGTGGAAGGAGAAGGTGCCAAGATTCTTACATCAGGAATGACAAGAAGAGAGAGAGAGCTCCTGGCCTCACTTCACATTCAATAACATCCTAGCCCAAATCCTAGTAATATGGTTCCTCCAATAAAACCACACCTCTGTCCAAAAGCCACACTTCCTTGTACTGCCAATCTCTACTGTGCTCTGGGAGCCATTTCTATTCAACCTACCACACCTTTCTACAATACACTACTGCTTAGTTATTAAAAAAAAAACAGCAATAGCAAAAACAAACCTCAAAAACAAACAAAAAATAGAGGCAGAAAATTAGCAGGTAAATGGATGAGGCCAGAAAAATGTTATCCAGAGAGATATATCCTAAACCCAGAAAAATGAATATACTGTGTATATTTCCTTCCATCTGGATGATAGGCATTAAGTACTAAAAGCCAAGGTTCATCAAATCTCTCCACTCAGGGAACTCTGCCTAAGAGGAAGAATAAGACTTGTAAGAGCCAGAGAAAATGAAGGACAATAACAACAACAACAACAACAGCAACAACAACAACAACTAAATACAAATAAAAAAACAAGGTCTTTTAACCACAGCATGACCGACAAACATATGAACTCACAGAGACTAGGTGATATGCGCAGGGCCTGAACATGCCTGTGCCAGAACAGGTCTTAGAGCTACAGGGGAAATGAAGACAAACCTTCATCCAAATATAAAAATTATGTCCAATTGATACCCACTCAAAAATGAAATATTAATTTTCCCCTAACTCACTGAGGAAATCTCTTTGAAGATACAAACTACTCTTATGGATGGGGCCACTGCCTTGCAGTAGATGGCAAACATACAAAGAACTCAGTGGCATCTTTGAACATTCTCTGTGTCATAGCATCTAGTTAGGGTTTTCTTTAATTATGTATTTGTTTACTTTGTTTGTGTATTATTTTTGTCCTACAGTTTCTTTCTATATATAATACTGCTTTCAGTGTTTTGTTATTTTAGGATTTCCATATGTGCAAAACTGTAGCTGATTCTCTGTTTCAATATGTGTTTTCTTGACTACATTTTTTTTCGTTTCTTTGTTTATTTCTTTCTGTCCTATTCTCATTTTTTTCAAATTTGTTTTATCTTATTTTATTATTATCCTTTAGGTACCTATTTTCTAATGAGAGAGAGAAAGGGTGTGGATTCACACAGGAGGGAAATGGGAATATCTTGCATGACTTAGGGAAGGGGTCAATTATCAGAATATATTATACACAAAAAATTCTATTTCCAATAAAAGAAAAGCAGACAAAGAGAAATTTACCAACTATCACTGGTCAAAAGGCTTTCTCCCACTGTATGGTTTGATCATCTATGCCTAGAATCTGATGGTTATAGACACAATGATTTGTCTCAGAGCCACTGCCCTATTTCATGATTGTAGGCCAATACCATAGCCCTAAAGTCTAGTATGAAATTGAGGATTGTTATATATCTAGCACTGTTCATTTTGCTTTCTTTATTTGTTATGGTTTTTGATTGCAGGAATTTTAGGATTTCTAATATACAATTCTGGAAAATAATTGTTGAAATTTTTTTTATGATTTTGAATTTGTACTTAGAGTTACATTGAACTTTTAGGAATATTAACATTTTTACAATATTAATTCTGGGTGTCCATGAACATAACAGCTCATTTTATTCAGTGTTTGCTTCAATATAGTTCTTCAGAGGTTTACAATTTTTACTATAGAACATCTTCAATTCACTGGTTAACTTCTTACTAAATATTTTATTTTTGGAGGTTATTTTGAATACAAATATTTTGCCTGATTTCCTCCTTAGTAGATTTTTTACTGATATAAAAAGTCTACTAATATTTAGTTGCTGTTTGCATCATGCTACTTTGTTCAAATTATTCACCAGATGCATTAGATTTTGGATTCATTTATGGGGCTTTTAAATATTGGCACAATGCCACTATGTAAAAAAATTTCTATTGTTTTTATTTCTTTTTCTCAAGTTTGTGCCCTGCCTATACAATACACTAAGAGAAGTGCTAGTAGGTATCATTGTCTCATTCACTTTAGAAAAAATACTTTAGTTTTTTCACATTGAATGAGATGCTGGCTATGGGATTGCCTTATGTAGTCTATTTTGTGCCATGTATTATCTTTGTATGATGTCTTTAAAATTTTCTATGATGAATAGGTAATAAATTCTGTTAATTTTTTTCTGGACCTGCAAAAATGTTACGTGGCATTTGTCAGTGATTTTGTTAACATGATATACCATCCTGATCCTGGTCTTGCATTCATATAATTGATTTAATTGACCTATTATTTCCTGTCTTATGACCAACCTATCTGCCAGGACTAGTGCTGTATTTCCCAGACCCACAGTCTTATTAATACAAAGTCTGCTCCCATTCAAAACCCACTGATGATGGTGACTGAGAATTAAGTAAGAGAGAAGGGAATGGGCAGAGTGCAAGTAATGTAATAGGGATGATGGGAGAAAGGTGGATTCTAATTAGGGAGGATTAGAGGAGATAAATGTAGAAGAAATGAAAAAGAGTAACAACACTTTTCTGAAAATGTTATAAGGTATTACATTATTAACTTTCTATCTAAAAATATCTATAATGCAATATATACATATATTTAAATTAACTTTACATCTGAGCAGGCAATGCTCCTTTTGAGAGGCAAAGACCATCCATTAAACAAATACACAGTCCAATTCATCAGAAACTCTATATTGGGTTTTTAGTCAAGGTTGTCCAAGAAACTACACAAACATTTTAAATATTTATTTCATCCTTGGTTCCCTCCAGAGGTAAAGACATTGTGCCTTACAGACTTAGGGCCTAGAGGCTCCTTAGATGTAACTGACATGAAATCATCCACTCTTCAGAATAGCTGCTATGGAACAATAATGTACATAAACCTTAATAGACATGTGGAAACACATATATAGACACATACATACACACACACGCGTGCGCGCGCCCACACACAAAACAATGCCAAAGAAAACTCATTAATCATCAAACAAATGCACAATTCATATACACTGTTATAAACAGAAGATCCTAAATCAACTAAAATTTGAAATATTTGATCCAACAACTCCACTACTGCATACATAACCAAAGGAAGTAAAATATACCATTGATCACAATGTAATAGCAAAGGATATATAACTAACCTGAATCAGTATCACCAAATAAAGAGGTAATTGTATTGTACCAAGGCTCAATAAAACAAGGTTAGCCATAAAGCGTCTATCTGGTACATGCCACAACATACATGTACTTGGAGCTTGTACATGAAATATTAACGGTGTTGTCACATATTCTATTACCTCATGTATTTGGAGCATCTCCATACGTTTGTATCACAAATGTTGATAATTCATGTAATTTAAATTTAAACTTTCCCCTTAGTGTCACAGTGTGACAGATTATTTGTTATTTTCTGCTCTCCGTTTGTCTTTTGATTTTTCATATATTTTATTTATTTATCTGTTTATTCCTTTATTTGTTTACCATATTGAGGGCACACATGGCACTATGTATATCTGAAGGTCAGAAAGCAGTGTGACGGAATGGTACCATATGGATACAGGTATTAAACTTACATCACAAGGTTTTGCATCAAGTACCTTTCATGTGTTTATCCATATAGCTGGCCCCATATTGGAGTCTTATAAGAGAAATATTTTTTCAATAAATTGCAATGTCTGTAATATTTAATATGAATTTGAAATATTATAGAAAATATAGAAAGCTAGTGTAGAAAAATCTTGCAATATATGGTTACCTATGATTTTCTTTTCCTCCCCCTTTTACTAACAATAGATTCTGTTCTCATACAAATTTGAATACGATTTCCTCTGCATTTACTTATCATAGCTTCTCCTTATCTCCTCTCCCATCTGGATTGATTCCCATTCTCTGGGTTCAAGCTTTTAAGAAATAACATCAAAACATAACAAAATTAAATGTAATAAAGTACTTATCACATTAATGTTGGAGAATTCAAATCCAATAGAAAATAACAGAGCTTCGAGAGAAGGCACAAGAATCAGAGACTCACTGTGAAATGATGTCATCAAGTAGGTGTAGGCAGGTACAAGATAGAACAAGACCTGTCATTGGTTGAGAAGGAAGGATGGGCAGGAGAAAAGTTTGATGAAAGAGGAGGAGACTGGAATGAGATAGGAGAGAATTCATGGAGAGAACATGGTGGCTGATATTAAGATTCCACTCTGTGTATTTACAGACTGTTACGAATATTCTTAAGGGATGGATGTGTACAGGGCTTTGTATGTTTAGGTTGGCAATTATATCTTATCAATTGGATCAGAGGTTATTGTGTTTTGTGTTCCTTATTGTGGAGAATTGAGTTTTATAGTGTGTGGGGGCAGAGACCCTAGGCCGCCACGGAGTTGGGATGTGTGATTCTGGCAAGATATCTATCAGATATCTTGGGGCAGTGAGGTGCCAGATCTAGTGGGGGGTAAAAGACAGCCCTTTTATAATTTTACAGCAACAACTCACTCATTTACACATTCAGGGGTTCTGTGAAAGTAAATAGAGTATAAATGCTAAGGACCTTGTGCAGATCCATGGAAGCATTGTGATTACTGCTTAAGTCTCTGTGGAGTCATATAAGCTTTGCTCAGTTGTTTTAGAAAAAACTTGTTCCCGTGGTCTGCACCTTTCCCTCTACCTATCCAGCTTGAATCTTGTCTCCTCTTTTGCGTGATAACTTGAACTTTGAGTGGAGGGATTTAATGGAGACTTGCCATTTAGAGTGGTGTATTTTATCATCTGTCTCTCTGGTTGTAATGTTTGACTGTGATTACCTGTATTCATTCTCTCTGCCACAGGAGAAAGCCTCTCTGATGATTCCTGAAAAGGGAAACAATCTATGAGCATAGGAAAATATTATTAAGACCCATTTTTGTTGAGATTTTTTTAGATCAATAATATTTAGTTTTATGCTAGGGCTGTGGGCTATCTAATCTCTGGATCTTGGTCACATAAGCAGTGTCCAGTGTGTGTTCAATTTAATTGAGTATGCCTTAAATTAAATGAGATATCAGTTGGTTATAACTCACCATGTTCAATGTGTTGTGTGAATTATGTCTTCATCAGTGTCAGTTTGTGGAGAGCTATAAATTGTCAGAAAAATCCTGGATTATTTGGTGATATCTAGGGGATAATTTTACACAACAAATTCATTGGATGAAGTCCAGTCCCAGTGCTCAAAGTACTATTTGGTGGAAGCAAGAGATGACCAGCAGAGTTTCTCTACTCATTATTCGGAGTCTTCATTAGGAATGCCTTTATCTATTTTAGGATGTTTGCACTGCACTGGATTTTCATTCTGTCCCCCAAATGCCCTTAAATTCTAGATGTCTCCTCTCCATTGTTTCTCTCTATGCTCTTTCCCCTCCCCAGATCATATACGTCTTCCCCCACTTCAGTCTACCCATTAAATCTATTTTATTTGCCTCACTCAGGGATAACCACATTTTCCCTCCTAGTTACTTTTGTTATGACTAACCTCTCTGGGTCTATGGATTTTAACTTCATTATTGTTTATTTAATAACTAATATCCACATATAAGTGGATACTTACCAAACATATCTTTCTTGGTCTGTGTTACCTTACTCAGGAAGAACTTTTATCATTCAATTCATTCACCTACAAGTTTCATGGTTTTCAGTTTAAACAAGTTATAGGACTCTCAGTGTTGGTTAGTTCCTTTTTCTCTCTCCACATTTCACATGTGATTAGCTTGAATACATCAAATGATAATCTAATTTTTGCTGTAATAATCAAAAATTTTAAAACCTCATTATTAAAATTAAATTGAAAATTCAATACTTCTCCTTCTCTTCAGGCTCCAGGATTTCTTTTAGTACTTTCAATTTTATTTACAATAGATTCGTAGCTATTGTAAATAACCAAAATGTCACACATTGTCACTTTCAATATGAGAGACTTGGCGAATTGTACCATAATTTTCTAGCCCAAGAGTATCAATAAAAATTTATTCCCTCATAAAATCCAAATACTAATTAATCCATGTATATTTTTCTAAATACTATTATTTGAAAAAGCAAAAACTAATTTTTATCTTTTGTGAATTTTTAAAAATTACATGAGTAATAACTACTACCTTTAGATTGTGGGTCTCGGTGTGATATTAGACATTACACACTAACTTCTGACTGTGATTTTTGGTGTCTTCCTTTGTGAATTGTCCCATTATTTCTTCGAACTTAATCCACATACTAGTTAATAATTAGTGAACTATTATAGACTACAGAACAGTTAGTTTTCAAAATATATCCCTTCATAGATTTCTGATTAGATTTTGTCAAGTTTCATCATTGATACAATGGCTGAATTTTAACTCTTTTAAAAAAATATCATCTTATTGGATAAGATTTCCTTCATTCAACTGTTCCACACATTCTTGAAACAACAACTTTATTTCAATTTTATGCTCACAGGATAAACGTCTTCCCTCTTTTTCAATTTTGTCTTTTTAGGTAATTTTATTTCAGTTTCACTTCCCTATCACTTTTTATATATATAGGGACTACCACAAATCAGTAGCTTCATAGAATTTCTACATATGTATCTCAGGACTTTATGATTTGAAAATTTGAATTGAAATTAGACAAATGATTTCTGTTCTCCTTTGTTACTTTGCCACACATCATAATGTGATGATATAGTTATAGGTCATGCAGTTTGTAGTTTGGTGGATTTTCTGTTTTCTTTTATTCACTCCTTATCTAGCCGGAAAAACAAATACCTTCACATATGGTTCTGCAGTGTTCTTAGGATGAATAGCAAAAATCGCATGATTCATTTCTGTAGCATTCTATAGACCAGTGAATAAAATGTAATAGTAAAATCAAAAGAAGTGGGTAATAGGCTTCAATTCTTTAAAATATACCAGCTAGCTACAGTTAAGCTCAATTTCCTCTTTTCTAATGTGACATCCTCAGTATGTCTGAGAGAACATGAAAATACTATGATTTCTTAAAAAATGATATGCAATTTACTCATTCCCCTAAACAGCATAGTATAAACTCTTAGATCAATTTACTAAAATGATCTCTACTGTAGTCAAGGATAAATATCTTCACAGGGATTACCAAGATTTCACGTAACAAGAGCTCAGTTAATACTTGAAACATAGTGCTGCTTAGAAACTCTATTCAAACGTGTTTTTTATGGGTTGTCCTTAATCATTTCATGAGCACTGAAAGCATAGATTGGTGGACATATGTTAGTATTTACAGCTATATAGAATCAGTTTTTCTTAGACAAAGCTTGTAACTATGTCCAGCTTCTGGCTTGACTTTTATTTACATTACAATTTATGTGGAATAAGGCAAACAAGCTAGGACAGCTACCTGTCTTAAGTCAAGAATTCACAAACTTTCATTCTGAGTACTGAGGTAAAACTTCACTTATTTTTATAATAGTTACTTGCCTCTAACAGATAATTACTACTATAGATGGAATTCTCTCTGTGTGCAGAAACTTTCATCTTCATCCCCTCTACACAAAGTTTCATTATTTGTCTTTTCTTATCCCAATCCTTATTTAGTCCATTTCTTTTATGGAACTGTCTAGTTAGTGTTTTAATGCAGAGAACAGACAGCATGGCCAAGGCAACTCTTATATAGACAACATTTAATTTAGGCTGGCTTACTGGTTTAGAGGGTCAATCCATTATCATCAAGTCTGGAGCATGGCAGCATCCAGGCAGGCACAGTATAGAAGGAGTTGAGAATTCTGTATCTTCATCCAAAGGCAACTAGGAGAAGACTGCTTTCCAAGGAGTTAGGATGAGGGTCTTAAAGCCCATACCTACAATTTATGCATTTCCTTTAACAAGGCCGCACCTCCTAATAGGGCCACTCCCTGGGCTAAGCATATTCAAACCATGACAGGAACCAAGATATTTTTTTGTTCCTTTCTACTTGACAATATTGTGAACACCTTTCTTTAGTATCCTATTGAATCTTGACAAAAATCCTGTCTAGTTTCCTTTCTCAGAAATTTGAAGATATACTAACAATGAGCTCTAAACTGACTATGATGAACCAGTTTCTTTTAATATATTTCTCATTGAGCTGAACTTGGCAGAGGAGTTGCAGGCCATACATTCCAAAATGACAGAAGACTTCCCCAACATAATCTAATAGATCATAGCATGTATACTTTTGGTACCAATGCTGCACATACAGCTCAACTCTGATGGGAAATGGTACTTCAACAGAGAAGGGCCATGGACTTGCTAACAGTCACCAGAAAAGTGATCTGCAGTGTGTTATAAAAACAGTACAGTAATTATGAGAAGTTCAGAAAGGCACAGGAAAACCTCAATGTCATTGGAAGCCATTGATGACAATGTGAAGGTGGTAAAACAGAGGACTCAAGATTGGTTTAAATGAATTTGTTATTTTCATTTTAGTTACTTCATAAAACATATAACCACTGTGTCCTTTACTCTGGTCTTCTGACCCTGTCACCTAGAAACCTTTTATTCTTTATAAAGAAAACACATTCTGACATTTTCCAACATGTAATACAGGGAATTTCAGCCTCCCAGTATTACACAAATAGAGACAAAAAATATTAGTATCTTTACTTTAATATGGAAAAATGCTGTTCACATACAGAAGAATATGTTTGTCCAAAAGGTATCATAATTCAGATAAATCAATTCTGAAAGAATCAATAGCCTTGATATCAATCCACAAATACTACCATGGTAGATTATGAATGTAGGCCGTAACCTACAAGATGTAACTTCAAAAGAGATAGTCTGTATAGGATGCCATTGTGTTGGGAATTTAGGCCAACAAGTGAGAAATGAGACCTCATAAACTGAAACAAAAGAAATAACAACTAATGTTTATGTAATAAGTTCTAGATCATTGTGTTTAATGTAGTTTGTCCTGAGGAAATTCTATGATAGAGATGTTTGGTTAATATGTAGAGTTAGTTTTTTAAATTTTTCCACATGTTTATTTATCTCAAATAAGCAATTTCCTTAGGATCACTGATTTCATTGCTGACAATCATGGATAAAAGTACATTGAAAATGAAGTCAAGTGGTCCACAGCACTAGCTTGCCTTACTTCTTTTGGCTCCATTCATTCCCAGGCTCCTTTCTGCTTTGAAAAGAGACACTTCAAAGGAAACTAACAGTCAAGTGAAGAGTAACCACACAGAATAAGAGAGAATCATTGCAAAATAACCATCACATAGAGAATTAGTATCCTGGATATAGAAAAGTTTTTTTTTAAAAAACTTACAAGCAATCAATGCAAAAATAGCAATAGCTACTGAAAGAGTGAGACTGAGAAGTAGACAGGTGAGAGAGAGAGAGAGAGAGAGAGAGAGAGAGAGAGAGAGAGAGAGAGCGCCTGTCGTAGACATGAACTTCCTAATTGGTTATCCAATATGAAATGGTCAGTCCTGAAATCTTATACACTGCAGTCATACAAAACAGACTCAGCAGATTTTACTTATATGTATATATGTAAGAATAGTAAAAAATTTAAGAGGGAATGGAGAAGACATGGAAAATGTTAGAGAAGGGAAAGGGAAGAAGTGATGAAATTATGTTTTAATTAAAAACTTAATTAAAGGTTAAGCTATAGATGTCAACATAGAGTTCTTAAAAGAAGTAAAAATGGCTAATACATACCTTAGGAATATATAAGATCATTAGCAATTAGGGAAGTCTAAATTAAGAAAATACTTTGAGATTTCATTTTCTACAGTCAGAATTGCTAAGATCAAGAAAACAACTGACAACAAGTGCTGATGAGGATGTGTGTAAAAGGAAACATTCATAGCAACTGATATATTTACAAACTTTGTATGATTTGTATACATCAGTATAATTGCACACATGGGGAGACATTATGTAAATAGGAGTGCAAAGCTTTCAAAAAACTAAAAATAGATTGACTATATGACTCAGCTACAGAACTCCTTGGTACGTATCAAAGGACTCTATATCCTCCTCGTTAATTTGTCTTCATTTGCATTGTATTCACAATAGCTAGGAAACATAAATAGCCTAGACATTTATCACATTGTGAATGCATAATTAAAATGTGAAACATCTCCACAATTGAATTCTATTTTAGTGGGAGGAGGAGAGAAATGAGGGACTTCCATTTGGTTTGTAGATCAGAAAATTCTAAGAGACTCTAAAAGCGGTATAAGGTATTTATCAGTAACCTGCTTCCCTCTCAAAGCTTGAAGCTACAAACAAATTATTCAAGATACCATCCACTTTGGACACAGAGCTTGGAGGAATTGAGAGCTGGAACTGATCTAAAAGTCTCCTCCATGAAGAGGAGGAGTCTTCGTAGTATTAGAAGATGCTTTGCAAGCTGGCAAATAATGTTTCTAACCAGATCTCATCCTATGAATCATATCAACTATATCCTATCAACATACCCTGGTGATGTAGCCCCATTGTGTAAAATGTTACTTCTATATTGTGTAGGTAGTCAACACTTGCCTAACTAGACTTAGATTCACTCAACACCAGGAATTTCATGCATATATATATATATAAATATATATATATATTCACCTACTCAGTGATGTATGGTTCATAATTTATTGGAGAATCCACTAATGCCATTCTCCTAAATTAGCATAATTTCTATAAACTTACCTATATGTTCTTAGATACATGTAGCTTTCCAACAGATCCACAAGTGGTCAAATGCAAACATTCAATAACCATGCATTTCTCACTTCCAATAAATATATCTGAAATATAATACTTTTACATAAAACTGAGATTACATCATAGAAGAGGGAGCTGCAGGATTGTATTAGTATGATTACCATGACCCTTGTACATGACAGTTTTCTTCTAGACATGACACATAATTTTACCAATATAATTGTTAAAATAAAATATTTATAATGAAAATACCAGTTGATATTACCAGTGTGGATGAGAGAAATTTTACCCCTAGGGAAAGGGAGAGATTTAGTTTTTTCCAGGGACAAATTCCCTGATAAATTACCCAACATCAGACTTCTCACCAGAGACTATGAAAGCCAGAAGATCCAGGAGAGATGTCATACAGACCCTAAGAGAATACAAATGCCAACGCAAGCTACTGTATCCAGCAAAACTCTCTATTAACATAGATGGAGAAACCAAGACATTCCATGACAAAACCAAATTTAAACAATATCTTTCTATAAATCAAGCCCTACAAAGGATAATGGATGGAAAACTCCAGCATAAGCAGAGAAACTACACTGTATGGAAAGCAAGAGCATAATCTCCTTGCAATGAAACCAACCTCTAACAACAAAAATAACAGGAAGCAACAATCACTATTCCTTAATATCTCTCAACATCAATGGACTCAATTCCCCAATAAAAAGACATATACTAACAGAATGAGTATGTAAAGAGGACCCAGCATTTTTCTGCATTCAGGAAACATCAGGAAACACACCTCAGAGACAAAGACAGACACTACCCCAGAGTAAATGGCTGGTAAACAACTTTACAAGCAAGTGACCCAAAGAAACAAGCTAGAGTCACCATTCTAATATCGAATAAAATTGATTTTCAACCAAAAGTCATTAAAAAAGATAAGGAAGGACACTTCATACTCATCAAAGGAAAAATCCACCAAGATGAACTCTCAATCCTAAATATCTATGCTCCAAATACAAGGGCACCTACATTCATAAAGGAAACCTTACTAAAACTCAAAGCACACATTGTAGTAGAAGATTTCAATACCCCACTCTCATCAATGGACAGCTCATGGAAACAGAAATTAAACAGACACATAGAGAAAATAACAGAAGTTATGAACCAAATGGATTTAACAGATACTTATAGATTCTAAAGCAAAAGCATATATCTTCTTCTCAGCACCTCATGGTACCTTCTCCATAATAGTCAATACTAAAGGCACTAAGCATATTCACATGGTTATGTGAGTGTGTATACATTATATAGGTTTACATTAACAATAATAATTATAAAGTTAACAAATGTGAGAGGATGTTAGAGGGATAAGAAATGTGTTATGGATGAGAGAGAAGGCAAAAGTAATGTAAATACAGTACTGAACTGTAAATACTGAAGAATATAAAAGAATTTAATTTAAAACAAAAAAATCAACCTAATTAGGAGTGGCAAAGACACAAACTTAATATATTAGGATTATAGTTACTTCTCTCTAGTTTAACTCTGTCTTTCTTTGATTTCAGCAGAGTGAAAGCATACAATATTCACTGTGCAACAGCTGTCATTTTCCAAACCATATAAATTTAAGTAAAGAGAATGCCACTGCTATGCTTACTTCTTGAAAACAGCCCTGTGTCTACCATTAGGATAACTCCCTGCACCTGATCTATAAATGCTTTTTGGCTGACTTCTAGTAACTGGCTGCTAGCTTCACTGAACCCAGTATTAACCACAGATATGTACAGAGGAGGATCGACATTTTTGTGCTGTCTTAGACTTCATGTGCTTATGGAGGATGAATGAAAATTGGATTTTCTTGCAATACTAGTTCTTACCAATCAGCAATTAGTTTCTGCCTAATAGTTCCACTGTAACCCTATCTCAGTGAAAAGGTGTTTTTCTTATATCAGTAGGAAAGTGAACACAACAAAGACATGCTCTAATATGGAATAACTTGTCACTGGGAAGTGGGCCTCTGTGTTTTGAGAGATATGGCCATGCTAACCACTAGATAGTGCTTTTATTTGAATTGTGAGGTATTTATCAGTAGCTGTTTCTCTTTAGGATTGATCCAGAAGTTTCTTCTGATCCCCTGTGGCTGTTAAAGTAACTGAGAAAACACTCCTCAGAAGATGCTGCTGAAGAACTGCTGAAGGGGCTTATGTCTCTATTAGTATATACTTTGTAGATTGTCATCTCAGTATCTGAGGTGATTTAACTAGCACTAAAGCATTCCTGTGGCAGCATGCACCCCAGATAGTTTGGTAATTTTAAATGGAAGTTACGGAACTTTTGCTTAGAACCGAAGCACAGAACTGAGAAGGTGTAATTCAAATTAGGCCTTACACATTCTGTCTACAGTGCAGTAAAATATCACTTTCAAAACTGACTTCGAGTAAGTACAGAAACTAAGAGCACCTGAGTAAAAAGAATTGAGGCAGATGAAAATATAGATCCAATTAGTGCTGCACATGGTCTGATCTCCGAGAATTTACTATGCAAATGCTAAAGGTTGCAGAAATCCTCCCATAAACAACTTAATTTTATTAATTTTTAAAATTAATGTTATTATTAGTTTTCCAAGATAAAGAAAGCACAAATTCCCCCATACAGTTTTACTACAAAAGGAAATGATGATCTTATGATTTGAAAACAAAAACATTTTGCATGGTGCCAATGAGACTATTTTAAATAAAATTAAATTATAAGCTAATTGTCTCATTTTGTAAATTCAAATTAAAAGCTTATCATTAAATTCATGAATAAGTGTTAGTTTCTGTTTCATGGACACCTTAGCTAATGGATTTCCTCTTCTTATAACTCTGGTATAAGATATTTTCTGCAGATCACTTCTGTTAACATTAGAACATAATCATTATCTTTAACTAAAATACATCTACATCCATATGTTTTGATCTTAATTACTGTTTGAATTTTAACTTTTCAGTTAACTTCAAGAGTGTCTTAATGCGAAATCTTCCTAGGAAATTTATATCTAAGATCAGCACCTTTTTTGTTAATCCATCCTGGTTTCTCCACATTTAGCCATTTCTCATTTTCCACAACCTTTGCAGGCTCCCTTTCTTTCAAAAAAGTTCTTCCACTTACTTAGGGCTTTTTCTTTTCTGTTGTGTTTCAGAGTTTAACTTTTACCATTTGTGTGACCATGAATTTGCAACTATCGATTGGGTTTATAAATGGGTACACAACTATACCTTGTCTACCCCTTTCTCAGAATTTCGTAGTTGCCATAATCCAGCATTATATGGAAAGGTCCTGTGATCCCTGCTCCATCGAATGCTGATTGTTCCATAGGTCCAACTTTGTGTAAGATCACTAATTGTAGTCCTCATTGTAGGAAGCGCATGATGGCCATGACTTAACTAGGTTATGGAGCTGGCATATCACATCTGTTATTTCTATCTTTTGGATCTTATATCCCCTTTACCTCATCTCACAATATTTTGTCTGAGCCTTGAAAGGGTGCTCTATTTTAGTAGAATCCCCAACTAGTAATTTCTTTTTATTTTTTCCTTTATTTATTTACTTATTTATTTATTTAGAGCGGTCCCTAATTACTGAATCCTAATAATTAGATCACAAGGATTACTTCTTTTAATTTATTGAAAAAAAAACATGTTTCCTATGATACATTATGATTATACTATCATTTCCTCCACTACTCCAAGGTACTCCTTACCTCCCATCCCTTACAAGTCTATAGTGTTTCTGACACTCCTTAGGATACAAAGAATCATCAAAAGAATAAAAGTAATATGACATAAAACAAAGCCAAACAATTTGGTCTAGGACAAAAGAAACAAATAGAATAAACAAAGACAATGACAAAAAACATGAAAAATACATGTAGACTCAGAAACATACATGCTGACGAACAGGGGTATATCTCAAAAACAAACTAACAGAGATACAAAAATAGAAGTTATATTACATCTACAAAGAATCTGTACAGTAAATTAGAAATTAAAAAAAAATGCCCCCTCTCCTATCAGTTCTCTTTTTCACACCACAACTCTGCCTGCATTTTCTGTGTCCTACCTGTGCAAGAGAAAACCAGGTCAGACTCCACCACCAGCCCTCTCCCTGACAAGTCACCCTAAAGCACACCCAACATCAATAAAGTTCACAACTGTACTCAAATTCATGACCCAAAACTCTGTCTACAGTCTCAGAGGACACTTGTGCAGTGAGGTCCCCAGGCCATACTAGGACACAATCAACCAGAAGCAGGGCAATATAGCACCGCCAGAGTCTAACTATCATACTACAGCAGAGTATGGATATACTAGTGAAATTGAAGCAAAAGAAAATGAACTTAAATCCAATCTTATGAAGAGGATAGAGGCACTTAATGAGAAAATGGGTAAATCCGTTTAAGTGCAGATAAATACAGAGAAGTAAAGGAAATAACATTTTTTTAATTCTGAAAATGAAATATAATAGGAAAATATAAATTGAGGAAATCCTGGAGATGGAAAACCTAGGTATGAAATGAAAACTACAGATGCAAAGATCTGTATGAAAAAGGAAAAAGGTCAAATAACATATAAAGGGAGACCTATCTGAATTATACCCAAATTCTTAACAGAGCCTCTAAAAAGCTGTTTTTTTTAAACTCTAAGATATCACAGATGCAAATCTAGAGTATTTCACCCAATAAAATTAATATTTCATGACAAAATCAAATATAAACAATACTTATCTACAAAGCCAGCCCTATAGAAGATACTAGTAGGAAAACTCCAACTCAAGGAGGTAAACTACACACAAGAAAAACAGGATATAAATAACTTTAGACCACCATATCCCCTAACCTCACAAAACACTACCGAAACCAAAATCTAAATAAGAACTGACAATTATTGGTCTTTAATATCTCTCAACATAACAGACTCAATTCCCCAATGAAAGGACAGAGACTATCAGAATGGAAAGTGAAAACAGGACCCATCATAAAAGCAACATACTTCAATATCAAAGATAGGCATAACCAAAGAGAAGAAAGATTTTGTAACCAAATGTAACTAAGAAGTAAGCTGGGTTACAGATGTTAAACTCTAATAAGGTAGACTTCCAACAAAAATTAATAAAAAGAAATGGGACACTCTTCACTCATCAAAGGAAAAACTCAACACGATGACATATAAATTCTAAATATTACAGGATACCCTGATTTGTTAAACAAACATTACTAAAGTATCAACAATACATTTAATCCTACACATTAATAAAGACAGACTTCAAGACCCGACATGCGCCAGTGATAGGCCATGTGAGTTGAAACTAAATAGAGAAACAATGGAATAAACAGACTTTCTGACTCAAATAGACCTAACATGTATCTCCCGAACATTTCACAACAACACAGAAGAATATATTTTCTTTTCAGCACCTCATGGAAAAATCTCCAAAATTAACCATATACAAAACAATTATCAATGCAAGAAATTTAAAATAACCCCTTGTACCTTATCTGGCCAGCATGGATAAAGCAAGACTTTGACAAAAACAGACACAACAGAAAGCCTATAGACACATGGCAACTGAATAACTCTCTTCTAATGACCACTGGATCAAGGGAGAAATAAGAAAGAAATTAAGCCTTCCTAGAATTCCATGAAATGAAGGCAAAACATAACTAAACATATGGGACACAATGAAAGCAATGCTACAAGTAAAGTTCATAGGAATCAGAGCCTTAACAAAGAAGTTGGAGACCAACAACTCAGGCACTAATTCATCAGTTCATAAACTGGACCTCATAAAATTGTTTGTAGTAACCAAGTGGTCCCTACCCTCTTAGAGGAGAAGGAGAGAGGGCACAAGGGAAGGATTTGTGGGAGAAGCTGACAAGAACGGGGCAGTGAGCAGGATGTAAAGTAAACAAGTAAAAAATAAAATTGAAAATAATTGAAAAAAAAGTGTATGTAAATCTTATGTATGGGAAAGTACATCATCAAAATAACAAAATGCCAGCCTACAAAGTAGAAAAATATTTTTACAATCTTCTCACCTGACATTCAAAATATATAAAGACCTCAAGAAACTAGATATCAGGAAGCCAAATAACCCAATTTTAAAAATGTGGTACTGATCTAAAAAGAATTCTCCACAGAGGAATCCCTAATGGCTAAGAAGCACTTACAGAAATGTTTAACACTCATAGTCATGGGAGAAATGCAAATCAAAACAACTGTGAGAATCCATCTTAAACCAGACAGAATATCTAATATAAAAATTCAAGCAACAGCTTAAGCTGAATAGAAAATAGTGCAAGAAGAACACACCTCCAATGCTTGTAGGAGTGCAAACATGTACAACATTTTAGAAAGCAATTTGGCCCTTTCTCAGAAAATTGGGAATAGATCTTGCTCAAGATTCAGCTATACCCTTCCTAGGCATAAACCCAAAAGAAGTTCCACCATACAACAAGCATTCTATCATCATCATAACCATCATCATCATCATCATCATCATCATCATCATCATCATCATCATCATTACTAGGTTGTTGTTGTTGTTGATGATGATGATGTTGATGTTAGTGTTGTTTTAATTTATCTATTCACTTTACATACAGAGCACTGCCCATAACTCTGGTCACCCCCTACCAAAATCCCTCTGTCCTCCCCTCTCCCCTTCACTTATGAGAATGTGGAGGCCCACACTGGGAATCGCCATGCAAGGATTCTTGCTCAACTATGTTCATAGCAGCCCTATTTGTAATAGCCAGAAACTAGAAATAACCTAGGTATCCCTAAACCAAATAATGAATAAAGAATGTGAGGTACATTTACACAGTGAAATATTACTCAGCCATTAAGAACAGTGATATCATTAAATGTGCAAAGAAGTAGATGGGATTTAAAAGTATCTTCCTGAGTGAGGTAACTCAGACCCAGAAAGACAAACATATAGTGTACTCACTTAGAAGTGGATATTAATAATAAAGTATAGGAAAAGGATGACAACCTCATGCTCAGAGAAGCAAGGATACAAGGAAGACCCAAGTGGGGATTCTTATATCACTGAGAAGGGGAAATTATACATCAAGGTATATAGGGAGAATTGACTTGTTGGAAGACAGAATAGGGAGGAGAAAAGGAAAGATGATGCACAGGAAATCAAAGGAACAGAGTGCTTGGAGAGACAATTAAACTGTGGAGGCAATCTGTGGCATGAATTATAATATTAGATGTAGAAAAATGTCAGCAACATGGCAGCTCTGGGAATAGACCAGATCTATCTAGCTGGAATACATATATGCCACATGCCTGTAATCCCTCTGGCTGAAATACAGACATGCCTTTATCACATACCTTTGTAGAAATGTAAATTTTACACCAGTTTGGAAAACATTATCTCAAACAATGATGTCTAATTGAAGTGCAGGCAAAGGGATGAGTCAGAGAAAGATTTGACCTTATGAGTTAGAAACAGAATACGCCCACCTCTCATGATAGCAGGTAGGAAATTGAGGCTACTTAAGAGCAGAGCTGGCGAGGATGCAGAGAAAGATGAACACTCCTCCATTGTTGGTGGGATTGCAGACTGGTACAATCATTCTGGAAATCAGTCTGGAGGTTCCTCAGAAAATTGGACATTGAACTGCCTGAGGATCCAGCCATACCACTCTTGGGCATATACCCAAAAGATGCCCCAACATATAAAAAAGACACGTACTCCACTATGTTCATTGCAGCCTTATTTATAATAGCCAGAAACTGGAAAGAACCCAGATGCCCTTCAACAGAGGAATGGATACAGAAAATGTGGTACATCTACACAATGGAATATTCCTCAGCTATCAAAAACAACGGCTTTATGAAATTCGTGGGCAAATGGTTGGAACTGGAAAATATCATCCTGAGTGAGCTAACCCAATCACAGAAAGACATACATGGTATGCACTCACTGATAAGTGGCTATTAGCCCAAATGCTTGAATTACCCTAGATGCCTAGAACAAATGAAACTCAAGACGGATGATCAAAATGTGAATGCTTCACTCCTTCTTTAAAAGGGGAACAAGAATACCCTTGGCAGGGAAGAGAGAGGCAAAGATTAAAACAGAGACTGAAGGAACACCCATTCAGAGTCTGCCCCACATGTGGCCCATACATATACAGCCACCCAATTAGACAAGATGGATGAAACAAAGAAGTGCAGACCAACAGGAACCGGATGTAGATCGCTCCTGAGAGACACAGCCAGAATACAGCAAATACAGAGGCGAATTCCAGCGGCAAACCACTGAACTGAGAATAGGACCCCCGTTGAAGGAATCAGAGAAAGAACTCGAAGAGCTTGAAGGGGCTCGAGACCCCATATGTACAACAATGCCAAGCAACCAGAGCTTCCAGGGACTAAGCCACTACCTAAAGACTATACATGGACTGACCTTGGACTCTGACCTCATAGATAGCAATTAATATCCTTGTAAGAGCACCAGTGGAAGGGGAAGCCCTGGGTCCTGCTAAGACTGAACCCCCAGTGAACTAGACTGTTGGGGGGAGGGCGGCAATGGGGGGAGGGTTGGGAGGGGGACACCCATAAGGAAGGGGAGGGGGGAGGGGGATGTTTGCCCGGAAACCGGGAAAGGGAATAACACTCGAAATGTATATAAGAAATACTCAAGTTAATATATATTAAAAAAAAAGAGCAGCAAGAGAGAGAGAAAGAGATAAAGGAAACTGAGTCAATCATTTTAGAGTTCAGTTTGGTGCAATTCAGTTGAAAACAGTTGAGCCCTGGTCAATTTAGTTCAGATCAATTCAATGCAGAACAATTCTGTTAATGGAGCTGAGTCAGTCTCTCTAAGCAGAGCAATTGAGTCAGAAGTTGAGAGATGGCAAATTGAATCTGTCAGCTCTGATAAGATTATGCGCCAGAAAAACAAAGTTGAACCAACCAGTCAGAGTTCAGAAAGAGCTAAAATGACTTTTTTTCAGTAGTAAGTTTTAAACAAGGGCTTCTCCACCACGCCCAAGATACTTGAAATAATGACTCTGAGATGCTTTACATGTGAATATATAGGAATCCCTTATATATGAATATTTGAATTCCTTATAGATGAAGCTAGGCTAATAGTGCAGATTCAATTCTGTCTAAACCTCATGACTCAATTATCCCATATTAAATTATTCTAAATCATGCCACATGGCTAGTTAGCTCATATTCAGTTTCATGTGACTATCTCCTTCAGAGTTTGAGGAGAAACCTTCCCACACCTGCCTCCATCCCAGAAATTCTCCTTCTTTATTGGAACTTCCATGTTCCTCTTTCCTGCATAAGCTAATAGGCCAATAACAATGCCTAGGTGATGTGCAATAGGTGATATTTCTAAACATTGCACAAGAGATTCCCTCTACATTTCCCCTTTATTCCAAGAAAATGTTTTTTCTCTTACAATAGTAAACTATATAAAATATTAACATTAATGAAAACCATTAGGTAAGATAATCCATCGATCATCTATTTACCTATTCTATTATGTATCTGAATAGGCAAATGTTGTTTGTTTTTAGTTATATACTATCTGGTCATCCTTAGAATCATATTTTTGTAATAAACTACTAGACTAGTATCTAACAGGATCATAAGTTTGATTTAATAACTTGTTTGAGAAATAAATTTCACATATTTTATTGGATATTTTTATTTACATTTCAAATATTATTCCCTTTCCCAATTTCCCTTCCATACACCCCATATTCTATACTCCCTCCCCCTTCTTCTATGTGAGTATTCCACTTACTCTACCACCCACGCCTTCCTGCCTCCCTGCCCCAACATTCCCCTACACTGGGGAGTCCACCCTTAGCAGGACCAAGGGCTTCTCCTCCCACTGGTGCCAAACAAGCCCATCCTCTGCTACATATGCAGCTGGAACCATGCTTTCTATTCATGTGTAGTCTTTGGGTAGTGGTTTAGTCCCTGGAAGCTCTGATTGGTATTGTTGTTCTTATGGGGTTGCAAGCCCCTTCAGCTCCTTCAGTCCTTTCTCTAATTCCTCCAATGGTGACCCCATTCTCAGTTCAATGGTCTGCTGCTAGAATTCACCTTTGTATTTGTCATCCTCTGGAAGAGCCTCTCAGGAGACAGCTATATTAGACTCCCGTCAGCATGCACTTCTTGGTGTCAGCAATATTGTCTGGGTTTGGTGGTTGTATGTATATGGGCTGGATCCCCAGGTGGGGCAGACTGCAAATGGCCATTCCTTCTGTCTGCTCCAAATGTTGTCTCCATATCTCCTCCTATGAATATTTTTGTTCCCCCTTTTAAGAATGATTGAAGCATCTGCACTTTGGCTGTCCTTCTTGACCTTCACGTGGTCTGTGGATTGAATCTTGAGTAATTTGAGGTTTTGAGAGAAACTCTAAACTTGCATTTCTTATTTATCTTAACAGTTCATGTGAGCAGCTTCCAAAGGACCTAAAACTTACCAGTGCATTTTAAAGAATTAAATAGATACAATACCTAAAAAGAGTTGATACATACTATATTGTAATAAAACATAATCATAATTTTCTGTCAATATACAAACACCTATACCAATGTACATAAGTATAAAATTAATGTTGTATCAATATACAAAAATCTATACCAATGTAAGATTTTTGGCTAGTAGTAGCTACATAATTTAAGAATAGATTCAGTAATCTACCATTTATTCCTATTATCATTCCTATATTCCACCCACATTTTCTTTTCATCCATTTTCCACACTTTTAACCCCACACTAGATAGGAGAGAAAGAAGGATAGAGGAAAGAAACAGAAAGAGAAAAAGAAATCCCTGGTAATCCCTGTATCACTGTTGAGGTAAATATTTAATCTCGATCTTGAATGTAGTAGAGCTGGGCAGATAGCTACCCTCTCTGCTATCATGTATACTTCTCTTTCAATATCCCCAACTTACAATCTGCTTGTTTTTATAAACTCACATATACTGTGGAATCTTTTTCTATCTCCACCTTCTCTCTTTTCCTCATGGTCTTCCTCAGACTCAAAGCTGAGGAAACCAAACACCAGCTATCTTTCCAAACTATAGACTGTAAGCATCTTTATTCACCAATGAGGGATAACTTGGGGGACAAAGTAAGTTTTCAGGGTTAACTGAAGTCCTGATTGGAACACTCTGTGATGCTGGGTAAATTGGGGTCAGTAGCTTTCTTTGATGCTGTCCTGGATCCAAGTACTGATGAAAGAGCTTATAAAGGCAGTCTAAGAACATACTGAGAACTGGATCGAACAATATTCTGGAATAAATGTGTCTCAGCACCTTAGCATCCCCAAGCAAGAAGCTTGTCAGGGCTACATTGACTTCATTGATGTCTGTAAATATGTAAATCTCACAGTTATAATGCATGGGATGTATGGAATGTGCAGTGTGCACAATTCAGTTAAACAGAATATTATGCTCTCTGTTCAAACACATAAGGCATCTGTCTTTCTTTTATAAGTTAGTTTAGACTGTATCACAAAATTATAATTTATTTCAAAAGAAAGGCATGATATGTCCTGAGGATTCTGTAGCCAATAAGATTTATTGGCTATGCATAGCTGAAGTGTGAATTGCTGAAGTATGCATAGCTTGTAGGACATTGCATACTCTTTCTTAAAGGAATTTGATCTCCTATCTGGCTAGGAAACTTTGAAGATCTCTAGGGCATGCTTGTTTGAGCTTTTTACCCAGGACTTTCCTAAGTTTTGATTCTATGCCCAATAGTGGATGCCATTTTTAACAGTGGCCTTTTCTGCCCTCACCTAAGTTCACTGAAACAACCACTCTGAAACATCTTATACAAGCTAATAAATGTCTAGCTTTGACTTAATTATACTTACTCATAACCCAATTATCTCCATTAAACTAGTCTAAATCATGCCATGTGTCTAATAAACTCACATTCAATTTCACGTGGTCATCTTCTTTAGAGTTCAAAGTGAATCCTTCCTATTCCAGACTCTATCCTAGATCTCCTTTCTCTGAACTAGACCTTTGACATCCCTATCCCCTGCCTAAGCTAGTAGGCCCAAAGCATTTTATTAATAGGTGATACTTCCGTACTTTGACAAGAGGTCCTCTCCACAGTAAGTCTAAGAGACTCCAACATTCTAAGCTAATGTTAGCAGACTTGAATCCTTCCTATTTGGGGTTGTAGAAGATTAGATTTTTATTTAGGCTATACTCTTCCATGCTTAGACCTTGATATAGTTAGCAGAGAGAAGAAAATGCTTTTAACTCAGCCCGAATTGTGTACTTGATAGCTTTTATATGGCTCCCATCTGATCGCTCCATCTGAGGAAATAAAGTTGACATTTGTATTTACACTTAGAAAAATAAAAAACTCCCAGGAATCTATGAGGGTGAACCTAGCTTAGATTCATACCAATGTTGGATTTAGAGCTTGACTATTCCATCTCCTGTATCCAGGCAAGGATTCGAATGGAGGAATTGGGACACCAACCCAACCACAAAACTTTAAGTGTATTGGTCCTGCTAATTTAGAAGGCCTTGTTTCCATGGTGTCCTCTATCTCTGGTTTTACCAATTTTCTGCTTCCTCTTCTGCTGGGTTCTGTGAGTTGTGGACAAGAAATTTGATGAAGGCATCTATTTTGAACATGTGCATTCCAGAGTCTCTTATTTTTACACATCAGCTGGTTGTGACTTCCTGTACTTATGCCTATCTACTGCAGGACAGTGTGGGATAGTGTGCCTTGCCAGGAAATATGGTAAGGTTGAGTGGGTTCAGAATGCCTGTCACCCAGACACCCACTTGAGATGGTAGGCAGCTCCCCGTTTACTTCCAGATTTGTGACCTGGAACATGTGACCAGACTCCCATATAGGAACCAGACCTATGGTCACATAGATCCGAACAGAGTTCTCCATGCTAATGAATTATCTAGACGGGCCATGAAGGTTTAACTAATAAATTTTCCTTCTAGGACATTCCTCCCTGCAAAAAGTGTTTAATCTCTGGTCCACCCTGAGGAGGTGGTATGCACTCATTTTCCACAAAGAAAAATCAATGAACAGTTTGGAACCAAGGACTGTCTTCTCATCAAGAAATGTCATGGTGAACATGGAGGAAGCCTTTGCCTATGAACCTGTGCTGTCTCACTCAGAAGGTCCCTCTGCACTCCCAGACAATCACCACTAAGCTAAAGACCTTCACTGAGGAGATAAGTTTGCGTCTTGCAGCCCTGGGTTCCTCAGACCGTGGACCTAACTCGATTTCCTACTTCTATCGACTGGTCTGCGAGCTCTGGCCTGATTTCCCCATTGGACTGCAGCTGCCTTCATTCCCAACTCCATGCAATTTTCAGCAGCAACTGAATTTCTGGGAGTTTGGGATTCCCAGCTTCTGCCTCCCATATCTTAGACTGCATTTTCCCATCCCTGAATCCTGTGTCAGCTCTTTTCTGACACAGCACCAGATGGTAGCACATAATAACGCAGTCTAGGATCTCAACATTTTGACTGCCCAGGGGTTGAACCTGGAACAGCATCTGACTCCTACACTGTGGATCATGCCCAGCTGACTTATTCCCCAGTGGCGACCAACATAGACCCGCAATGGAACTAACCAAGGATAGTGAGGAACTCCTGGCACTGGCTCCAAAGACCCTTAACCCAAATTTGGCATGTTCCTTTGTTTAAATGCTGATTCTTCTTTACAGAAATGCTTGAAACAATGTTCATGTTTTCTAACCTAAAATTGTTCCCCAAATTTTCAATTTGTTTAAAATGTGTTTTAAACTTCAAAAATCATATTCAATATACTGCCAAAGGTCATGTGACAAAGCTTCACTGCTGATGCTTGAACAAGGCATTAATGTATGAGTACAGCAACATATCATTAGGAGTCATTTTATTGTTATGTTCCTTAACCCGAACAGTAATATTTGCTTTTATCCTAATTGCTCGGGCTATCAAGTTCTTGACCATCCAAGAAGTTTTGGGATTGGGTTCTACCTCATAGAATGAACCTTAAGTCCAATGAGACCTTTTGGTAACTCTGCAAGCCTGTCCATCTTATACTAGCCCATCTTTAATCTACGTCATAATTGTAGATGCAATAACTTCTAGATGGGTTAATGTTACCTTTCTCATTCGGTACTGTGTAGTGTGCCTTCCAATACCATAAACTGTAGTCTGTAATAGTGAAGGTTCAGGTTGGTTCCCACTTGATTTCTCTGTGTTTAGTGAGTTTAGTAGGTGTTGTATTCAGCAGTAGAATCTTAACATCTGTTTGTAGAGAGCAATCAAATTCATTGATAACAGCATAGTTTTGATAAACAGCTTGATTAGATATATACGATTTCTGAAACTGATGAGAAATATCCAGCAAAATTCTATGTCCCAGGTGATTTGGTAATTTCATACTTATATATTTTAGCAAGCTTCTAGTGTACTAAGTTTTCATACAAGGCCTCAAGTTGCCCTCAGTTTGGGTGTTCATACCTGTCTTCTCTCCCTTCTTCCCCGCCTGTTTAATCCTTCATTCCAGTCAGTCCAAAATTTTCATCCATAACTATCTAACAATACAATTTTATACATTTTTCTTCTCTGTCTCATTATAATAACTTTTTTATATGTCTCTGTAAGAAATGACTTTATGATAGGATTTTCAGTCATTAGCATGTTTTATTACATTTCACTAAGCTTTAGCTTCTCAAGTGGTAAGACATAACTTATTGCCAGAATTGTTCTTTTTGCAACCACACCTATTACTAAAGATTTAGGAGGGGTCTTCTTTTGCCCACAAGTAATTATATATATTATCAAAACTTCGAATTATAGGCTTGTTAATTTTTATTGTTAATAAATTAATTGTTCACCTTAGGTTAGAAGTATTTTCTTAGATATTTGTTCTGTGTGAGTTTTATCACTTAAATTAATAAATATAAAGAAAATAGCATATATTTTAGGTAGACATTTCAGTATTTTGCTTTTTTTTTCTACCAAAACCCAGTAAATCTACTTCAAATGTTAAAATAAACTATGCATTTAATAAGTGGTTTTGTAAGTGACCATTTTATGAATTAGCTTATAAACAGTCAGTGACAATAGAAAAGAAAAAAATAATCATCATACAAACCATCATACAAATATATTGGAATGTAAGTTGGAGAAAAGTCTTAATAATTGTGAATGATTGCTGTTTTTATGGAAGATCTGAATTTAATTCTCAGAGTAGACACTAGGAACCTAATAATTTCCTGTATCATTAGGTCAAATATCCTTAACCTATTATTATACCTCTAAAAGGCACATATACACATAAACACACAGAGAGAGAGAGAGAGAGAGAGAGAAAGAGAGAGAGAGAGAGAGAGAGAGAGAGAAAGAAAGAGAGAGAGAGAGAGAGAGAAGGAGAGAGAAAGAGAGCGACAGAGACAGACAGAGAGAGAGACAGAGAAATAGAGAGAGTGAGAGAGAGAAATACAGAAACAGACAGTATAATTTCTTAATTGAAACATTACTTTTTATGAAAACAATATTTCAGTTAGACGAGATTTTTTATTTTCCAAATACTACAAAAATATGACTGTTTATTAAGCAGTTTTATGATGCCTGTTAGTCATCCTTTCAGTGAGATTTTTAAACAAATTTTGAATTTCTTATACAAATCTTTAATCTGCATCAAGTAACTAAATTCTTACTTTAAATAAGTCATGAAAAATGATGAAAATGAAACCTAAAACAATAATAGAATTTAATCTATGATATATTTCTTAGGTTGTACTTATTGCTTCAATAACTCAACTTTCTGTATCAAATAAAGCAAAGAAAAAGCAAGCTTTATGCTCTTTTCTTTCTTAATGTTATGAAAATAATGTTCGCATGTAGAGTTATCTTTGGTTTATTTAATGTTCATGCTGAATGAACATTACATTAATCCTTCAGGATTGAATCTAACACTATATTCAATGTGTGGCCTAGTTTTTAAGTATTGGACATAAATGAGTTTTGATATAAAATCAGCTAGAAATCTTTATACTCACCTATTTTTCAACTGCTTATGAAAATTACAGTTTCCCATCCTTACAGCCAGGCTGGCATGACTTTATAAGCCAAAAACAAGATGGTTAATCTAAGTAAACAAGAAAAATAATGCATATACATCCTGCTCAAGAGCTGTATTTCAGGTTACCTTTTAATGTAATGAATCTTATTCAAGATAAAATTATATGATTAAAATTTAGTATTGTGTTAGTTATAAAGAATAATATACTTTTAATAACTAAATTTGTTGAGAAATGTCTGTTAGACATTATCTTAATTTTATTCTTTTTAAACTAAATTTTATAATTTAATATGCTTAATTTCAAGTAATAAATAAAGGAGAAATTCTATGTTTATTCTCTTTGCTCAATTTAATCTATCACATTTTTCCGAAGGGCTTAGCTAGCTAGGTTCACCTATGTATAAAATCAAAGTGTAGAACAGTATTCATATCTAGCAAGAAGACTAGCAGTTATGCCCCACTAATTTTCTTTAAAGTAAGCCATCAACAGAGGAATGGATACAGAAAACGTGGTACATCTACACAATGGAGTACTACACAGCTATCAAAAACAATGACATCATGAAATTCATAAGCAAATGGATGGAACTAGAAAATATCATCCTGAGTGAGGTACTCCAACTACAGAAAAACACACATGATATGCACTCACTGTTAAGTGAATATTATCCCAAAAGCTCGAGTTACTCAAGACACAATCCACAGACTACATGAAGCTCAAGAAAAAGGCTGACCAAAGTGTGAATGTTTTAGTTCTTCTTAAAAGGAGGAAGAAAAATATTGATAGGAGGGGATATGAAGACAAAATTTGGAGCAGAGACTTAAAGAATGGCCATTCAGAGCCTGCTGTACTTGGGGATTCAGCATATAGAGACCAAATCTAGTCCACCAAATCTAGACAATATTGATGAAGCCAAGAAGTGCATGCTGACAGGAGCCTAAAAGATGCCTGACATAGCCTTCTCCTAAAAGACTCAGCCTGAGCATGACAAATACAGAGGCAAATGCTATCAGCAAACGATTGAAGTGAGTTTGAGGTTTCCATTGGAGGAGTTAGAGAAAGGATTGGTGGAGTGGAAGGGGCTTGCAAACCCATAAGAAAAACAAAACCAACCATCCAGAGCTCCCAGGGAATAAGCCAAAGAGTACATGGACAGATCCATGGCTCCAGCTGCATATGTAGCTGAGGATGGTCTTATTGGGTACCAATGGAAAGAGAAGTCCTTGGTCCTGCCAACACTGGATCCCCCCCCCAGTATAATATCAGGGTGGGGATGCAGGAAGAAGAGGTGGTAGGGGAGGAGAAACACCCTTATAGAAGAAAGGGGTGGGGGAGTGGATAGAGAACTTATGGACGGGCAACTGGGAAAGGGGATAAAATTTGAAATGTAAATAAAAAATATCCAATAAAAAATGAAAGATCAACAAAATCACAAAAAGTATGAATAAGTAACCAAAAGTGGGCGGGGCAGTTGAAATGGTATACAAGACCTAGAGGACACAAAGGGTATTAGATAGAACACACACACACACACACACACACACACACACACACACACACACAAACACACACGGAATAACAAAATTATGGGTCACTGAACAAAAACAAAATCTTCAAAGAATCCCAGTGAAGTGGAATGCAATAGATCTTTAACAAGATCATAAATGAATTACTTAAATGACAGAAGTACATACACATATAAATGTAAGAAGCATATGGAACATTAATAGATTAAATGAGAAAGTCCCCATATCATATCATCATTAAATAACAGAACAAAGAAAACATTCAAAGCTAAAAGTTAAAATACACAGTTAGATTAGTATGGAAATGCACTAGAATATAATGAAATGTCTCAGTCAAAAGGCAGAAGATCATAGAGCAAAGCATTCTAAGTCCTAAAAGACCATGACACAACAGAAGAATAATGCACACAAGTGAAACTATCAGAAACCAGTTAAAGAAAACTATTCCCTGGTTTGTCCTTATCGTTTATATTACAACTGAACAAACTTAAAGAAACACAGGAAGCATGATTTAAGCTGAAAAGAGGAATGAGCATACCAAGAGATGGTAGGAATAAAACATATGAAAATATAATTAATGAAATCTCACGCTCACTGCTCCCAAACGCTGTGGGAGAGAGAGCTCACCACCCAGACAAGTGGGCACTCCTGAGACTGCAGAGCAGGAGAGAACATCAACACTGCCCTCCCCTGCCCACATCCCTGGCCCAAGAGGAAACTGTATATGGCCTCTGGGTTCCCTCGGATAAGGGCACAGGAGCAGCAGGTCCGCTGCCTCTGAGACACTGTCGGAACATGAAGGGACCAACCAGATAAACAGTTCTCTGCACCCAAATCCCTTGGGAGCTAGAGCTAAAACTTCAGAGAGGCAGACACTCCTGGGAAACAAGAAGAGACTACACTCTACCCATATCTCTGACTCCAGAGGAAAACACAAAACGCCATATGGGACTCTGGTGCAAGGGGGCTCCCTGAGAGGGCAGAGCCAGTCTTCCTGGTTGCTGCCCCCGCGGAGAGCTCATAAGCAACACCCCACGAGCAAACTTGAGACTCGGGACCACAGGAAAGACCAACTTTTCTGCTCCAAGTGACCTGCCTGGTGAACACACGGCACAGGCAAACAGGAACAGCTAAAGACCTGTAGATAGGAAAAACTACACGCCTGAAAGCAGAACACTCTGTTCCCATAACTGGCTGAAAGAAAACAGGAAAACAGGTCTATAGCACTCCTGACACACAGGCTTATAGGACAGTCTAGCCACTGTCAGAAATGGCAGAACAAAGTAACACTAGAGATAATCTGATGGCGAGAGGCAAGCACAGGAACCCAAGCAACAGAAATCAAGACTACATGGCATCATCGAAGCCTAATTCTCCCACCAAAGCAAACACGGAATATTCAAACACACCAGAAAAGCAAGATCTAGTTTCAAAATCATATTTGATCATGATGCTAGAAAACTTCAAGAAAGACATGAAGAACTCCCTTAGAGAACTGCTGGAAAATATAAATAAACAAGTAGAAGCCTACAGAGAGGAATCACAAAAATCCCTGAAAGAATTCCAGGAAAACACAATCAAACAGTTGAAGGAATTAAAAATGGAAATAAAAGCAATCAAGAAAGAACACATGGAAACAACCCTGGATATAGAAACCAAAGGAAGAGACAAAGAGCCATAGACACAAGCATCACCAACAGAATACAAGAGATAGAAGAGAGAATCTCAGGAGCAGAAGATTCCATAGAAATCATTGACTCAACTGTCAAAGATAATGTAAAGCGGAAAAAGCTACTGGTCCAAAACATACAGGAAATCCAGGACTCAATGAGAAGATCAAACCTAAAAATAATAGGTATAGAAGAGAGTGAAGACTCCCAGCTCAAAAGACCAGTAAATATTTTCAGCAAAATCATAGAAGAAAACTTCCCCAACCTAAAGAAAAAGGTACCCATAAGCATACAAGAAGCCTACAGAACTCCAAATAGATTGGACCAGAAAAGAAACACCTCCCGCCACATAATAGTCAAAACACCAAATGCACAAAATAAAGAAAGAATATTGAAAGCAGTAAGGGAAAAAGTTCAAGTAACATATAAAGGCAGACCTATCAGAATCACACCAGATTTTCGCCAGATACTATGAAAGCCAGAAGACCATGGACAGATGTCATACAGACCGTAAGAGAGCACAAATGCCAGTCCAGGTTACTGTATCCTGCAAAACTCTCAATTAACATAGATGGAGAAACCAAGATATTCCATGACAAAACAAAATTTACAAAATATCTTTCTACAAATCCAGCACTACAAAGGATAATAAATTGTAAAACCCGATATAAGGAGGCAAGTTACACCCTAGAAAAAGCAAGAAACTAATCATTTTTACAACAAAACAAAGAAAAGAAAAGCACACAAACACAACCTCATATCCAAATATGAATATAACAGGAAGCAATAATCACTATTCCTTAATATCTCTCAATATCAATGGCCTCAACTCCCCAATAAAAAGACATAGCTTAACAAACTGGATACGCAACAAGGAACCTGCATTCTGCTGCCTACAGAAAACACATCTAAGAGACAAAAACAGACACTTCCTCAGAGTGAAAGGCTGGAAAACAAATTTCCAAGCAAATGGTTGGAGGAAGCAAGCTGGAGTAACCATTGAATATCAAATAAAATCAATTTTCAACTAAAAGTCATCAAAAAAGATAAGGAAGGAAACTTCATATTCATCAAAGGAAAAATCCACCAAGATGAACTCTCAATCCTAAATATCAATGCCCCAAATACAAGGGCACCTACATACGTAAAAAAAAACCTTACTAAAGCTCAAAACACACATTGCACCTCACACAATAATAGTAGGAGATTTCAACACCCCACTCTCATCAATGGACAGATCATGGAAACAGAAATTAAACAGAGACGTAGACAGACTAAGAGAAGTCATGAACCAAATGGACTTAACAGATATTTATAGAACATTCTATCCTAAAGCAAAAGGATATACATTCTTCTCAGCTCCTCATGGTACTTTCTCCAAAATTGACCATATAATTGGTCAGAAAACGGGCCTCAAGAGGTACAGAAAGATAGAAATAATGCCATGCGTCCTATCAGACCACCATGGCCTAAAGCTGGTCTTCAATAACAATAAGGGAAGAACACCCTCATATACGTGGAAGTTGAACAATGCTCTACTCAATGATAACCTGGTCAAGGAAAATATAAAGAAAGAAATTAAAGACTTTTTAGAATTTAATGAAAATGAAGGTACAACATACCCAAACTTATGGGACACAATGAAAGCTGTGCTAAGAGGAAAATTCATAGCTCTGCGTGCCTGCAGAAAGAAACAGGAGAGAGCATATGTCAGCAGCTTGACAGCACAACTAAAAGCTCTAAAACAAACAAACAAACAAACAAAAAAAAAGCAAATACACCCAGGAGAACACAGGAAATAATCAAACTCAGAGCTGAAATCAGCCAAGTAGAAACAAAAAGGACTATAGAAAGAATCAACAGAACCAAAAGTTGGTTCTTTGAGAAAATCAACAAGATAGATAAACCCTTAGCCAGACAAATGAGAGGACACAGAGAGTGTGTCCAAATTAACAAAATCAGAAATGAAAAGGGAGACATAACTACAGATTCAGAGGAAATTCAAAAAATCATCAGATCTTACTATAAAAGCCTATATTCAACAAAACTTGAAAATCTGCAGGAAATGGACAATTTCCTAGACAGATACCAGGTACGGAAGTTAAATCAGGAACAGATAAATGATTTAAACAACCCCATAACTCCCAAGGAAATAGAAGCAGTCATTAAAGGTCACCCAAACAAAAAGTGCCGAGGTCCAAACCAGTTTAGTGCAGAATTCTATCAAACCTTCATAGAAGACCTCATACCAAAGCTATCCAAACTATTCCACAAAATTGAAACAGAAGGAGCACTACCAAATTCCTTCTATGAAGCCACAATTACTCTTATTCCTAAACCACACAAAGACCCAACAAAGAAAGAGAACTTCAGACCAATTTCCCTTATGAATATCGACGCAAAAATACTCAATAAAATTCTGGCAAACCGAATCCAAGAGCACATCAAAACAATCATCCAATATGATCAAGTAGGCTTCATCCCAGGCATGCAGGGATGGTTTAATATATGGAAAACCATCAATGTGATCCGTTATATAAACAAACTGGAAGAACAAAACTACATGATCATTTCATTAGATGCTGAGAAAGCATTTGACAAAATTCAACATCTCTTCATGATAAAAGTCCTGGAAAGAATAGGAATTCAAGGCCCATACCTAAACATAGTAAAAGCTATATACCGCAAACCAGTTGCTAAAATTAAACTAAATGGAGAGAAATTGAAGCAATCCCACTAAAATCAGGTAATAAACAAGGCTGCCAACTCTCTCCCTACTTGTTCAATATATTTCTTGAAGCTCTAGCCAGAGCAATCAGACAACAAAACTAGATCAAGGGGATACAGACTGGAAAAGAAGTCAAAATATCACTATTTGCAGATGATATGATAGTATATTTAAGTGATCCCAAAAGTTCCACCAGAGAACTACTAAAGCTGATAAACAACTTCAGCAAAGTGGCTGGGTATAAAATTAACTCAAATAAATCAGTAGCCTTCCTCTACACAAAAGAGAAACAAGCCGAGAAAGAAATTAGGGAAATTACACCCTTCATAATAGACTCAAATAATATAAAGTACCTCGATGTGACTTTAACAAAGCAAGTAAAAGATCTCTACAATAAGAACTTCAAGACTCTGAAGAAAGAAATTGAAGAAGACCTCAGAATATGGAAAGATCTCCCATGCTCATGGATTGGCAGGATTAATATAGTAAAAATGGCCATTATACGGAAAGTGATCTATAGATTCAATGCAATCCCCACCAAAATACCAATCCAATTCTTCAAAGAGTTAGACAGAACAATTTGCAAATTCATCTGGAATAACAAAAAACCCAGGATAGCTAAAACTATTCTCAACAATAAAAGGACTTCAGGGGGAATCACTATCTCTGAACTCAAGCAATATTACAGAGCAATAGTGATAAAAAGTGCATGGTATTGGTACAGAGACAGACAGATAGACCAATGGAACAGAATTGAAGATCCAGAAATGAACGAACACACCTATGGGCACTTGATTTTTGACAAAGGAGCCAAAACCATCCAATGGAAAAAAGACAGCATTTTCAGCAAATGATGCTGGTTCAACTGGAGGTCAAAATGTAGAAAAATGCAAATCGATCCATGCTTATCACCTTGTACAAAGCTTAAGTCCAAGTGGATCAAGGACCTCCACATCAAACCTGATACACTCAAACTAATAGAAGAAAAACTAGAGCAGCATCTCGAACACATGGGCACTGGAAAAAATTTCTTGAACAAAACACTAATGGCTTATGTTCTAAGATAAAGAATCGACAAATGGGATCTCATAAACCTGCAAAGCTTCTGTAAGGCAAAGGTCACTGTGGTTAGGACAAAACGGCAACCAACAGATTGGGAAAAGATCTTTACCAATCCTACAACAGATAGAGGCCTTATATCCAAAATATACAAAGAACTCAAGAAGTTAGACCACAGGGAGACAAATAACCTCATTAAAAAATGGGGTCAGAACTAAACAAAGAATTCACAGCTGAGGAATGCCGAATGGCTGAGAAACACCTAAAGAAATGTCCAACATCTTTAGTCATAGGGAAATGCAAATCCAAACAACCCTGAGATTTCACCTCACACCAGTGAGAATGGCTAAGATCAAAAACTCAGGTGACAACAAATGCTGGCAAGGATGTGGAGAAAGAGGAACCATCTTTTATTGTTGGTGGGATTGCAGACTGGTAAAACCATTCTGGAAATCAATCTGGAGTTTCCTCAGAAAATTGGACATTGAACTACCTGAGGATCTAGCTATACCTCTCTTGGGGATATAACCAAAAGATGCCCCAACATATAAAAAAGACATGTGCTCCACTATGATCATAGCAGCCTTATTTATAACAGCCAGAAATTGGAAAGAACCCTGATGCCCTTCAACAGAAGAATGGATACAGAAAATGTGGTACAGCTACACAATGGTATACTACTCAGCTATGAAAAAACAATGCCTTTATGAAATTCATAGGCAAATGGTTGGAACTGGAAAATATCATCCTGAGTGAGGTAACCCAATCACAGAAAAACACACATGGTATGCACTCATTGATAAGTGGCTATTAGCACAAATGCTTGAATTACTCTAGTTGCATATAACACATGAAACTCAAGATGGATGATCAAAATGTGAATGCTTCTCTCCTTCTTTAAAAGGGGAACTAGAATACCCTTGGCAAGTAATAGAGAGGCAAAGATTAAAACAGAGACAGAAGGAACACCCATTCAGTGCCTGCCCCACATGTGGCCCATACATATACAGCCACCCAATTAGACAAGATGGATGAAGCAAAGAAGTGCGGACTGACAGGAGCCGGATATAGATCGCTCCTGAGAGACACAGCCAGAATACAGCAAATACAGAGGCGAATGCCAGCAGCAAACCACTGAACTGAGAATAGGACCCCCTTTGAAGGAATCAGAGAGAACTGGAAGAGCTTGAAGGGGCTCGAGACCCCTTATGAACAACAATGCCAAGCAACCAGAGCTTCCAGGGACTAAGCCACTACCTAAAGTCTATATATGGACTGACCCTGGACTCTGACCTCATAGGTAGCAATGAATATCGTAGTAAGATCACCAGTGGAAGGGGAATCCCTTGGTCCTGCCAAGACTGAACCCCCAGTGAACAGGATTGTTGGGGGGCAGGGCGGTAATGAGGAGAGGATGGGGAGGGGAACACCCATAAAGAAAGGGAGGGGGAGGGGTTAGGGGGATCTCGGCCAAGATACCAGGAAAGGGAATAACACTCGAAATGTAAATAAGAAATACATAAGTTAATAAAAAAGTAATAAAAAAAGAAAAATATAATCAATGAAATAGAAAGTAGACAGGAACACACACACACACACACACAAACACACACAGAAAGAATGAGAGAGCAAGAGAGTGAGAGACTCAGCAGGAGAGAGAGAAAGAGAGAGAGAGAGAGAAAGAGAGAGAGAGAGAGAGAGAGAATGGTTACCACCATCACCAAAAGTTAGTAATAAAAAAATGATTGAAATAAGCACACTCCCTGCAATAATAACTTTACCTATCAATGCTTCAGTTCTCAAATCTAAAGATAGAGTGGCAAAATGGTTCAGTAAATTTATATAAATATATAAATAAATTTATATGCTGAATACAAAGAACATATTTATCTTTTAAGATGGGGACCATCCTAGAGTGAACATCTCAACAAGTTACTCCAAGTAAACAGTACCAAGGAGCAAGCGAGCATCAATAACCCAACAAATCTACAAAATACATTTCCAACTAAAACTAACGAGAAGTGATAATGATTAATTAAGGAGACATTACTGTTATAAACATATATACTAAAATTTGCTGCACAACCTTTTATAACAGGTTACTACTGAAATTAAACACAAGTTAACACCAAAACATTGATATTAAAGAGTTCATCTAAACAGAAACAATGTAGACAAAGAGGAAAATTAAATGACACCATAGATTAAATGATCTTCAGAAATTTCAAGAAAATATTTTATACAAACAGCAGACATACACATTCATCTTAGCAGTTCATGGAAGATTCTCTAAAATAGACTGATCATAGGACACACACACTCAACACACACACCACAGACTGAATATATATACTTTATTATTCATTTATCCTCATTATATGTATATATATATACATATATATATATGAAAAGAGATAGAGAGACAGCTAGGCATAGAAACAGAAAGAGAGAAAAGGAGAGAGAAAGAGAGAGAGGAAGAGTGAGAGACAGAGCTTGGTTCCTAGTTCTTCTGCTCAAACCCTGTAGGGTTCTGAATTTCTAGCCTCCACTGTCACTTGTTTATGCTTTTGTATACAATTTGTTAAACCATTTTCAAATATTCAAAATATCTCTAATATGTCATATAATATTTTATCAGTAATATGATAAATATTTGTATTTGTATATGAGGAAATAGTGAAACTGATTATAAACCATTGTCCTACAAGCTCTGGATAGTAAAGACAGAGTTAGCCTATGAGAAGTCAGGCATATGTTCCAAAGACATAGCTCAAATCCTTTTTCATATGCTAAGACTTCCACTGTTCATATTGTCTATTCTAATAGGTAAATAATATTAGATATATTCAGTGACATAGAAGGTCGTTTGACTGATCACAAAAAAATGTACATATATTTGTAATTTAATTGCTTACTTAACAAATATATTATGGATTTGAATATATATTATATTCATTATAAGGAGGTATTATTATTACTATTCACTTGATACCCCAATATCTGCACCGCCTTTACCCCACCATCCCTCTGTCATTTCTCCTCTCCTTCTCCTCTGAGATAGTGGAGCTCCATCCCACATATTACCACTCCCTGGCACATCAACACTCTGCAAGGCTAGGTACATCCTCTCCAACTAATGCCAGACAAGGAAGCCTATCTAGAAAAACATATTTTGCAGAGAGGAAATGCCTTGGGGATATCACCTGTTTCAGTTGTTGGGGATGAACATGAAGATTTTACTGCACAGATGCTACATATGTGCAAGAGAAGCCTAGGTCCAGCTTGTGTGTGCTCTTTGGTTGGTGGTTCAGTCTCTGAGAGCCGCCAAGGGTCCAGGATAGTTGCTTCTGTTGTTATTCCTGTGGAGTTCCTGTCCTCTTTGGGGCCCTAAATCTTTCCCCAACACTTCCATAAGACTCCCCAAGCTCCATGGAATAGTTGACTGTGGATGTCTGCATATGTCTGGGTCAGCAATGTGATAGAGCCTCTCATAGGACAACCTTGATACTTTCCTGTCTGCAAGCATAACAGAGTATCATTAGTAGTGTCAGAGATTGGTGCTTGCCCATGGGATGGGTATTTTAGCAGGTTAGTCTCTCAATATCTGTTCCATCCCCACCCCACATCCCTGTCCCTGTATTTCTTGTAGATAGGATCTACTTTGAGTCAAACTTTTGTGGGTGGGTTGGTGTCCCACTAGGGTTCCTGCTTGTCTACAGAAGGTGGGCTTTTCAGCCAGTGCATCGAATCTCAGCTAAGTTCACATCCATCAATTCATGTGAGCCTCTCATATTCCTAGTCTCTGGCATTTCCTCCAGATATACCACCTCCCAATCAGATGTCCATTCTGTCTCATGGTCATCTTGCTATCTCCCTTGCATTTTTCGACACCAGTTCCTAAAGCACACCCCAATTTCCCTCTTCATCCCCTCTCCTGCCCAATTTCCCATTCCCCACTGATACCTGACTCTTACAACTATATTATTCCCCCTTCTATGGGATTCCATCATAATAGCATGGGCCTTTCTTCTTGTTTACCATTTTCATGTCTGTGTCATACTGTGTGGTACCTGTATTTTATGGCTAATATCCACTTGTACATTCCATGCATGCATGGTATGGGGACTGGGATACCTCACTCAGGATGATACCCTCAAGTTTCATTCATTTGCCTGAAAATTTTTTTATGTCTTTGAAAAGTTTTTTTTTATTTCTTGCTATATATCTAATCTTTATATTCAATAATGTATAAAAATTAAAGCCAAAATGATACATGAAATTAAATCGTATCATAAAAATACTTCAAGTTATGATTCAACATTATTTAAGAAGGAGGAAAATGAAAAGTTGTGTTTACTTAAAGTAGGTCAAAGATAAGGTATTATTTCATTTCACCTTAAATTGCAAACTGTGTGTCAGAATCCATTTGTGAAGAATCTGTATAACCTTTTTTTTCATCTGAGCATACCATAGTTTTGATTGCTCTTGGTTTTGAATGACAGCTTAGTATGTACTCACTGATAAGTGTATATTAATCAATAAGTTCAGAATACTCATGATACAACTCACAGACCATAGGAAGCTTAACAAGAAAAAAGGCCCAATTGTGGATACCCAAAATCCACTGACAAGTGGGAACAAAATAATCATGGAGGGCAGAGGGAAGGAGGGATCTAGGTGGGAGAGGGGAGAGGGAGAAAAAATGGAAGGCAGGTTCAGATGGGGCAGGGAGACAGGGAGAAACCCAGAGGACTAGAGAATGAATCAAAATATTCAGCAGTGAGAGCGGGGCACGGGGGAACCTCTAGAAAGTCCCAGAGACCTGGGATGTGAGAGGCTTCCAGGACTCAATGGGGATGACATTTGCCCAAATACTCAATAGTGAGGAGATGTTACCTGAAGTAACCATCTGCAGTATATAGGCATGGTCCTCTGGTTGACACAGGGGGCCACGCACCCATCTTGAAAAATTGTTCCTGTCTAAAGGAAATGTAGGGACAAAAGTGGAGCAGAGTCTGAAAGTAAGTCCTCTTGGTGACTAGCCCCACTTGAGCACTATTACTGATGCTATTGTGCTTGCAGAAAGGAGCTTGCTGTGGCTACCAGCAGCTGAATGAGACAAATGCATATGCTTAGAGCCAAACATTGGATTGAAGTTATGTCCCCTTATGGAAGAGTTAGAAGAAGGACTGAAGGAACTGAGGGGTATTGCAAACCCATGGGAAGAACAACAGTGTCAACTAACTGGGACTCCTCAGAGATCCCAGAGACTAAGCCAATAACCAAGGAGTTTAAATGAGCTGGTCCTTGGCCTATGCACACATGTAGCAGAGGACTGCCTCGATTAGCCTAGTGGGAGAGGATGAGATTAATCCTTTGGAAACTTGATGCTCCAGAGAAGAGAGAGGCTGGTGAGGGAAAAGTGGGGATGGGTTATCAGGTAGAGGAGCACCCTTTCAGAGGCAGGTGGAGGAGGAATGGGATGAAGAACTCAGGTGGTGGGGAGTGGCAGGAAAGGGGACAACTTTTGTAAGTTAAATAAATAAAATCATTTAATTTAAAATAAAGAAAAAGTTAACAGTAGATGTGGTTATAAAAAAACATAGGCATTTAAATCAGGAACTTACAATGAGAAAATGAAACAGAAATCCAAATGTAGACTTGTTTTATGATTTTACATGGAATACTTTTATTAGTTTTACAGTGAAACTATATCTCAGAATTTTTATTCATAGTTTCCTAAAAACAACAAAAGCTAGTGAAGTTGTTTTTCCTTATAACTACATACAATTATGTATTACATAAAAGGATTGAAGATTAATAACAAAAGTATTTCTAAGTTTGCAATCACGAGGGCTTCATTGCTCTATAATCAGTAATAAATCCCTATAATTATAAAAATATAAACTATAAAATTCACTACGCATCATTTTTTTATTTTAGCATATTCTGGATACCCCAATAGTTTCATGGATTGTTTTAATAGTAATAATCATAATATCATTGTAATTATAGTAAAACTACTCTTAAATTATTTTAATTTCTTTCTTGTTAAGCTTGTTTTACAAAAGCTACTATTTACATGTCTTTCTTTCTTGCTCTGAAACTTTAATGGCTTTATTAATTCTAAAAGTTTTCTGATGTAGTCTGTGGATGTCATAAGTATAGTTTTGACTTTCATTGATATTTGCAGTTCTTGTCTGCAGGACCTTGGATTTTAGGATATTAGAGAATGGGCAGACTACATTCTAATGCTGTATAAATCTTACTTCAGTTTCAGTATATTTTTATACACAAATGAATCAAGGGAATATGTACACAAATAAATCAAGGGAATAAATGAACAAAATAAGGTTGTTTGAGTTCAACAAAGCATGGTCAGAGAAACATGATAAAAAAACAAACAAGTAAATAAATGTCAATAAGTACTTGCTAAATATTAACACAACAACACTTTCCAAGAATTACCTCAGGACAAATGGATTGAAACACAATTTTCTGGAATGTACTATAGATTATGCATGGAAAAACACTAAACAAAGACAGACGCCATATCCGCATTCAGGTTACATTGACTAGACTGCATTCTCTAGCTATGATCTGACATTCAACAAAGAAACATGTCTTAGAAATTGAATGTAAGTATTTATCACAGGAGGCCTGAAAAATCTTCTACAAATAATTTAGTAAACCAAATGTATTTGAGGTAAAAGCCCTCTGCCTTATTTTCATTGAGTCTTTTCTCCAGTTCCGCCGGGAACAGTTCTTCATGGGGCATTTTTTTTACTGTGTTCTAACAGTTTAGAATCATGGTGTATACAAATAGGAGTATTTGAATTTCTTTTATTTCTTTGATATATTCTTTCTTCTCATAGTCACAAAATGCCTAGTAATATACCCAATCAAGGATACTAGCATCCAATAAAATGAAAAGTTTAAGATACTAGAGATTGAATTTTTATCTACTAAGGATTTAGAATTAATAGTGTGAAATGGCTATATGCCTTTGCTAGTGGGAATGCTGTAATCTCCGGCATATGAATAGTTTTTATCCAATTGATGGTTTTTTGGAGAAAGGATAGTATTTGTGGCCCTGTGGGAGAAAGTGTGCCACAGGCATCAGGTTTTGAGTGTTTAGGGACTCATGTCATTTTGAGGACACTGGTTCTACTTTGTGCTTACAGTTCCAGTCGTGACTGAATCCAAAGGATCTGCTCTTCTTGCTATGGCTACTACCTGTTTCCTCTGCTCTGTCCTCATAGACACTAAATCTCTGGAACTTCAACCCTACACAAACTGTTCTATAAATTGCCTTGGTTGTGGTCTGTTATGAAAGCAATAAAAAGATAATTAATACTACTGTATTAGACAAGTATACTAATTCAAAACAATCAAACCAAAATTTTAATGACATTCTTCACAGATCTCAAATGAACCATCTAAAATTCATTTTATGTTTTACCTTAGAAAACTCAAATTATGCTACAAAGCCACATTGACAGAGACATAGATGAACATCGAAATATAATAAAATGATAAAAATCAAAAGCACATAGCTATGACTAATTTTTGACAAATGAGTTAAAAACAAAATTTGTAGGCAAACCAAGACAGCTTATTTAATAAATCAAGTTGCTAAATTGCCTTTCACAGGCAGAAAATAATCAATAGCTCCATTTCTTCCTGTGCAAAACAAAACAAAAGGCATAAAAAGAGCAACAACGAGATTTAAACGTAAATCCACAAAAACATTTCTAGAGAGAACCTAGAAAACATAGATTAAGACATATTTATGAACAATAGCTCTATGAACTTGGTCTGAAGGGTTGACACTGTAAGAGTACTACTAGTCTCTGTATCAGAGGACCTTAGTTAGATTCTCAGCGGCATATACATGGCAGCTCATAACTGATAACTATCTGTATTTGGTTCTCCCAAATCCGGTGTTCTTTTTTAGCCTCCTATGGGTATAAGACATGCATGTGTTACATAAAAACCAAATACACACCACATTTAAAGTATTTTTTTATTAACTTGAGTATTTCTTATATACATTTCGAGTGTTATTCCCTTTCCCGGTTTCCGGGCAAACGTCCCCCTCCCCCCTCCCCTTCCTCATGGGTGTTCCCCTCCCAACCCTCCCCCCATTGCCGCCCTCCCCCCATAGACTAGTTCACTGGGGGTTCAGTCTTAGCAGGACCCAGGGCTTCCCCTTCCACTGGTGCTCTTACTAGGATATTCATTGCTACCTATGGGGTCAGAGTCCAGGGTCAGTCCATGTATAGTCTTTAGGTAGTGGCTTAGTCCCTGGATGGAATATTAATAAAATGAATAATTGAGTAAGTCATATATGATATTCAAAATTTTCTGTTTCGCAGACCCTCTAGAAACATTCTTACAGCTATACCTTGAGAAATATCCCACAGGCATGTCTAAAGCCTTCATTTTGGCTATCAGTATTTAGCGTCACTTATTCTTTTGTCTCAGTGCTTTCTCTGGGCAATTTACATTTCTCACAATGTTTGGATGCATTTTTTCAAATCTCTATAAACATCTCACATGCATCATACCAACACTAAGTTCATGGGCTTTTCCCCGTTATTTTTTAAATAATTCACACTTAAAAATGAACGTATTATTTAGTAAAGGGGATGCAAAATAAATACAATTGAAATAAATAAGTAAAACAAATCCTTGATGCATAATGCCACCTTCAACTCTCTTTACCTTTCTTCATTTATCAGAATACTCTAAGGACTTAAAATGTACCCAAATTCCTCATCAAATACACTGATGCTGCCTTCATATAATATAAACTAACTTTCATCTGAATGATCACAATAGTCTATTCTTTTTTGTTTAAAGAACACAGTAATAATAGACATATTAAAAGTTACTTCTCAGGACTAATAGCTGTTTTCATACATTCAGTGTCAAAAATGCTCATAGAAACATCATGGTCTAAAATGAATTGACAAGAAAAGGATTTATTTGGCTTATGTCTCTACAACACTATTCATCTCTGAAGACAGTCAGGAAAGAAATCAAACATGGAAAATACCTGGAGTCGGGGAGTCAGTACAGAAGTCATGCTTACTGGCATGCTCTTCATGACTTGTTCATCTGGCTTTCTTGTAGAACTCAGGACAATATTTCTAAGAATGTCCCTACATACAATCGGGTGGGCCCTCTCCGAATGATCACTAATTAAGAAAACATGTAACAGCCTTGTGTTTTTACAGATACATCTTCTGTAGGTACTTTCTGTGTTGAGGTTTCCTCTTCTCAGATGGCTATAGCTGCTGCAGGTACATAAAACTAGCCACCTCACCTTTTCCCAAAGTATTTGATCAACCACACTTATCCTCATTCCCCATCCAATAAACATTTTTTGATAGGAAGAACCAAGCAAGCACTCTTCTTTTTGACTAGCTGATGATTCTCTGTTTTGATGCTGTTCACTACATACTGACTCTCCATTATCTTATAGGTAGAGACATATGCTGATTGCCTGTTTCTTTTCTTGATTTCTTTCTACTCTGTATGAGTGTTTCTCTACTTTATAGTTCTTCACATGAATTGTGACTGTTACTTAAAAAAATCGCTTGTTTTATTGTTCTTCATTTGTTTATTTCCTGATATAAGTGTATGAGTTTTATAACAGTGAATTATTTGAGTTCTTGTTTTATATTCACAAATATTCACTTTATTTTATTAGGAAAGATCAGTCACTGTGTCCTGACAAGCAAGTTAACATATTCATATTATATGTAACTTTAGGTATAATTTATAAAATTTTGAACTCTCAAAAGCATTTTATATGGACTTCAAATCTGTTCATAAGGCACAATTTATAATTGTCTTCTAATATAGAGTCTTACTTGTAATTTCCTCATACCAAATCTTTTAATGTTGTTTCATTTTAATATGTATATGTTTTGCTAAATGCCAGATAATTGTTGAATATTATAAATTACTATACCACTTAATAGAGCATATAAGAAATATGAGTGACATGCTATTTGTTACTTATGTGACTTTTGAATAAGAATAAAATGAAGCACACATATATGTCACTCATTTAAGAAGCCAAATATTTCTATTAGTTTAAGTGCCTATGTTCTGTACATTTAAAATCGTATTCTCATATTCGTTAAGGCACAAGTACTAAAAGTACAATCCTCATGATTTTAATATCACATTTATATTTTTAAATATATTGATGTAGACACATTAAAGTGCACATTATGTTCAGATTTACTTAATTTAGAGATCTCTCTTGTTGGTTGTCTCTCTCTCTCTCTCTCTCTCTCTCTGTACATTGTATGCACAGATGTCAGCAGTGTTGATTGTATGTGTATACTCATGCATGTGAAAATCAGGTGTCAATCTTAAGTATCATTCCTCAGGTCTTTAAAGCTTGCTCTTTTTCTAAAAGAGGATCACCCACTGGGTCCTGTTCAACAAATAAACCTAATAGATAGTTCTTTAACTGTTTACTCTTTACAACTAATTTGCCTTTGTTTATTTTCCTTGAGTGCTTCATGTCTCTGAATTGTTAAAAATCCTCTCCCATATTATACAGAATTATCTCCTTTAGCATAATAATGAGCCATACTGATGTTAAATAACTTTATCAGTGAGCTTAGACAACTTTTCTTCAAAGAGGTAGAGAAAAACTCACACATAGACAGAACTCCTCTTGCAATTTATGGAAAAAGTCAAGAAACGCCTACTTCCTTCTTGACCACCATGTTTAATTTTGTTACAGTAAGCAGCTCTCTGCAGTAATATATTTAAGCTTTCACTCTGTTTCTAAATAATCTAATTTTTATATGCTATGCATAAATTGTAGTCACTTCATCAATGTCTTATTATGTTTTCTTTTAGCAATATAGTGACAATGATTAATTTCTAAAGACTGTTAAACACAAACCTTACCATGGAGGAGATTAAAATGGTGCTCAGGACAGCTGAGGGCGGACAAATTTATACACATTTTTAACATGACACCACCCCTAAACATGTAGAGAGCACTGTACAGAATGTATAGATTGTTTCCTCACATATTTCACTTCAGTTTGATGAATGGCATTAAACTCAGCTACATTTCAGCTTTTAAGGCTGATGCTATTAGCTTCCAAATACAAGAATGCTAATACATTTTCAAAAAAGACATCAGTATGAAAAGAAACATAAATATTTTACTCATTGATTTTTAAAGTAAAATGCACATATGTGAAAAGTTTTACCTTATCTGTATAGATGATGAAGTTTTTAATTCTATATTAGAGGGAAATAGTATCACATGTCATCATGTTATGTATGTAAGAACTTTATCTTTTCTATGAAAATACTTGTAGTTGTGTTAGTGTTGCAAAATTATTGGATGTATTCTTTAATTTTGTATATGTGTGTTTGTTTGTGGATGTGTGACTGTGAGGTGTAGCCTTCATTCAGAGACCAAAATACTTTCTGAGTTTATGAAATTAAATTGGCGTGATGTGGTATGGCAATTGCCTTTAGCCATTGCTCTATCTCACCAGGTATAAATATATGTAATAGAGTAAGTTTCTATTTAACAGAAACCTAAAAAAAAACATTTCTTATCCACTGTTTCAAATTTTATATACCTAAATCTCGTATTAGTAAATAACATCAAAGTATAGCATACTGTGCTGGGAGGTGTGCCATGGCATAACCAAGAAAATGCCTTGCCATCTATCTTTGAAGCTGTGTGCCTTCAATTTTATCACTTGAGTTGCAAGGCAGTCAGGCTTCTTTCCCTCCTGTTCCTCACTGCTTGTCTCGTGAGATCATTTGCTCCTTTGTCTCAGCCCCTTCTATGTTCCTGTCACAAAGACACACAAGTGAGTTTAACATGACATGTTAAGTCAATCTCATTTAGGTTAACTTCATGATATTCCATTCCACCTGCTTATTTCTTTCTTTCATTTTTAAGTTCACTTTTCTTGGATATTTTGTGTATTTACATTTCAAATGGTCTACTTCTTTCAAATGATCCAATTCTATTTCTCTTTGTAGGTGAATAAAGCTTGTCCATATTGTTCTTATCTATTCATCTATTGATGGCAGTCTAGGCCAGTTCTATAGGTTTGTTTTTTAAGTAAATTTTTAATTTTAATATAGTTTTATTTCAACATTAATTCAATACAAAATTAATTAATTTTTTCTTTTAGGATTATGCTTTATGTAGCTAGACTGGTCTTGAATTCTTTACATAGCCACGGTAAACTTGAATTCGTGATCCTCATGCATCCCCCTCCCGAGTGCTAGGAGTACAAGCTTGTTTCCTTATCATCTAGGTATAGCCAAACTTCCTACCTTTCTGTCTGTTGAGTGTCTATCTAGTTTCTTCTCTCTGCCATTTGTTCCTATCATGATGTCTTAATCATCAGAGTTCTGAAAGCAATGACACCCACCAAAACTTTGTATTGATCTCAAATGCTTTTGGTAAAATCAGTCTTCTGCTTTTGAATTCACCCATCTCAGGGCTCTTGTTATGGAAAGAGAAGAGGCCATAAATAGCATCTCTGAGGTTGGAACTGGAGTGTCTCTCCTAGTCTGTCTATCCTAGTTGGTATGCCAATTCCCTTGTCTCATTCACACTGGGAGACAAGCAATGGCTTACAGAGAGTAGTCTGAAGGATTACTTTTTTTACCCATCTTTATTAAATTGGGTGTTTCTTATTTATATTTCAAATGTTATTCCCTTCCCTGATTTCCAGGCCAACATCCCTCTATCTCCTCCCCCTCCCCTTCTATATGCGTGGTCCCTTCCCCATTCACACCCCCATTACCACCTTCCCCCCAACAATCCCATTCACTGGGGGTCCAGCCTTGGCAGGACCAAGGATTTCCCCTTCCACTGGTGCCCCTATTAATACTATTGTAAGGACAAATTTATTGGTGGTAATCTGACTTCAAATTTTTATGGAAATATATCCCATAATATCCTCCCTTTCTTGGGTATCAAGTCTCTAATGGTGTATTCTCTCCACTCAGGCCAGATAAGGCAGCCCTCTGTTACATATGCTTTGTGGGGCCTCAGACCAGTCTCTGTATGCTGTGTATGGTGGGTCCATCTCAGGGGGTTCCCAGGAGTCCAGGTGGGTGGACACTGTTGGTCTTCCTATGGGGTTGCCATCCCCTTCAACTCATTTAATCCTTCCACTAATTCTGCTACAGGGGTCCTCAACCTCTATTCAATGTTTGGCTGTGAGTTTGTGCTTAAAATAAGCAGATACTTATTTTATTCTTATTAATGGAAACATTAAAAATTACACACGTATATGATTGGATATTAAAATGTTTTGGAGGTTAAAGGTGATTACCAATGAGAAATTTAGTTCATTCTCCTAGACTCATAGAGTGGAAAGAGAAAAATCAATTCCACTCCTCCAAGTTGACTTGTGTAAGCTACTTATATAACTTGGAATGCACACATATAAACACACACACACACATACTGCACATATGCATGTATTCATATATAACAGATAACTGTAATATCACTAAATACATTAAATATGCAAAGGAATAAAAGTAAAGTCATCAATAATCTAGTAAAAATTAAATTAAGACTGAAATATCATAGAAAGAATTAAAGAAAGAGAAGGGAATGGTTATAAAAAAATACAGAAAATAATGAAGCTGCTGGGCAACATCTCAGACACATGGAATCTGCAAGGGAAGGGAGAAAAGATGGCTGACCTTAGATGCTGTGTTTTAGACTGTTGCTGAGCTTATACAGGTAAATACTAGCAATCAGCCAGACAATCAGTCAGAGATGATGTCTTCATGGTATTGTTGTCTTTGCATAAAAGGAGCCTGTGCTGTCTGTACTAGATCATGTAATCTATGGAATAAGCATATTCTCCTAACCTTCCAAATTCCCACTTTTTAAGAAAAGATTTTAATCAAGTTGTACCTCACTGTTGTATTGTTATAGAGAAGCAATCATAGAACTTGTTCTAAGAGTATCCTAGATTCAAATTTTTCAACATCTGATTTTCACATTGGACTTTACTGAATGAATGAGCTTGGAAGTAACAAACTTCCACTGAAGACTGCGACCCTTTCTGCCTTTATACCACTGAGCAAAATAAGGAGAGATTGGTAGCAGAGGTAGACCTACATGCTGGTGTAAACCTCAGCTATCAGACCTCACTGCTGGCTTCAGCTTTTAGACACTGAGGGATGTCTTAGCACCAACCATATACTTCCCTGTCTGAACCAAGCACCCTATTAGCTGAACCTCTTACTATACTTATATTATTTCACTCTCAAATCCCTGACTGACTCCCAGCTGGCCCAACAACCTGATGACTCTTAAATCTGTGACCTATGCTGGTTCTCTATTCTAGGGTTTCTAGACAAATCACTCCCTACCGTGATGTCATAGAAACCTCTCAATCAGAGATACAGGATGTCAAAATTTGACCTTGTCTGCACTGCTAATTCATCTCACTGGAGTGAGCACTGTCTCCCAAAATTTTGCAAGTTTTCAAGAACCACATTTCTGTCACAAAGGTAACAATAGCATTTTTTTTTCATTCATTTAACTAATTTGAAATCCTTTACAGTGAAGCTTATGCCTCCTCTCCAGTCCCTAGGGAGCTATGCTCTCAGCCAAGTGCTGGTTGCTGCTTTCAAAGAAATATTCTTTTGTTTGTCTTCTATTTTCAACAATCCTATCATCGTGTTTATGGTTGTGATTTCTTTCACTTTTTCTCACTTTTAAGTAGGAATCAATTCTGTTATCCTGGCTTCTTACTCAAAACATAGTGATATAGCTTCTATTCCGACACAATATTATGGAGGCTGAGATTTGTTTTCTTTTACAAGCAGTTCAATAACATATAGATATGGGATACAACTCATGATGATGGAGACAAACAAAGTGCTATGCTGTTTTGCTAAAATAAATTTATTTGTTACTCAAGAGATGTTGACATATAGTTATAACTTTGGATTAGTGTCTAGATCAATAAGCAGGAGAGAAAATATTGCAGCAGATGAAAATTAGCACAGAAACATAAATCTGAAGAATCTACAGAGAATCAAATATTCTGGAGGACTCAGACCTAAATGAATCCATCTTCTTCAAACCCCAATGGTCTTTGCAGATAAGAAAGTAGAAAGACAATAGGAGTCAATGATAATGGATCATTTCAAGAAAAAAAAATACATAATGACTGAGGCACATATTCACTAACGAAGACTGACAGCATACATAATAATTGCAAAGGTTCAAGCCACATATGTTCCCAAAAATGAACTAGAGAAGTGGAAATAATTTTTATTCCTAAACAAAAAGCTACCGGAAGTTGATTGTCTGCTGTTAAGGGAGGATTGATGGTCTTCAGTAGAATCTCACTGGGTATATCAAACACACTCCAGCCCATATCCCAGTCCCAGGACCAGATCACCAAAACAAATAGATTTTAAAAACATTTGTGACCTGTAGAGATTATATCCCGAGATTGGGCAAGATCCCCAGTTGGTGGATGGGGCCACCCACTCATCTCCCAATTTTCAACAGAGAATTGCTCTTGTCAAAAGGACATACTGGGACACTGTGGAGCACAGACTGAAGGAAAGGCCATCCATAGACTGCCCTACCTAGAGATCCATCCCATATAAGACATCAAACACTGACACTACTGTGGATATCATGAAGTACCTGCTATAGGAGCCTCATATAGCTGTCTTCTGAGAAGTTGTGCCAAGGCCTGACAAATACAGATGCGGATGTTCACAGCCAACCATTGTACTGAGCATGGGCAACACAATGGAGGAGTTAAGGAAAGGACTGTAAGAGCTGAAGAAGTTTGCAACCCCATAGGAAGAACAACAATATCAACCAATCAGATACCCTAGTGCTCACAGGGACTAAACCACCAACCAAAGAGTACACAGAGGGGGACACATGGATCCTGCTGCATATGAACCCGAGGATGGCCTTATGTGTCATCAATGCAATGCCCTACTGTAAGTTGGAGTTGGAGGGTGGGTACAGGAACACCCTGATAGAAGCAGGAGGAGGGGGAATGGGATAGGGTGTTTGCAGAGGGGAAACCAGAAAAGGGGATAACATATGAAATGTAAGTAAATAAAATATCAAATAAAATATTGGGAAAAAAGACAAAAGGAATTTTTTTTTTTTTTTTTTGCTTTGTAGAAGAGCCAACTCTGTCTGGTCTTACCATGCAGTCAAACAAAGATAAGGAAGCTGATATCAGTACTTTCTTCAATACTATTTTCAGGTAAAGATCAACTATTTGCCAGAATCCATGCTCTGACCAGGAGAAGTTATTATCTTTTCCAATTCTTCCAACGTGAAGAATTGATGTCCTCGCATGGCCGTGTTCACGACAAGCACACAGATTTTTATCCACTGTCCCATAGGCTCAGAGTGCATCATGGAAGAGAACTCACTAGAGTTCTTAAAGAATGAAGAACAGAGAAGGTCCCTTGCCTCCATTATCTGACCCTTAGACTGTGTCCTCCAGAGTGACAGATATTAAGGCATTTCAATTCTTAATGTTAGGTTCCTAACTGCATCATCCTTAATATTTGTGGAGGGTCTTTATCTTTGTATTATAAAACCACACTCCAAAAACTGTGTAGTGACTAAAGCCCTTAAATTTAGATATTCAGACATGATTAAAACTGTGTCCATACCTCCAAAATGGGAAAGGGGCCAAATCTCTGAACTGAGAATTTGATTAGGCCTCAAGAAATTTTCTTTTTGTTCTCTTTTTCCTTTTAAACACACACAGGTACACACACACACACACACACACACACATACACACACACATACACACACACATACACACACACACACACACTCACACTTAAGAAATAGAATTTTTGCCCTTGGAAGTTTTTTCCTATGAAATTTTGTTCAAAAATAAATGTGAGGTATTTATTTTATTTTGGGTATCTAAGTCGGTACTACTCAGGAGGGTGTAACTATCTTGGTGCAAGATTTTTAAGGTCATCTTTACATAGTCACTGATGACTATATAACCATTAAAGAATGTATCATAGTTTTTATTTTAAAAAGAAAACAAAATTTAGAAAATTACTCAATAAAAATACTATAGAGTAGGATGAAAATTATAGAGACAGTTCTTAGGATGGAGATAGCATCTCAGAGGTTAGTATCATCAACATAATACAAGATATGAAAGAGACAATTTCAGACATTGAAGACAAGAGAGCAAAAATATATATACTATGATCAAAGAAAATATTGAATTGAAAAGTATATACTCTCTCCCCCACAAAAATTCCAGGAAATTTAGTACACTGTGAATAGACCAAATTCAATAAGAGTTGGAATGGAAGAATATACAGAAACCTAGGCCAACTTCACAAAATTTATTTTTAACAAAAGCATCAAAGAAAACTTCACTAAAGAAGGCGATGACTGTTAAGGTACAAGAACCATATTAAACAAAAAATTGACTAGACTAAAAAAGGAATCTCTAATGATCCATAATAATGAAATCACAAAATGACAGATCTAAGAATGAATATCAAAGTTTAAAGGTAGAAATAAAGCTAAGAAACCTATAAAGGCAGAACTATTAGAATAAAACCTGACTTCTAAATAGATCTCAAAAAGCCAGAAGAATCTATAAACTCTAAAAGCCAAGAGTAATCAGTCCAGAATACTCTATCAGCAGAACTTTCAATCATTATTAGCTAATAATGTCACAACAAAACTCTAAAATCAAGTATTGAAGAGTAGGGCTGGGGTCCACTGCTCTTCCCAAAGAACCAAGATCTCTAACTAGCATTCATAAACCAGCTCCTAACGCACTGAACCAACTCCAGTCCCAGGAAAGGGATCCAATTCACTCTCTGGTTACTATAGGCACTTGGCACACATGTAGTGCACAGATGTACATGAAGACAAAACATATTTGATAAAATAAATCTGTTTTAAGTGGAAGGGTAGTAGAAAAAGAAATGGAAAAGAAAGGGTGAGGAGTATTGTAGGTTAGATAAAAGGAGTATGGGCTATGGTGCCAAGGAAATGGAGAAGGGTAGTAGGATGTGGTAAAAGCATGTTTACAAAAAAAAATTAAAATAAATAAATAAATAAGAAACCCTGTGGAAACCACTAGTTAGCAAGTAAAATTTTAAGATGAAAATTAAAAAAAGGAGAGTCAAATGAAATCTAGATGTGTGGATACTGTCACTAACAGAACATATAGGTTACTAACTGGAATTTGCAAAACAACACAGGATTTCTCAAGTTCTGACTTATTAGTTAGATGGATCACGAAATGCTCCAGAACAGCATAAGATATTGCAATATACCTTTGATATTCAATGTAACACCATGGAAAGGTCCTATTACTGGAGGCATCACACACTTTGATTGTCTGATATATGATTGTCAGCAGTCTCCAAAAGACCACAAAACTCCCTTCCTGCCAGAAACATTCATAATGCTGGACCTTGTCATTCAGGTGGCTAGAGAAAAAAATAGCAATGGTTTTACTCATTAGTGGACCTTGCATACTGAAAAATGATCTGCCAGGCAAGGTTCCTACTGATAGCATAGCACGAGCTCTGTAATGGAGTAGGAAATATTGGTTTTATTTAAATCATGACCTATTGGAAAGAATTTCATTTCTACACTGTAATCCTCATAATCAAAAGCCCATATATAGTTCATAGGATGAAACTTACTATTGTTATTTCAGTAAAATTTTATGTAGCCAAATTGTCTTCTAAATATGTAAGGTTCTACATATGGAGCTTAGTTTCCCAAAATCTTGGTCAGAAAGATCTCCTTTTGCAGTAACAGCACCCAAGGAAGAAATGTATCACCTTTTTGATTAAGTGTAAACAAAGGACAATTGATTTAATAATGTTATTTCTCAAAACATATAATGAGATGTTTGCTCTTGTTTAAGTTTGCTCTATTATACAAGTAATGCATGTGAGGAATGATATAATAAACAGAGTGGAAAAATTCTATCCTGATTGCCTTTTGTTTGGTGATATCATCTTTCAAATGAAACAGCTGAATGTGAGGGAAAACCAAAAAAGATCTCACTTTGAATTAACTAGGCAGATACAAAAAATCCAGTAGAAATAAATCATTTCATAGTATAAAGAGATAGCTTCTTTATATTCTGTAACAATTTTCTCACAACTGCAATCAATGAATGCTATATAAACTGGCTGCAAACCAAAAGGGAATTTTGATAGCAATTTCATATTGATTTTGTTAACATTGCTTTTTAATTTATTAAACACAGGTTTGGAGTTGGGTTGGCAATAATGAATGGTTATAATGATCGTTGTTGTTCTTATTTCTGTCTAATAGCACTGTGATCTTTATCTCCACTCTAGAAGCAAATAATGTAATAAATTATAAAATATATTCAGTTTAAAGGAAAATGTGAATGAAATGCCTTAATTGTAAACTGTACCTCAAATTTCAAAATTCAATACTATAAAAAGCTAATTATTTTATTTATAAAATTATTTCAAATCCATACGGAAACAGTACTTGACTATATTGGCTTATATGCAATATATTGTTAATATTTAGTTCACTTATTTTTCTTTTCAATTTTATCAACTAGAAAATTTAATACAAAAGCTCATTCCCTAGCATGCTCTTTCTGTGCAGCTGCAGTATATACATGGGTTTCTTTAGAAGTGTTGACACTTTACAATGCATAATTCAGTTCTATGTTCTTGAAATGCCTGCATCAGTGTCAACTTTCCCATGTAGTTTTCACTGTTATTTTGTTAAATACGTCTATAAATTACTAGTGACCTAGTTCTGAAGAATAGGTATTGTTAAGAATAGTTGAATTATGTTAACATTTCTTTCAGGGTTTTAAGCTTTAGTTACCTCACACTAGTATATAAATCTATTACTTATTTATCCTGAATTGTTATGTCTGATAAATACCACTTAGTGAAAAAAAGCTGGAAATTTATAGGCATTAGGTTTTATAAATGGTGTTGAATTTAATTAGGTTCTCTGTGTCTCTGCTATAGAGAACAATAAGTGTATGATTGTTGTAAGTATGTTCAACACATCTCCCACTCTGGGCTTCCTGAGGTACTTCTTGGAAGTCAGTGTAATTATTGTTGACCTTCCTTCACTAATAATGTCTTTCTTTTGGGGATATGCTTTGATTTGTTTAATTTTAGCTCTGTGAATTCTTATTATCTAACTCACAAAACATTGCAGGCATTTCAAATAGTCAAGTATGTGCAAACATTTATTTTGACTTTGAAGAAAAACTGAATCACCCAGTCAGAGATTGTCTGTAAGCAACAATATGAGCTCTTGACTAATTGCATACAAGTGTTCCGGTACTCAGGTCTAATTATGGACATTTTCTAAGTTTATGGTCCAATTTAAAAGTCACTTGCTAAGTTCAGGCCACCTACATTCTTCTGCAACTCTGCCTCTTGGTAAAGAACTAAGATTCCCCTACATCTTTCTATACTCCCTTTCAACCTTTCCTTCTAACCAATCTCCATTTCTCTGTAACTGCTCTAGAATTAATATTAAAGTTATCCTCTAAAAGGGACTTAAAGCTAGCACTAGGCTGGAATTCAAAATTTGCATTGCTTACCCTACATCAGAGAACATTCTTCCCACAGTAGATAGTAATTAACAGAGAGAACTATAGTTCGAAAAGGTGCAGAAAGAAAGAATTTCTAGCATGGAGTATGGACTGAATGTTTTTTACCGGTGATGTCAGTTATGGTACTGTGTTAAGGTGCCTGGGTGCATGGAAAAATGACAAAACAGTTAAACAACAAAATAAACTTTTTGCATCTTTACAAAGCAAATGTCTAAAAACGATCAGACACATAAAATTTACAAAAGATAATTTAGGAATTATATACTAAATGGCTTTATTCTCTGAAAAAATAATATTAAATGACATTAACAGATAATGTACTTTGTAAAAAAAATTAAAGATTTATAAACACAGATCAGTTGATACTTTTAATACTGTATCTGATAAAATATTAATATTTAAAATACACAATGGCCAAAAAAGCATTAAAGTATTTTAAAAAGAAAAATAGAGTGAGATTCACTAAATTGAATTTAGCAAAAGTCAAACAATATTCTATAAATATTAAAACTTACTAACTTCAGGAGGCCATAGCCATAAAAATTAATTGCACAATGATCAATACTCACACAAACATACACACACACATACACACGTGTGTTTTCATATATATATATATATATATATATATATATATATATATATATATATATGAAACATGAATTCTTGGCAAATCATTGACTTTTGAATAAACATTTTATATTAATTTATTCAGTATAAAACAAATATCCATTAGAAAAATATTTAAATAAGATATGACATATTCAGTTTTCTTTTATAAAAGAAGTAACTGAGAATCATAGTTTAGCAAGAAGGACTAGATATGTTGTTATATGTCTTAGTTTCCTATTCTGTGATGAGACAACATGACCCAAAGCAAGTTGAGTATGAGAAGGTTTATTTTCCTTATATATCCCCACTTTAGTCTATCACTGAAGGAAGACAGGATAGGCACTCAAACAGAGGCAGGATGCTCTAGGTAGCGTCTGATGCAAAATCCATGGATAACAGTATGATTACTGGCTTGTCATGGCTTTCCTTAACCTGCCTTTGTACATATCCCAGGACCACCAGCCCAGGAATAAAAGAGCAAAATGTTCTCAGAACTCCCTTTTCAATCTTTACTACAAAAGTCCCTAAAGCTGGATCCTATGTAGGTATTTTTCTCAGTTGAGTTTCCTTCCCTTAAGATGACTAGTTTGTGTCAAGTTTGAGAAGAAAGTAGCCAGGACATGTAACATATCATACCAGGTATATCATGTTTAAGTCCAAACCATTCTTTCTTCTTTCTTCTTCTTCTTCTTCTTCTTCTCCTCCTCCTCCTCCTCCTCCTCCTCCTCCTCCTCCTCCTCCTCCTCCTTCTTCTTCTTCTTCTTTTACTTTTTCTTTCCCAAGAATATGCATTATCATCAGCATCACAACATAAAACATTTGACAAACTTTTAAAGTGCCACAAGTTTTTACAAATTCAAATACTTTAAAATTCAGCCTCATGAAAAATCTAAAGTCTCTTTTAAAATCTAAAAGTCATTTTTTAAAAATTTAGTTTCTCAACTGCAAGCTCCTCTTAAATTAAAGATGAGTTAAATAATTCTTTTACAAGGAGGGGGAAGAGCCAGAGCACAGTCACAGTGTGAGCAAAGCAAAGAAGTTGAAACAGTATAAATAACTCGACATGCAATTATGGGGTTCAGCCATGGTATTCTGAACTCCCCAAAAGGACCTGTGTCCCTTCTCAGGCTTTACCCTCTGTAGCACACACAGATTGTCTACTAGGCACAGGCTGACTTACTCCATACCCGCTGATATTCTTTTGACCATCTGATTGTACTTACTTATCCAAAATGCTGGAATTATCAGCTGTACCTGGGCTACACTGTTACTGGTAGCTTCTTCTGGGTTCTGATGAGGAACTCCAACTCTGACACACAGTGCCAAGTCTCAGCTGTACTGCATGAGCCATTCATGTCTGACCTGACCTGAGCCTTACCACTAACCACAACAGACACGTATCCCTACATAGACAGAAGCAACTTCATTCAGAAAGGATCCAAGTTTCCAGGGGTGGTGCTATTAAAGGTCAAAAAAGAAAGTCGTCTGCACAAAACACCACCTTGAAAAATAGCTTCTTAAACCGTTAAGAGTACCCAGAGTTTTGCTGCATACAGGAACCACACCTCAGTGATAAAGAGAGGAAGCATGCAAGAAGAAAAGGCTAGAAAATAGTTTTCCAAATAAATGATCCCAGGAAACAAGTGGAATAGCCATTCAATAAAACAGATTTTCAACTAAAAGTTATCAAAAGACTTGGGGAAGGACACTACTTATTCATCAAAGAGAAAATCCACCAAGATGAACTCTCAATTCTGAACATCTATGTCCCAAGTGCAAGGGCAACCACATTTGTAAAAGAAATTTTACTAAAGCTCAAACACAGATTGGACCTCATTTCAACACCCCACTCTCACCAATGGACATATCATGGAAACAGAAAGTACACAGAGACATAGTGAAATTAACAAAAGTTATCTACAGAGCATTTCACCCTAAAACAAAATCTTATGGCTTCCTTAATTAGCTTTTACTTTTTGATCTGGGATTTGACCTATTTTATAAATCAATTTTCTCATTTTTCCTATTCACTTTGAGAGCTCTGAATGTGCATATGTACATAAAAAATTAGGTTTACAATATGTATACCTTTTCTTATCAAATAATATAACCTTGTCACTCATAAATCTAAAAATGTCAGTTGTCCTCTCATTCTTAAACTTATTCAAACTACAGGAAATCAGGCCCTGTGTCTTGATTACTGTTTTTCAACACTCCTTTGGGTGTTTTTGAGATATATTTACCAGTTTATCATTCACAGTCTTGGGAATATAGTGCTTATTAATTTCATTTCTTTCTTTGTTCAAGACTATGCATTTGTCATTTTAACATATTTTTCAAATTTAAATCTGGAAAGATAATCTATATTAGAAAGTAGAGAATCCATCAGTTCAGAATCTGACAGATACATCAGTTACACAAACAGTTCCTGCTTGCTGTTTTCATTTTTAGACTGTACATTCATTTAGGGAAGTTTCTTAACCTTTTGTAGTCCAGTCTGTTTTGTCAAAGTAAACAAATGATATCTAAATCAAAGCATCAAACATGCAAAGGAATGATATATTTTCTTTCTTAAACTTTTGTATTTTTTAATATATATCCAATGTCTTATATTTTAAGGAGTGATTAAACAGAAACAATATTTCAAAATGTTTCTAATTAGAGTATACTCAAATCGTGGCAGCTATGAGTCTTTAAATCAAGATATTATTATATTTGGTTTTAAGCTTATAAAATAAAAAGGCAAAAGATGCAATTCATTAATTTCTGTAGTAAGTTTCATAAGTATCTTGTATATAGAAATATTTTCTTGAAGAAATAAAATTATTTCTATGCAAAGAATCTAACTGAGAAGGAGACTAGAATGGGTAATCCTGCTTTTATCACTAAAGGACATTAATTTTAAAACAGTATCTTTAGAAGCTCAGTCCTACTACCACTGTATATACAATATTTGATATTTTTACAAACTATATAGAATTATAAAGATGTGGTAAAACTATGGCATCACTAATATAATTTATATTTGTAAGAAGTTTTAGATTATACACGAACTGCAATGTCCAGTTACAATTACAATATAAGCCAATGGCTTGTGTGCACACAGAGTCTGCTTGGTGCTGAGCAGTCTCATGCCAGTGATAATTTCAAATCTTCCCATGAGTTTCACTAAAGTTTGCTGCAGACTAAATACCAATGATGTAGATGAAGATAAAATTTCAAATAAACTAAATGTGAAAAAGAATGCAGGAATAAAAATATCATTAAAGAAATATGAGAACTCTTCCAACAGGGTAAGAATGTTACACAGGAATCTCTCAAAGACTGTCTCAGCTCAATGTACCTGGAAAATCCTTTTCCACTACCAAGATATTTCACACAACCTTCTCGTTTGTAAATTTGGCAGGGATATAATCATCAGAGCCTAAGGCAGGCCCCATCATGTCCTAGGAAATTTGTCACTTTAATATCTCTGTTTGAAAAATCTGTTAGATTTCTTTAGAGAATAATCTAGAATATTTTATGAAAGCAGATGTTCAAATGGTGTACATTTTAATTTTTAATATTTTTTCTGATTGCAGATGATACTTCTCCAAAGTATAGATTTACAAAAATATTTATCTTTGGTTTTAATACTAGTTAAATTCAATGATTATATGTATTCATTTTTTTAAAAAAATCATGTATTCCTTAGATCATACCTATTTGCAACAAAACCCACTGAACTTCCTTCATGTAATATTTTATTGTTATGAATAATGATAATACAAACAACCTCTGAGTTCAATTACTGCTGATATATATTCCTAAGTGTCAGACCATCCTTTAGGGCATGAACACCTCTCCAAAGGAAAATGACTTCACTTTCATCACCAGCAATCAATTGCCAATAGTTCCTCCCGTAGGAGTGAGGGCCGGAAGGCATTATATCCACTGCGATATCAGCTAAACCTTTCGTTGTAGACCAGTATTGTACCATGCAGTGTCCAGTGGTGAGCAAGAACCCTGAGATCAGTTCTCCCCAAATAGCCTTCATAGTGTATTTCAGCATCATTAAAGTCAGTTACTGATGAAAATGTATCCTAGTCAGTTTTCCATTAGTATGACAACATCCTGCAACCATCCTGGGTTTTTACAAAAACTTAGGGTAAGCAACCAAGAAGAGTGGCAATATAGTGTGCCATTTTGAGAGCCTTTGGAGACTCCATGACAAATAATTTGTAGGGATATATCCCATGTTTTGCAGTTATATTTACATTTAATTACTCATGACTTCAGGGAATAGTAAGGTCCATGAATGATACCTCTGGCAAAATCACATCCTGAACAAAACACCAATGGCTTATGCTCTAAGATCAAGAATCGACAAATGGGATCTCATAAAACTGCAAAGCTTCTGTAAGGCAAAGGACACTGTGGTTAGGACAAAACGGCAACCAACAGATTGGGAAAAGATCTTTACCAATCCTACAACAGATAGAGGCCTTATATCCAAAATATACAAAGAACTCAAGAAGTTAGACCGCAGGGAAACAAATAACCCTATTAAAAAATGGGGTTCAGAGCTAAACAAAGAATTCACAGCTGAGAAATGCCGAATGGCTGAGAAACACCTAAAGAAATGTTCAACATCTTTAGTCATAAGGGAAATGCAAATCAAAACAACCCTGAGATTTCACCTCACACCAGTGAGAATGGCTAAGATCAAAAACTCAGGTGACAGCAGATGCTGGCGAGGATGTGGAGAATGAGGAACACTCCTCCATTGTTGGTGGGATTGCAGACTGGTACAACCATTCTGGAAATCAGTCTGGAGGTTCCTCAGAAAATTGGACATTGAACTGCCCGAGGATCCAGCTATACCTCTCTTGGGCATATACCCAAAAGATGCCTCAACATATAAAAGAGACACGTGCTCCACTATGTTCATCGCAGCCTTATTTATAATAGCCAGAAGCTGGAAAGAACCCAGATGCCCTTCAACAGAGGAATGGATACAGAAACTGTGGTACATCTACACAATGGAATATTACTCAGCTATCAAAAACAATGACTTCATGAAATTCGTAGGCAAATGGTTGGAACTGGAAAATATCATCCTGAGTGAGGTAACCCAATCACAGAAAAACACACATGGTATGCACTCATTGATAAGTGGCTATTAGCCCAAATGCTTAAATTACCCTAGATGATCAAAATGTGAATGCTTCACTCCTTCTTTAAAAGGGGAACAAGAATACCCTTGGCAGGGAAGAGAGAGGCAAAGATTAAAACAGAGACAGAAGGAACACCCATTCAGAGCCTGCCCCACATGTGGCCCATGCATATACAGTCATCCAATTAGACAAGATGGATGAAGCAAAGAAGTGCAGACTGACAGGAGCCGGATGTAGATCGCTCCTGAGAGACACAGCCAGAATACAGCAAACACAGAGGCAAATGCCAGCAGCAAACCAGTGAACTGAGAATAGGACCCCGTTGAAGGAATCAGAGAAAGAACTGGAAGAGCTTGAAGGGGCTCGAGACCCCATATGTACAACAATGTCAAGCAACCAGAGCTTCCAGGGACTAAGCCACTACCTAAAGACTATACATGGACTGACCCTGGACTCTGACCTCATAGGTAGCAATGAATATCCTAGTAAGAGCACCAGTGGAAGGGGAAGTCTTGGGTCCTGCTAAGACTGAACCCCCAGTGAACTAGATTGTTAGGGGGAGGGCGGCAATGGGGGGAGGGTGGGGAGGGGAACACCGATAGGAAAGGGGAGGGGGGAGGGGGATGTTTGCCCGGAAACCGGGAAAAGGAATAACACTCGAAATGTATATAAGAAATACTCAAGTTAATAAAAAAATAATAAAATAAATTAATAAATTAATAAAAAAATATTTTAAATTAGCTTAGAAGATAATAAAGTTTATGCAAGGCTTCATTAAATACGCTTAACTTTGAATCAAATACTTCCAGTTCCATCTCCTTTTGCATTCTCTGTCCTATCCATGTTCATACCTTTAAATTCCTGTTCTCTTCTGCATCGCCTGTGTCTAACATCCTCTCTAATTAGCTTTTACCTGTGTTTCAAAATAAATTTCCAAATAGAATTTTAATACAGTTTTCCTTTTCATTTCATCTTCTTCTATGCCTCCATGCCCCATCTTCACTTTCCTCCTCCATCTTTGAAGCTTTCTGTTCCCAGAATTCCCCGTGTAAACACATATTTATTCTTTATGGTAAATTCTTAGTTATCCAGGTTTCACTTTCTCAGTCACATCCAAGATCAGGGATTGAAAATTATAATTTACTCATCAGAAGGAACACGAACTGCATTTGCTTTTCTCAACTTGAGCTTGGATGACTTAGCTTAGTATAACTCCTTTTCAGTTCCATCTATTTATCTAAACGTTTCATGATTCCTTTTACATCTATGTATTATTTCATTGTGTATATGTACCAGGTTTTCTTCCTAATTCATCAGTTGATGTGCATGCCGGTTGAAAACATTTTTAACTTTTATCAGTAAATCAATGAACATTGAGGTACCAGTATCTTTGGTATAAGAAGTAAATTCTTTTGAATATAGGCCCAGAGATAGTATAACTGGGTCAAATGATAGCTGAGAGGTTTTTTTTTTTTTTTTTTTTTTTTTTTTTTTTTTTTTTTTTTTTGCAATGATCTCTTTCTGAGTCTATTTCTTTTGAAAAAAAACAACAAGATACTTGAGATGAAATAATATATGAAAACAAAATATTCTTTAAGATAAATTTTAAGATCACCCATCTATCTATCTGTCTGTCTATCTATCTATCCATCCACATCCATCCATATATCTATCTATCTATCTATCTATCTATCTATCTATCTATCTATCTATCTATCTATCTAATGTATGAGTGCTCTGCTGCATGCAAGCCTGAATGACAGAGGATGTCATCAGATCCCCTTATAGACCATGGTGAGCCACCATGTGGATGTGAAAAAATGAACTGAAGACTTGTGGAGGCACAGCCAGTGCCTGTGGAAGCATGTAACTGTTAAGCCATCTCTCCAACCACCTTAAAATAGTTATAAGGGATTAGGAGTTAAGAGCACATTGCTTTAGCAGAAGATCCAAGTTTAACGCCCAGCACCACTGCCAGGAAATGTAGCTGCAGTATATCTGATACAGTCTTCTCACCTCCTTAACTGAATTCACCTACACACACAGACACATACGATGAGGTAATAGAGTCGGGAAGGAACACTCTGCTGAGTCCATTTAGTGTAAATGTAACTGATATGCATATGTATTGATATATCAACATATGAACATATATGTGTATGCATTGTGTATGTATGTATGTATGTATGTATAGTATGTATGTATGTATGAATTTAAAGCTAGTACTGAGATTTGATAGCATCATAGGACTTATCCCTGGGGAAGACTAAATGTTCCATTCTCAAAAGCCATTAACTGTCTTTATCTCATTACCATAGAATGAGGTCTTATAAAATACCCCCTCCCAAATATCAGCCTGCCAACTGTTGTTGATGTTGTTCTGATCCTGGTTAGACCAGTGTGAGATTGAGATTTCATGGGTTTAGCTTCTTTATATCACAGCAGCAGCCAAGTTCTCTGGCTCTTACACTCTTTCTTCCCCCTCTGTCATGATGACCTCATGAACCTTGGTGTAGTGATATTAGGCACTGAACTATTATATGTCCTATGCATTTTCAATAGTTGTGGATTTCTGTAATGGCTTTTCTCTGTTTCAAATGAGGCTTATTTTATAAGGTGTATCATATAAACTTACCTATAGATATAAAAATAAGTACGTAGAATAGAGTTAGTACTAGTTTAGAAAATTAACAGTAGCTAGAGTGATCCCGTCAGTCCAACTAGGTAACTATTGCTTACCCCTTGGTATGCATCCCTATTGCACCCTTTGGTCTATCATTCTATGTTGATCATTGATGTGTTTTGTAGCTGTCACAGGTGGGTAGGATTAGTGATCACATTTCAGAGAGATGCACATACACAATAAGCATACACACGCACACACACACAAACACACAGAAACACACACAAACATATGACTTCATAGAACCTAAGATTTTTGGTGCTTTGTAAAACATTTTTGTAAAAAAAAAAAAAAACAAACCTAACTTCTGTGATCAATCAAGATTCAGGCACTATTATGAATACTCTAATGTATCTGTGAACCTTGAAAATTATTATTTCATTGTCATGGAAACAGAGTAATGACCCATGGTTATCACAGAAAATCTACTTGATACAACTTTGCAAATTATTTTTTGCTATTCATACTATGAACAATAAAGCACTTTAAAATTCTTTACTTCAAGCAGTGGTTCAATTTGTTTCCTTCGCATATCAAACTATGAAGAACATTGATGAAATAGATAATTAACAGAACAGATGTCATCATACTGTTTTCCAGCTTTTCAGAAATTACACAATTCATGTCAAGGTACTGACTTACCATTTAAAGCTAAGCATACCAAAAAAAGTCATAAGCTGTTTCAACAATGAAGAGGGAATGAAAAGTGGTGTTTGCTGAAAGGATTGTTTGAAATGCTATTGACATGCAGGGCATGTTCTCTATTTTCACAGATTACAGAATGACACACATGTACCTGGGCCACAAAACACAGAATAAGAACCACTTTTGTCCATATATATATATATATATATATATATATATATATATATATATTGTCTATATATATACACATACATATAGCTAGAAATATTACCTATTGATATAGAGCTCCATTATATAATAACCACTATACTGCCAATGAAATTCTGCCTTAAGATCCTTGGGGAAAAATAAAATGTAATGATGTCATCAATATGAAAATGAGTATGTAGTATAGATGAGCTGTTTGCTACTTATATTAATGTGAGTGTTTAATATAAGGTATAATAATAATCAATAATAGTAATGTCTACAAATGACCAATCATTGTACTACATAAAAAGTCTAGGTGAAGTGACAAGTAAAGTCTTTTTCTTAATAAAGTAGGTTTCCAGTTAGACCACTATGTACCTATTAGGGTAAAAAAAATGTTTCCTGAAATTTTCTTTAATCACACATGACAAAATTCCACTTCAAATGGATTAAGGTATACAGATGATGATCATATTAAATTTGTTTTGTGTTTTTGTTTCTACTTTTTGTTTTTTATTGGTTACCAAAGTGAATTTTGTCTGGGAAATAACTATAAATACAGTATGAGAGAAAAAAATAAAAAAATAAAAAGCAAAAATATTCAGCAAAGGAAATGAAATACCTGTGAAGAGCATAAAATTTATGTTTAATCATTTCATAGATGACCAACTCACAGATGATTTGTATATATGTTAACTTAAGGATGATCCTATGAATTTCATTCTCAATATTTCTATTTTAATTTTGAAGAAATTATCATAGAAGTAAATAATAGCATATGGCATAATAGCAAAGGTGCAAACGAAAATCATATCTAAAGTTTGTTCACAATATCAAGTTGTATCTGAAAACATAAGTAAAAGCATATGAAAATAACAACTTAATGCTTTAGTAATAATACAAGAGACAAATTAATAGCCAAATCTATATGATACACCTTAAGGTAAGAATACCAAAAATTAAAATATAATATGGTTATTGAAGTTGTAACCTACAATTCTAAATATTCCTAACAATGTGTTAAGTCGTGTATTCCTCCAAATAACAAATGTCTACAGATTCTTTATCTCTTTTACTATCTGTAATTTGCATATACAAACACAGAGATAGAAAGTTCATGTCATGATGTAACTGTCTGATGACTAAAAAGAGAACTCTTAGAAATGTAAGTTAGATGTACCACATTTTCTGTATCCATTCCTCTGTTGAAGGGCATCTGGCACGTGTCTTTTTTATATGTTGGGGCATCTTTTGGGTATATGCCCAAGAGAGGTATAGCTGGATCCTCAGGCAGTTCAATGTCCAATTTTCTGAGGATCCTCCAGACTGATTTCCAGAATGGTTGTACCAGTTTGCAATCCCACCAACAATGGAGGAGTGTTCCTCTTTCTCCACATCCTCGCCAGCATCTGTTGTCCCCTGAGTTTTTGATCTTAGCCATTCTCACTGGTGTGAGGTGAAATCTCAGGGTTGTTTTGATTTGCATTTCCCTTATGACTAAAGATGTTGAACATTTCTTTAGGTGTTTCTCCGCCATTCGGCATCAGAGAAAGAACTGGAAGAGCTTGAAGGGGCTCGAGACCCCATATGTACAACAATGCCAAGCAACCAGAGCTTCCAGGGACTAAGCCACTACCTAAAGACTATACATGGACTGACCCTGGACTCTGACCTCATAGGTAGCAATGAATATCCTAGTAAGAGCACCAGTGGAAGGGGAAGCCCTGGGTCCTGCTAAGACTGAACCCCCAGTGAACTAGACTGTTGGGGGGAGGGGGACAATGGGGGGAGGGTGGGGAGGGGAACACCGATAAGAAAGGGGAGGGGGGAGAGGGATGTTTGCCCGGAAACTGGGAAAGGGAATAACACTCGAAATGTATATAAGAAATACTCAAGTTAATAATAAAAAAAAAATTAAAAAAAAAAAGAAATGTAAGTTAGGTGGTTATGTAAAGGACAGCGTTGAATTGGCAGAAAGAACCGAGAATTTTGACCTTTTAGATTCTAAAGGATAAATTAGGTGGAAAGAAGCAGATGAATTGTTTACCAAATTGAGGTCATGGCAAATATGTTCCTTCACTTGTATAAGTCATTGTGACTGATTTTAATAGAGCAAAGATTTTTGTTTTTACTTTCAAAACATTCGGATTATGTACCTTTTTCAAGGGTGGCATTATCAGAAACTAGAGGAGATGTGAGAAAGTACATACAGAGAGTCAGGAAATCGAACAAAAATAGGTAGCAGTGGGGATGACGAACTGGGGAGAGCCACTGGAGCGTCTGAGACACTGGAGAAATGTGAGGGTCTCTGCACCCAGTGGGATTGACTTTAGCCATCATGGGCAAAGAAGGGGGAGATAGTACCTGTGGATAAGCATGGCTCCTGGTTGAGGGCTGGGGTTAACCACCCATCTCAAAGTTTATCCTAGAAATGTTCCTGTCCAAAGGAAGAGCAGGGACAAAAAAAAATGGAACAGAGCATGAAGGAAGGGGTAACCTAGGACTACCCTGTCTAGGGACACAATATGTCTGCAGACACCAAACCCAACACTGTTGCTGTGGTCAAGAGGCACTTGCTGACAGGAACCTAGTGTGGCGATGCCTTGAGAGGTCAGGCAGGCAACTGACGAAAAGCAGATACAGGTGATTGAAGTCAACCATCAGACTGGGCTCAGTAAACCTGGTTGGGAAGCTGGCAGAGGGACTGGAGTAGCAGAGGGGAATCGGAACTCCACTGAAAAACAACATATGCTGACCTGACCACCTAGTTTTTCCAAAATCTAGACCACCAACCAAGGAGTATACATGGAGGGTTCCAAGGCTCCAGACACATATGTAGCAGAGGATGGCCTTGTCTGACAGCAACTGGAAGCGAGATTGTTGGTCCTAGAGAGCTGTGATGTCCAACAGTGGGGGGATGCTGGAACTGTGGTGTAGCAGAGTGTGGGTGGGTGGGAGAGCACCCTCATACAGGTAAAGAGGAGCAGGGAGGGCAGATGTGGGATGCGGGTTGGTGGAAGGGAAACCGGAAAGTAGATTATCATTTGAGATATAAATGAATGGAATGATTCATAATATAAAAAAATAAAATTCAAAAAATTATAACTATCTTGTCCATTTTCTGATCTAATCACAATCCCCATCTGTATATAAGTACCCCTTTTATCTTCCTTTGTTGAAAAACATTTCCCCTGAATTGTAGAGTCTTATACTTTAACTTCTGTTGTTATATAGATTGTAGCATGTATATCAAAAGCTTAAAAGCTCATATGTACTTGTAAGTAAATATCTAACATATTTCTCATTTGAGATCTGGATTTCTTTGCACAATCCATTTATCTGAGAATGTTATGATTTCATATTTTTGACAGCAGAGTAACTAACAAAAAAATCTAACCAACAAACAGAAATTTAGGTCTACATTTAAGAATACATCATTTCATAAATATTTCTTTTGTGTTTACTGGAATATGATATGATTTTATATAAAACATGAAAGTTATGTTTGGTTGTCTTAAAATATAATTAAATATTTTCACGTTTTAATCATTTGTTCAAATGTCTTAAATATAAAAAAAGTCAACAGCAACATATTTATAGTGAACTACAAAAATCCTATTCTACCATGAAATCGTAAACATTTATAGAATTATTCCGGAAGTCATTTCTTTCTCATTATTAAGTCTACTTATCCTCTTATCATTTCTGTTCACTGAAATAATGTTGGGGCATAGTTTATTATATTTCTTCTAGAGATACTGTTTGTTCAGCTGCTGCTCCTGTTTTCGATGGCAACTGCTGTATAAAATAAAAGCAACTGCTGGCTTGTGATCCACAAATGGTACAAGGCATTGCCTTTGATCTGCTACAGACACAGGATGATCTTGGCTGCAGATACAGATCTTATCTCGAGAATATGACAATGTTATTTGAAAATGTAGAGACAACACCCATTGGAGACATCCAATTCATTCAGGAGGAGACAGGGGCATAGACTATGGTCCTCTTAAAATTATCTTTTTCAGGTTACAATAGGTATTGTGCAAAATCACTTGAGAATAACTAGTTAATTATTCCTCAGAAAAAGCTAACTGTTTTACATATACAGCTGAAATGTTGGACAACTATTTCCTTAGATCCACATGGACTTGATGAGGTAAATAACAAACAGGAATTAAAGGATCAAAATTTCTTTCATCATGGTCTACTACTCTTTGTCTCTTAGGGAGGAGAGAACACATATATTAAGTTGGTGCATGTTCTCCCTCTTGATTGGAATATCAGTCTAGGATTTACAAGGACTTTCTAGATAATTACAATCTATCCACTCACCATCTCATCCATCAATTGTACTAACTTAATGTTTATTTTACTAATAATTCATTGAGCAGTATTTGAAAATTTCTACATTATACACTCTGTTAGTGGAGATTATATGAACACCAATATCCTGCTTTTTCACATGTGTGTATGTATATATATATATATATATATATATATATAGTCATGTACATGTGCATATATGTATATATTTCATAACACAAATTTCAAATAGCACAAACATGAATACATAATAGTCAAATATATTTAATATATATGTATTTACACATACACACAAATATATATGACTTGAAAATTGTGATAAAACATGATGTGGCTTGTCATATATTGGCATATATGTATGTATGTGTATATGTGTATGTGTGTACATGTGTGCACACATGTGTATATATGCATATACATATCTATGTATATGTGTGTGTCTATATATGTGCATATAGGTATATATATAACTATATATTTGTATACATATACTTACATGGACATATATGCATATATGTATATACATCATATATACATACATATGTTAATGCATATACACATATATGTATATATATATAAATGTGTATGTATCATATATACATACATATATTTATGCACATACATATTTATATATTTACATATATGTAAATTTATATTACACATATAAATATATGGTTTAACTATGCAATAAAAATATAAATTTCCTTGGTAAAACACGCATTATTTAAAACAATTTGATATTCTTTCTAAAATGCTCAGTATTTTACATTTACTTATGTACAAGCAACATTGAAAAATAATATGCTGAATCCAAGTTTTCAGGAGATATGAGCAGGCATCACCAAGAACGTGCTGGTTTATGGCTGTGCCTGGAACTGAACTGAACCAGTACCACAGCTTACTGCACCCAAAGCCCGAGGGGGAGAGAGCTGGACCCTCAGAAGTGCAGACACTCCTGAGAACACAGAGTCAACAAATACTTTCTACCCATTTTCCTGATCGAAAAAGAAATCTCCTAGTGTGATCTATGTCCCCTGGGCACAGGGAATTTGGAGCAGTAAGGAGAAGGACCCTTCCAGGTTCTGCCTACTCCAAGAGCTGAAAGCCAGTTGCCAGGAGCACCTACACAAGTGAGAGCAGAACTCTCTGTTCCCAGAACTGAAAGAAAACAGGTTTACAGGAGTGCTGATACACAGGGCTACAGGAGGGCCAAGCCACTTTCAGAGTCAGCAAGACAAACCAACTCCAGAGACAACCTGATGGTGAGAGGCAAGCAACCTAAGGAACAGAAACCAAGACTACTTGTCAGCATGAGAGCCCAGTTCTCCCACAGAAGCAAATACTTGATACACAAAGACAGAGGCAAAGCAAGATTTGTATTAAAAATCACAATTTTATGATGATGATGATGATGAATGATTTTAAGAAGGGCATAAATAATTCCCTTAACAAAATACAGGACAACAGAAGTAAAAAAAAAAATAGAAGCCCTTAAAGAGGAAATTCAAAAATCTCTTAAAGAATCCCTAAAGAATTACAGGAAAACACAAACAAAGAGGTGAAAGAAATGGACAAACCATCCAGGATTTAAAAGTGGAAATAGAAACAATAAAGATAGCACAAAGCGAGACAACCCTGGAGTTAGAAAATCTAGGGAAGAGATCAGGAATCATAGATGCAAGCATCACCAACAGAATACAGGAGATACAAGACAGAATCTCAGGGCCAGAAGATACCATAGAAAACATAGTCACAACCATCAAAGATAATGTAAAATGCAAAAAGCTCCTAACCCAAAACATCCAGAAAACCCAAACACAATGAGAAGACCAAACCTAAGGATAATACATATAGAAGAAATTGAAAACACCCAATTTAAAGGGCCAGTAAATATCTTTGACAAAATTATAGAAGACGACTTCCCTAACCTAAAGAAAGAGATGCCCATAACCATAAAAGAAACCTACAGAACTCCAAATAGATTGGACCAGAAAAGAAATCCCTTCTGTCATATAATAATCAAAACATCAAATGCATAAAACAAAGAGAGAATTTTAAAAGCAGTAAGGGATAAAGGTCAAGTACAGAGCAATAGCCATAAAAACTATATGGTTTTGGTACAGACAGGCAGGTAGATCAGTGGAACAGTATTGAAGACCCAGAAATGAACTCACACAGCTAAATTCACTTGATCTTTGACAAAGGAGCTAAAACCATCTAATGGAAGAAAGATAGCATTTTTAATAAGTGGTGCTGGTTCAACTGGACATCAGCATGTAGAAGAATGCAAATCGATCCATTCTTATCACCATGTACAAAGCTTAAGTCTAAGTGGACCAAGGACTTCCACATCAAACTAGATATTCTCAAACTAATTGAAGAAAAAGTGGGGAAGAGTCTCGAACACATGGGCACTGGGGAAAATTTCCTGAACAAAACAGTAATGGCTTATGCTCTAAGATCAAGAATCGACAAATGGGACCTCATAAGACTGCAAAGCTTTTGTAAAGCAAAAGACATTGTCATTAAGACAAAATGGCAACCAATGGATTGGGAAAAGATCTTTACCAAACCTACATCTGATAGATGGCTAATATCCAGAATATACAAAAAATTCAAGAAGTTAAACTCCAGAGAGCAAAATCACCCTATTAAAATATGGGGTACAGAGCTAATCAAAACATTCTCAGCTGAGGATTATTGAATGGGCAAAAAAACACCTAAAGAAATGTTCAACATCCTTAGTTATCAGGGAAATGCAAATCAAAACAACCCTGAGATTCCCCCTCACACCAGTTAGAATGCTAAGATAAAAATTCAGGTGACAGCAGATGTTGGCGAGGATGTGGAGAAAGAGGAACACTCCTCCATTGTAGGTGGGATTGCAAACTGGTACAATCACTCTGGAAATCTTTCCGGAAGTTCCTCAGAAAATTGGACACTCCATTACCTGAGGACCCAGCTATGCCTCTCTTGGGCTTAGATCCAGAAGATGCTCCAACATACAACAAAGACATATTCTCCACTATGTTCCTGACAGCTTTATTTATAATAGCCAGAAGCTTTAAAGAACCCAGATGGCCTTCAACGGAGGAATGAATTAAAAAACTGTGGTACATCTATACAATGGAGTACTACTCAGCTCTCAAAAACAACGACTTCATGAAATTCATAGGCAAATGGAATGAACTAGAAAATATCATCCTGAGTTAGGTTACTCAATCACAGAAAAAAACATACTTGATATGCACTCACTGATAAGTGGATATTAGCCAAAAATCTCAAATTACCCAAGATGCAATCTACAGACCACAGGAAGTTCAAGAAGAAGGATGACTAAAATGCAGATGCTCCCACTCCTTTTTAAAAGGGGGAAATATTCATAGGAGGGGATATGGAAGCAAAGTTTAGAGCAGCGAAACAAGGAATGGCCATTCAGAGCCTGATACACATGTGGCCCATATATATACAGCCATCAAAACTAGGTAAGATTGATGAAGCTAGAAAATGCATGTTGAAATGGACTGGATATAGATCTCTCCTGAGAAACACATCCAGAGCATGTTCAATACAGAGGTCAGTGTTAGCAGCAAACCACCGAACTGAGAATAGGATCACCTTGGGAGGAACTAGAGGAAATATTGGAAGAGTTTAAGGAGCTTGCAATCCCATAAAAGCAATAATGCCAACCAACCAGAGCTTCCAGGGACTAAACCACCACCAAAAGACTATACATGGACTAACCCAGGGCTCCAACTGCTTATGTAGCAGAGAATTGCTTTGTTGGAGCACCAGTGGAAGGGAATGCCCTTGGTCTTGCCAAGGTTGGACTCCCAGTGCAGAGGAATATGGGGGAGGGAAATAAGGTGGATGTATAGGGGGAACACTCATATAGGGGAGGGGGAAGGATGGGGAATGGTGGCTTATGGACAGGAAATCAGGAAGGGGAATAACCTTTGAAATGTAAGTAAAGAAATATATAATAAAAAATTTTAAAAAAGGAACTGCACCAAACTGTTCACCAGTAACTATAAATGCCAGAAGATCCTGGGTAGATGTCATACAGACCCTAAGAGAACACAAATGCCAGCTCAGGCTACTATATCCAGCAAAACTCTCGATTAACATAGGTAGTGGAGCCACAATATTCCATGACAAAACCAAATTTATACAATATCTTTCTACAAATCTAGCCCTACTAAGGATAATTAATGGAAAACTCTCAAAGAAGGAGGAATACACTTGAAAAACTAAGAGTTTATTCTCAATGCAACAAACTCAAATGTATAGAGACACACAAACATAATTCTACCTCTAACAACAAAAATAACAGCAAGCAGCAATCACTATTCTTTAATATCTCTTAACATCACTGGACTCAATTCCCCAGTAAAAAGAGGACCCAGCATTTTGCTGCACACAGGAAACACACCTTAGAGACAAAGACAGTAAAATAGAATAAAAGGCTGGAAAACAACTTTCCAAGCAAATGGTTCCAAAGAAACAAGCTGCAATAGCTATTCTAATATTGAATATTAAATTGACTTTCAACCAAAAGTTATCAAAAATGATACAGAAGGACACTTCATATTCATCAAAGAAAAATCTACCAAAGTGAACCCTTAATCCTAATACCAGGACACCTACATTCATAAAAGAAACCTTAGTAAGGGTCAAAGTACACATTGTACCTCATAGAAAAATAGTAGGAGATTTCAACACCCCACTCTCATCAATGGACAGATCATGGAAACAAAAATTAAACAAAGACATAGAGAAACTAACAGAAGTTATAAACCAAATGGACTTCACAGATATTTATAGAATATTTCATCCTAAACAAAAGAATATACCTTCTTCTCAATACCTCATGGTACCTTCTCCAAAATTGACCATATAGTTAGTCACAAAACAGACCTCAACATATACAAGAAGACTGAAATAATCCCATGTATCCTGTCAGATCACCACAAACTAAGCCTGGTCTTCAATAACAACAAATATGACAAAAAGCCCAAGTATATATGGAAGATGAACAATGTTCTACTCAATGATAAATTGGTCAAGGAAGAAATAAAGAAATAAATTAAAGATTTTTTAGAATTTAATTAAAAAGTAGGCACAACATACCCAAAATTATGGGACACAATGAAAACAATGCTAAGAAAAAAGTCATAGTTCTGAATGCCTCCAAAAAGGAACTGAACAGAATATACATTAGCAGCTTGATAGCACACCTAAAAACTCTAGAACAAAAAGAAGCAAATAGACCCAAGAGGAGTAGAAGCCAGAAAATAAACTCAGGGCTGAAATCAACCAAGTAGAAACAAAAAGGACTATAGGAAGAATCAACAAACCCGGGAGCTGGTTTGTTGAGAAAATCAACAAGATACATAAACGCTTAGCCAGACTAACCAGAGAGCACAGAGATAGGATCCAAATTACCAAAATCAGAAATGAAAGGGGAGACATAACAACAGAATCAGAGGAAATTAAAAAAAAATCAGATCCTACTACTAAAGCCTATATTCAACAAAAATAGAAAAATCTGGAGGAAATGGACAATTTTCTAGACAAATATCAGGTACCAAAGTTAAATCAGGATCAGAAAAACAACCTAAACAATCCCATAACTCCTAAAGAAATAGAAGCAGTTATTAAAAGTCTCCTAACGAAAAAGAGCCCAGGATCAGATGGGTTTAGTGCAGAATTCTATCAGACATTCATAGAAGACCTCATACCAATACTGTTCAAACTATTTCTCAGAACAGAAGCAGATGGAGCACTACCCACTCCTTCTATAAAGCCACAATTATGCTTATACCTAAACCACACAAAGACCAACCATAAAAGAGAACTTCAGACCAATTTCCCTTATAAATATCAATGCAAAAATACTCAATACAAAGCTTGCAAAGTGAATCCAAGAACACATCAAAACAGTCTTCCATCATGATCAAGTACACTTCTTCCCAAAAATACAGATATGGTTCAATGAATGGAAATCCATGAAGGTAATCCACTATATAAACAATCTCAAAGGAAAAAAAAACACATGATAATTCCATTAAATACTGAGAAAGCAGTTGACAAAATTCAATAACCGTTCATGATAAAAGCCCTGGAAAGATCAGGAAATCAAGTCCTATACCTAAACATAGTAAAAGCAATGGACAACAAACCAGTAGCTTACATTAAACTAAATGGAGAAAAACTTTAAGCAATCCCATTAAAATCAGGAACTAGACAAGGCTACCCACTCCCTTCCTACTTATTCAATATAGTATTGAAATTTCTAGTCAGAGCAATCAGACAACAAAGGGACAGGGGAAGAACTCAAAATATCATTATTTGCAGATGATATGATAGTATATTTAATTGAACCCAAAAGTTCCACAAGAGAACTACTAAGCTGGAAAAACAACTTCAGCAAAGTGTCTGGATGTAAAATTAAATCAAACAAATTAGTAGTCTTTCTCTACTCAAGGAATAAATAATCTGAAAAAGAAATTAGGGAAATGACACCCTTCACAATAGTCCCAGTAATATAAAATATCTTGGTGTGATTTTAATCAAGCAAGTGAAATATCCTTATGACCAGAACATCAGATCTCTAAAGGAAGAAATTAAAGAAGATCTCAGAAGATGGAAAGACCTCCCAAGCTCATGGATTGGCAGGATTAATATAGTTAAAATGGCCATTTTGTCAAAAGCAATCTACAGATTCAATGCAATCCCCATCAAATTTTCAACTCAGTTCTACATAGATTGAGAAAGATCAATTTGCAAATTCATTTGTGGTTAAAAACAAACCCCAGGATAGCAAAAACTATACACAACAATAAAAGAATTTTTGGAGGAATCACCATTTCTGACCTCAAACAGTAGTACAGAGCAATAGCAATAAAAACTCTATGATATTGGTACAGACACAGGCAGATAGATCACTGGAATAGAATTGAGACCCAGAAATGAATTCACACACTTGTTGTCACTTGATCTTTCACAAAGGATCTAAAACCATCCAATGGACAAAAGGTAGCATTTTCAATAAATTGTGCTGGTTCAACTGGAGGTCATCATGTAGAAGAATGCAAATCAACCCATTCTAATTGCCCTGTACAAAGTTTAAGTCCAAGTGAATCAAGGACCTCCATGTCAAACCTGATACACTCAAACTAATAGAAGAAAAAGTGGTGATGAGTCATGATCACAAGGGCACAGGGGAAAATTTCCTGAACAAAACCCCAATGGCTTATGGTCCAAGATCAAGAATCAACAATTGGGACTTCATAACACTGCAAAGCTTCTGTAAGGAAAAGGACACTGTCATTAAGGCAAAATGACAACCATCAGTTTAGAGAAAGATCTTTACCAATCCTACATCTGACAGAGAGCTAATATCCAAAATATATTAAAGCTCAGGAAGTTAGAATCCAGAGAGCCAAATAACCCTATTAAAATTGGGTACAGAGCTAAACAAAGAACTCTCAGCTGAGAAATATTGAATGGATGAGAAACACCTAAAGAAATGCTCAACATCCTTAGTTATCAGGGAAATGCAAATCAAAACAATCCTGAGATTCCATTTCACACCAGTCAGAATGGCTATGATCAAAAACTGAGGTGACAACAGATGCTTGTGAGGATGTAGAGAAAGAGTAACATTCCTCCATTGTTGGGGGGATTGCAATCTGGTATAACCACTCTGGAAATCAGTCTGGAGTTTGCTTAGAAAATTTTCCATTTTACTACCTGAGGACCCAGCTATACTTCTCCTTGGCACATACCCATGAGATGCTCCAACACACAACAAAGACACAAGCTCCACTGAGTTTACAGCAGTCTTATTTATAATAGCCAGAAGCTGGAAAGAACCCAGATGCCCTTCAACGGAGGAATGAATGCAACAATTACTCATGAAATTCATAGGCGAATGGAATGAACTCGGAAATATCATCCTGAGTGAGGTAACCCAATCACAGAAACACACATGGTATGCATTCCCTGATAAGTGAATATTAGCCCCAAAGCTTGAATTACTCGAGATTCAATTCACAGACTACATGAAGCTCAAGAGAAGGATGAGCAAAGTGTAGGTCCTTCAGTCCTTCTTAAAAGGGGGAACAAAAATAATCATAGGAGGAGATATAGAGGCGAAGTTTGGAACAGAGACTGAAGGAATGGCCATTAAGAGCCTACACCACAGGTGGCCCCAATATGTACGGACAAAAATAAACCTAGATAAAATTGATTTAGCTAAGAAGTACATGCTGGCAAGAACCTGATATAGATGTCACCTGAGAAACATAGCCAGAACATGTCAAATACAGAGGCGAATATTAGCAGCAAACCATTGAACTGAGAACGGACCCTCGTTGAAGGAGTTAGAGAAAAGATTGGAAGAGCTAAAGGGTCTTGCAACACCATAAGAAGAACAATGCCAACCAACCAGAGCCTCCCAGGGCCTAATCCACTACCCAAAGACTATACATGGACTGACTCAGTGCCCCGGATGCACATGTAGCAGGAGATGGCCTTATTGGGTACCAAAGGAAAGTGAAGCCCTTGGTACTGTCAAGGTTGGACCCCCAGTGTAAGGGAATGTTGGGGGGGCATTCACAGGAAGTGGGGATGGATGAGGAGGGGAACACCTTTACAGCAGAAGGGGAGGAGGAAGGAATAGGGGCTTAAGGACAGGAAACTGGGAAAGGGAATAACATTTGAAATGTAAATAAAGAAATATTCACAAAAAAAAGAAAAAAGAAAAAAATCCAAGTTTTCATGTAAGGATGAAGAAAATTTACATGAATCATTATTAAATTATGGTTTTGCTTTAAAAGTAAGAAAGAAGTAATAAAAATAAAATGTATTGTATTAAATACTTTATGATTTTAGGTGCTTTTTGTAACACTTGTATAATTACTCAATTTCTGGAACTTTATATATATACATATACATATATATGCATATATATATATATATATATATATGGCACAATTAGACAGGAATTTCAAGCAGGGACAATGAAAATGATCCTGAGTTAGTGAAGGCTTGGTGCTGGCTGACCTGACCTAATGACCGACTTATTAGAAGAAGATAATCAACTTCTTTGAGCCAACCTCTGTCAATATATAGTGCTCTGAAACTCTCATTAGACTATATGGATACATGGAAAGCTAATCTACAGTAATATATTCTGTCCTAAAGATGGAGCTTCTCTCTTGTGGTTCTTATCTGTCATCAAAGATGTCTCTTTTTCAGTAAATGGAGATACAATTACCGTTTTTTTTAATTTTGGAGATTATAGTATAATTACAATATTTCTCCTTCTCTTTTCTCCCTCTAAATATTCTGCTATTATCTCTAACTCTACTTCAAAAATGTGAACTTTTTCTTCATTGTTATTGTAAGTATGTATGTATTTGCATATGTTTAAGGAATATATACCCTTGCATAATTTTAAATATATCCTGTTCATTCCATATATAATCCTACCTGTATATAATTCTTTAGAGGAATGATTATATTTTACTGGATATCAGATTGTTTTGTGTTTCTCAGGAGAAGCCCACCTCTCCTGTTTCCAAGCTTTCCTCAGTTCCGTAGAGTTCTTTGTGTTTGATTGAGGCTTCTTAGGTTTTCTGACTCTGTTCAATTTGGCGTGTTCTTCAGTGTTAAATTTTTTCAGTTCGTACTTAGACATTTCTTGAGACTTTATTGTGAATCTTTTTATATCATTAGCAAACACTACAGCAAGACCAGAAAAAAACATAAAACAAAAAGGCCCAAACAAACAAACAAACAAACAAATCTCTTGGCTTTTACATATTTTCTTGTCCCCTCTTCCACAAAGTTCCTTGAGTCTTAGGTGAAAGAGCATTTTGTAGAAGTATCCATTGGAAATCAGCTCTACTCTTCCAGATTTTGAGTGTTTGCAGTTGCTGTAGTGGTGACTTGATTTTACTATCTACTTTCTACAAACTTCAATGAGCTAAACATACCAACTCTCAGTTGACAAACTTATGATAAGGAAAACCTACTCTGAATGCCTGTGAAGCTCCCATTAAAAGCCATAACATTTCTTTTTCTTTTTTGAAAATGTATTACTTTTATTTGTATGAGTACACTGTCACTCTCTTCAGACACACAAGAAGAGGACATTAAATCCCATTACCGATGGCTGTGAGCACCCTGTGGTTGCTAGGAATTGAACTTGTGACCTCTGGAAGAGCCTGAGCCATCTTTCCAGCCTCATCCAACCCTCAAGAGATTGGAGGTCCCAGGGAGTTTAGAGGTCTGGTAGGTAGGGGTTGGTGAGGTTGGGATATCCTCATGGAGACGGGGGTAGGGGTTAGTATGGGATGTGGAGCAGTCAGGGGTGGACTGGGAGGGGAAAAAATCTGGAGTGTAAAAAACAGTCATAACAAATTTTGCAGTAGATGAAAAACTATTCTTGTTTCAGAAAATCTTGGCCAGTTACTGTATTTTAGTGAAACTGATACTGCGTGTTTGACATTTGGCTGAGTTGCCATTGAGTTCAAAGTAGCTTCGATTTGAATGAAGACTGATGCTAAAAATTAGAATCTTTCAGTAATCAAAATATGGGTAACACCAACATATATATACATAATTTATTTATATTAATATATTACTTATTATATACATATATATATATATATGTACAGCCTGATAAATAGCTTTTTTACCATATTACTAAAATGATATTTAGGTGGTCTTACTATAAACAGACTGGTCAAGGTTCTTCAGATTGTAATATATGACTTGAATGTTTGTACAATTTGTCATACTATGTCTCCTATAGAAAGTCAGGGAAGGGTGTAGCCTGGGAGGTGAATAAAATCTGCAGTGTAAAAATGAATTTAAAAAAAAGAAGGAAAAAAAAAAAAGGAAAGCAGTCACAGGTCCAGGAATCAAGAGATAAAATAAGCACTGTACCATTCATCATTAACTCTCATGATACACTAGGAAGACTTGCTTCCTGCTCTCTTAACCTTATGATCTTCAGACCTAGAAATATTTATTCCATATGGAGGAATTAATCTGCCAAAAGGCAAAACAAACATTCCATCGAAGTTAAGCCTTGCTTCTAGCTATTTTCAGCTCCTGTTGCCCTATGGCACCTGTCTAAGGAAAAGGTAGTAATGTTAGGAACTGGAATTAATCCAAAATACCTGGGCAAAATTGTGCTGTTTCTCCACAATTAAAGTGAGTAGATATATGTCTTTAGTGCAGGAGGTCTTCTTTTTTGCAGGGGGTGGTAATCTTTGTTTTTTCCCATGGATTGTGATTATATTCAGTGAAAATTTTCAAGAATCCAAGTGAAGACTGATGCTAAAAATTGGAACCTATCAGTAATCAAAATATGGGTAACACCAACAGGTAAACAAAACAAAGTCTTGACTCACTTAAATGCTTTAAGAGTTGATGAAATATAGAATGGTTAGTTGAGAAAGACAGTTATAAATAACATCTAATGCATGTAACCAGATGAAGGAACAAGAATTTTAAATTATATAAATATTTTTGAACTACTTATTAATAATATTGTGTTCAGTGTAAGTAGATAGCTGAGATTTTCTTCATTCTATTATTTATCATGTAATGTACCATTACAAGACATAACAGTAGTTATTACATGCTAAAATTTATGTTATAAGTTTGGGAACATTAAAGACTAAACATACTTTAAAAACATTTTACCCAAGCGCTATGGATACTACAAGATACCATCAAATGCTAATCACTGGTGCAACTAAATTTGCAGTTTTCTCTGCTGTTTGGTTGCACATGATACATTTGTTCATGTATGTGGGCATCTATATATTCGTTATGGGCTTGTATTTTATGTTGCTTTTCATTTCGAAATAAAGGTAAATTCTTGCTACCATAATATATTTGAAATATGTTTCTGACTTTAGATCTTATAGATAATAGTTAAAAAATTTGAGATTTTTGAAATGCTGAAGTATTTAAGGATTTGAGAGATCTTTCAAAATTGACTGCATATTAAATATGAAATAAACATGACATTTAGGGCACATTGCTATGATCTATAAGATTTAATTTGTAAGTAGTTTTGTTTGGTTGGTTTTTGTTTTTGTTTTAATTATGCTGTGGAGTTATGCATGCCTGCATAGTACCATGATTTCACAGTGCCATATTTGTTTATCAAGTGGACCAACCAAAGTTGGAATGTGATAATTAGTTTTAATGTCAACTAGCACAAATGAGGAAAACCTGAGTTGGAAGCCCCACTCCCTTTTGGTTGAAAATTTGATTGATTCTATTGCTTCTGATGCTGATTCATCTACTTATTCCTGAAACAGCTTTTCTGGACATCCACTTTTGACCAAGAACTATTGTCTCTTCAGGAATATCTTAGATTTTCTGGCTAAGTTGGGACAGCTGGGTCACCCGGCATTGTGGATGAGGAACTATGTGGCTTTCCATGCGTCAAGAGTGTGATGATTTGTTACCATTTTAACATGAAATATTTTTCATATTACATGGATAAATATATGTGTATATATTCACAAAGAATATTTTTTAGTTTTCTCCATAGCAACAGAACAATAGAATCAATAATTAGAGTATGTGTCTGTCTCTGTGTATATATATATATATATATACTATATACATATATTTGTGTGTATATATTTATGTATATATCGGTATGTGTATATTTATGCATATATATAAGTATTCTAATTATTGATTCTGCTACTTTAGAGAAGCCTAATAAATTATTGACACACAAAAATTTCTGAAAATAAAAATTTCGATTAAAAAAGGAAATATAAATAAAAATATACAGTATTAAAATATTTTATTTGTCATATACTAAAATATATTTATTTTCTATAATATAAAGTTGTTCAATGTTGAAATACTATTAATATAACCAGGTTAGTTGTAAGTGAAATAACATAATCTGATTACTGATATTTGTATTTTATGTTTACTGAGCTATATTTTAAGCTTTCAAAACTTTACTATAGAACAACCTAAAGAAAAGAAAACAGAAAGTGCTAGGAAATTTTTTTTATTTGAGGTAGATAATTTAAACTAATACTCAGGTTCTGAAACCTGTCACTTAGAGCACTTTAAGATTGTGCCCTATCCCATGACTACAAGTATATAACCTGATATTATGCTTAAAATACTGTACTTCAGTCCTATCAAATAACTACTATTCTTCTCACCGTACACTATTTTCTGTCTCCTGTCACATATGTCCTTTCAGAAAATACCACTCAGACAACACAAAGACAGTGAAACTGTGTTTGTATTTTAAAATTGAAGAGGTGAAAACCCATCATGACAAATTCTTAGCAGGGCATCAAAGAGAAAGAGAATTTCTTTTCTGGTTTGGAGTCTGGGTTAGCACAAATGTTTCAGTCTTTTTTGAATGGGATTAGGTAGAAAGGATGATTTAAAACTTCTTCCATGGGATGAATTCAAAACCAAGATTTTGAGACTGTGGTAGTTTGAATATGCATGACCCAGGGAGTGGCCCTATTAGGAGGTAGGTGGCCTTGTTGGAATAGGTGTGGCCTTGTTGGAGAAGTGTGTTATTGTGGGGTTGGGGTATGAGATTCTATTCATAATCGCTTGGGAGCTTCTATTCTCCTAGTAGCCTTCAGATAAAAATGCAGAACTCTCAGTTCCTTGTGCAGAAAGCGTACCTGGATGCCGAAATGTTCCTACTTTAATAATAATGTACTGAACACTTGAAAGTGTAAGCCAGTACCAATTAAATGTCCTTTTTAAATAATTTATTCATTTATTCTTTACACTCCAAGTTTTATTCCCCTCCCAGTCCACCCTCCAGCTGTTCCACCTCCCATACCTCATCCCTGCCTTCCTGTCTCCAAGAGGATGTACCCACCCCACAGATCCCATAAGACTTCTAATTCCCTGTGGCCTCCAGTCTCTTTACGGTTAGTTGCTTCTTTTCTGACTAAACCCAGACCCAGTAAACCTCAGCTGCATATGTAGTGGTGGGCTCATATCAGCTGGTGTATGCTGCCTGGTTAGTGATCCAGTGTCTGAGAGGTCTCAGCGGCCCAAGTTGAAACTGCTGGTCCTCCTACGGGGTTACCCTCCTCCTCAGCTTCTTCCAGCCTTTCCCTAATTCAACCACAGAGGTCATCAGCTTCTGTTCATTGGTTGGGTCATATCTGCATATGACTCTTTCAGCTGCTTGTTGGATCCTTTAGAGGGCAGTCATGATAGGTCCCTTTCGTGAGCACTTCGTAACCTCAGTAATGGTGTTAGGTCTTGGACTGAAACCCACTTTGGGGCTGTTGCTGGACCTTCTATTCCTCAGGTTCTTCTCTACTTACATTACTAAATTTCTTTCAAACAGAAAGACTTACGGGTCATAGTTTGACTGTAAATTAGCAACCCCATCCTTCACCTGATGACTTGTATTTTTGCTGGAGTTAGGCTCAGCAAGTTCCAACTCCCCACTGTAGGGCATTTAGTCTAGCCCCCCTCCCCATTCCCCCCTTTGGGTTCTGAGAGTCTCTTACCTACAGGTCTCTGGTACATTATGGAAGGTCTTCCAAACCTCCTTCCCCTTGAGGATGCCTGTCTCCATTCCTTCTGCTGGCACTCAGGACTCAGTCCTTCTCCCCTATACAATACCAGATTAGGTTCCTCTCTTCCCCAACCCCTGTCCCCTTTCCTTCTCAGGTCCTGCCCTCTCTTCCCCTCGTGGTTACATTCTTCTTCCTCCCAAGTAGGACTGAGGCATCCTCACTGGGCCCTTCAGCTTGTTAGCCTTTGTGAGTTTTGTGGACTCTACCTTGGATATTCTGTACTTTTGTCTGTGGTTGTTTTGGTTTTTGTTGGTTTTTTTGTTTGATTTTTTTTGCTAATATTCACTTATTAGGGAGAACATACCACATACCTTACATGTTTTTTTTTTTTTTTTGGTCTGAGTTACCTCACTCAGGATGGTATTTACTAGTTCCTTCCATTTGCCTGAAAAACCCAGGGTGTCCTGGTTTTTGATAGATGAATAGTATTCCATTGTGTAAATGCACTGCATCTTCTGTATGCATTCTTTTGTCCTGTGACATTTGGGTTGTTTCTAGCTTTTGGCTATCACAAATAAGGTTTCTATGAACATAGTGGAACATATGCCCCTGTGGCATGGTGAGGCATCTTTGGGGTATATTCTCAATAGTGGTATTTCTGTGTCTTTAGTTAGGTCCAATTATCTATTTCCAATTATCTAAGGAACCTACAAATTGATTTCCAGAGTGGTTGTACCAGTTTGTAATCCCATCAGCAAATGAGTTTTCCTTTCTCCACATCCTCACCAACATGTGTTATCACCTGAGGTTTTGATCTTAGCCATTCTGACTGGTGTAAAGTGGAATCTCAGGGTGATTTTGATGTGCACTTCCCTGATGATTAAGGATGTTGAACATTTCTTTAGGTGCTTCTGAACCATTCGATATTCCTCAGCTGAGAATTTTTTGTTTAGTTCTCTATCCTATTTTTAATAGGATTATTTCATTCTCTGGAGCCTAACTTCTTGAGTTCTTTGTATATATTGGATATTAGCCCTCTATCAGATGTAAGATAGGTAAAGAACTTTTCCAAATTTATTGGTTGCTGCCTTGTCCTAATGACAGTGTCCTTTGCTTACAGAAGCTTTGGAATTTTATGAGGTACCATTTGTCCATTCTTTTTCTTAGAGCACTGAGCCATTGGAGTTCAGTTTAGGAAATTTTCTCCTGTGCTAATGAGTTCAAGGCTTTTTTCCACTTTCTCTTTTATTAGATTCAGTATGCCTGGTTTTATATTGAGGTCCTTGATTAATTTGGACTTGAGCTTTGTGAATGGTGACAAATATGGATCTATTTTCATTTTTCTATATACAGACTGCCAGCTAGACCACCACCATTTATTGAGGATGCTTTCTTTTTTTCCATTTTATAATTTTGGCTTCTTGGTCAAAGATAAAGTGTGAAGAAGTGTGTAGTTTTATTTCTGGATCTTCAGTTCTATTCCACTGATCAATCTGTGTATCTCAGTACCATACTATGTAGTCTTTATCATTATTGCTCTGTAGTGGAGCTTGAGGTCAGGGATGGTGATTCCCTCAGCGATTCTTTTATTGCTCAGAATTTTTTCACTCTTCTGTTTATTTTTTCATTTCAGGATGAATTTGAGAATTCTTCTATCCATGTCTTTGAAGAGTTGTGTTGGGATTTGATGGGGATTGCATTGAATCTGTAGATTGCCTTTAGTAGGATGGCCATTTTTACTATGTTAATTCTGCCAATCTTCCCGATGACCATGGGAGATTTCTCCATTTTTGAGACCTTCTTCAAGTTCTTTTTTGAGATCTTTCACTTGTTTGGGTAGAGTTACCCTCAAGATATTTCATATTAGTTGTGGTTATTGTGAAGTAAGTTGTTTCCTTAATTTCTTTTTCATCATGTTTATCATTTGTATAAATGAAGGCTATTGATTTATTTGAATTAATTTTATATCCAGCCATGATGCTGAATTAGTATAACAGCTGGAATTTTTTTTCTGGTAGAATTTTTGGGGTGGCTTATATATACTATCATACCATCTGCAAATAGTGATACCTTTATTTCTTCTTTGCCCATTTGTTTTCTCTTGATCTCTTTTTCCTTGTCTTATTGTTCTAGAAGCTATCACTTCTAGTACTATATTGAATAGACAGGGACAGAGTGGGCATCCTTGCCTTCTCCTCAGTTATAGTAGGATTGCATTAAGTATTTCTCCATTTAATTTGATATTGTCTGTTGGTTTGCAGAAAATTGCTTTTATTATGTTGGGTATGTGCCTTGTATTCCTGATCTTTCCTATACTTTTAACATGAAGGGATTTGGTATATTTTCAAATGCTTACTGCATTGAAGGAGATGATCACATGATTTTTTTCCTTTGAGTTTGTTTATATAGTGGATAACGTTAATGGATTTTCATATATTGAACCACCCTTGCATTTCTGGGATGAAGCCAACTTGATCATGGTGAATTATGTTTTTGATGTATTCTTGGATTCAGTTTGCAAGAATTTTATTGAGTATTTTTGCATCAATTTTCATAAGCAAGATTGGTCTGAAATTCCCTCTTTTTGTTAAGGTCCTTGTGTGTTTTAGGTATCAGAGTAATTTTAGGTTCATAGGATGAATTGGGTAGTGTTCCTTCTGTTTCTATTTTATGAAATAATTTGAGGAATGTTGATATCAGGTCTTCTTTGAAGGTCTAACAGAATTCTGAACTAAATCCATCTAGCCCTGGGCTTTTTGTGGTTGGGGGTTTTAATGACTTCTTCTATTTCCTTATAAGATATGGGCATTTTTAGAAAGTTTACATGCTCTTGATTTAACTTTGGTATTTGATATCTGTCTAGAAAACCATCATTTTCATCTATATTTTCCAGTTTTGTTGAGTATAGTCAATTGTAGTCAGATCTCAAGATTTTTTTTTTATTTTCCTCCATTTCTCTTGTTATGTCTCCCTTTTCATTTCTGATTTTTTGATACTACCTCTGGTCCTTTAGTTAGGTTGACTAGGGGTTTATCTACCTTGTTGATTCTTTCGAAGTACAAGCTTTTGATTTTGCTGATTCTTTGTGTTGTTCTCTTTGTTTATATTTCGGCCCTGAGTTTGCCTACTTCCTGCCTTTTACTCCTCTTTGGTGGCTTTGTTTCTTTTGGTTATAGAGTCTAAGGTGTCCTGTTAAGTTGGTAGTATAAAATCTCTTCAGTTTCTTTACCAGTGCACCTTAATACTGTGCACCTTTTCACTGCTTTCATTATGTCCCATAAGTTTGGGTGTCTGTGCCTTCATTTTCATTAAATTTCAGGAAATCTTTAATTTCTTTATTTCATCTCTGACCAAATTATCTTTGAGTAAGAGTTGTCCAGTTTCCACATGTATGTGACCTTTCTGTTGCTTTTGCTGCTATTGAATACCAGCCTTAGTCCGGGTTGATGCATGCAATTATTTCAATCTTCTTATATCAGTTGAGGCCTGTTTTGTGACCAATTATATGCTCAATTTTGGAGAAGGTTCCTTGAAGTGCTGAGAAGAATTATATTCTTTTGTTTTAGGGTGAAATATTCTGTAGAAGTCTGTTAAACTCATTTGTTTCATAACCTCTATTAGTTTCACTGTGTCTCTGTTTAGTTTCTGTTTCAATGACCTGTGTATTACTAAGAGTGGGGTGTTGCAGTCTCCCACTATTATTTTGTGTGGTGCAATGTGTGTTTTGAGCTTTATTATAGTTTCTTTTATGAATGTGCGTATCCTTGCATTTGGGGTATAGGTGTTCAGAATTGAGACTTTTTTCTTTCTTTCTTTTTTTTTTCAGATCTGGGGACCAAACCCAGGGCCTTGAGCTTGCTAGGCAAGTGCTCTACCACTGAGCTAAATCCCCAATCCCCAAAATTGAGACTTTTTTTGGTGCATTTTTCCCTTTGATGAATATGAAGTGTCTTTCCTAATCCCACTTGATAACTTTTGGTTGAAAGTCTATTTTATTGGATATTAGGATGGCAACTACAGCTTGTTTCTTGGGATCATTTGCTTGGAAGAACTTTTTTCTTCCTTTTACTCTGAGATAGTGTGCTTTTTTGTTATGGAGGTGTGTTTTCTGTTTACAGTAAAATGATAGATCTTGTTTACATATTAAATCTGTTAGCTTATGTCTTTTTATAGGTGAGTTGAATCCATTAATATTGAGAGATATTAAACACAGATGGCTGTTGGTTTCTGTTATATTTGTTTTGTAGTTGGCTTTATGTGTTTGTGGTTCCCTCCTTTTGGCTTTGTTGTAAGATGCATAATATCTTGTCTTTTCTTGGTTATATATATGTTTTTCTTGTAGCTTTCAATATTATTTCTTTGTTTTGTGTGTTCAGTGTTTTGATTATTATATGACGAGACGATTTTCTTTTCTGGACCCATTTGCTTGGTTTTCTATAGGCTTCTTGTACCTTTATGCTCATCTCTTTCTCAGATTGGGGAACTTTTCTTTTCTGATTCTGTTGAAGACATTATCATGTCCTTTGAGCTGAGAATCTTTGTTCTTCTCTATTCCAATTATTCTTTGATTTGGTCTTTTTATTGTGCCTTGAATATCTTGGATAGTTTGGGTTAGGAGTTTTTTTTTTATGTTTTTAATTTTCTTTGACCATTGTGTCAATGTCTTCTGCAGTATCTTCTGCACCGGAGTTTCTCTCTTCTATCTCTTGTATTATTTTGGTGATACTAAGATTTTAATTCCTAACCTTTTTCCTAGATTTCCTAGATTTCAGGTTTGCCTCCATTTGTGTTTCCTTTATTGTTTCTACTTGTACTTTCAGGCCTGGGACCATTTTATGCAATTCCTTCACTTGTTTGATTGTGTTTTCCTAT